>NW_028231992.1:0-600000 GCF_054491065.1 Syngnathus leptorhynchus | reverse complement strand
GCTCTGGTGCTATGGAGCTCTGGTGCTATGGAGCTCTGGTGCTATGGAGCTATGGAGCTCTGGTGCTATGGAGCTATGGAGCTCTGGAGGTATGGAGCTCTGGAGGTATGGAGCTCTGGAGGTATGGAGCTTTGGAGCCCTGGAGCTCTGGAGGTATGGAGCTATGGTGCTATGGAGCTCTGAAGCCATGGAGCTCTGGTGCTATGGAGCTCTGGAGCTCTGGAGGTATGGAGCTCTGGAGGTATGGAGCTATGGAGCCCTGGAGCTCTGGAGGTATGGAGCTATGGTGCTATGGAGCTCTGAAGCCATGGAGCTCTGGTGCTATGGAGCTCTGGAGCTCTGGAGGTATGGAGCTCTGGAGGTATGGAGCTATGGAGCCCTGGAGCTCTGGAGGTATGGAGCTATGGTGCTATGGAGCTCTGAAGCCATGGAGCTCTGGTGCTATGGAGCTCTGGAGCTCTGGAGGTATGGAGCTCTGGAGGTATGGAGCTCTGGAGGTATGGAGCTATGGAGCCCTGGAGCTCTGGAGGTATGGAGCTATGGTGCTATGGAGCTCTGAAGCCATGGAGCTCTGGTGCTATGGAGCTCTGGAGGTATGGAGCTCTGGAGGTATGGAGCTCTGGAGGTATGGAGCTATGGAGCCCTGGAGCTCTGGAGGTATGGAGCTATGGTGCTATGGAGCTCTGAAGCCATGGAGCTCTGGTGCTATGGAGCTCTGGAGGTATGGAGCTCTGGAGGTATGGAGCTCTGGAGGTATGGAGCTATGGAGCCCTGGAGCTCTGGAGGTATGGAGCTATGGTGCTATGGAGCTCTGAAGCCATGGAGCTCTGGTGCTATGGAGCTCTGGAGGTATGGAGCTCTGGAGGTATGGAGCTCTGGAGGTATGGAGCTATGGAGCCCTGGAGCTCTGGAGGTATGGAGCTATGGTGCTATGGAGCTCTGAAGCCATGGAGCTCTGGTGCTATGGAGCTATGGAGCTCTGGTGCTATGGAGCTATGGAGGTATGGAGCCACCAGCCAGCACCCTCCGTGGCTGGATCAATGGAAGTGTTTTAGGTACCGAGGCCTCACGCTCGACCACGCCGGCGCAGAGTTCCAGCCGCTCGGATAAGCTCTGTCACTCACCCGCCGCGCAGCCACCGGTAACGGGGAAATGTCGCCGCCTTGTGGACACGCCGTTGTAAATGAATGGGCTTTCGCACTTAGTGCAATTTTCGCCAACTCTCTGACTTAGAGCTATGGAAGTATGGAGCTATGGAGCCACCAGCCACCCAGGCTGGAGCTCTGGAGCTCTGGAGGTATGGAGCTCTGGTGCTATGGAAGTATGGAGCTCTGGTGCTATGGAAGTATGGAGCTATGGAGGTATGGAAGTATGGAGCTATGGAAGTATGGAGCTATGGAGCTCTGGAAGTATGGAGCTATGGAGCTCTGGAGGTATGGAGCCCTGGAGCTATGGAGCCCTGGAGCTATGGAAGTATGGAGCTCTGGTGCTATGGAGCTATGGAGCTCTGGTGCTATGGAGCTATGGAGCTATGGAGCTCTGGAGCTATGGAGCTCTGGAGGTATGGAGCTATGGAGCTATGGAGCTCTGGAGGTATGGAGCTATGGAGCTATGGAAGTATGGAGCTCTGGTGCTATGGAGCTATGGAGCTCTGGTGCTATGGAGCTATGGAGCTCTGGTGCTATGGAGCTATGGAGCTATGGAGCTCTGGAAGTATGGAGCTCTGGTGCTATGGAGCTATGGAGCTCTGGTGCTATGGAGCTATGGAGCTCTGGTGCTATGGAGCTCTGGTGCTATGGAGCTCTGGTGCTATGGAGCTATGGAGCTCTGGTGCTATGGAGCTCTGGAGGTATGGAGCTCTGGAGGTATGGAGCTCTGGAGGTATGGAGCTATGGAGCCCTGGAGCTCTGGAGGTATGGAGCTATGGTGCTATGGAGCTCTGAAGCCATGGAGCTCTGGTGCTATGGAGCTATGGAGCTCTGGTGCTATGGAGCTATGGAGCTATGGAGCTCTGGAAGTATGGAGCTCTGGTGCTATGGAGCTATGGAGCTCTGGTGCTATGGAGCTATGGAGCTCTGGTGCTATGGAGCTATGGAGCTCTGGTGCTATGGAGCTCTGGTGCTATGGAGCTCTGGTGCTATGGAGCTATGGAGCTCTGGTGCTATGGAGCTATGGAGCTCTGGAGGTATGGAGCTCCGGAGGTATGGAGCTCTGGAGGTATGGAGCTATGGAGCCCTGGAGCTCTGGAGGTATGGAGCTATGGTGCTATGGAGCTCTGAAGCCATGGAGCTCTGGTGCTATGGAGCTCTGGAGCTCTGGAGGTATGGAGCTCTGGAGGTATGGAGCTATGGAGCCCTGGAGCTCTGGAGGTATGGAGCTATGGTGCTATGGAGCTCTGAAGCCATGGAGCTCTGGTGCTATGGAGCTCTGGAGCTCTGGAGGTATGGAGCTCTGGAGGTATGGAGCTCTGGAGGTATGGAGCTATGGAGCCCTGGAGCTCTGGAGGTATGGAGCTATGGTGCTATGGAGCTCTGAAGCCATGGAGCTCTGGTGCTATGGAGCTCTGGAGGTATGGAGCTCTGGAGGTATGGAGCTCTGGAGGTATGGAGCTATGGAGCCCTGGAGCTCTGGAGGTATGGAGCTATGGTGCTATGGAGCTCTGAAGCCATGGAGCTCTGGTGCTATGGAGCTCTGGAGGTATGGAGCTCTGGAGGTATGGAGCTCTGGAGGTATGGAGCTATGGAGCCCTGGAGCTCTGGAGGTATGGAGCTATGGTGCTATGGAGCTCTGAAGCCATGGAGCTCTGGTGCTATGGAGCTATGGAGCTCTGGTGCTATGGAGCTATGGAGGTATGGAGCCACCAGCCAGCACCCTCCGTGGCTGGATCAATGGAAGTGTTTTAGGTACCAGGCAGCCAAAGGGCCGAGGCCTCACGCTCGACCACGCCGGCGCAGAGTTCCAGCCGCTCGGATAAGCTCTGTCACTCACCCGCCGCGCAGCCACCGGTAACGGGGAAATGTCGCCGCCTGGCGGACACGCCGTTGTAAATGAATGGGCTTTCGCACTTAGTGCAATTTTCGCCAACTCTCTGACTTAGAGCTATGGAAGTATGGAGCTATGGAGCCACCAGCCACCCAGGCTGGAGCTATGGAGCTCTGGAGGTATGGAGCTAAGGTGCTATGGAAGTATGGAGCTATGGAGCTATGGAAGTATGGAGCTATGGAGCTATGGAGCTCTGGAAGTATGGAGCTATGGAGCTCTGGAGGTATGGAGCTATGGAGCCCTGGAGCCCTGGAGCTATGGAGCTCTGGTGCTATGGAGGTATGGAGCTCTGGAGGTATGGAGCTCTGGAGGTATGGAGCTATGGAGCTATGGAGCCCTGGAGCTATGGAGCTATGGAGCCCTGGAGCTATGGAGCTATGGAGCCCTGGAGCTATGGAGCTATGGAGCTCTGGTGCTATGGAGCTATGGAGCTCTGGTGCTATGGAGCTATGGAGCTCTGGTGCTATGGAGCTATGGAGCTCTGGTGCTATGGAGCTATGGAGCTCTGGAAGTATGGAGCTATGGAGCTCTGGAGGTATGGAGCTATGGAGCCCTGGAGCTATGGAGCCCTGGAGCTATGGAAGTATGGAGCTCTGGTGCTATGGAGCTATGGAGCTCTGGTGCTATGGAGCTATGGAGCTCTGGAGCTATGGAGCTCTGGAGGTATGGAGCTATGGAGCTATGGAGCTCTGGAGGTATGGAGCTATGGAGCTATGGAAGTATGGAGCTCTGGTGCTATGGAGCTATGGAGCTCTGGTGCTATGGAGCTATGGAGCTCTGGTGCTATGGAGCTATGGAGCTCTGGAAGTATGGAGCTCTGGTGCTATGGAGCTATGGAGCTCTGGTGCTATGGAGCTATGGAGCTCTGGTGCTATGGAGCTATGGAGCTCTGGTGCTATGGAGCTCTGGTGCTATGGAGCTCTGGTGCTATGGAGCTATGGAGCTCTGGTGCTATGGAGCTCTGGAGGTATGGAGCTCTGGAGGTATGGAGCTCTGGAGGTATGGAGCTTTGGAGCCCTGGAGCTCTGGAGGTATGGAGCTATGGTGCTATGGAGCTCTGAAGCCATGGAGCTCTGGTGCTATGGAGCTCTGGAGCTCTGGAGGTATGGAGCTCTGGAGGTATGGAGCTATGGAGCCCTGGAGCTCTGGAGGTATGGAGCTATGGTGCTATGGAGCTCTGAAGCCATGGAGCTCTGGTGCTATGGAGCTCTGGAGCTCTGGAGGTATGGAGCTCTGGAGGTATGGAGCTATGGAGCCCTGGAGCTCTGGAGGTATGGAGCTATGGTGCTATGGAGCTCTGAAGCCATGGAGCTCTGGTGCTATGGAGCTCTGGAGCTCTGGAGGTATGGAGCTCTGGAGGTATGGAGCTATGGAGCCCTGGAGCTCTGGAGGTATGGAGCTATGGTGCTATGGAGCTCTGAAGCCATGGAGCTCTGGTGCTATGGAGCTCTGGAGGTATGGAGCTCTGGAGGTATGGAGCTCTGGAGGTATGGAGCTATGGAGCCCTGGAGCTCTGGAGGTATGGAGCTATGGTGCTATGGAGCTCTGAAGCCATGGAGCTCTGGTGCTATGGAGCTCTGGAGGTATGGAGCTCTGGAGGTATGGAGCTCTGGAGGTATGGAGCTATGGAGCCCTGGAGCTCTGGAGGTATGGAGCTATGGTGCTATGGAGCTCTGAAGCCATGGAGCTCTGGTGCTATGGAGCTCTGGAGGTATGGAGCTCTGGAGGTATGGAGCTCTGGAGGTATGGAGCTATGGAGCCCTGGAGCTCTGGAGGTATGGAGCTATGGTGCTATGGAGCTCTGAAGCCATGGAGCTCTGGTGCTATGGAGCTATGGAGCTCTGGTGCTATGGAGCTATGGAGGTATGGAGCCACCAGCCAGCACCCTCCGTGGCTGGATCAATGGAAGTGTTTTAGGTACCAGGCAGCCAAAGGGCCGAGGCCTCACGCTCGACCACGCCGGCGCAGAGTTCCAGCCGCTCGGATAAGCTCTGTCACTCACCCGCCGCGCAGCCACCGGTAACGGGGAAATGTCGCCGCCTTGTGGACACGCCGTTGTAAATGAATGGGCTTTCGCACTTAGTGCAATTTTCGCCAACTCTCTGACTTAGAGCTATGGAAGTATGGAGCTATGGAGCCACCAGCCACCCAGGCTGGAGCTCTGGAGCTCTGGAGGTATGGAGCTCTGGTGCTATGGAAGTATGGAGCTCTGGTGCTATGGAAGTATGGAGCTATGGAGGTATGGAAGTATGGAGCTATGGAAGTATGGAGCTATGGAGCTCTGGAAGTATGGAGCTATGGAGCTCTGGAGGTATGGAGCCCTGGAGCTATGGAGCCCTGGAGCTATGGAAGTATGGAGCTCTGGTGCTATGGAGCTATGGAGCTCTGGTGCTATGGAGCTATGGAGCTATGGAGCTCTGGAGCTATGGAGCTCTGGAGGTATGGAGCTATGGAGCTATGGAGCTCTGGAGGTATGGAGCTATGGAGCTATGGAAGTATGGAGCTCTGGTGCTATGGAGCTATGGAGCTCTGGTGCTATGGAGCTATGGAGCTCTGGTGCTATGGAGCTATGGAGCTATGGAGCTCTGGAAGTATGGAGCTCTGGTGCTATGGAGCTATGGAGCTCTGGTGCTATGGAGCTATGGAGCTCTGGTGCTATGGAGCTCTGGTGCTATGGAGCTCTGGTGCTATGGAGCTATGGAGCTCTGGTGCTATGGAGCTATGGAGCTCTGGAGGTATGGAGCTCTGGAGGTATGGAGCTCTGGAGGTATGGAGCTATGGAGCCCTGGAGCTCTGGAGGTATGGAGCTATGGTGCTATGGAGCTCTGAAGCCATGGAGCTCTGGTGCTATGGCGCTCTGGAGCTCTGGAGGTATGGAGCTCTGGAGGTATGGAGCTATGGAGCCCTGGAGCTCTGGAGGTATGGAGCTATGGAGCTCTGAAGCCATGGAGCTCTGGTGCTATGGAGCTCTGGAGCTCTGGAGGTATGGAGCTCTGGAGGTATGGAGCTATGGAGCCCTGGAGCTCTGGAGGTATGGAGCTATGGTGCTATGGAGCTCTGAAGCCATGGAGCTCTGGTGCTATGGAGCTCTGGAGGTATGGAGCTCTGGAGGTATGGAGCTCTGGAGGTATGGAGCTATGGAGCCCTGGAGCTCTGGAGGTATGGAGCTATGGTGCTATGGAGCTCTGAAGCCATGGAGCTCTGGTGCTATGGAGCTCTGGAGGTATGGAGCTCTGGAGGTATGGAGCTCTGGAGGTATGGAGCTATGGAGCCCTGGAGCTCTGGAGGTATGGAGCTATGGTGCTATGGAGCTCTGAAGCCATGGAGCTCTGGTGCTATGGAGCTATGGAGCTCTGGTGCTATGGAGCTATGGAGGTATGGAGCCACCAGCCAGCACCCTCCGTGGCTGGATCAATGGAAGTGTCTTAGGTACCAGGCAGCCAAAGGGCCGAGGCCTCACGCTCGACCACGCCGGCGCAGAGTTCCAGCCGCTCGGATAAGCTCTGTCACTCACCCGCCGCGCAGCCACCGGTAACGGGGAAATGTCGCCGCCTGGCGGACACGCCGTTGTAAATGAATGGGCTTTCGCACTTAGTGCAATTTTCGCCAACTCTCTGACTTAGAGCTATGGAAGTATGGAGCTATGGAGCCACCAGCCACCCAGGCTGGAGCTATGGAGCTCTGGAGGTATGGAGCTCAGGTGCTATGGAAGTATGGAGCTATGGAGCTATGGAAGTATGGAGCTATGGAGCTATGGAGCTCTGGAAGTATGGAGCTATGGAGCTCTGGAGGTATGGAGCTATGGAGCCCTGGAGCCCTGGAGCTATGGAGCTCTGGTGCTATGGAGGTATGGAGCTCTGGAGGTATGGAGCTCTGGAGGTATGGAGCTATGGAGCTATGGAGCCCTGGAGCTATGGAGCTATGGAGCCCTTGAGCTATGGAGCTATGGAGCCCTGGAGCTATGGAGCTATGGAGCTCTGGTGCTATGGAGCTATGGAGCTCTGGTGCTATGGAGCTCTGGTGCTATGGAGCTATGGAGCTCTGGTGCTATGGAGCTATGGAGCTCTGGAAGTATGGAGCTATGGAGCTCTGGAGGTATGGAGCTATGGAGCCCTGGAGCTATGGAGCCCTGGAGCTATGGAAGTATGGAGCTCTGGTGCTATGGAGCTATGGAGCTCTGGTGCTATGGAGCTATGGAGCTCTGGAGCTATGGAGCTCTGGAGGTATGGAGCTATGGAGCTATGGAGCTATGGAGCCCTGGAGCTCTGGAGGTATGGAGCTATGGTGCTATGGAGCTCTGAAGCCATGGAGCTCTGGTGCTATGGAGCTATGGAGCTCTGGTGCTATGGAGCTATGGAGCTATGGAGCTCTGGAAGTATGGAGCTCTGGTGCTATGGAGCTATGGAGCTCTGGTGCTATGGAGCTATGGAGCTCTGGTGCTATGGAGCTATGGAGCTCTGGTGCTATGGAGCTCTGGTGGTATGGAGCTCTGGTGCTATGGAGCTATGGAGCTCTGGTGCTATGGAGCTATGGAGCTCTGGAGGTATGGAGCTCTGGAGGTATGGAGCTCTGGAGGTATGGAGCTATGGAGCCCTGGAGCTCTGGAGGTATGGAGCTATGGTGCTATGGAGCTCTGAAGCCATGGAGCTCTGGTGCTATGGAGCTCTGGAGCTCTGGAGGTATGGAGCTCTGGAGGTATGGAGCTATGGAGCCCTGGAGCTCTGGAGGTATGGAGCTATGGTGCTATGGAGCTCTGAAGCCATGGAGCTCTGGTGCTATGGAGCTCTGGAGCTCTGGAGGTATGGAGCTCTGGAGGTATGGAGCTCTGGAGGTATGGAGCTATGGAGCCCTGGAGCTCTGGAGGTATGGAGCTATGGTGCTATGGAGCTCTGAAGCCATGGAGCTCTGGTGCTATGGAGCTCTGGAGCTCTGGAGGTATGGAGCTCTGGAGGTATGGAGCTCTGGAGGTATGGAGCTATGGAGCCCTGGAGCTCTGGAGGTATGGAGCTATGGTGCTATGGAGCTCTGAAGCCATGGAGCTCTGGTGCTATGGAGCTCTGGAGGTATGGAGCTCTGGAGGTATGGAGCTCTGGAGGTATGGAGCTATGGAGCCCTGGAGCTCTGGAGGTATGGAGCTATGGTGCTATGGAGCTCTGAAGCCATGGAGCTCTGGTGCTATGGAGCTATGGAGCTCTGGTGCTATGGAGCTATGGAGGTATGGAGCCACCAGCCAGCACCCTCCGTGGCTGGATCAATGGAAGTGTTTTAGGTACCAGGCAGCCAAAGGGCCGAGGCCTCACGCTCGACCACGCCGGCGCAGAGTTCCAGCCGCTCGGATAAGCTCTGTCACTCACCCGCCGCGCAGCCACCGGTAACGGGGAAATGTCGCCGCCTTGTGGACACGCCGTTGTAAATGAATGGGCTTTCGCACTTAGTGCAATTTTCGCCAACTCTCTGACTGGAGCTATGGAAGTATGGAGCTATGGAGCCACCAGCCACCCAGGCTGGAGCTATGGAGCTCTGGAGGTATGGAGCTCTGGTGCTATGGAAGTATGGAGCTATGGAGCTATGGAAGTATGGAGCTATGGAGCTATGGAGCTCTGGAAGTATGGAGCTATGGAGCTCTGGAGGTATGGAGCTATGGAGCCCTGGAGCCCTGGAGCTATGGAGCCCTGGAGCTATGTAGCTATGGAGCCCTGGAGCTATGGAGCTATGGAGCCCTGGAGCTATGGAGCTATGGAGCTCTGGTGCTATGGAGCTATGGAGCTCTGGTGCTATGGAGCTATGGAGCTCTGGTGCTATGGAGCTATGGAGCTCTGGTGCTATGGAGCTATGGAGCTCTGGTGCTATGGAGCTATGGAGCTCTGGTGCTATGGAGCTATGGAGCTCTGGTGCTATGGAGCTATGGAGCTCTGGAAGTATGGAGCTATGGAGCTCTGGAGGTATGGAGCTATGGAGCCCTGGAGCTATGGAGCCCTGGAGCTATGGAAGTATGGAGCTCTGGTGCTATGGAGCTATGGAGCTCTGGTGCTATGGAGCTATGGAGCTCTGGAGCTATGGAGCTCTGGAGGTATGGAGCTATGGAGCTATGGAGCTCTGGAGGTATGGAGCTATGGAGCTATGGAAGTATGGAGCTCTGGTGCTATGGAGCTATGGAGCTCTGGTGCTATGGAGCTATGGAGCTCTGGTGCTATGGAGCTATGGAGCTATGGAGCTCTGGAAGTATGGAGCTCTGGTGCTATGGAGCTATGGAGCTCTGGTGCTATGGAGCTATGGAGCTCTGGTGCTATGGAGCTATGGAGCTCTGGTGCTATGGAGCTCTGGTGCTATGGAGCTCTGGTGCTATGGAGCTATGGAGCTCTGGTGCTATGGAGCTATGGAGCTCTGGAGGTATGGAGCTCTGGAGGTATGGAGCTCTGGAGGTATGGAGCTTTGGAGCCCTGGAGCTCTGGAGGTATGGAGCTATGGTGCTATGGAGCTCTGAAGCCATGGAGCTCTGGTGCTATGGAGCTCTGGAGCTCTGGAGGTATGGAGCTCTGGAGGTATGGAGCTATGGAGCCCTGGAGCTCTGGAGGTATGGAGCTATGGTGCTATGGAGCTCTGAAGCCATGGAGCTCTGGTGCTATGGAGCTCTGGAGCTCTGGAGGTATGGAGCTCTGGAGGTATGGAGCTATGGAGCCCTGGAGCTCTGGAGGTATGGAGCTATGGAGCTATGGTGCTATGGAGCTCTGAAGCCATGGAGCTCTGGTGCTATGGAGCTCTGGAGCTCTGGAGGTATGGAGCTCTGGAGGTATGGAGCTCTGGAGGTATGGAGCTATGGAGCCCTGGAGCTCTGGAGGTATGGAGCTATGGTGCTATGGAGCTCTGAAGCCATGGAGCTCTGGTGCTATGGAGCTCTGGAGGTATGGAGCTCTGGAGGTATGGAGCTCTGGAGGTATGGAGCTATGGAGCCCTGGAGCTCTGGAGGTATGGAGCTATGGTGCTATGGAGCTCTGAAGCCATGGAGCTCTGGTGCTATGGAGCTATGGAGCTCTGGTGCTATGGAGCTATGGAGGTATGGAGCCACCAGCCAGCACCCTCCGTGGCTGGATCAATGGAAGTGTTTTAGGTACCAGGCAGCCAAAGGGCCGAGGCCTCACGCTCGACCACGCCGGCGCAGAGTTCCAGCCGCTCGGATAAGCTCTGTCACTCACCCGCCGCGCAGCCACCGGTAACGGGGAAATGTCGCCGCCTTGTGGACACGCCGTTGTAAATGAATGGGCTTTCGCACTTAGTGCAATTTTCGCCAACTCTCTGACTTAGAGCTATGGAAGTATGGAGCTATGGAGCCACCAGCCACCCAGGCTGGAGCTCTGGAGCTCTGGAGGTATGGAGCTCTGGTGCTATGGAAGTATGGAGCTCTGGTGCTATGGAAGTATGGAGCTATGGAGGTATGGAAGTATGGAGCTATGGAAGTATGGAGCTATGGAGCTCTGGAAGTATGGAGCTATGGAGCTCTGGAGGTATGGAGCCCTGGAGCTATGGAAGTATGGAGCTCTGGTGCTATGGAGCTATGGAGCTCTGGTGCTATGGAGCTATGGAGCTATGGAGCTCTGGAGCTATGGAGCTCTGGAGGTATGGAGCTATGGAGCTATGGAGCTCTGGAGGTATGGAGCTATGGAGCTATGGAAGTATGGAGCTCTGGTGCTATGGAGCTATGGAGCTCTGGTGCTATGGAGCTATGGAGCTCTGGTGCTATGGAGCTATGGAGCTATGGAGCTCTGGAAGTATGGAGCTCTGGTGCTATGGAGCTATGGAGCTCTGGTGCTATGGAGCTATGGAGCTCTGGTGCTATGGAGCTCTGGTGCTATGGAGCTCTGGTGCTATGGAGCTATGGAGCTCTGGTGCTATGGAGCTCTGGAGGTATGGAGCTCTGGAGGTATGGAGCTCTGGAGGTATGGAGCTATGGAGCCCTGGAGCTCTGGAGGTATGGAGCTATGGTGCTATGGAGCTCTGAAGCCATGGAGCTCTGGTGCTATGGAGCTATGGAGCTCTGGTGCTATGGAGCTATGGAGCTATGGAGCTCTGGAAGTATGGAGCTCTGGTGCTATGGAGCTATGGAGCTCTGGTGCTATGGAGCTATGGAGCTCTGGTGCTATGGAGCTATGGAGCTCTGGTGCTATGGAGCTCTGGTGCTATGGAGCTCTGGTGCTATGGAGCTATGGAGCTCTGGTGCTATGGAGCTATGGAGCTCTGGAGGTATGGAGCTCTGGAGGTATGGAGCTCTGGAGGTATGGAGCTATGGAGCACTGGAGCTCTGGAGGTATGGAGCTATGGTGCTATGGAGCTCTGAAGCCATGGAGCTCTGGTGCTATGGAGCTCTGGAGCTCTGGAGGTATGGAGCTCTGGAGGTATGGAGCTATGGAGCCCTGGAGCTCTGGAGGTATGGAGCTATGGTGCTATGGAGCTCTGAAGCCATGGAGCTCTGGTGCTATGGAGCTCTGGAGCTCTGGAGGTATGGAGCTCTGGAGGTATGGAGCTCTGGAGGTATGGAGCTATGGAGCCCTGGAGCTCTGGAGGTATGGAGCTATGGTGCTATGGAGCTCTGAAGCCATGGAGCTCTGGTGCTATGGAGGTATGGAGGTATGGAGCTCTGGAGGTATGGAGCTCTGGAGGTATGGAGCTATGGAGCCCTGGAGCTCTGGAGGTATGGAGCTATGGTGCTATGGAGCTCTGAAGCCATGGAGCTCTGGTGCTATGGAGCTATGGAGCTCTGGTGCTATGGAGCTATGGAGGTATGGAGCCACCAGCCAGCACCCTCCGTGGCTGGATCAATGGAAGTGTTTTAGGTACCAGGCAGCCAAAGGGCCGAGGCCTCACGCTCGACCACGCCGGCGCAGAGTTCCAGCCGCTCGGATAAGCTCTGTCACTCACCCGCCGCGCAGCCACCGGTAACGGGGAAATGTCGCCGCCTTGTGGACACGCCGTTGTAAATGAATGGGCTTTCGCACTTAGTGCAATTTTCGCCAACTCTCTGACTGGAGCTATGGAAGTATGGAGCTATGGAGCCACCAGCCACCCAGGCTGGAGCTATGGAGCTCTGGAGGTATGGAGCTCTGGTGCTATGGAAGTATGGAGCTATGGAGCTATGGAAGTATGGAGCTATGGAGCTATGGAGCTCTGGAAGTATGGAGCTATGGAGCTCTGGAGGTATGGAGCCCTGGAGCCCTGGAGCTATGGAGCCCTGGAGCTATGGAGCTATGGAGCCCTGGAGCTATGGAGCTATGGAGCCCTGGAGCTATGGAGCTATGGAGCTCTGGTGCTATGGAGCTATGGAGCTCTGGTGCTATGGAGCTATGGAGCTCTGGTGCTATGGAGCTATGGAGCTCTGGTGCTATGGAGCTATGGAGCTCTGGAAGTATGGAGCTATGGAGCTCTGGAGGTATGGAGCTATGGAGCTCTGGAGGCATGGAGCTATGGAGCCCTGGAGCTATGGAGCCCTGGAGCTATGGAAGTATGGAGCTCTGGTGCTATGGAGCTATGGAGCTCTGGTGCTATGGAGCTATGGAGCTCTGGAGCTATGGAGCTCTGGAGGTATGGAGCTATGGAGCTCTGGAGGTATGGAGCTATGGAGCTATGGAAGTATGGAGCTCTGGTGCTATGGAGCTATGGAGCTCTGGTGCTATGGAGCTATGGAGCTCTGGTGCTATGGAGCTATGGAGCTATGGAGCTCTGGAAGTATGGAGCTCTGGTGCTATGGAGCTATGGAGCTCTGGTGCTATGGAGCTATGGAGCTATGGTGCTATGGAGCTATGGAGCTCTGGTGCTATGGAGCTATGGTGCTATGGAGCTCTGGTGCTATGGAGCTATGGAGCTCTGGTGCTATGGAGCTATGGAGCTCTGGAGGTATGGAGCTCTGGAGGTATGGAGCTCTGGAGGTATGGAGCTTTGGAGCCCTGGAGCTCTGGAGGTATGGAGCTATGGTGCTATGGAGCTCTGAAGCCATGGAGCTCTGGTGCTATGGAGCTATGGAGCTCTGGTGCTATGGAGCTATGGAGGTATGGAGCTATGGAGCCCTGGAGCTCTGGAGGTATGGAGCTATGGTGCTATGGAGCTCTGAAGCCATGGAGCTCTGGTGCTATGGAGCTCTGGAGCTCTGGAGGTATGGAGCTCTGGAGGTATGGAGCTATGGAGCCCTGGAGCTCTGGAGGTATGGAGCTATGGTGCTATGGAGCTCTGAAGCCATGGAGCTCTGGTGCTATGGAGCTCTGGAGCTCTGGAGGTATGGAGCTCTGGAGGTATGGAGCTCTGGAGGTATGGAGCTATGGAGCCCTGGAGCTCTGGAGGTATGGAGCTATGGTGCTATGGAGCTCTGAAGCCATGGAGCTCTGGTGCTATGGAGCTCTGGAGGTATGGAGCTCTGGAGGTATGGAGCTCTGGAGGTATGGAGCTATGGAGCCCTGGAGCTCTGGAGGTATGGAGCTATGGTGCTATGGAGCTCTGAAGCCATGGAGCTCTGGTGCTATGGAGCTATGGAGCTCTGGTGCTATGGAGCTATGGAGGTATGGAGCCACCAGCCAGCACCCTCCGTGGCTGGATCAATGGAAGTGTTTTAGGTACCAGGCAGCCAAAGGGCCGAGGCCTCACGCTCGACCACGCCGGCGCAGAGTTCCAGCCGCTCGGATAAGCTCTGTCACTCACCCGCCGCGCAGCCACCGGTAACGGGGAAATGTCGCCGCCTTGTGGACACGCCGTTGTAAATGAATGGGCTTTCGCACTTAGTGCAATTTTCGCCAACTCTCTGACTGGAGCTATGGAAGTATGGAGCTATGGAGCCACCAGCCACCCAGGCTGGAGCTATGGAGCTCTGGAGGTATGGAGCTCTGGTGCTATGGAAGTATGGAGCTATGGAGCTATGGAAGTATGGAGCTATGGAGCTATGGAGCTCTGGAAGTATGGAGCTATGGAGCTCTGGAGGTATGGAGCTATGGAGCCCTGGAGCCCTGGAGCTATGGAGCCCTGGAGCTATGGAGCTATGGAGCCCTGGAGCTATGGAGCTATGGAGCCCTGGAGCTATGGAGCTCTGGTGCTATGGAGCTATGGAGCTCTGGTGCTATGGAGCTATGGAGCTCTGGTGCTATGGAGCTATGGAGCTCTGGTGCTATGGAGCTATGGAGCTCTGGAAGTATGGAGCTATGGAGCTCTGGAGGTATGGAGCTATGGAGCTCTGGAGGTATGGAGCTATGGAGCCCTGGAGCTATGGAGCCCTGGAGCTATGGAAGTATGGAGCTCTGGTGCTATGGAGCTATGGAGCTCTGGTGCTATGGAGCTATGGAGCTCTGGAGCTATGGAGCTCTGGAGGTATGGAGCTATGGAGCTCTGGAGGTATGGAGCTATGGAGCTATGGAAGTATGGAGCTCTGGTGCTATGGAGCTATGGAGCTCTGGTGCTATGGAGCTATGGAGCTCTGGTGCTATGGAGCTATGGAGCTATGGAGCTCTGGAAGTATGGAGCTCTGGTGCTATGGAGCTATGGAGCTCTGGTGCTATGGAGCTATGGAGCTCTGGTGCTATGGAGCTATGGAGCTCTGGTGCTATGGAGCTATGGTGCTATGGAGCTCTGGTGCTATGGAGCTATGGAGCTCTGGTGCTATGGAGCTATGGAGCTCTGGAGGTATGGAGCTCTGGAGGTATGGAGCTCTGGAGGTATGGAGCTTTGGAGCCCTGGAGCTCTGGAGGTATGGAGCTATGGTGCTATGGAGCTCTGAAGCCATGGAGCTCTGGTGCTATGGAGCTATGGAGCTCTGGTGCTATGGAGCTATGGAGGTATGGAGCTATGGAGCCCTGGAGCTCTGGAGGTATGGAGCTATGGTGCTATGGAGCTCTGAAGCCATGGAGCTCTGGTGCTATGGAGCTCTGGAGCTCTGGAGGTATGGAGCTCTGGAGGTATGGAGCTATGGAGCCCTGGAGCTCTGGAGGTATGGAGCTATGGTGCTATGGAGCTCTGAAGCCATGGAGCTCTGGTGCTATGGAGCTCTGGAGCTCTGGAGGTATGGAGCTCTGGAGGTATGGAGCTCTGGAGGTATGGAGCTATGGAGCCCTGGAGCTCTGGAGGTATGGAGCTATGGTGCTATGGAGCTCTGAAGCCATGGAGCTCTGGTGCTATGGAGCTCTGGAGGTATGGAGCTCTGGAGGTATGGAGCTCTGGAGGTATGGAGCTATGGAGCCCTGGAGCTCTGGAGGTATGGAGCTATGGTGCTATGGAGCTCTGAAGCCATGGAGCTCTGGTGCTATGGAGCTATGGAGCTCTGGTGCTATGGAGCTATGGAGGTATGGAGCCACCAGCCAGCACCCTCCGTGGCTGGATCAATGGAAGTGTTTTAGGTACCAGGCAGCCAAAGGGCCGAGGCCTCACGCTCGACCACGCCGGCGCAGAGTTCCAGCCGCTCGGATAAGCTCTGTCACTCACCCGCCGCGCAGCCACCGGTAACGGGGAAATGTCGCCGCCTTGTGGACACGCCGTTGTAAATGAATGGGCTTTCGCACTTAGTGCATTTTTCGCCAACTCTCTGACTTAGAGCTATGGAAGTATGGAGCTATGGAGCCACCAGCCACCCAGGCTGGAGCTCTGGAGCTCTGGAGGTATGGAGCTCTGGTGCTATGGAAGTATGGAGCTCTGGTGCTATGGAAGTATGGAGCTATGGAGGTATGGAAGTATGGAGCTATGGAAGTATGGAGCTATGGAGCTCTGGAAGTATGGAGCTATGGAGCTCTGGAGGTATGGAGCCCTGGAGCTATGGAGCCCTGGAGCTATGGAAGTATGGAGCTCTGGTGCTATGGAGCTATGGAGCTCTGGTGCTATGGAGCTATGGAGCTATGGAGCTCTGGAGCTATGGAGCTCTGGAGGTATGGAGCTATGGAGCTATGGAGCTCTGGAGGTATGGAGCTATGGAGCTATGGAGCTATGGAAGTATGGAGCTCTGGTGCTATGGAGCTCTGGTGCTATGGAGCTATGGAGCTCTGGTGCTATGGAGCTATGGAGCTATGGAGCTCTGGAAGTATGGAGCTCTGGTGCTATGGAGCTATGGAGCTCTGGTGCTATGGAGCTATGGAGCTCTGGTGCTATGGAGCTCTGGTGCTATGGAGCTCTGGTGCTATGGAGCTATGGAGCTCTGGTGCTATGGAGCTCTGGAGGTATGGAGCTCTGGAGGTATGGAGCTCTGGAGGTATGGAGCTATGAAGCCCTGGAGCTCTGGAGGTATGGAGCTATGGTGCTATGGAGCTCTGAAGCCATGGAGCTCTGGTGCTATGGAGCTATGGAGCTCTGGTGCTATGGAGCTATGGAGCTATGGAGCTCTGGAAGTATGGAGCTCTGGTGCTATGGAGCTATGGAGCTCTGGTGCTATGGAGCTATGGAGCTCTGGTGCTATGGAGCTATGGAGCTCTGGTGCTATGGAGCTCTGGTGCTATGGAGCTCTGGTGCTATGGAGCTATGGAGCTCTGGTGCTATGGAGCTATGGAGCTCTGGAGGTATGGAGCTCTGGAGGTATGGAGCTCTGGAGGTATGGAGCTATGGAGCCCTGGAGCTCTGGAGGTATGGAGCTATGGTGCTATGGAGCTCTGAAGCCATGGAGCTCTGGTGCTATGGAGCTCTGGAGCTCTGGAGGTATGGAGCTCTGGAGGTATGGAGCTATGGAGCCCTGGAGCTCTGGAGGTATGGAGCTATGGTGCTATGGAGCTCTGAAGCCATGGAGCTCTGGTGCTATGGAGCTCTGGAGCTCTGGAGGTATGGAGCTCTGGAGGTATGGAGCTCTGGAGGTATTGAGCTATGGAGCCCTGGAGCTCTGGAGGTATGGAGCTATGGTGCTATGGAGCTCTGAAGCCATGGAGCTCTGGTGCTATGGAGCTCTGGAGGTATGGAGCTCTGGAGGTATGGAGCTCTGGAGGTATGGAGCTATGGAGCCCTGGAGCTCTGGAGGTATGGAGCTATGGTGCTATGGAGCTCTGAAGCCATGGAGCTCTGGTGCTATGGAGCTCTGGAGGTATGGAGCTCTGGAGGTATGGAGCTCTGGAGGTATGGAGCTATGGAGCCCTGGAGCTCTGGAGGTATGGAGCTATGGTGCTATGGAGCTCTGAAGCCATGGAGCTCTGGTGCTATGGAGCTATGGAGCTCTGGTGCTATGGAGCTATGGAGGTATGGAGCCACCAGCCAGCACCCTCCGTGGCTGGATCAATGGAAGTGTTTTAGGTACCAGGCAGCCAAAGGGCCGAGGCCTCACGCTCGACCACGCCGGCGCAGAGTTCCAGCCGCTCGGATAAGCTCTGTCACTCACCCGCCGCGCAGCCACCGGTAACGGGGAAATGTCGCCGCCTTGTGGACACGCCGTTGTAAATGAATGGGCTTTCGCACTTAGTGCAATTTTCGCCAACTCTCTGACTGGAGCTATGGAAGTATGGAGCTATGGAGCCACCAGCCACCCAGGCTGGAGCTATGGAGCTCTGGAGGTATGGAGCTCTGGTGCTATGGAAGTATGGAGCTATGGAGCTATGGAGCTATGGAGCTATGGAGCTCTGGAAGTATGGAGCTATGGAGCTCTGGAGGTATGGAGCTATGGAGCCCTGGAGCCCTGGAGCTATGGAGCCCTGGAGCTATGGAGCTATGGAGCCCTGGAGCTATGGAGCTATGGAGCCCTGGAGCTATGGAGCTATGGAGCTCTGGTGCTATGGAGCTATGGAGCTCTGGTGCTATGGAGCTATGGAGCTCTGGTGCTATGGAGCTATGGAGCTCTGGTGCTATGGAGCTATGGAGCTCTGGAAGTATGGAGCTATGGAGCTCTGGAGGTATGGAGCTATGGAGCTCTGGAGGTATGGAGCTATGGAGCCCTGGAGCTATGGAGCCCTGGAGCTATGGAAGTATGGAGCTCTGGTGCTATGGAGCTATGGAGCTCTGGTGCTATGGAGCTATGGAGCTCTGGAGCTATGGAGCTCTGGAGGTATGGAGCTATGGAGCTCTGGAGGTATGGAGCTATGGAGCTATGGAAGTATGGAGCTCTGGTGCTATGGAGCTATGGAGCTCTGGTGCTATGGAGCTATGGAGCTCTGGTGCTATGGAGCTATGGAGCTATGGAGCTCTGGAAGTATGGAGCTCTGGTGCTATGGAGCTATGGAGCTCTGGTGCTATGGAGCTATGGAGCTCTGGTGCTATGGAGCTATGGAGCTCTGGTGCTATGGAGCTCTGGTGCTATGGAGCTCTGGTGCTATGGAGCTATGGAGCTCTGGTGCTATGGAGCTATGGAGCTCTGGAGGTATGGAGCTCTGGAGGTATGGAGCTCTGGAGGTATGGAGCTTTGGAGCCCTGGAGCTCTGGAGGTATGGAGCTATGGTGCTATGGAGCTCTGAAGCCATGGAGCTCTGGTGCTATGGAGCTATGGAGCTCTGGTGCTATGGAGCTATGGAGGTATGGAGCCACCAGCCAGCACCCTCCGTGGCTGGATCAATGGAAGTGTTTTAGGTACCAGGCAGCCAAAGGGCCGAGGCCTCACGCTCGACCACGCCGGCGCAGAGTTCCAGCCGCTCGGATAAGCTCTGTCACTCACCCGCCGCGCAGCCACCGGTAACGGGGAAATGTCGCCGCCTTGTGGACACGCCATTGTAAATGAATGGGCTTTCGCACTTAGTGCAATTTTCGCCAACTCTCTGACTTAGAGCTATGGAAGTATGGAGCTATGGAGCCACCAGCCACCCAGGCTGGAGCTCTGGAGCTCTGGAGGTATGGAGCTCTGGTGCTATGGAAGTATGGAGCTCTGGTGCTATGGAAGTATGGAGCTATGGAGGTATGGAAGTATGGAGCTATGGAAGTATGGAGCTATGGAGCTCTGGAAGTATGGAGCTATGGAGCTCTGGAGGTATGGAGCCCTGGAGCTATGGAGCCCTGGAGCTATGGAAGTATGGAGCTCTGGTGCTATGGAGCTATGGAGCTCTGGTGCTATGGAGCTATGGAGCTATGGAGCTCTGGAGCTATGGAGCTCTGGAGGTATGGAGCTATGGAGCTATGGAGCTCTGGAGGTATGGAGCTATGGAGCTATGGAAGTATGGAGCTCTGGTGCTATGGAGCTATGGAGCTCTGGTGCTATGGAGCTATGGAGCTCTGGTGCTATGGAGCTATGGAGCTCTGGTGCTATGGAGCTATGGAGCTCTGGTGCTATGGAGCTATGGAGCTCTGGTGCTATGGAGCTATGGAGCTCTGGAAGTATGGAGCTATGGAGCTCTGGAGGTATGGAGCTATGGAGCCCTGGAGCTATGGAGCCCTGGAGCTATGGAAGTATGGAGCTCTGGTGCTATGGAGCTATGGAGCTCTGGTGCTATGGAGCTATGGAGCTCTGGAGCTATGGAGCTCTGGAGGTATGGAGCTATGGAGCTATGGAGCTCTGGAGGTATGGAGCTATGGAGCTATGGAAGTATGGAGCTCTGGTGCTATGGAGCTATGGAGCTCTGGTGCTATGGAGCTATGGAGCTCTGGTGCTATGGAGCTATGGAGCTATGGAGCTCTGGAAGTATGGAGCTCTGGTGCTATGGAGCTATGGAGCTCTGGTGCTATGGAGCTATGGAGCTCTGGTGCTATGGAGCTATGGAGCTCTGGTGCTATGGAGCTCTGGTGCTATGGAGCTCTGGTGCTATGGAGCTATGGAGCTCTGGTGCTATGGAGCTATGGAGCTCTGGAGGTATGGAGCTCTGGAGGTATGGAGCTCTGGAGGTATGGAGCTTTGGAGCCCTGGAGCTCTGGAGGTATGGAGCTATGGTGCTATGGAGCTCTGAAGCCATGGAGCTCTGGTGCTATGGAGCTCTGGAGCTCTGGAGGTATGGAGCTCTGGAGGTATGGAGCTATGGAGCCCTGGAGCTCTGGAGGTATGGAGCTATGGTGCTATGGAGCTCTGAAGCCATGGAGCTCTGGTGCTATGGAGCTCTGGAGCTCTGGAGGTATGGAGCTCTGGAGGTATGGAGCTATGGAGCCCTGGAGCTCTGGAGGTATGGAGCTATGGTGCTATGGAGCTCTGAAGCCATGGAGCTCTGGTGCTATGGAGCTCTGGAGCTCTGGAGGTATGGAGCTCTGGAGGTATGGAGCTCTGGAGGTATGGAGCTATGGAGCCCTGGAGCTCTGGAGGTATGGAGCTATGGTGCTATGGAGCTCTGAAGCCATGGAGCTCTGGTGCTATGGAGCTCTGGAGGTATGGAGCTCTGGAGGTATGGAGCTCTGGAGGTATGGAGCTATGGAGCCCTGGAGCTCTGGAGGTATGGAGCTATGGTGCTATGGAGCTCTGAAGCCATGGAGCTCTGGTGCTATGGAGCTATGGAGCTCTGGTGCTATGGAGCTATGGAGGTATGGAGCCACCAGCCAGCACCCTCCGTGGCTGGATCAATGGAAGTGTTTTAGGTACCAGGCAGCCAAAGGGCCGAGGCCTCACGCTCGACCACGCCGGCGCAGAGTTCCAGCCGCTCGGATAAGCTCTGTCAATCACCCGCCGCGCAGCCACCGGTAACGGGGAAATGTCGCCGCCTTGTGGACACGCCGTTGTAAATGAATGGGCTTTCGCACTTAGTGCAATTTTCGCCAACTCTCTGACTTAGAGCTATGGAAGTATGGAGCTATGGAGCCACCAGCCACCCAGGCTGGAGCTCTGGAGCTCTGGAGGTATGGAGCTCTGGTGCTATGGAAGTATGGAGCTCTGGTGCTATGGAAGTATGGAGCTATGGAGGTATGGAAGTATGGAGCTATGGAAGTATGGAGCTATGGAGCTCTGGAAGTATGGAGCTATGGAGCTCTGGAGGTATGGAGCCCTGGAGCTATGGAAGTATGGAGCTCTGGTGCTATGGAGCTATGGAGCTCTGGTGCTATGGAGCTATGGAGCTATGGAGCTCTGGAGCTATGGAGCTCTGGAGGTATGGAGCTATGGAGCTATGGAGCTCTGGAGGTATGGAGCTATGGAGCTATGGAAGTATGGAGCTCTGGTGCTATGGAGCTATGGAGCTCTGGTGCTATGGAGCTATGGAGCTCTGGTGCTATGGAGCTATGGAGCTATGGAGCTCTGGAAGTATGGAGCTCTGGTGCTATGGAGCTATGGAGCTCTGGTGCTATGGAGCTATGGAGCTCTGGTGCTATGGAGCTCTGGTGCTATGGAGCTCTGGTGCTATGGAGCTATGGAGCTCTGGTGCTATGGAGCTCTGGAGGTATGGAGCTCTGGAGGTATGGAGCTCTGGAGGTATGGAGCTATGGAGCCCTGGAGCTCTGGAGGTATGGAGCTATGGTGCTATGGAGCTCTGAAGCCATGGAGCTCTGGTGCTATGGAGCTATGGAGCTCTGGTGCTATGGAGCTATGGAGCTATGGAGCTCTGGAAGTATGGAGCTCTGGTGCTATGGAGCTATGGAGCTCTGGTGCTATGGAGCTATGGAGCTCTGGTGCTATGGAGCTATGGAGCTCTGGTGCTATGGAGCTCTGGTGCTATGGAGCTCTGGTGCTATGGAGCTATGGAGCTCTGGTGCTATGGAGCTATGGAGCTCTGGAGGTATGGAGCTCTGGAGGTATGGAGCTCTGGAGGTATGGAGCTATGGAGCCCTGGAGCTCTGGAGGTATGGAGCTATGGTGCTATGGAGCTCTGAAGCCATGGAGCTCTGGTGCTATGGAGCTCTGGAGCTCTGGAGGTATGGAGCTCTGGAGGTATGGAGCTATGGAGCCCTGGAGCTCTGGAGGTATGGAGCTATGGTGCTATGGAGCTCTGAAGCCATGGAGCTCTGGTGCTATGGAGCTCTGGAGCTCTGGAGGTATGGAGCTCTGGAGGTATGGAGCTCTGGAGGTATGGAGCTATGGAGCCCTGGAGCTCTGGAGGTATGGAGCTATGGTGCTATGGAGCTCTGAAGCCATGGAGCTCTGGTGCTATGGAGCTCTGGAGGTATGGAGCTCTGGAGGTATGGAGCTCTGGAGGTATGGAGCTATGGAGCCCTGGAGCTCTGGAGGTATGGAGCTATGGTGCTATGGAGCTCTGAAGCCATGGAGCTCTGGTGCTATGGAGCTCTGGAGGTATGGAGCTCTGGAGGTATGGAGCTCTGGAGGTATGGAGCTATGGAGCCCTGGAGCTCTGGAGGTATGGAGCTATGGTGCTATGGAGCTCTGAAGCCATGGAGCTCTGGTGCTATGGAGCTATGGAGCTCTGGTGCTATGGAGCTATGGAGGTATGGAGCCACCAGCCAGCACCCTCCGTGGCTGGATCAATGGAAGTGTTTTAGGTACCAGGCAGCCAAAGGGCCGAGGCCTCACGCTCGACCACGCCGGCGCAGAGTTCCAGCCGCTCGGATAAGCTCTGTCACTCACCCGCCGCGCAGCCACCGGTAACGGGGAAATGTCGCCGCCTTGTGGACACGCCGTTGTAAATGAATGGGCTTTCGCACTTAGTGCAATTTTCGCCAACTCTCTGACTGGAGCTATGGAAGTATGGAGCTATGGAGCCACCAGCCACCCAGGCTGGAGCTATGGAGCTCTGGAGGTATGGAGCTCTGGTGCTATGGAAGTATAGAGCTATGGAGCTATGGAAGTATGGAGCTATGGAGCTATGGAGCTCTGGAAGTATGGAGCTATGGAGCTCTGGAGGTATGGAGCTATGGAGCCCTGGAGCCCTGGAGCTATGGAGCCCTGGAGCTATGGAGCTATGGAGCCCTGGAGCTATGGAGCTATGGAGCCCTGGAGCTATGGAGCTATGGAGCTCTGGTGCTATGGAGCTATGGAGCTCTGGTGCTATGGAGCTATGGAGCTCTGGTGCTATGGAGCTATGGAGCTCTGGTGCTATGGAGCTATGGAGCTCTGGAAGTATGGAGCTATGGAGCTCTGGAGGTATGGAGCTATGGAGCTCTGGAGGTATGGAGCTATGGAGCCCTGGAGCTATGGAGCCCTGGAGCTATGGAAGTATGGAGCTCTGGTGCTATGGAGCTATGGAGCTCTGGTGCTATGGAGCTATGGAGCTCTGGAGCTATGGAGCTCTGGAGGTATGGAGCTATGGAGCTCTGGAGGTATGGAGCTATGGAGCTATGGAAGTATGGAGCTCTGGTGCTATGGAGCTATGGAGCTCTGGTGCTATGGAGCTATGGAGCTCTGGTGCTATGAAGCTATGGAGCTATGGAGCTCTGGAAGTATGGAGCTCTGGTGCTATGGAGCTATGGAGCTCTGGTGCTATGGAGCTATGGAGCTCTGGTGCTATGGAGCTATGGAGCTCTGGTGCTATGGAGCTATGGTGCTATGGAGCTCTGGTGCTATGGAGCTATGGAGCTCTGGTGCTATGGAGCTATGGAGCTCTGGAGGTATGGAGCTCTGGAGGTATGGAGCTCTGGAGGTATGGAGCTTTGGAGCCCTGGAGCTCTGGAGGTATGGAGGTATGGAGCTATGGTGCTATGGAGCTCTGAAGCCATGGAGCTCTGGTGCTATGGAGCTATGGAGCTCTGGTGCTATGGAGCTATGGAGGTGTGGAGCTATGGAGCCCTGGAGCTCTGGAGGTATGGAGCTATGGTGCTATGGAGCTCTGAAGCCATGGAGCTCTGGTGCTATGGAGCTCTGGAGCTCTGGAGGTATGGAGCTCTGGAGGTATGGAGCTATGGAGCCCTGGAGCTCTGGAGGTATGGAGCTATGGTGCTATGGAGCTCTGAAGCCATGGAGCTCTGGTGCTATGGAGCTCTGGAGCTCTGGAGGTATGGAGCTCTGGAGGTATGGAGCTCTGGAGGTATGGAGCTATGGAGCCCTGGAGCCCTGGAGGTATGGAGCTATGGTGCTATGGAGCTCTGAAGCCATGGAGCTCTGGTGCTATGGAGCTCTGGAGGTATGGAGCTCTGGAGGTATGGAGCTCTGGAGGTATGGAGCTATGGAGCCCTGGAGCTCTGGAGGTATGGAGCTATGGTGCTATGGAGCTCTGAAGCCATGGAGCTCTGGTGCTATGGAGCTATGGAGCTCTGGTGCTATGGAGCTATGGAGGTATGGAGCCACCAGCCAGCACCCTCCGTGGCTGGATCAATGGAAGTGTTTTAGGTACCAGGCAGCCAAAGGGCCGAGGCCTCACGCTCGACCACGCCGGCGCAGAGTTCCAGCCGCTCGGATAAGCTCTGTCACTCACCCGCCGCGCAGCCACCGGTAACGGGGAAATGTCGCCGCCTTGTGGACACGCCGTTGTAAATGAATGGGCTTTCGCACTTAGTGCAATTTTCGCCAACTCTCTGACTTAGAGCTATGGAAGTATGGAGCTATGGAGCCACCAGCCACCCAGGCTGGAGCTCTGGAGCTCTGGAGGTATGGAGCTCTGGTGCTATGGAAGTATGGAGCTCTGGTGCTATGGAAGTATGGAGCTATGGAGGTATGGAAGTATGGAGCTATGGAAGTATGGAGCTATGGAGCTCTGGAAGTATGGAGCTATGGAGCTCTGGAGGTATGGAGCCCTGGAGCTATGGAAGTATGGAGCTCTGGTGCTATGGAGCTATGGAGCTCTGGTGCTATGGAGCTATGGAGCTATGGAGCTCTGGAGCTATGGAGCTCTGGAGGTATGGAGCTATGGAGCTATGGAGCTCTGGAGGTATGGAGCTATGGAGCTATGGAAGTATGGAGCTCTGGTGCTATGGAGCTATGGAGCTCTGGTGCTATGGAGCTATGGAGCTCTGGTGCTATGGAGCTATGGAGCTATGGAGCTCTGGAAGTATGGAGCTCTGGTGCTATGGAGCTATGGAGCTCTGGTGCTATGGAGCTATGGAGCTCTGGTGCTATGGAGCTCTGGTGCTATGGAGCTCTGGTGCTATGGAGCTATGGAGCTCTGGTGCTATGGAGCTCTGGAGGTATGGAGCTCTGGAGGTATGGAGCTCTGGAGGTATGGAGCTATGGAGCCCTGGAGCTCTGGAGGTATGGAGCTATGGTGCTATGGAGCTCTGAAGCCATGGAGCTCTGGTGCTATGGAGCTATGGAGCTCTGGTGCTATGGAGCTATGGAGCTATGGAGCTCTGGAAGTATGGAGCTCTGGTGCTATGGAGCTATGGAGCTCTGTCACTCACCCGCCGCGCAGCCACCGGTAACGGGGAAATGTCGCCGCCTTGTGGACACGCCGTTGTAAATGAATGGGCTTTCGCACTTAGTGCAATTTTCGCCAACTCTCTGACTTAGAGCTATGGAAGTATGGAGCTATGGAGCCACCAGCCACCCAGGCTGGAGCTCTGGAGCTCTGGAGGTATGGAGCTCTGGTGCTATGGAAGTATGGAGCTCTGGTGCTATGGAAGTATGGAGCTATGGAGGTATGGAAGTATGGAGCTATGGAAGTATGGAGCTATGGAGCTCTGGAAGTATGGAGCTATGGAGCTCTGGAGGTATGGAGCCCTGGAGCTATGGAAGTATGGAGCTCTGGTGCTATGGAGCTATGGAGCTCTGGTGCTATGGAGCTATGGAGCTATGGAGCTCTGGAGCTATGGAGCTCTGGAGGTATGGAGCTATGGAGCTATGGAGCTCTGGAGGTATGGAGCTATGGAGCTATGGAAGTATGGAGCTCTGGTGCTATGGAGCTATGGAGCTCTGGTGCTATGGAGCTATGGAGCTCTGGTGCTATGGAGCTATAGAGCTATGGAGCTCTGGAAGTATGGAGCTCTGGTGCTATGGAGCTATGGAGCTCTGGTGCTATGGAGCTATGGAGCTCTGGTGCTATGGAGCTCTGGTGCTATGGAGCTCTGGTGCTATGGAGCTATGGAGCTCTGGTGCTATGGAGCTCTGGAGGTATGGAGCTCTGGAGGTATGGAGCTCTGGAGGTATGGAGCTATGGAGCCCTGGAGCTCTGGAGGTATGGAGCTATGGTGCTATGGAGCTCTGAAGCCATGGAGCTCTGGTGCTATGGAGCTATGGAGCTCTGGTGCTATGGAGCTATGGAGCTATGGAGCTCTGGAAGTATGGAGCTCTGGTGCTATGGAGCTATGGAGCTCTGGTGCTATGGAGCTATGGAGCTCTGGTGCTATGGAGCTATGGAGCTCTGGTGCTATGGAGCTCTGGTGCTATGGAGCTCTGGTGCTATGGAGCTATGGAGCTCTGGTGCTATGGAGCTATGGAGCTCTGGAGGTATGGAGCTCTGGAGGTATGGAGCTCTGGAGGTATGGAGCTATGGAGCCCTGGAGCTCTGGAGGTATGGAGCTATGGTGCTATGGAGCTCTGAAGCCATGGAGCTCTGGTGCTATGGAGCTCTGGAGCTCTGGAGGTATGGAGCTCTGGAGGTATGGAGCTATGGAGCCCTGGAGCTCTGGAGGTATGGAGCTATGGTGCTATGGAGCTCTGAAGCCATGGAGCTCTGGTGCTATGGAGCTCTGGAGCTCTGGAGGTATGGAGCTCAGGAGGTATGGAGCTCTGGAGGTATGGAGCTATGGAGCCCTGGAGCTCTGGAGGTATGGAGCTATGGTGCTATGGAGCTCTGAAGCCATGGAGCTCTGGTGCTATGGAGCTCTGGAGGTATGGAGCTCTGGAGGTATGGAGCTCTGGAGGTATGGAGCTATGGAGCCCTGGAGCTCTGGAGGTATGGAGCTATGGTGCTATGGAGCTCTGAAGCCATGGAGCTCTGGTGCTATGGAGCTCTGGAGGTATGGAGCTCTGGAGGTATGGAGCTCTGGAGGTATGGAGCTATGGAGCCCTGGAGCTCTGGAGGTATGGAGCTATGGTGCTATGGAGCTCTGAAGCCATGGAGCTCTGGTGCTATGGAGCTATGGAGCTCTGGTGCTATGGAGCTATGGAGGTATGGAGCCACCAGCCAGCACCCTCCGTGGCTGGATCAATGGAAGTGTTTTAGGTACCAGGCAGCCAAAGGGCCGAGGCCTCACGCTCGACCACGCCGGCGCAGAGTTCCAGCCGCTCGGATAAGCTCTGTCAATCACCCGCCGCGCAGCCACCGGTAACGGGGAAATGTCGCCGCCTGGCGGACACGCCGTTGTAAATTAATGGGCTTTCGCACTTAGTGCAATTTTCGCCAACTCTCTGACTTAGAGCTATGGAAGTATGGAGCTATGGAGCCACCAGCCACCCAGGCTGGAGCTATGGAGCTCTGGAGGTATGGAGCTCAGGTGCTATGGAAGTATGGAGCTATGGAGCTATGGAAGTATGGAGCTATGGAGCTATGGAGCTCTGGAAGTATGGAGCTATGGAGCTCTGGAGGTATGGAGCTATGGAGCCCTGGAGCCCTGGAGCTATGGAGCTCTGGTGCTATGGAGGTATGGAGCTCTGGAGGTATGGAGCTCTGGAGGTATGGAGCTATGGAGCTATGGAGCCCTGGAGCTATGGAGCTATGGAGCCCTGGAGCTATGGAGCTATGGAGCCCTGGAGCTATGGAGCTATGGAGCTCTGGTGCTATGGAGCTATGGAGCTCTGGTGCTATGGAGCTATGGAGCTCTGGTGCTATGGAGCTATGGAGCTCTGGTGCTATGGAGCTATGGAGCTCTGGAAGTATGGAGCTATGGAGCTCTGGAGGTATGGAGCTATGGAGCCCTGGAGCTATGGAGCCCTGGAGCTATGGAAGTATGGAGCTCTGGTGCTATGGAGCTATGGAGCTCTGGTGCTATGGAGCTATGGAGCTCTGGAGCTATGGAGCTCTGGAGGTATGGAGCTATGGAGCTATGGAGCTCTGGAGGTATGGAGCTATGGAGCTATGGAAGTATGGAGCTCTGGTGCTATGGAGCTATGGAGCTCTGGTGCTATGGAGCTATGGAGCTCTGGTGCTATGGAGCTATGGAGCTATGGAGCTCTGGAAGTATGGAGCTCTGGTGCTATGGAGCTATGGAGCTCTGGTGCTATGGAGCTATGGAGCTCTGGTGCTATGGAGCTATGGAGCTCTGGTGCTATGGAGCTCTGGTGCTATGGAGCTCTGGTGCTATGGAGCTATGGAGCTCTGGTGCTATGGAGCTATGGAGCTCTGGAGGTATGGAGCTCTGGAGGTATGGAGCTCTGGAGGTATGGAGCTTTGGAGCCCTGGAGCTCTGGAGGTATGGAGCTATGGTGCTATGGAGCTCTGAAGCCATGGAGCTCTGGTGCTATGGAGCTCTGGAGCTCTGGAGGTATGGAGCTCTGGAGGTATGGAGCTATGGAGCCCTGGAGCTCTGGAGGTATGGAGCTATGGTGCTATGGAGCTCTGAAGCCATGGAGCTCTGGTGCTATGGAGCTCTGGAGCTCTGGAGGTATGGAGCTCTGGAGGTATGGAGCTATGGAGCCCTGGAGCTCTGGAGGTATGGAGCTATGGTGCTATGGAGCTCTGAAGCCATGGAGCTCTGGTGCTATGGAGCTCTGGAGCTCTGGAGGTATGGAGCTCTGGAGGTATGGAGCTCTGGAGGTATGGAGCTATGGAGCCCTGGAGCTCTGGAGGTATGGAGCTATGGTGCTATGGAGCTCTGAAGCCATGGAGCTCTGGTGCTATGGAGCTCTGGAGGTATGGAGCTCTGGAGGTATGGAGCTCTGGAGGTATGGAGCTATGGAGCCCTGGAGCTCTGGAGGTATGGAGCTATGGTGCTATGGAGCTCTGAAGCCATGGAGCTCTGGTGCTATGGAGCTATGGAGCTCTGGTGCTATGGAGCTATGGAGGTATGGAGCCACCAGCCAGCACCCTCCGTGGCTGGATCAATGGAAGTGTTTTAGGTACCAGGCAGCCAAAGGGCCGAGGCCTCACGCTCGACCACGCCGGCGCAGAGTTCCAGCCGCTCGGATAAGCTCTGTCACTCACCCGCCGCGCAGCCACCGGTAACGGGGAAATGTCGCCGCCTTGTGGACACGCCGTTGTAAATGAATGGGCTTTCGCACTTAGTGCAATTTTCGCCAACTCTCTGACTTAGAGCTATGGAAGTATGGAGCTATGGAGCCACCAGCCACCCAGGCTGGAGCTCTGGAGCTCTGGAGGTATGGAGCTCTGGTGCTATGGAAGTATGGAGCTCTGGTGCTATGGAAGTATGGAGCTATGGAGGTATGGAAGTATGGAGCTATGGAAGTATGGAGCTATGGAGCTCTGGAAGTATGGAGCTATGGAGCTGTGGAGGTATGGAGCCCTGGAGCTATGGAGCCCTGGAGCTATGGAAGTATGGAGCTCTGGTGCTATGGAGCTATGGAGCTCTGGTGCTATGGAGCTATGGAGCTATGGAGCTCTGGAGCTATGGAGCTCTGGAGGTATGGAGCTATGGAGCTATGGAGCTCTGGAGGTATGGAGCTATGGAGCTATGGAAGTATGGAGCTCTGGTGCTATGGAGCTATGGAGCTCTGGTGCTATGGAGCTATGGAGCTCTGGTGCTATGGAGCTATGGAGCTATGGAGCTCTGGAAGTATGGAGCTCTGGTGCTATGGAGCTATGGAGCTCTGGTGCTATGGAGCTATGGAGCTCTGGTGCTATGGAGCTCTGGTGCTATGGAGCTCTGGTGCTATGGAGCTATGGAGCTCTGGTGCTATGGAGCTCTGGAGGTATGGAGCTCTGGAGGTATGGAGCTCTGGAGGTATGGAGCTATGGAGCCCTGGAGCTCTGGAGGTATGGAGCTATGGTGCTATGGAGCTCTGAAGCCATGGAGCTCTGGTGCTATGGAGCTATGGAGCTCTGGTGCTATGGAGCTATGGAGCTATGGAGCTCTGGAAGTATGGAGCTCTGGTGCTATGGAGCTATGGAGCTCTGGTGCTATGGAGCTATGGAGCTCTGGTGCTATGGAGCTATGGAGCTCTGGTGCTATGGAGCTCTGGTGCTATGGAGCTCTGGTGCTATGGAGCTATGGAGCTCTGGTGCTATGGAGCTATGGAGCTCTGGAGGTATGGAGCTCTGGAGGTATGGAGCTCTGGAGGTATGGAGCTATGGAGCCCTGGAGCTCTGGAGGTATGGAGCTATGGTGCTATGGAGCTCTGAAGCCATGGAGCTCTGGTGCTA
The DNA here is from genome assembly GCF_054491065.1 of Syngnathus leptorhynchus. NCBI lineage: Eukaryota > Metazoa > Chordata > Actinopteri > Syngnathiformes > Syngnathidae > Syngnathus > Syngnathus leptorhynchus. The sequence continues at coordinate 570,055 of NW_028231992.1, read as the reverse complement.
TGGAGCTCTGGAGCTCTGGAGGTATGGAGCTCTGGAGGTATGGAGCTATGGAGCCCTGGAGCTCTGGAGGTATGGAGCTATGGTGCTATGGAGCTCTGAAGCCATGGAGCTCTGGTGCTATGGAGCTCTGGAGCTCTGGAGGTATGGAGCTCTGGAGGTATGGAGCTCTGGAGGTATGGAGCTATGGAGCCCTGGAGCTCTGGAGGTATGGAGCTATGGTGCTATGGAGCTCTGAAGCCATGGAGCTCTGGTGCTATGGAGCTCTGGAGCTCTGGAGGTATGGAGCTCTGGAGGTATGGAGCTCTGGAGGTATGGAGCTATGGAGCCCTGGAGCTCTGGAGGTATGGAGCTATGGTGCTATGGAGCTCTGAAGCCATGGAGCTCTGGTGCTATGGAGCTCTGGAGGTATGGAGCTCTGGAGGTATGGAGCTCTGGAGGTATGGAGCTATGGAGCCCTGGAGCTCTGGAGGTATGGAGCTATGGTGCTATGGAGCTCTGAAGCCATGGAGCTCTGGTGCTATGGAGCTATGGAGCTCTGGTGCTATGGAGCTATGGAGGTATGGAGCCACCAGCCAGCACCCTCCGTGGCTGGATCAATGGAAGTGTTTTAGGTACCAGGCAGCCAAAGGGCCGAGGCCTCACGCTCGACCACGCCGGCGCAGAGTTCCAGCCGCTCGGATAAGCTCTGTCACTCACCCGCCGCGCAGCCACCGGTAACGGGGAAATGTCGCCGCCTTGTGGACACGCCGTTGTAAATGAATGGGCTTTCGCACTTAGTGCAATTTTCGCCAACTCTCTGACTGGAGCTATGGAAGTATGGAGCTATGGAGCCACCAGCCACCCAGGCTGGAGCTATGGAGCTCTGGAGGTATGGAGCTCTGGTGCTATGGAAGTATGGAGCTATGGAGCTATGGAAGTATGGAGCTATGGAGCTATGGAGCTCTGGAAGTATGGAGCTATGGAGCTATGGAGGTATGGAGCTATGGAGCCCTGGAGCCCTGGAGCTATGGAGCCCTGGAGCTATGGAGCTATGGAGCCCTGGAGCTATGGAGCTATGGAGCCCTGGAGCTATGGAGCTATGGAGCTCTGGTGCTATGGAGCTATGGAGCTCTGGTGCTATGGAGCTATGGAGCTCTGGTGCTATGGAGCTATGGAGCTCTGGTGCTATGGAGCTATGGAGCTCTGGTGCTATGGAGCTATGGAGCTCTGGTGCTATGGAGCTATGGAGCTATGGAAGTATGGAGCTATGGAGCTCTGGAGGTATGGAGCTATGGAGCCCTGGAGCTATGGAGCCCTGGAGCTATGGAAGTATGGAGCTCTGGTGCTATGGAGCTATGGAGCTCTGGTGCTATGGAGCTATGGAGCTCTGGAGCTATGGAGCTCTGGAGGTATGGAGCTATGGAGCTATGGAGCTCTGGAGGTATGGAGCTATGGAGCTATGGAAGTATGGAGCTCTGGTGCTATGGAGCTATGGAGCTCTGGTGCTATGGAGCTATGGAGCTCTGGTGCTATGGAGCTATGGAGCTATGGAGCTCTGGAAGTATGGAGCTCTGGTGCTATGGAGCTATGGAGCTCTGGTGCTATGGAGCTATGGAGCTCTGGTGCTATGGAGCTATGGAGCTCTGGTGCTATGGAGCTCTGGTGCTATGGAGCTCTGGTGCTCTGGAGCTATGGAGCTCTGGTGCTATGGAGCTATGGAGCTCTGGAGGTATGGAGCTCTGGAGGTATGGAGCTCTGGAGGTATGGAGCTTTGGAGCCCTGGAGCTCTGGAGGTATGGAGCTATGGTGCTATGGAGCTCTGAAGCCATGGAGCTCTGGTGCTATGGAGCTCTGGAGCTCTGGAGGTATGGAGCTCTGGAGGTATGGAGCTATGGAGCCCTGGAGCTCTGGAGGTATGGAGCTATGGTGCTATGGAGCTCTGAAGCCATGGAGCTCTGGTGCTATGGAGCTCTGGAGCTCTGGAGGTATGGAGCTCTGGAGGTATGGAGCTATGGAGCCCTGGAGCTCTGGAGGTATGGAGCTATGGTGCTATGGAGCTCTGAAGCCATGGAGCTCTGGTGCTATGGAGCTCTGGAGCTCTGGAGGTATGGAGCTCTGGAGGTATGGAGCTCTGGAGGTATGGAGCTATGGAGCCCTGGAGCTCTGGAGGTATGGAGCTATGGTGCTATGGAGCTCTGAAGCCATGGAGCTCTGGTGCTATGGAGCTCTGGAGGTATGGAGCTCTGGAGGTATGGAGCTCTGGAGGTATGGAGCTATGGAGCCCTGGAGCTCTGGAGGTATGGAGCTATGGTGCTATGGAGCTCTGAAGCCATGGAGCTCTGGTGCTATGGAGCTATGGAGCTCTGGTGCTATGGAGCTATGGAGGTATGGAGCCACCAGCCAGCACCCTCCGTGGCTGGATCAATGGAAGTGTTTTAGGTACCAGGCAGCCAAAGGGCCGAGGCCTCACGCTCGACCACGCCGGCGCAGAGTTCCAGCCGCTCGGATAAGCTCTGTCACTCACCCGCCGCGCAGCCACCGGTAACGGGGAAATGTCGCCGCCTTGTGGACACGCCGTTGTAAATGAATGGGCTTTCGCACTTAGTGCAATTTTCGCCAACTCTCTGACTTAGAGCTATGGAAGTATGGAGCTATGGAGCCACCAGCCACCCAGGCTGGAGCTCTGGAGCTCTGGAGGTATGGAGCTCTGGTGCTATGGAAGTATGGAGCTCTGGTGCTATGGAAGTATGGAGCTATGGAGGTATGGAAGTATGGAGCTATGGAAGTATGGAGCTATGGAGCTCTGGAAGTATGGAGCTATGGAGCTCTGGAGGTATGGAGCCCTGGAGCTATGGAAGTATGGAGCTCTGGTGCTATGGAGCTATGGAGCTCTGGTGCTATGGAGCTATGGAGCTATGGAGCTCTGGAGCTATGGAGCTCTGGAGGTATGGAGCTATGGAGCTATGGAGCTCTGGAGGTATGGAGCTATGGAGCTATGGAAGTATGGAGCTCTGGTGCTATGGAGCTATGGAGCTCTGGTGCTATGGAGCTATGGAGCTCTGGTGCTATGGAGCTATGGAGCTATGGAGCTATGGAGCTCTGGAAGTATGGAGCTCTGGTGCTATGGAGCTATGGAGCTCTGGTGCTATGGAGCTATGGAGCTCTGGTGCTATGGAGCTCTGGTGCTATGGAGCTCTGGTGCTATGGAGCTATGGAGCTCTGGTGCTATGGAGCTCTGGAGGTATGGAGCTCTGGAGGTATGGAGCTCTGGAGGTATGGAGCTATGGAGCCCTGGAGCTCTGGAGGTATGGAGCTATGGTGCTATGGAGCTCTGAAGCCATGGAGCTCTGGTGCTATGGAGCTATGGAGCTCTGGTGCTATGGAGCTATGGAGCTATGGAGCTCTGGAAGTATGGAGCTCTGGTGCTATGGAGCTATGGAGCTCTGGTGCTATGGAGCTATGGAGCTCTGGTGCTATGGAGCTATGGAGCTCTGGTGCTATGGAGCTCTGGTGCTATGGAGCTCTGGTGCTATGGAGCTATGGAGCTCTGGTGCTATGGAGCTATGGAGCTCTGGAGGTATGGATCTCTGGAGGTATGGAGCTCTGGAGGTATGGAGCTATGGAGCCCTGGAGCTCTGGAGGTATGGAGCTATGGTGCTATGGAGCTCTGAAGCCATGGAGCTCTGGTGCTATGGAGCTCTGGAGCTCTGGAGGTATGGAGCTCTGGAGGTATGGAGCTATGGAGCCCTGGAGCTCTGGAGGTATGGAGCTATGGTGCTATGGAGCTCTGAAGCCATGGAGCTCTGGTGCTATGGAGCTCTGGAGCTCTGGAGGTATGGAGCTCTGGAGGTATGGAGCTCTGGAGGTATGGAGCTATGGAGCCCTGGAGCTCTGGAGGTATGGAGCTATGGTGCTATGGAGCTCTGAAGCCATGGAGCTCTGGTGCTATGGAGCTCTGGAGGTATGGAGCTCTGGAGGTATGGAGCTCTGGAGGTATGGAGCTATGGAGCCCTGGAGCTCTGGAGGTATGGAGCTATGGTGCTATGGAGCTCTGAAGCCATGGAGCTCTGGTGCTATGGAGCTCTGGAGGTATGGAGCTCTGGAGGTATGGAGCTCTGGAGGTATGGAGCTATGGAGCCCTGGAGCTCTGGAGGTATGGAGCTATGGTGCTATGGAGCTCTGAAGCCATGGAGCTCTGGTGCTATGGAGCTATGGAGCTCTGGTGCTATGGAGCTATGGAGGTATGGAGCCACCAGCCAGCACCCTCCGTGGCTGGATCAATGGAAGTGTTTTAGGTACCAGGCAGCCAAAGGGCCGAGGCCTCACGCTCGACCACGCCGGCGCAGAGTTCCAGCCGCTCGGATTAGCTCTGTCACTCACCCGCCGCGCAGCCACCGGTAACGGGGAAATGTCGCCGCCTTGTGGACACGCCGTTGTAAATGAATGGGCTTTCGCACTTAGTGCAATTTTCGCCAACTCTCTGACTGGAGCTATGGAAGTATGGAGCTATGGAGCCACCAGCCACCCAGGCTGGAGCTATGGAGCTCTGGAGGTATGGAGCTCTGGTGCTATGGAAGTATGGAGCTATGGAGCTATGGAAGTATGGAGCTATGGAGCTATGGAGCTCTGGAAGTATGGAGCTATGGAGCTCTGGAGGTATGGAGCTATGGAGCCCTGGAGCCCTGGAGCTATGGAGCCCTGGAGCTATGGAGCTATGGAGCCCTGGAGCTATGGAGCTATGGAGCCCTGGAGCTATGGAGCTATGGAGCTCTGGTGCTATGGAGCTATGGAGCTCTGGTGCTATGGAGCTATGGAGCTCTGGTGCTATGGAGCTATGGAGCTCTGGTGCTATGGAGCTATGGAGCTCTGGAAGTATGGAGCTATGGAGCTCTGGAGGTATGGAGCTATGGAGCTCTGGAGGTATGGAGCTATGGAGCCCTGGAGCTATGGAGCCCTGGAGCTATGGAAGTATGGAGCTCTGGTGCTATGGAGCTATGGAGCTCTGGTGCTATGGAGCTATGGAGCTCTGGAGCTATGGAGCTCTGGAGGTATGGAGCTATGGAGCTCTGGAGTTATGGAGCTATGGAGCTATGGAAGTATGGAGCTCTGGTGCTATGGAGCTATGGAGCTCTGGTGCTATGGAGCTATGGAGCTCTGGTGCTATGGAGCTATGGAGCTATGGAGCTCTGGAAGTATGGAGCTCTGGTGCTATGGAGCTATGGAGCTCTGGTGCTATGGAGCTATGGAGCTCTGGTGCTATGGAGCTATGGAGCTCTGGTGCTATGGAGCTATGGTGCTATGGAGCTCTGGTGCTATGGAGCTATGGAGCTCTGGTGCTATGGAGCTATGGAGCTCTGGAGGTATGGAGCTCTGGAGGTATGGAGCTCTGGAGGTATGGAGCTTTGGAGCCCTGGAGCTCTGGAGGTATGGAGCTATGGTGCTATGGAGCTCTGAAGCCATGGAGCTCTGGTGCTATGGAGCTATGGAGCTCTGGTGCTATGGAGCTATGGAGGTATGGAGCTATGGAGCCCTGGAGCTCTGGAGGTATGGAGCTATGGTGCTATGGAGCTCTGAAGCCATGGAGCTCTGGTGCTATTGAGCTCTGGAGCTCTGGAGGTATGGAGCTCTGGAGGTATGGAGCTATGGAGCCCTGGAGCTCTGGAGGTATGGAGCTATGGTGCTATGGAGCTCTGAAGCCATGGAGCTCTGGTGCTATGGAGCTCTGGAGCTCTGGAGGTATGGAGCTCTGGAGGTATGGAGCTATGGAGCCCTGGAGCTCTGGAGGTATGGAGCTATGGTGCTATGGAGCTCTGAAGCCATGGAGCTCTGGTGCTATGGAGCTCTGGAGGTATGGAGCTCTGGAGGTATGGAGCTCTGGAGGTATGGAGCTATGGAGCCCTGGAGCTCTGGAGGTATGGAGCTATGGTGCTATGGAGCTCTGAAGCCATGGAGCTCTGGTGCTATGGAGCTATGGAGCTCTGGTGCTATGGAGCTATGGAGGTATGGAGCCACCAGCCAGCACCCTCCGTGGCTGGATCAATGGAAGTGTTTTAGGTACCAGGCAGCCAAAGGGCCGAGGCCTCACGCTCGACCACGCCGGCGCAGAGTTCCAGCCGCTCGGATAAGCTCTGTCACTCACCCGCCGCGCAGCCACCGGTAACGGGGAAATGTCGCCGCCTTGTGGACACGCCGTTGTAAATGAATGGGCTTTCGCACTTAGTGCAATTTTCGCCAACTCTCTGACTTAGAGCTATGGAAGTATGGAGCTATGGAGCCACCAGCCACCCAGGCTGGAGCTCTGGAGCTCTGGAGGTATGGAGCTCTGGTGCTATGGAAGTATGGAGCTCTGGTGCTATGGAAGTATGGAGCTATGGAGGTATGGAAGTATGGAGCTATGGAAGTATGGAGCTATGGAGCTCTGGAAGTATGGAGCTATGGAGCTCTGGAGGTATGGAGCCCTGGAGCTATGGAAGTATGGAGCTCTGGTGCTATGGAGCTATGGAGCTCTGGTGCTATGGAGCTATGGAGCTATGGAGCTCTGGAGCTATGGAGCTCTGGAGGTATGGAGCTATGGAGCTATGGAGCTCTGGAGGTATGGAGCTATGGAGCTATGGAAGTATGGAGCTCTGGTGCTATGGAGCTATGGAGCTCTGGTGCTATGGAGCTATGGAGCTCTGGTGCTATGGAGCTATGGAGCTCTGGAAGTATGGAGCTCTGGTGCTATGGAGCTATGGAGCTCTGGTGCTATGGAGCTATGGAGCTCTGGTGCTATGGAGCTCTGGTGCTATGGAGCTCTGGTGCTATGGAGCTATGGAGCTCTGGTGCTATGGAGCTCTGGAGGTATGGAGCTCTGGAGGTATGGAGCTCTGGAGGTATGGAGCTATGGAGCCCTGGAGCTCTGGAGGTATGGAGCTATGGTGCTATGGAGCTCTGAAGCCATGGAGCTCTGGTGCTATGGAGCTATGGAGCTCTGGTGCTATGGAGCTATGGAGCTATGGAGCTCTGGAAGTATGGAGCTCTGGTGCTATGGAGCTATGGAGCTCTGGTGCTATGGAGCTATGGAGCTCTGGTGCTATGGAGCTATGGAGCTCTGGTGCTATGGAGCTCTGGTGCTATGGAGCTCTGGTGCTATGGAGCTATGGAGCTCTGGTGCTATGGAGCTATGGAGCTCTGGAGGTATGGAGCTCTGGAGGTATGGAGCTCTGGAGGTATGGAGCTATGGAGCCCTGGAGCTCTGGAGGTATGGAGCTATGGTGCTATGGAGCTCTGAAGCCATGGAGCTCTGGTGCTATGGAGCTCTGGAGCTCTGGAGGTATGGAGCTCTGGAGGTATGGAGCTATGGAGCCCTGGAGCTCTGGAGGTATGGAGCTATGGTGCTATGGAGCTCTGAAGCCATGGAGCTCTGGTGCTATGGAGCTCTGGAGCTCTGGAGGTATGGAGCTCTGGAGGTATGGAGCTCTGGAGGTATGGAGCTATGGAGCCCTGGAGCTCTGGAGGTATGGAGCTATGGTGCTATGGAGCTCTGAAGCCATGGAGCTCTGGTGCTATGGAGCTCTGGAGGTATGGAGCTCTGGAGGTATGGAGCTCTGGAGGTATGGAGCTATGGAGCCCTGGAGCTCTGGAGGTATGGAGCTATGGTGCTATGGAGCTCTGAAGCCATGGAGCTCTGGTGCTATGGAGCTCTGGAGGTATGGAGCTCTGGAGGTATGGAGCTCTGGAGGTATGGAGCTATGGAGCCCTGGAGCTCTGGAGGTATGGAGCTATGGTGCTATGGAGCTCTGAAGCCATGGAGCTCTGGTGCTATGGAGCTATGGAGCTCTGGTGCTATGGAGCTATGGAGGTATGGAGCCACCAGCCAGCACCCTCCGTGGCTGGATCAATGGAAGTGTTTTAGGTACCAGGCAGCCAAAGGGCCGAGGCCTCACGCTCGACCACGCCGGCGCAGAGTTCCAGCCGCTCGGATAAGCTCTGTCACTCACCCGCCGCGCAGCCACCGGTAACGGGGAAATGTCGCCGCCTTGTGGACACGCCGTTGTAAATGAATGGGCTTTCGCACTTAGTGCAATTTTCGCCAACTCTCTGACTGGAGCTATGGAAGTATGGAGCTATGGAGCCACCAGCCACCCAGGCTGGAGCTATGGAGCTCTGGAGGTATGGAGCTCTGGTGCTATGGAAGTATGGAGCTATGGAGCTATGGAAGTATGGAGCTATGGAGCTATGGAGCTCTGGAAGTATGGAGCTATGGAGCTCTGGAGGTATGGAGCTATGGAGCCCTGGAGCCCTGGAGCTCTGGTGCTATGGAGCTATGGAGCTCTGGTGCTATGGAGCTATGGAGCTATGGAGCTCTGGAAGTATGGAGCTCTGGTGCCATGGAGCTATGGAGCTCTGGTGCTATGGAGCTATGGAGCTCTGGTGCTATGGAGCTCTGGTGCTATGGAGCTCTGGTGCTATGGAGCTATGGAGCTCTGGTGCTATGGAGCTCTGGAGGTATGGAGCTCTGGAGGTATGGAGCTCTGGAGGTATGGAGCTATGGAGCCCTGGAGCTCTGGAGGTATGGAGCTATGGTGCTATGGAGCTCTGAAGCCATGGAGCTCTGGTGCTATGGAGCTATGGAGCTCTGGTGCTATGGAGCTATGGAGCTATGGAGCTCTGGAAGTATGGAGCTCTGGTGCTATGGAGCTATGGAGCTCTGGTGCTATGGAGCTATGGAGCTCTGGTGCTATGGAGCTATGGAGCTCTGGTGCTATGGAGCTCTGGTGCTATGGAGCTCTGGTGCTATGGAGCTATGGAGCTCTGGTGCTATGGAGCTATGGAGCTCTGGAGGTATGGAGCTCTGGAGGTATGGAGCTCTGGAGGTATGGAGCTATGGAGCCCTGGAGCTCTGGAGGTATGGAGCTATGGTGCTATGGAGCTCTGAAGCCATGGAGCTCTGGTGCTATGGAGCTCTGGAGCTCTGGAGGTATGGAGCTCTGGAGGTATGGAGCTATGGAGCCCTGGAGCTCTGGAGGTATGGAGCTATGGTGCTATGGAGCTCTGAAGCCATGGAGCTCTGGTGCTATGGAGCTCTGGAGCTCTGGAGGTATGGAGCTCTGGAGGTATGGAGCTCTGGAGGTATGGAGCTATGGAGCCCTGGAGCTCTGGAGGTATGGAGCTATGGTGCTATGGAGCTCTGAAGCCATGGAGCTCTGGTGCTATGGAGCTCTGGAGGTATGGAGCTCTGGAGGTATGGAGCTCTGGAGGTATGGAGCTATGGAGCCCTGGAGCTCTGGAGGTATGGAGCTATGGTGCTATGGAGCTCTGAAGCCATGGAGCTCTGGTGCTATGGAGCTCTGGAGGTATGGAGCTCTGGAGGTATGGAGCTATGGAGGTATGGAGCTATGGAGCCCTGGAGCTCTGGAGGTATGGAGCTATGGTGCTATGGAGCTCTGAAGCCATGGAGCTCTGGTGCTATGGAGCTATGGAGCTCTGGTGCTATGGAGCTATGGAGGTATGGAGCCACCAGCCAGCACCCTCCGTGGCTGGATCAATGGAAGTGTTTTAGGTACCAGGCAGCCAAAGGGCCGAGGCCTCACGCTCGACCACGCCGGCGCAGAGTTCCAGCCGCTCGGATAAGCTCTGTCACTCACCCGCCGCGCAGCCACCGGTAACGGGGAAATGTCGCCGCCTTGTGGACACGCCGTTGTAAATGAATGGGCTTTCGCACTTAGTGCAATTTTCGCCAACTTTCTGACTGGAGCTATGGAAGTATGGAGCTATGGAGCCACCAGCCACCCAGGCTGGAGCTATGGAGCTCTGGAGGTATGGAGCTCTGGTGCTATGGAAGTATGGAGCTATGGAGCTATGGAAGTATGGAGCTATGGAGCTATGGAGCTCTGGAAGTATGGAGCTATGGAGCTCTGGAGGTATGGAGCTATGGAGCCCTGGAGCCCTGGAGCTATGGAGCCCTGGAGCTATGGAGCTATGGAGCCCTGGAGCTATGGAGCTATGGAGCCCTGGAGCTATGGAGCTATGGAGCTCTGGTGCTATGGAGCTATGGAGCTCTGGTGCTATGGAGCTATGGAGCTCTGGTGCTATGGAGCTATGGAGCTCTGGTGCTATGGAGCTATGGAGCTCTGGAAGTATGGAGCTATGGAGCTCTGGAGGTATGGAGCTATGGAGCTCTGGAGGTATGGAGCTATGGAGCCCTGGAGCTATGGAGCCCTGGAGCTATGGAAGTATGGAGCTCTGGTGCTATGGAGCTATGGAGCTCTGGTGCTATGGAGCTATGGCGCTCTGGAGCTATGGAGCTCTGGAGGTATGGAGCTATGGAGCTCTGGAGGTATGGAGCTATGGAGCTATGGAAGTATGGAGCTCTGGTGCTATGGAGCTATGGAGCTCTGGTGCTATGGAGCTATGGAGCTCTGGTGCTATGGAGCTATGGAGCTATGGAGCTCTGGAAGTATGGAGCTCTGGTGCTATGGAGCTATGGAGCTCTGGTGCTATGGAGCTATGGAGCTCTGGTGCTATGGAGCTATGGAGCTCTGGTGCTATGGAGCTATGGTGCTATGGAGCTCTGGTGCTATGGAGCTATGGAGCTCTGGTGCTATGGAGCTATGGAGCTCTGGAGGTATGGAGCTCTGGAGGTATGGAGCTCTGGAGGTATGGAGCTTTGGAGCCCTGGAGCTCTGGAGGTATGGAGCTATGGTGCTATGGAGCTCTGAAGCCATGGAGCTCTGGTGCTATGGAGCTATGGAGCTCTGGTGCTATGGAGCTATGGAGGTATGGAGCCACCAGCCAGCACCCTCCGTGGCTGGATCAATGGAAGTGTTTTAGGTACCAGGCAGCCAAAGGGCCGAGGCCTCACGCTCGACCACGCCGGCGCAGAGTTCCAGCCGCTCGGATAAGCTCTGTCACTCACCCGCCGCGCAGCCACCGGTAACGGGGAAATGTCGCCGCCTTGTGGACACGCCGTTGTAAATGAATGGGCTTTCGCACTTAGTGCAATTTTCGCCAACTCTCTGACTTAGAGCTATGGAAGTATGGAGCTATGGAGCCACCAGCCACCCAGGCTGGAGCTCTGGAGCTCTGGAGGTATGGAGCTCTGGTGCTATGGAAGTATGGAGCTCTGGTGCTATGGAAGTATGGAGCTATGGAGGTATGGAAGTATGGAGCTATGGAAGTATGGAGCTATGGAGCTCTGGAAGTATGGAGCTATGGAGCTCTGGAGGTATGGAGCCCTGGAGCTATGGAGCCCTGGAGCTATGGAAGTATGGAGCTCTGGTGCTATGGAGCTATGGAGCTCTGGTGCTATGGAGCTATGGAGCTATGGAGCTCTGGAGCTATGGAGCTCTGGAGGTATGGAGCTATGGAGCTATGGAGCTCTGGAGGTATGGAGCTATGGAGCTATGGAAGTATGGAGCTCTGGTGCTATGGAGCTATGGAGCTCTGGTGCTATGGAGCTATGGAGCTCTGGTGCTATGGAGCTATGGAGCTATGGAGCTCTGGAAGTATGGAGCTCTGGTGCTATGGAGCTATGGAGCTCTGGTGCTATGGAGCTATGGAGCTCTGGTGCTATGGAGCTCTGGTGCTATGGAGCTCTGGTGCTATGGAGCTATGGAGCTCTGGTGCTATGGAGCTATGGAGCTCTGGAGGTATGGAGCTCTGGAGGTATGGAGCTCTGGAGGTATGGAGCTATGGAGCCCTGGAGCTCTGGAGGTATGGAGCTATGGTGCTATGGAGCTCTGAAGCCATGGAGCTCTGGTGCTATGGAGCTCTGGAGCTCTGGAGGTATGGAGCTCTGGAGGTATGGTGCTATGGAGCCCTGGAGCTCTGGAGGTATGGAGCTATGGAGCTCTGAAGCCATGGAGCTCTGGTGCTATGGAGCTCTGGAGGTATGGAGCTCTGGAGGTATGGAGCTCTGGAGGTATGGAGCTATGGAGCCCTGGAGCTCTGGAGGTATGGAGCTATGGTGCTATGGAGCTCTGAAGCCATGGAGCTCTGGTGCTATGGAGCTCTGGAGGTATGGAGCTCTGGAGGTATGGAGCTCTGGAGGTATGGAGCTATGGAGCCCTGGAGCTCTGGAGGTATGGAGCTATGGTGCTATGGAGCTCTGAAGCCATGGAGCTCTGGTGCTATGGAGCTATGGAGCTCTGGTGCTATGGAGCTATGGAGGTATGGAGCCACCAGCCAGCACCCTCCGTGGCTGGATCAATGGAAGTGTTTTACGTACCAGGCAGCCAAAGGGCCGAGGCCTCACGCTCGACCACGCCGGCGCAGAGTTCCAGCCGCTCGGATAAGCTCTGTCACTCACCCGCCGCGCAGCCACCGGTAACGGGGAAATGTCGCCGCCTTGTGGACACGCCGTTGTAAATGAATGGGCTTTCGCACTTAGTGCAATTTTCGCCAACTCTCTGACTTAGAGCTATGGAAGTATGGAGCTATGGAGCCACCAGCCACCCAGGCTGGAGCTCTGGAGCTCTGGAGGTATGGAGCTCTGGTGCTATGGAAGTATGGAGCTCTGGTGCTATGGAAGTATGGAGCTATGGAGGTATGGAAGTATGGAGCTATGGAAGTAGGGAGCTATGGAGCTCTGGAAGTATGGAGCTATGGAGCTCTGGAGGTATGGAGCCCTGGAGCTATGGAGCCCTGGAGCTATGGAAGTATGGAGCTCTGGTGCTATGGAGCTATGGAGCTCTGGTGCTATGGAGCTATGGAGCTATGGAGCTCTGGAGCTATGGAGCTCTGGAGGTATGCAGCTATGGAGCTATGGAGCTCTGGAGGTATGGAGCTATGGAGCTATGGAAGTATGGAGCTCTGGTGCTATGGAGCTATGGAGCTCTGGTGCTATGGAGCTATGGAGCTCTGGTGCTATGGAGCTATGGAGCTATGGAGCTCTGGAAGTATGGAGCTCTGGTGCTATGGAGCTATGGAGCTCTGGTGCTATGGAGCTATGGAGCTCTGGTGCTATGGAGCTATGGAGCTCTGGTGCTATGGAGCTCTGGTGCTATGGAGCTCTGGTGCTATGGAGCTATGGAGCTCTGGTGCTATGGAGCTATGGAGCTCTGGAGGTATGGAGCTCTGGAGGTATGGAGCTCTGGAGGTATGGAGCTATGGAGCCCTGGAGCTCTGGAGGTATGGAGCTATGGTGCTATGGAGCTCTGAAGCCATGGAGCTCTGGTGCTATGGAGCTCTGGAGCTCTGGAGGTATGGAGCTCTGGAGGTATGGAGCTATGGAGCCCTGGAGCTCTGGAGGTATGGAGCTATGGAGCTCTGAAGCCATGGAGCTCTGGTGCTATGGAGCTCTGGAGCTCTGGAGGTATGGAGCTCTGGAGGTATGGAGCTCTGGAGGTATGGAGCTATGGAGCCCTGGAGCTCTGGAGGTATGGAGCTATGGTGCTATGGAGCTCTGAAGCCATGGAGCTCTGGTGCTATGGAGCTCTGGAGGTATGGAGCTCTGGAGGTATGGAGCTCTGGAGGTATGGAGCTATGGAGCCCTGGAGCTCTGGAGGTATGGAGCCATGGTGCTATGGAGCTCTGAAGCCATGGAGCTCTGGTGCTATGGAGCTCTGGAGGTATGGAGCTCTGGAGGTATGGAGCTCTGGAGGTATGGAGCTATGGAGCCCTGGAGCTCTGGAGGTATGGAGCTATGGTGCTATGGAGCTCTGAAGCCATGGAGCTCTGGTGCTATGGAGCTATGGAGCTCTGGTGCTATGGAGCTATGGAGGTATGGAGCCACCAGCCAGCACCCTCCGTGGCTGGATCAATGGAAGTGTTTTAGGTACCAGGCAGCCAAAGGGCCGAGGCCTCACGCTCGACCACGCCGGCGCAGAGTTCCAGCCGCTCGGATAAGCTCTGTCACTCACCCGCCGCGCAGCCACCGGTAACGGGGAAATGTCGCCGCCTGGCGGACACGCCGTTGTAAATGAATGGGCTTTCGCACTTAGTGCAATTTTCGCCAACTCTCTGACTTAGAGCTATGGAAGTATGGAGCTATGGAGCCACCAGCCACCCAGGCTGGAGCTATGGAGCTCTGGAGGTATGGAGCTCAGGTGCTATGGAAGTATGGAGCTATGGAGCTATGGAAGTATGGAGCTATGGAGCTATGGAGCTCTGGAAGTATGGAGCTATGGAGCTCTGGAGGTATGGAGCTATGGAGCCCTGGAGCCCTGGAGCTATGGAGCTCTGGTGCTATGGAGGTATGGAGCTCTGGAGGTATGGAGCTCTGGAGGTATGGAGCTATGGAGCTATGGAGCCCTGGAGCTATGGAGCTATGGAGCCCTGGAGCTATGGAGCTATGGAGCCCTGGAGCTATGGAGCTATGGAGCTCTGGTGCTATGGAGCTATGGAGCTCTGGTGCTATGGAGCTATGGAGCTCTGGTGCTATGGAGCTATGGAGCTCTGGTGCTATGGAGCTATGGAGCTCTGGAAGTATGGAGCTATGGAGCTCTGGAGCTATGGAGCTATGGAGCCCTGGAGCTATGGAGCCCTGGAGCTATGGAAGTATGGAGCTCTGGTGCTATGGAGCTATGGAGCTCTGGTGCTATGGAGCTATGGAGCTCTGGAGCTATGGAGCTCTGGAGGTATGGAGCTATGGAGCTATGGAGCTCTGGAGGTATGGAGCTATGGAGCTATGGAAGTATGGAGCTCTGGTGCTATGGAGCTATGGAGCTCTGGTGCTATGGAGCTATGGAGCTCTGGTGCTATGGAGCTATGGAGCTATGGAGCTCTGGAAGTATGGAGCTCTGGTGCTATGGAGCTATGGAGCTCTGGTGCTATGGAGCTATGGAGCTCTGGTGCTATGGAGCTATGGAGCTCTGGTGCTATGGAGCTCTGGTGCTATGGAGCTCTGGTGCTATGGAGCTATGGAGCTCTGGTGCTATGGAGCTATGGAGCTCTGGAGGTATGGAGCTCTGGAGGTATGGAGCTCTGGAGGTATGGAGCTTTGGAGCCCTGGAGCTCTGGAGGTATGGAGCTATGGTGCTATGGAGCTCTGAAGCCATGGAGCTCTGGTGCTATGGAGCTCTGGAGCTCTGGAGGTATGGAGCTCTGGAGGTATGGAGCTATGGAGCCCTGGAGCTCTGGAGGTATGGAGCTATGGTGCTATGGAGCTCTGAAGCCATGGAGCTCTGGTGCTATGGAGCTCTGGAGCTCTGGAGGTATGGAGCTCTGGAGGTATGGAGCTATGGAGCCCTGGAGCTCTGGAGGTATGGAGCTATGGTGCTATGGAGCTCTGAAGCCATGGAGCTCTGGTGCTATGGAGCTCTGGAGCTCTGGAGGTATGGAGCTCTGGAGGTATGGAGCTCTGGAGGTATGGAGCTATGGAGCCCTGGAGCTCTGGAGGTATGGAGCTATGGTGCTATGGAGCTCTGAAGCCATGGAGCTCTGGTGCTATGGAGCTCTGGAGGTATGGAGCTCTGGAGGTATGGAGCTCTGGAGGTATGGAGCTATGGAGCCCTGGAGCTCTGGAGGTATGGAGCTATGGTGCTATGGAGCTCTGAAGCCATGGAGCTCTGGTGCTATGGAGCTATGGAGCTCTGGTGCTATGGAGCTATGGAGGTATGGAGCCACCAGCCAGCACCCTCCGTGGCTGGATCAATGGAAGTGTTTTAGGTACCAGGCAGCCAAAGGGCCGAGGCCTCACGCTCGACCACGCCGGCGCAGAGTTCCAGCCGCTCGGATAAGCTCTGTCACTCACCCGCCGCGCAGCCACCGGTAACGGGGAAATGTCGCCGCCTTGTGGACACGCCGTTGTAAATGAATGGGCTTTCGCACTTAGTGCAATTTTCGCCAACTCTCTGACTTAGAGCTATGGAAGTATGGAGCTATGGAGCCACCAGCCACCCAGGCTGGAGCTCTGGAGCTCTGGAGGTATGGAGCTCTGGTGCTATGGAAGTATGGAGCTCTGGTGCTATGGAAGTATGGAGCTATGGAGGTATGGAAGTATGGAGCTATGGAAGTATGGAGCTATGGAGCTCTGGAAGTATGGAGCTATGGAGCTCTGGAGGTATGGAGCCCTGGAGCTATGGAGCCCTGGAGCTATGGAAGTATGGAGCTCTGGTGCTATGGAGCTATGGAGCTCTGGTGCTATGGAGCTATGGAGCTATGGAGCTCTGGAGCTATGGAGCTCTGGAGGTATGGAGCTATGGAGCTATGGAGCTCTGGAGGTATGGAGCTATGGAGCTATGGAAGTATGGAGCTCTGGTGCTATGGAGCTATGGAGCTCTGGTGCTATGGAGCTATGGAGCTCTGGTGCTATGGAGCTATGGAGCTATGGAGCTCTGGAAGTATGGAGCTCTGGTGCTATGGAGCTATGGAGCTCTGGTGCTATGGAGCTATGGAGCTCTGGTGCTATGGAGCTCTGGTGCTATGGAGCTCTGGTGCTATGGAGCTATGGAGCTCTGGTGCTATGGAGCTCTGGAGGTATGGAGCTCTGGAGGTATGGAGCTCTGGAGGTATGGAGCTATGGAGCCCTGGAGCTCTGGAGGTATGGAGCTATGGTGCTATGGAGCTCTGAAGCCATGGAGCTCTGGTGCTATGGAGCTATGGAGCTCTGGTGCTATGGAGCTATGGAGCTATGGAGCTCTGGAAGTATGGAGCTCTGGTGCTATGGAGCTATGGAGCTCTGGTGCTATGGAGCTATGGAGCTCTGGTGCTATGGAGCTATGGAGCTCTGGTGCTATGGAGCTCTGGTGCTATGGAGCTCTGGTGCTATGGAGCTATGGAGCTCTGGTGCTATGGAGCTATGGAGCTCTGGAGGTATGGAGCTCTGGAGGTATGGAGCTCTGGAGGTATGGAGCTATGGAGCCCTGGAGCTCTGGAGGTATGGAGCTATGGTGCTATGGAGCTCTGAAGCCATGGAGCTCTGGTGCTATGGAGCTCTGGAGCTCTGGAGGTATGGAGCTCTGGAGGTATGGAGCTATGGAGCCCTGGAGCTCTGGAGGTATGGAGCTATGGTGCTATGGAGCTCTGAAGCCATGGAGCTCTGGTGCTATGGAGCTCTGGAGCTCTGGAGGTATGGAGCTCTGGAGGTATGGAGCTCTGGAGGTATGGAGCTATGGAGCCCTGGAGCTCTGGAGGTATGGAGCTATGGTGCTATGGAGCTCTGAAGCCATGGAGCTCTGGTGCTATGGAGCTCTGGAGGTATGGAGCTCTGGAGGTATGGAGCTCTGGAGGTATGGAGCTATGGAGCCCTGGAGCTCTGGAGGTATGGAGCTATGGTGCTATGGAGCTCTGAAGCCATGGAGCTCTGGTGCTATGGAGCTCTGGAGGTATGGAGCTCTGGAGGTATGGAGCTCTGGAGGTATGGAGCTATGGAGCCCTGGAGCTCTGGAGGTATGGAGCTATGGTGCTATGGAGCTCTGAAGCCATGGAGCTCTGGTGCTATGGAGCTATGGAGCTCTGGTGCTATGGAGCTATGGAGGTATGGAGCCACCAGCCAGCACCCTCCGTGGCTGGATCAATGGAAGTGTTTTAGGTACCAGGCAGCCAAAGGGCCGAGGCCTCACGCTCGACCACGCCGGCGCAGAGTTCCAGCCGCTCGGATAAGCTCTGTCACTCACCCGCCGCGCAGCCACCGGTAACGGGGAAATGTCGCCGCCTGGCGGACACGCCGTTGTAAATGAATGGGCTTTCGCACTTAGTGCAATTTTCGCCAACTCTCTGACTTAGAGCTATGGAAGTATGGAGCTATGGAGCCACCAGCCACCCAGGCTGGAGCTATGGAGCTCTGGAGGTATGGAGCTCAGGTGCTATGGAAGTATGGAGCTATGGAGCTATGGAAGTATGGAGCTATGGAGCTATGGAGCTCTGGAAGTATGGAGCTATGGAGCTCTGGAGGTATGGAGCTATGGAGCCCTGGAGCCCTGGAGCTATGGAGCTCTGGTGCTATGGAGGTATGGAGCTCTGGAGGTATGGAGCTCTGGAGGTATGGAGCTATGGAGCTATGGAGCCCTGGAGCTATGGAGCTATGGAGCCCTGGAGCTATGGAGCTATGGAGCCCTGGAGCTATGGAGCTATGGAGCTCTGGTGCTATGGAGCTATGGAGCTCTGGTGCTATGGAGCTATGGAGCTCTGGTGCTATGGAGCTATGGAGCTCTGGTGCTATGGAGCTATGGAGCTCTGGAAGTATGGAGCTATGGAGCTCTGGAGGTATGGAGCTATGGAGCCCTGGAGCTATGGAGCCCTGGAGCTATGGAAGTATGGAGCTCTGGTGCTATGGAGCTATGGAGCTCTGGTGCTATGGAGCTATGGAGCTCTGGAGCTATGGAGCTCTGGAGGTATGGAGCTATGGAGCTATGGAGCTCTGGAGGTATGGAGCTATGGAGCTATGGAAGTATGGAGCTCTGGTGCTATGGAGCTATGGAGCTCTGGTGCTATGGAGCTATGGAGCTCTGGTGCTATGGAGCTATGGAGCTCTGGAAGTATGGAGCTCTGGTGCTATGGAGCTATGGAGCTCTGGTGCTATGGAGCTATGGAGCTCTGGTGCTATGGAGCTATGGAGCTCTGGTGCTATGGAGCTCTGGTGCTATGGAGCTCTGGTGCTATGGAGCTATGGAGCTCTGGTGCTATGGAGCTATGGAGCTCTGGAGGTATGGAGCTCTGGAGGTATGGAGCTCTGGAGGTATGGAGCTTTGGAGCCCTGGAGCTCTGGAGGTATGGAGCTATGGTGCTATGGAGCTCTGAAGCCATGGAGCTCTGGTGCTATGGAGCTCTGGAGTTCTGGAGGTATGGAGCTCTGGAGGTATGGAGCTATGGAGCCCTGGAGCTCTGGAGGTATGGAGCTATGGTGCTATGGAGCTCTGAAGCCATGGAGCTCTGGTGCTATGGAGCTCTGGAGCTCTGGAGGTATGGAGCTCTGGAGGTATGGAGCTATGGAGCCCTGGAGCTCTGGAGGTATGGAGCTATGGTGCTATGGAGCTCTGAAGCCATGGAGCTCTGGTGCTATGGAGCTCTGGAGCTCTGGAGGTATGGAGCTCTGGAGGTATGGAGCTCTGGAGGTATGGAGCTATGGAGCCCTGGAGCTCTGGAGGTATGGAGCTATGGTGCTATGGAGCTCTGAAGCCATGGAGCTCTGGTGCTATGGAGCTCTGGAGGTATGGAGCTCTGGAGGTATGGAGCTCTGGAGGTATGGAGCTATGGAGCCCTGGAGCTCTGGAGGTATGGAGCTATGGTGCTATGGAGCTCTGAAGCCATGGAGCTCTGGTGCTATGGAGCTCTGGAGGTATGGAGCTCTGGAGGTATGGAGCTCTGGAGGTATGGAGCTATGGAGCCCTGGAGCTCTGGAGGTATGGAGCTATGGTGCTATGGAGCTCTGAAGCCATGGAGCTCTGGTGCTATGGAGCTCTGGAGGTATGGAGCTCTGGAGGTATGGAGCTCTGGAGGTATGGAGCTATGGAGCCCTGGAGCTCTGGAGGTATGGAGCTATGGTGCTATGGAGCTCTGAAGCCATGGAGCTCTGGTGCTATGGAGCTATGGAGCTCTGGTGCTATGGAGCTATGGAGGTATGGAGCCACCAGCCAGCACCCTCCGTGGCTGGATCAATGGAAGTGTTTTAGGTACCAGGCAGCCAAAGGGCCGAGGCCTCACGCTCGACCACGCCGGCGCAGAGTTCCAGCCGCTCGGATAAGCTCTGTCACTCACCCGCCGCGCAGCCACCGGTAACGGGGAAATGTCGCCGCCTTGTGGACACGCCGTTGTAAATGAATGGGCTTTCGCACTTAGTGCAATTTTCGCCAACTCTCTGACTTAGAGCTATGGAAGTATGGAGCTATGGAGCCACCAGCCACCCAGGCTGGAGCTCTGGAGCTCTGGAGGTATGGAGCTCTGGTGCTATGGAAGTATGGAGCTCTGGTGCTATGGAAGTATGGAGCTATGGAGGTATGGAAGTATGGAGCTATGGAAGTATGGAGCTATGGAGCTCTGGAAGTATGGAGCTATGGAGCTCTGGAGGTATGGAGCCCTGGAGCTATGGAAGTATGGAGCTCTGGTGCTATGGAGCTATGGAGCTCTGGTGCTATGGAGCTATGGAGCTATGGAGCTCTGGAGCTATGGAGCTCTGGAGGTATGGAGCTATGGAGCTATGGAGCTCTGGAGGTATGGAGCTATGGAGCTATGGAAGTATGGAGCTCTGGTGCTATGGAGCTATGGAGCTCTGGTGCTATGGAGCTATGGAGCTCTGGTGCTATGGAGCTATGGAGCTCTGGAAGTATGGAGCTCTGGTGCTATGGAGCTATGGAGCTCTGGTGCTATGGAGCTATGGAGCTCTGGTGCTATGGAGCTCTGGTGCTATGGAGCTCTGGTGCTATGGAGCTATGGAGCTCTGGTGCTATGGAGCTCTGGAGGTATGGAGCTCTGGAGGTATGGAGCTCTGGAGGTATGGAGCTATGGAGCCCTGGAGCTCTGGAGGTATGGAGCTATGGTGCTATGGAGCTCTGAAGCCATGGAGCTCTGGTGCTATGGAGCTATGGAGCTCTGGTGCTATGGAGCTATGGAGCTATGGAGCTCTGGAAGTATGGAGCTCTGGTGCTATGGAGCTATGGAGCTCTGGTGCTATGGAGCTATGGAGCTCTGGTGCTATGGAGCTATGGAGCTCTGGTGCTATGGAGCTCTGGTGCTATGGAGCTATGGAGCTCTGGTGCTATGGAGCTATGGAGCTCTGGAGGTATGGATCTCTGGAGGTATGGAGCTCTGGAGGTATGGAGCTATGGAGCCCTGGAGCTCTGGAGGTATGGAGCTATGGTGCTATGGAGCTCTGAAGCCATGGAGCTCTGGTGCTATGGAGCTCTGGAGCTCTGGAGGTATGGAGCTCTGGAGGTATGGAGCTATGGAGCCCTGGAGCTCTGGAGGTATGGAGCTATGGTGCTATGGAGCTCTGAAGCCATGGAGCTCTGGTGCTATGGAGCTCTGGAGCTCTGGAGGTATGGAGCTCTGGAGGTACGGAGCTCTGGAGGTATGGAGCTATGGAGCCCTGGAGCTCTGGAGGTATGGAGCTATGGTGCTATGGAGCTCTGAAGCCATGGAGCTCTGGTGCTATGGAGCTCTGGAGGTATGGAGCTCTGGAGGTATGGAGCTCTGGAGGTATGGAGCTATGGAGCCCTGGAGCTCTGGAGGTATGGAGCTATGGTGCTATGGAGCTCTGAAGCCATGGAGCTCTGGTGCTATGGAGCTCTGGAGGTATGGAGCTCTGGAGGTATGGAGCTCTGGAGGTATGGAGCTATGGAGCCCTGGAGCTCTGGAGGTATGGAGCTATGGTGCTATGGAGCTCTGAAGCCATGGAGCTCTGGTGCTATGGAGCTATGGAGCTCTGGTGCTATGGAGCTATGGAGGTATGGAGCCACCAGCCAGCACCCTCCGTGGCTGGATCAATGGAAGTGTTTTAGGTACCAGGCAGCCAAAGGGCCGAGGCCTCACGCTCGACCACGCCGGCGCAGAGTTCCAGCCGCTCGGATAAGCTCTGTCACTCACCCGCCGCGCAGCCACCGGTAACGGGGAAATGTCGCCGCCTTGTGGACACGCCGTTGTAAATGAATGGGCTTTCGCACTTAGTGCAATTTTCGCCAACTCTCTGACTGGAGCTATGGAAGTATGGAGCTATGGAGCCACCAGCCACCCAGGCTGGAGCTATGGAGCTCTGGAGGTATGGAGCTCTGGTGCTATGGAAGTATGGAGCTATGGAGCTATGGAAGTATGGAGCTATGGAGCTATGGAGCTCTGGAAGTATGGAGCTATGGAGCTCTGGAGGTATGGAGCTATGGAGCCCTGGAGCCCTGGAGCTATGGAGCCCTGGAGCTATGGAGCTATGGAGCCCTGGAGCTATGGAGCTATGGAGCCCTGGAGCTATGGAGCTATGGAGCTCTGGTGCTATGGAGCTATGGAGCTCTGGTGCTATGGAGCTATGGAGCTCTGGTGCTATGGAGCTATGGAGCTCTGGTGCTATGGAGCTATGGAGCTCTGGAAGTATGGAGCTATGGAGCTCTGGAGGTATGGAGCTATGGAGCTCTGGAGGTATGGAGCTATGGAGCCCTGGAGCTATGGAGCCCTGGAGCTATGGAAGTATGGAGCTCTGGTGCTATGGAGCTATGGAGCTCTGGTGCTATGGAGCTATGGAGCTCTGGAGCTATGGAGCTCTGGAGGTATGGAGCTATGGAGCTCTGGAGGTATGGAGCTATGGAGCTATGGAAGTATGGAGCTCTGGTGCTATGGAGCTATGGAGCTCTGGTGCTATGGAGCTATGGAGCTCTGGTGCTATGGAGCTATGGAGCTATGGAGCTCTGGAAGTATGGAGCTCTGGTGCTATGGAGCTATGGAGCTCTGGTGCTATGGAGCTATGGAGCTCTGGTGCTATGGAGCTATGGAGCTCTGGTGCTATGGAGCTATGGTGCTATGGAGCTCTGGTGCTATGGAGCTATGGAGCTCTGGTGCTATGGAGCTATGGAGCTCTGGAGGTATGGAGCTCTGGAGGTATGGAGCTCTGGAGGTATGGAGCTTTGGAGCCCTGGAGCTCTGGAGGTATGGAGCTATGGTGCTATGGAGCTCTGAAGCCATGGAGCTCTGGTGCTATGGAGCTATGGAGCTCTGGTGCTATGGAGCTATGGAGGTATGGAGCCACCAGCCAGCACCCTCCGTGGCTGGATCAATGGAAGTATTTTAGGTACCAGGCAGCCAAAGGGCCGAGGCCTCACGCTCGACCACGCCGGCGCAGAGTTCCAGCCGCTCGGATAAGCTCTGTCACTCACCCGCCGCGCAGCCACCGGTAACGGGGAAATGTCGCCGCCTTGTGGACACGCCGTTGTAAATGAATGGGCTTTCGCACTTAGTGCAATTTTCGCCAACTCTCTGACTTAGAGCTATGGAAGTATGGAGCTATGGAGCCACCAGCCACCCAGGCTGGAGCTCTGGAGCTCTGGAGGTATGGAGCTCTGGTGCTATGGAAGTATGGAGCTCTGGTGCTATGGAAGTATGGAGCTATGGAGGTATGGAAGTATGGAGCTATGGAAGTATGGAGCTATGGAGCTCTGGAAGTATGGAGCTATGGAGCTCTGGAGGTATGGAGCCCTGGAGCTATGGAGCCCTGGAGCTATGGAAGTATGGAGCTCTGGTGCTATGGAGCTATGGAGCTCTGGTGCTATGGAGCTATGGAGCTATGGAGCTCTGGAGCTATGGAGCTCTGGAGGTATGGAGCTATGGAGCTATGGAGCTCTGGAGGTATGGAGCTATGGAGCTATGGAAGTATGGAGCTCTGGTGCTATGGAGCTATGGAGCTCTGGTGCTATGGAGCTATGGAGCTCTGGTGCTATGGAGCTATGGAGCTATGGAGCTCTGGAAGTATGGAGCTCTGGTGCTATGGAGCTATGGAGCTCTGGTGCTATGGAGCTATGGAGCTCTGGTGCTATGGAGCTCTGGTGCTATGGAGCTCTGGTGCTATGGAGCTATGGAGCTCTGGTGCTATGGAGCTATGGAGCTCTGGAGGTATGGAGCTCTGGAGGTATGGAGCTCTGGAGGTATGGAGCTATGGAGCCCTGGAGCTCTGGAGGTATGGAGCTATGGTGCTATGGAGCTCTGAAGCCATGGAGCTCTGGTGCTATGGAGCTCTGGAGCTCTGGAGGTATGGAGCTCTGGAGGTATGGTGCTATGGAGCCCTGGAGCTCTGGAGGTATGGAGCTATGGAGCTCTGAAGCCATGGAGCTCTGGTGCTATGGAGCTCTGGAGCTCTGGAGGTATGGAGCTCTGGAGGTATGGAGCTCTGGAGGTATGGAGCTATGGAGCCCTGGAGCTCTGGAGGTATGGAGCTATGGTGCTATGGAGCTCTGAAGCCATGGAGCTCTGGTGCTATGGAGCTCTGGAGGTATGGAGCTCTGGAGGTATGGAGCTCTGGAGGTATGGAGCTATGGAGCCCTGGAGCTCTGGAGGTATGGAGCTATGGTGCTATGGAGCTCTGAAGCCATGGAGCTCTGGTGCTATGGAGCTATGGAGCTCTGGTGCTATGGAGCTATGGAGGTATGGAGCCACCAGCCAGCACCCTCCGTGGCTGGATCAATGGAAGTGTTTTAGGTACCAGGCAGCCAAAGGGCCGAGGCCTCACGCTCGACCACGCCGGCGCAGAGTTCCAGCCGCTCGGATAAGCTCTGTCACTCACCCGCCGCGCAGCCACCGGTAACGGGGAAATGTCGCCGCCTTGTGGACACGCCGTTGTAAATGAATGGGCTTTCGCACTTAGTGCAATTTTCGCCAACTCTCTGACTTAGAGCTATGGAAGTATGGAGCTATGGAGCCACCAGCCACCCAGGCTGGAGCTCTGGAGCTCTGGAGGTATGGAGCTCTGGTGCTATGGAAGTATGGAGCTCTGGTGCTATGGAAGTATGGAGCTATGGAGGTATGGAAGTATGGAGCTATGGAAGTAGGGAGCTATGGAGCTCTGGAAGTATGGAGCTATGGAGCTCTGGAGGTATGGAGCCCTGGAGCTATGGAGCCCTGGAGCTATGGAAGTATGGAGCTCTGGTGCTATGGAGCTATGGAGCTCTGGTGCTATGGAGCTATGGAGCTATGGAGCTCTGGAGCTATGGAGCTCTGGAGGTATGCAGCTATGGAGCTATGGAGCTCTGGAGGTATGGAGCTATGGAGCTATGGAAGTATGGAGCTCTGGTGCTATGGAGCTATGGAGCTCTGGTGCTATGGAGCTATGGAGCTCTGGTGCTATGGAGCTATGGAGCTATGGAGCTCTGGAAGTATGGAGCTCTGGTGCTATGGAGCTATGGAGCTCTGGTGCTATGGAGCTATGGAGCTCTGGTGCTATGGAGCTATGGAGCTCTGGTGCTATGGAGCTCTGGTGCTATGGAGCTCTGGTGCTATGGAGCTATGGAGCTCTGGTGCTATGGAGCTATGGAGCTCTGGAGGTATGGAGCTCTGGAGGTATGGAGCTCTGGAGGTATGGAGCTATGGAGCCCTGGAGCTCTGGAGGTATGGAGCTATGGTGCTATGGAGCTCTGAAGCCATGGAGCTCTGGTGCTATGGAGCTCTGGAGCTCTGGAGGTATGGAGCTCTGGAGGTATGGAGCTATGGAGCCCTGGAGCTCTGGAGGTATGGAGCTATGGAGCTCTGAAGCCATGGAGCTCTGGTGCTATGGAGCTCTGGAGCTCTGGAGGTATGGAGCTCTGGAGGTATGGAGCTCTGGAGGTATGGAGCTATGGAGCCCTGGAGCTCTGGAGGTATGGAGCTATGGTGCTATGGAGCTCTGAAGCCATGGAGCTCTGGTGCTATGGAGCTCTGGAGGTATGGAGCTCTGGAGGTATGGAGCTCTGGAGGTATGGAGCTATGGAGCCCTGGAGCTCTGGAGGTATGGAGCTATGGTGCTATGGAGCTCTGAAGCCATGGAGCTCTGGTGCTATGGAGCTCTGGAGGTATGGAGCTCTGGAGGTATGGAGCTCTGGAGGTATGGAGCTATGGAGCCCTGGAGCTCTGGAGGTATGGAGCTATGGTGCTATGGAGCTCTGAAGCCATGGAGCTCTGGTGCTATGGAGCTATGGAGCTCTGGTGCTATGGAGCTATGGAGGTATGGAGCCACCAGCCAGCACCCTCCGTGGCTGGATCAATGGAAGTGTTTTAGGTACCAGGCAGCCAAAGGGCCGAGGCCTCACGCTCGACCACGCCGGCGCAGAGTTCCAGCCGCTCGGATAAGCTCTGTCACTCACCCGCCGCGCAGCCACCGGTAACGGGGAAATGTCGCCGCCTGGCGGACACGCCGTTGTAAATGAATGGGCTTTCGCACTTAGTGCAATTTTCGCCAACTCTCTGACTTAGAGCTATGGAAGTATGGAGCTATGGAGCCACCAGCCACCCAGGCTGGAGCTATGGAGCTCTGGAGGTATGGAGCTCAGGTGCTATGGAAGTATGGAGCTATGGAGCTATGGAAGTATGGAGCTATGGAGCTATGGAGCTCTGGAAGTATGGAGCTATGGAGCTCTGGAGGTATGGAGCTATGGAGCCCTGGAGCCCTGGAGCTATGGAGCTCTGGTGCTATGGAGGTATGGAGCTCTGGAGGTATGGAGCTCTGGAGGTATGGAGCTATGGAGCTATGGAGCCCTGGAGCTATGGAGCTATGGAGTACTGGAGCTATGGAGCTATGGAGCCCTGGAGCTATGGAGCTATGGAGCTCTGGTGCTATGGAGCTATGGAGCTCTGGTGCTATGGAGCTATGGAGCTCTGGTGCTATGGAGCTATGGAGCTCTGGTGCTATGGAGCTATGGAGCTCTGGAAGTATGGAGCTATGGAGCTCTGGAGCTATAGAGCTATGGAGCCCTGGAGCTATGGAGCCCTGGAGCTATGGAAGTATGGAGCTCTGGTGCTATGGAGCTATGGAGCTCTGGTGCTATGGAGCTATGGAGCTCTGGAGCTATGGAGCTCTGGAGGTATGGAGCTATGGAGCTATGGAGCTCTGGAGGTATGGAGCTATGGAGCTATGGAAGTATGGAGCTCTGGTGCTATGGAGCTATGGAGCTCTGGTGCTATGGAGCTATGGAGCTCTGGTGCTATGGAGCTATGGAGCTATGGAGCTCTGGAAGTATGGAGCTCTGGTGCTATGGAGCTATGGAGCTCTGGTGCTATGGAGCTATGGAGCTCTGGTGCTATGGAGCTATGGAGCTCTGGTGCTATGGAGCTCTGGTGCTATGGAGCTCTGGTGCTATGGAGCTATGGAGCTCTGGTGCTATGGAGCTATGGAGCTCTGGAGGTATGGAGCTCTGGAGGTATGGAGCTCTGGAGGTATGGAGCTTTGGAGCCCTGGAGCTCTGGAGGTATGGAGCTATGGTGCTATGGAGCTCTGAAGCCATGGAGCTCTGGTGCTATGGAGCTCTGGAGCTCTGGAGGTATGGAGCTCTGGAGGTATGGAGCTATGGAGCCCTGGAGCTCTGGAGGTATGGAGCTATGGTGCTATGGAGCTCTGAAGCCATGGAGCTCTGGTGCTATGGAGCTCTGGAGCTCTGGAGGTATGGAGCTCTGGAGGTATGGAGCTATGGAGCCCTGGAGCTCTGGAGGTATGGAGCTATGGTGCTATGGAGCTCTGAAGCCATGGAGCTCTGGTGCTATGGAGCTCTGGAGCTCTGGAGGTATGGAGCTCTGGAGGTATGGAGCTCTGGAGGTATGGAGCTATGGAGCCCTGGAGCTCTGGAGGTATGGAGCTATGGTGCTATGGAGCTCTGAAGCCATGGAGCTCTGGTGCTATGGAGCTCTGGAGGTATGGAGCTCTGGAGGTATGGAGCTCTGGAGGTATGGAGCTATGGAGCCCTGGAGCTCTGGAGGTATGGAGCTATGGTGCTATGGAGCTCTGAAGCCATGGAGCTCTGGTGCTATGGAGCTATGGAGCTCTGGTGCTATGGAGCTATGGAGGTATGGAGCCACCAGCCAGCACCCTCCGTGGCTGGATCAATGGAAGTGTTTTAGGTACCAGGCAGCCAAAGGGCCGAGGCCTCACGCTCGACCACGCCGGCGCAGAGTTCCAGCCGCTCGGATAAGCTCTGTCACTCACCCGCCGCGCAGCCACCGGTAACGGGGAAATGTCGCCGCCTTGTGGACACGCCGTTGTAAATGAATGGGCTTTCGCACTTAGTGCAATTTTCGCCAACTCTCTGACTTAGAGCTATGGAAGTATGGAGCTATGGAGCCACCAGCCACCCAGGCTGGAGCTCTGGAGGTATGGAGCTCTGGTGCTATGGAAGTATGGAGCTCTGGTGCTATGGAAGTATGGAGCTATGGAGGTATGGAAGTATGGAGCTATGGAAGTATGGAGCTATGGAGCTCTGGAAGTATGGAGCTATGGAGCTCTGGAGGTATGGAGCCCTGGAGCTATGGAGCCCTGGAGCTATGGAAGTATGGAGCTCTGGTGCTATGGAGCTATGGAGCTCTGGTGCTATGGAGCTATGGAGCTATGGAGCTCTGGAGCTATGGAGCTCTGGAGGTATGGAGCTATGGAGCTATGGAGCTCTGGAGGTATGGAGCTATGGAGCTATGGAAGTATGGAGCTCTGGTGCTATGGAGCTATGGAGCTCTGGTGCTATGGAGCTATGGAGCTCTGGTGCTATGGAGCTATGGAGCTATGGAGCTCTGGAAGTATGGAGCTCTGGTGCTATGGAGCTATGGAGCTCTGGTGCTATGGAGCTATGGAGCTCTGGTGCTATGGAGCTCTGGTGCTATGGAGCTCTGGTGCTATGGAGCTATGGAGCTCTGGTGCTATGGAGCTCTGGAGGTATGGAGCTCTGGAGGTATGGAGCTCTGGAGGTATGGAGCTATGGAGCCCTGGAGCTCTGGAGGTATGGAGCTATGGTGCTATGGAGCTCTGAAGCCATGGAGCTCTGGTGCTATGGAGCTATGGAGCTCTGGTGCTATGGAGCTATGGAGCTATGGAGCTCTGGAAGTATGGAGCTCTGGTGCTATGGAGCTATGGAGCTCTGGTGCTATGGAGCTATGGAGCTCTGGTGCTATGGAGCTATGGAGCTCTGGTGCTATGGAGCTCTGGTGCTATGGAGCTCTGGTGCTATGGAGCTATGGAGCTCTGGTGCTATGGAGCTATGGAGCTCTGGAGGTATGGAGCTCTGGAGGTATGGAGCTCTGGAGGTATGGAGCTATGGAGCCCTGGAGCTCTGGAGGTATGGAGCTATGGTGCTATGGAGCTCTGAAGCCATGGAGCTCTGGTGCTATGGAGCTCTGGAGCTCTGGAGGTATGGAGCTCTGGAGGTATGGAGCTATGGAGCCCTGGAGCTCTGGAGGTATGGAGCTATGGTGCTATGGAGCTCTGAAGCCATGGAGCTCTGGTGCTATGGAGCTCTGGAGCTCTGGAGGTATGGAGCTCTGGAGGTATGGAGCTCTGGAGGTATGGAGCTATGGAGCCCTGGAGCTCTGGAGGTATGGAGCTATGGTGCTATGGAGCTCTGAAGCCATGGAGCTCTGGTGCTATGGAGCTCTGGAGGTATGGAGCTCTGGAGGTATGGAGCTCTGGAGGTATGGAGCTATGGAGCCCTGGAGCTCTGGAGGTATGGAGCTATGGTGCTATGGAGCTCTGAAGCCATGGAGCTCTGGTGCTATGGAGCTCTGGAGGTATGGAGCTCTGGAGGTATGGAGCTCTGGAGGTATGGAGCTATGGAGCCCTGGAGCTCTGGAGGTATGGAGCTATGGTGCTATGGAGCTCTGAAGCCATGGAGCTCTGGTGCTATGGAGCTATGGAGCTCTGGTGCTATGGAGCTATGGAGGTATGGAGCCACCAGCCAGCACCCTCCGTGGCTGGATCAATGGAAGTGTTTTAGGTACCAGGCAGCCAAAGGGCCGAGGCCTCACGCTCGACCACGCCGGCGCAGAGTTCCAGCCGCTCGGATAAGCTCTGTCACTCACCCGCCGCGCAGCCACCGGTAACGGGGAAATGTCGCCGCCTGGCGGACACGCCGTTGTAAATGAATGGGCTTTCGCACTTAGTGCAATTTTCGCCAACTCTCTGACTTAGAGCTATGGAAGTATGGAGCTATGGAGCCACCAGCCACCCAGGCTGGAGCTATGGAGCTCTGGAGGTATGGAGCTCAGGTGCTATGGAAGTATGGAGCTATGGAGCTATGGAAGTATGGAGCTATGGAGCTATGGAGCTCTGGAAGTATGGAGCTATGGAGCTCTGGAGGTATGGAGCTATGGAGCCCTGGAGCCCTGGAGCTATGGAGCTCTGGTGCTATGGAGGTATGGAGCTCTGGAGGTATGGAGCTCTGGAGGTATGGAGCTATGGAGCTATGGAGCCCTGGAGCTATGGAGCTATGGAGCCCTGGAGCTATGGAGCTATGGAGCCCTGGAGCTATGGAGCTATGGAGCTCTGGTGCTATGGAGCTATGGAGCTCTGGTGCTATGGAGCTATGGAGCTCTGGTGCTATGGAGCTATGGAGCTCTGGTGCTATGGAGCTATGGAGCTCTGGAAGTATGGAGCTATGGAGCTCTGGAGGTATGGAGCTATGGAGCCCTGGAGCTATGGAGCCCTGGAGCTATGGAAGTATGGAGCTCTGGTGCTATGGAGCTATGGAGCTCTGGTGCTATGGAGCTATGGAGCTCTGGAGCTATGGAGCTCTGGAGGTATGGAGCTATGGAGCTATGGAGCTCTGGAGGTATGGAGCTATGGAGCTATGGAAGTATGGAGCTCTGGTGCTATGGAGCTATGGAGCTCTGGTGCTATGGAGCTATGGAGCTCTGGTGCTATGGAGCTATGGAGCTATGGAGCTCTGGAAGTATGGAGCTCTGGTGCTATGGAGCTATGGAGCTCTGGTGCTATGGAGCTATGGAGCTTTGGTGCTATGGAGCTATGGAGCTCTGGTGCTATGGAGCTCTGGTGCTATGGAGCTCTGGTGCTATGGAGCTATGGAGCTCTGGTGCTATGGAGCTATGGAGCTCTGGAGGTATGGAGCTCTGGAGGTATGGAGCTCTGGAGGTATGGAGCTTTGGAGCCCTGGAGCTCTGGAGGTATGGAGCTATGGTGCTATGGAGCTCTGAAGCCATGGAGCTCTGGTGCTATGGAGCTCTGGAGTTCTGGAGGTATGGAGCTCTGGAGGTATGGAGCTATGGAGCCCTGGAGCTCTGGAGGTATGGAGCTATGGTGCTATGGAGCTCTGAAGCCATGGAGCTCTGGTGCTATGGAGCTCTGGAGCTCTGGAGGTATGGAGCTCTGGAGGTATGGAGCTATGGAGCCCTGGAGCTCTGGAGGTATGGAGCTATGGTGCTATGGAGCTCTGAAGCCATGGAGCTCTGGTGCTATGGAGCTCTGGAGCTCTGGAGGTATGGAGCTCTGGAGGTATGGAGCTCTGGAGGTATGGAGCTATGGAGCCCTGGAGCTCTGGAGGTATGGAGCTATGGTGCTATGGAGCTCTGAAGCCATGGAGCTCTGGTGCTATGGAGCTCTGGAGGTATGGAGCTCTGGAGGTATGGAGCTCTGGAGGTATGGAGCTATGGAGCCCTGGAGCTCTGGAGGTATGGAGCTATGGTGCTATGGAGCTCTGAAGCCATGGAGCTCTGGTGCTATGGAGCTCTGGAGGTATGGAGCTCTGGAGGTATGGAGCTATGGAGCCCTGGAGCTCTGGAGGTATGGAGCTATGGTGCTATGGAGCTCTGAAGCCATGGAGCTCTGGTGCTATGGAGCTCTGGAGGTATGGAGCTCTGGAGGTATGGAGCTCTGGAGGTATGGAGCTATGGAGCCCTGGAGCTCTGGAGGTATGGAGCTATGGTGCTATGGAGCTCTGAAGCCATGGAGCTCTGGTGCTATGGAGCTATGGAGCTCTGGTGCTATGGAGCTATGGAGGTATGGAGCCACCAGCCAGCACCCTCCGTGGCTGGATCAATGGAAGTGTTTTAGGTACCAGGCAGCCAAAGGGCCGAGGCCTCACGCTCGACCACGCCGGCGCAGAGTTCCAGCCGCTCGGATAAGCTCTGTCACTCACCCGCCGCGCAGCCACCGGTAACGGGGAAATGTCGCCGCCTTGTGGACACGCCGTTGTAAATGAATGGGCTTTCGCACTTAGTGCAATTTTCGCCAACTCTCTGACTTAGAGCTATGGAAGTATGGAGCTATGGAGCCACCAGCCACCCAGGCTGGAGCTCTGGAGCTCTGGAGGTATGGAGCTCTGGTGCTATGGAAGTATGGAGCTCTGGTGCTATGGAAGTATGGAGCTATGGAGGTATGGAAGTATGGAGCTATGGAAGTATGGAGCTATGGAGCTCTGGAAGTATGGAGCTATGGAGCTCTGGAGGTATGGAGCCCTGGAGCTATGGAAGTATGGAGCTCTGGTGCTATGGAGCTATGGAGCTCTGGTGCTATGGAGCTATGGAGCTATGGAGCTCTGGAGCTATGGAGCTCTGGAGGTATGGAGCTATGGAGCTATGGAGCTCTGGAGGTATGGAGCTATGGAGCTATGGAAGTATGGAGCTCTGGTGCTTTGGAGCTATGGAGCTCTGGTGCTATGGAGCTATGGAGCTCTGGTGCTATGGAGCTATGGAGCTCTGGAAGTATGGAGCTCTGGTGCTATGGAGCTATGGAGCTCTGGTGCTATGGAGCTATGGAGCTCTGGTGCTATGGAGCTCTGGTGCTATGGAGCTCTGGTGCTATGGAGCTATGGAGCTCTGGTGCTATGGAGCTCTGGAGGTATGGAGCTCTGGAGGTATGGAGCTCTGGAGGTATGGAGCTATGGAGCCCTGGAGCTCTGGAGGTATGGAGCTATGGTGCTATGGAGCTCTGAAGCCATGGAGCTCTGGTGCTATGGAGCTATGGAGCTCTGGTGCTATGGAGCTATGGAGCTATGGAGCTCTGGAAGTATGGAGCTCTGGTGCTATGGAGCTATGGAGCTCTGGTGCTATGGAGCTATGGAGCTCTGGTGCTATGGAGCTATGGAGCTCTGGTGCTATGGAGCTCTGGTGCTATGGAGCTCTGGTGCTATGGAGCTATGGAGCTCTGGTGCTATGGAGCTATGGAGCTCTGGAGGTATGGATCTCTGGAGGTATGGAGCTCTGGAGGTATGGAGCTATGGAGCCCTGGAGCTCTGGAGGTATGGAGCTATGGTGCTATGGAGCTCTGAAGCCATGGAGCTCTGGTGCTATGGAGCTCTGGAGCTCTGGAGGTATGGAGCTCTGGAGGTATGGAGCTATGGAGCCCTGGAGCTCTGGAGGTATGGAGCTATGGTGCTATGGAGCTCTGAAGCCATGGAGCTCTGGTGCTATGGAGCTCTGGAGCTCTGGAGGTATGGAGCTCTGGAGGTATGGAGCTCTGGAGGTATGGAGCTATGGAGCCCTGGAGCTCTGGAGGTATGGAGCTATGGTGCTATGGAGCTCTGAAGCCATGGAGCTCTGGTGCTATGGAGCTCTGGAGGTATGGAGCTCTGGAGGTATGGAGCTCTGGAGGTATGGAGCTATGGAGCCCTGGAGCTCTGGAGGTATGGAGCTATGGTGCTATGGAGCTCTGAAGCCATGGAGCTCTGGTGCTATGGAGCTCTGGAGGTATGGAGCTCTGGAGGTATGGAGCTCTGGAGGTATGGAGCTATGGAGCCCTGGAGCTCTGGAGGTATGGAGCTATGGTGCTATGGAGCTCTGAAGCCATGGAGCTCTGGTGCTATGGAGCTATGGAGCTCTGGTGCTATGGAGCTATGGAGGTATGGAGCCACCAGCCAGCACCCTCCGTGGCTGGATCAATGGAAGTGTTTTAGGTACCAGGCAGCCAAAGGGCCGAGGCCTCACGCTCGACCACGCCGGCGCAGAGTTCCAGCCGCTCGGATAAGCTCTGTAACTCACCCGCCGCGCAGCCACCGGTAACGGGGAAATGTCGCCGCCTTGTGGACACGCCGTTGTAAATGAATGGGCTTTCGCACTTAGTGCAATTTTCGCCAACTCTCTGACTGGAGCTATGGAAGTATGGAGCTATGGAGCCACCAGCCACCCAGGCTGGAGCTATGGAGCTCTGGAGGTATGGAGCTCTGGTGCTATGGAAGTATGGAGCTATGGAGCTATGGAAGTATGGAGCTATGGAGCTATGGAGCTCTGGAAGTATGGAGCTATGGAGCTCTGGAGGTATGGAGCTATGGAGCCCTGGAGCCCTGGAGCTATGGAGCCCTGGAGCTATGGAGCTATGGAGCCCTGGAGCTATGGAGCTATGGAGCCCTGGAGCTATGGAGCTATGGAGCTCTGGTGCTATGGAGCTATGGAGCTCTGGTGCTATGGAGCTATGGAGCTCTGGTGCTATGGAGCTATGGAGCTCTGGTGCTATGGAGCTATGGAGCTCTGGAAGTATGGAGCTATGGAGCTCTGGAGGTATGGAGCTATGGAGCTCTGGAGGTATGGAGCTATGGAGCCCTGGAGCTATGGAGCCCTGGAGCTATGGAAGTATGGAGCTCTGGTGCTATGGAGCTATGGAGCTCTGGTGCTATGGAGCTATGGAGCTCTGGAGCTATGGAGCTCTGGAGGTATGGAGCTATGGAGCTCTGGAGGTATGGAGCTATGGAGCTATGGAAGTATGGAGCTCTGGTGCTATGGAGCTATGGAGCTCTGGTGCTATGGAGCTATGGAGCTCTGGTGCTATGGAGCTATGGAGCTATGGAGCTCTGGAAGTATGGAGCTCTGGTGCTATGGAGCTATGGAGCTCTGGTGCTATGGAGCTATGGAGCTCTGGTGCTATGGAGCTATGGAGCTCTGGTGCTATGGAGCTATGGTGCTATGGAGCTCTGGTGCTATGGAGCTATGGAGCTCTGGTGCTATGGAGCTATGGAGCTCTGGAGGTATGGAGCTCTGGAGGTATGGAGCTCTGGAGGTATGGAGCTTTGGAGCCCTGGAGCTCTGGAGGTATGGAGCTATGGTGCTATGGAGCTCTGAAGCCATGGAGCTCTGGTGCTATGGAGCTATGGAGCTCTGGTGCTATGGAGCTATGGAGGTATGGAGCCACCAGCCAGCACCCTCCGTGGCTGGATCAATGGAAGTGTTTTAGGTACCAGGCAGCCAAAGGGCCGAGGCCTCACGCTCGACCACGCCGGCGCAGAGTTCCAGCCGCTCGGATAAGCTCTGTCACTCACCCGCCGCGCAGCCACCGGTAACGGGGAAATGTCGCCGCCTTGTGGACACGCCGTTGTAAATGAATGGGCTTTCGCACTTAGTGCAATTTTCGCCAACTCTCTGACTTAGAGCTATGGAAGTATGGAGCTATGGAGCCACCAGCCACCCAGGCTGGAGCTCTGGAGCTCTGGAGGTATGGAGCTCTGGTGCTATGGAAGTATGGAGCTCTGGTGCTATGGAAGTATGGAGCTATGGAGGTATGGAAGTATGGAGCTATGGAAGTATGGAGCTATGGAGCTCTGGAAGTATGGAGCTATGGAGCTCTGGAGGTATGGAGCCCTGGAGCTATGGAGCCCTGGAGCTATGGAAGTATGGAGCTCTGGTGCTATGGAGCTATGGAGCTCTGGTGCTATGGAGCTATGGAGCTATGGAGCTCTGGAGCTATGGAGCTCTGGAGGTATGGAGCTATGGAGCTATGGAGCTCTGGAGGTATGGAGCTATGGAGCTATGGAAGTATGGAGCTCTGGTGCTATGGAGCTATGGAGCTCTGGTGCTATGGAGCTATGGAGCTCTGGTGCTATGGAGCTATGGAGCTATGGAGCTCTGGAAGTATGGAGCTCTGGTGCTATGGAGCTATGGAGCTCTGGTGCTATGGAGCTATGGAGCTCTGGTGCTATGGAGCTCTGGTGCTATGGAGCTCTGGTGCTATGGAGCTATGGAGCTCTGGTGCTATGGAGCTATGGAGCTCTGGAGGTATGGAGCTCTGGAGGTATGGAGCTCTGGAGGTATGGAGCTATGGAGCCCTGGAGCTCTGGAGGTATGGAGCTATGGTGCTATGGAGCTCTGAAGCCATGGAGCTCTGGTGCTATGGAGCTCTGGAGCTCTGGAGGTATGGAGCTCTGGAGGTATGGTGCTATGGAGCCCTGGAGCTCTGGAGGTATGGAGCTATGGAGCTCTGAAGCCATGGAGCTCTGGTGCTATGGAGCTCTGGAGCTCTGGAGGTATGGAGCTCTGGAGGTATGGAGCTCTGGAGGTATGGAGCTATGGAGCCCTGGAGCTCTGGAGGTATGGAGCTATGGTGCTATGGAGCTCTGAAGCCATGGAGCTCTGGTGCTATGGAGCTCTGGAGGTATGGAGCTCTGGAGGTATGGAGCTCTGGAGGTATGGAGCTATGGAGCCCTGGAGCTCTGGAGGTATGGAGCTATGGTGCTATGGAGCTCTGAAGCCATGGAGCTCTGGTGCTATGGAGCTATGGAGCTCTGGTGCTATGGAGCTATGGAGGTATGGAGCCACCAGCCAGCACCCTCCGTGGCTGGATCAATGGAAGTGTTTTAGGTACCAGGCAGCCAAAGGGCCGAGGCCTCACGCTCGACCACGCCGGCGCAGAGTTCCAGCCGCTCGGATAAGCTCTGTCACTCACCCGCCGCGCAGCCACCGGTAACGGGGAAATGTCGCCGCCTTGTGGACACGCCGTTGTAAATGAATGGGCTTTCGCACTTAGTGCAATTTTCGCCAACTCTCTGACTTAGAGCTATGGAAGTATGGAGCTATGGAGCCACCAGCCACCCAGGCTGGAGCTCTGGAGCTCTGGAGGTATGGAGCTCTGGTGCTATGGAAGTATGGAGCTCTGGTGCTATGGAAGTATGGAGCTATGGAGGTATGGAAGTATGGAGCTATGGAAGTAGGGAGCTATGGAGCTCTGGAAGTATGGAGCTATGGAGCTCTGGAGGTATGGAGCCCTGGAGCTATGGAGCCCTGGAGCTATGGAAGTATGGAGCTCTGGTGCTATGGAGCTATGGAGCTCTGGTGCTATGGAGCTATGGAGCTATGGAGCTCTGGAGCTATGGAGCTCTGGAGGTATGCAGCTATGGAGCTATGGAGCTCTGGAGGTATGGAGCTATGGAGCTATGGAAGTATGGAGCTCTGGTGCTCTGGAAGTATGGAGCTCTGGTGCTATGGAGCTATGGAGCTCTGGTGCTATGGAGCTATGGAGCTCTGGTGCTATGGAGCTCTGGTGCTATGGAGCTCTGGTGCTATGGAGCTATGGAGCTCTGGTGCTATGGAGCTATGGAGCTCTGGAGGTATGGAGCTCTGGAGGTATGGAGCTCTGGAGGTATGGAGCTATGGAGCCCTGGAGCTCTGGAGGTATGGAGCTATGGTGCTATGGAGCTCTGAAGCCATGGAGCTCTGGTGCTATGGAGCTCTGGAGCTCTGGAGGTATGGAGCTCTGGAGGTATGGAGCTATGGAGCCCTGGAGCTCTGGAGGTATGGAGCTATGGAGCTCTGAAGCCATGGAGCTCTGGTGCTATGGAGCTCTATAGCTCTGGAGGTATGGAGCTCTGGAGGTATGGAGCTCTGGAGGTATGGAGCTATGGAGCCCTGGAGCTCTGGAGGTATGGAGCTATGGTGCTATGGAGCTCTGAAGCCATGGAGCTCTGGTGCTATGGAGCTCTGGAGGTATGGAGCTCTGGAGGTATGGAGCTCTGGAGGTATGGAGCTATGGAGCCCTGGAGCTCTGGAGGTATGGAGCTATGGTGCTATGGAGCTCTGAAGCCATGGAGCTCTGGTGCTATGGAGCTCTGGAGGTATGGAGCTCTGGAGGTATGGAGCTCTGGAGGTATGGAGCTATGGAGCCCTGGAGCTCTGGAGGTATGGAGCTATGGTGCTATGGAGCTCTGAAGCCATGGAGCTCTGGTGCTATGGAGCTATGGAGCTCTGGTGCTATGGAGCTATGGAGGTATGGAGCCACCAGCCAGCACCCTCCGTGGCTGGATCAATGGAAGTGTTTTAGGTACCAGGCAGCCAAAGGGCCGAGGCCTCACGCTCGACCACGCCGGCGCAGAGTTCCAGCCGCTCGGATAAGCTCTGTCACTCACCCGCCGCGCAGCCACCGGTAACGGGGAAATGTCGCCGCCTGGCGGACACGCCGTTGTAAATGAATGGGCTTTCGCACTTAGTGCAATTTTCGCCAACTCTCTGACTTAGAGCTATGGAAGTATGGAGCTATGGAGCCACCAGCCACCCAGGCTGGAGCTATGGAGCTCTGGAGGTATGGAGCTCAGGTGCTATGGAAGTATGGAGCTATGGAGCTATGGAAGTATGGAGCTATGGAGCTATGGAGCTCTGGAAGTATGGAGCTATGGAGCTCTGGAGGTATGGAGCTATGGAGCCCTGGAGCCCTGGAGCTATGGAGCTCTGGTGCTATGGAGGTATGGAGCTCTGGAGGTATGGAGCTCTGGAGGTATGGAGCTATGGAGCTATGGAGCCCTGGAGCTATGGAGCTATGGAGCCCTGGAGCTATGGAGCTATGGAGCCCTGGAGCTATGGAGCTATGGAGCTCTGGTGCTATGGAGCTATGGAGCTCTGGTGCTATGGAGCTATGGAGCTCTGGTGCTATGGAGCTATGGAGCTCTGGTGCTATGGAGCTATGGAGCTCTGGAAGTATGGAGCTATGGAGCTCTGGAGCTATGGAGCTATGGAGCCCTGGAGCTATGGAGCCCTGGAGCTATGGAAGTATGGAGCTCTGGTGCTATGGAGCTATGGAGCTCTGGTGCTATGGAGCTATGGAGCTCTGGAGCTATGGAGCTCTGGAGGTATGGAGCTATGGAGCTATGGAGCTCTGGAGGTATGGAGCTATGGAGCTATGGAAGTATGGAGCTCTGGTGCTATGGAGCTATGGAGCTCTGGTGCTATGGAGCTATGGAGCTCTGGTGCTATGGAGCTATGGAGCTATGGAGCTCTGGAAGTATGGAGCTCTGGTGCTATGGAGCTATGGAGCTCTGGTGCTATGGAGCTATGGAGCTCTGGTGCTATGGAGCTATGGAGCTCTGGTGCTATGGAGCTCTGGTGCTATGGAGCTCTGGTGCTATGGAGCTATGGAGCTCTGGTGCTATGGAGCTATGGAGCTCTGGAGGTATGGAGCTCTGGAGGTATGGAGCTTTGGAGCCCTGGAGCTCTGGAGGTATGGAGCTATGGTGCTATGGAGCTCTGAAGCCATGGAGCTCTGGTGCTATGGAGCTCTGGAGCTCTGGAGGTATGGAGCTCTGGAGGTATGGAGCTATGGAGCCCTGGAGCTCTGGAGGTATGGAGCTATGGTGCTATGGAGCTCTGAAGCCATGGAGCTCTGGTGCTATGGAGCTCTGGAGCTCTGGAGGTATGGAGCTCTGGAGGTATGGAGCTATGGAGCCCTGGAGCTCTGGAGGTATGGAGCTATGGTGCTATGGAGCTCTGAAGCCATGGAGCTCTGGTGCTATGGAGCTCTGGAGCTCTGGAGGTATGGAGCTCTGGAGGTATGGAGCTCTGGAGGTATGGAGCTATGGAGCCCTGGAGCTCTGGAGGTATGGAGCTATGGTGCTATGGAGCTCTGAAGCCATGGAGCTCTGGTGCTATGGAGCTCTGGAGGTATGGAGCTCTGGAGGTATGGAGCTCTGGAGGTATGGAGCTATGGAGCCCTGGAGCTCTGGAGGTATGGAGCTATGGTGCTATGGAGCTCTGAAGCCATGGAGCTCTGGTGCTATGGAGCTCTGGAGGTATGGAGCTCTGGAGGTATGGAGCTCTGGAGGTATGGAGCTATGGAGCCCTGGAGCTCTGGAGGTATGGAGCTATGGTGCTATGGAGCTCTGAAGCCATGGAGCTCTGGTGCTATGGAGCTCTGGAGGTATGGAGCTCTGGAGGTATGGAGCTCTGGAGGTATGGAGCTATGGAGCCCTGGAGCTCTGGAGGTATGGAGCTATGGTGCTATGGAGCTCTGAAGCCATGGAGCTCTGGTGCTATGGAGCTATGGAGCTCTGGTGCTATGGAGCTATGGAGGTATGGAGCCACCAGCCAGCACCCTCCGTGGCTGGATCAATGGAAGTGTTTTAGGTACCAGGCAGCCAAAGGGCCGAGGCCTCACGCTCGACCACGCCGGCGCAGAGTTCCAGCCGCTCGGATAAGCTCTGTCACTCACCCGCCGCGCAGCCACCGGTAACGGGGAAATGTCGCCGCCTGGCGGACACGCCGTTGTAAATGAATGGGCTTTCGCACTTAGTGCAATTTTCGCCAACTCTCTGACTTAGAGCTATGGAAGTATGGAGCTATGGAGCCACCAGCCACCCAGGCTGGAGCTATGGAGCTCTGGAGGTATGGAGCTCAGGTGCTATGGAAGTATGGAGCTATGGAGCTATGGAAGTATGGAGCTATGGAGCTATGGAGCTCTGGAAGTATGGAGCTATGGAGCTCTGGAGGTATGGAGCTATGGAGCCCTGGAGCCCTGGAGCTATGGAGCTCTGGTGCTATGGAGGTATGGAGCTCTGGAGGTATGGAGCTCTGGAGGTATGGAGCTATGGAGCTATGGAGCCCTGGAGCTATGGAGCTATGGAGCCCTGGAGCTATGGAGCTATGGAGCCCTGGAGCTATGGAGCTATGGAGCTCTGGTGCTATGGAGCTATGGAGCTCTGGTGCTATGGAGCTATGGAGCTCTGGTGCTATGGAGCTATGGAGCTCTGGTGCTATGGAGCTATGGAGCTCTGGAAGTATGGAGCTATGGAGCTCTGGAGGTATGGAGCTATGGAGCCCTGGAGCTATGGAGCCCTGGAGCTATGGAAGTATGGAGCTCTGGTGCTATGGAGCTATGGAGCTCTGGTGCTATGGAGCTATGGAGCTCTGGAGCTATGGAGCTCTGGAGGTATGGAGCTATGGAGCTATGGAGCTCTGGAGGTATGGAGCTATGGAGCTATGGAAGTATGGAGCTCTGGTGCTATGGAGCTATGGAGCTCTGGTGCTATGGAGCTATGGAGCTCTGGTGCTATGGAGCTATGGAGCTATGGAGCTCTGGAAGTATGGAGCTCTGGTGCTATGGAGCTATGGAGCTCTGGTGCTATGGAGCTATGGAGCTCTGGTGCTATGGAGCTATGGAGCTCTGGTGCTATGGAGCTCTGGTGCTATGGAGCTCTGGTGCTATGGAGCTATGGAGCTCTGGTGCTATGGAGCTATGGAGCTCTGGAGGTATGGAGCTCTGGAGGTATGGAGCTCTGGAGGTATGGAGCTTTGGAGCCCTGGAGCTCTGGAGGTATGGAGCTATGGTGCTATGGAGCTCTGAAGCCATGGAGCTCTGGTGCTATGGAGCTCTGGAGCTCTGGAGGTATGGAGCTCTGGAGGTATGGAGCTATGGAGCCCTGGAGCTCTGGAGGTATGGAGCTATGGTGCTATGGAGCTCTGAAGCCATGGAGCTCTGGTGCTATGGAGCTCTGGAGCTCTGGAGGTATGGAGCTCTGGAGGTATGGAGCTATGGAGCCCTGGAGCTCTGGAGGTATGGAGCTATGGTGCTATGGAGCTCTGAAGCCATGGAGCTCTGGTGCTATGGAGCTCTGGAGCTCTGGAGGTATGGAGCTCTGGAGGTATGGAGCTCTGGAGGTATGGAGCTATGGAGCCCTGGAGCTCTGGAGGTATGGAGCTATGGTGCTATGGAGCTCTGAAGCCATGGAGCTCTGGTGCTATGGAGCTCTGGAGGTATGGAGCTCTGGAGGTATGGAGCTCTGGAGGTATGGAGCTATGGAGCCCTGGAGCTCTGGAGGTATGGAGCTATGGTGCTATGGAGCTCTGAAGCCATGGAGCTCTGGTGCTATGGAGCTATGGAGCTCTGGTGCTATGGAGCTATGGAGGTATGGAGCCACCAGCCAGCACCCTCCGTGGCTGGATCAATGGAAGTGTTTTAGGTACCAGGCAGCCAAAGGGCCGAGGCCTCACGCTCGACCACGCCGGCGCAGAGTTCCAGCCGCTCGGATAAGCTCTGTCACTCACCCGCCGCGCAGCCACCGGTAACGGGGAAATGTCGCCGCCTTGTGGACACGCCGTTGTAAATGAATGGGCTTTCGCACTTAGTGCAATTTTCGCCAACTGTCTGACTTAGAGCTATGGAAGTATGGAGCTATGGAGCCACCAGCCACCCAGGCTGGAGCTCTGGAGCTCTGGAGGTATGGAGCTCTGGTGCTATGGAAGTATGGAGCTCTGGTGCTATGGAAGTATGGAGCTATGGAGGTATGGA
Source organism: Syngnathus leptorhynchus (assembly GCF_054491065.1). Classification (NCBI taxonomy): domain Eukaryota; kingdom Metazoa; phylum Chordata; class Actinopteri; order Syngnathiformes; family Syngnathidae; genus Syngnathus; species Syngnathus leptorhynchus. The sequence continues at coordinate 528,537 of NW_028231992.1, read as the reverse complement.
AGTATGGAGCTATGGAAGTATGGAGCTATGGAGCTCTGGAAGTATGGAGCTATGGAGCTCTGGAGGTATGGAGCCCTGGAGCTATGGAGCCCTGGAGCTATGGAAGTATGGAGCTCTGGTGCTATGGAGCTATGGAGCTCTGGTGCTATGGAGCTATGGAGCTATGGAGCTCTGGAGCTATGGAGCTCTGGAGGTATGGAGCTATGGAGCTATGGAGCTCTGGAGGTATGGAGCTATGGAGCTATGGAAGTATGGAGCTCTGGTGCTATGGAGCTATGGAGCTCTGGTGCTATGGAGCTATGGAGCTCTGGTGCTATGGAGCTATGGAGCTATGGAGCTCTGGAAGTATGGAGCTCTGGTGCTATGGAGCTATGGAGCTCTGGTGCTATGGAGCTATGGAGCTCTGGTGCTATGGAGCTCTGGTGCTATGGAGCTCTGGTGCTATGGAGCTATGGAGCTCTGGTGCTATGGAGCTATGGAGCTCTGGAGGTATGGAGCTCTGGAGGTATGGAGCTCTGGAGGTATGGAGCTATGGAGCCCTGGAGCTCTGGAGGTATGGAGCTATGGTGCTATGGAGCTCTGAAGCCATGGAGCTCTGGTGCTATGGAGCTCTGGAGCTCTGGAGGTATGGAGCTCTGGAGGTATGGTGCTATGGAGCCCTGGAGCTCTGGAGGTATGGAGCTATGGAGCTCTGAAGCCATGGAGCTCTGGTGCTATGGAGCTCTGGAGCTCTGGAGGTATGGAGCTCTGGAGGTATGGAGCTCTGGAGGTATGGAGCTATGGAGCCCTGGAGCTCTGGAGGTATGGAGCTATGGTGCTATGGAGCTCTGAAGCCATGGAGCTCTGGTGCTATGGAGCTCTGGAGGTATGGAGCTCTGGAGGTATGGAGCTCTGGAGGTATGGAGCTATGGAGCCCTGGAGCTCTGGAGGTATGGAGCTATGGTGCTATGGAGCTCTGAAGCCATGGAGCTCTGGTGCTATGGAGCTATGGAGCTCTGGTGCTATGGAGCTATGGAGGTATGGAGCCACCAGCCAGCACCCTCCGTGGCTGGATCAATGGAAGTGTTTTAGGTACCAGGCAGCCAAAGGGCCGAGGCCTCACGCTCGACCACGCCGGCGCAGAGTTCCAGCCGCTCGGATAAGCTCTGTCACTCACCCGCCGCGCAGCCACCGGTAACGGGGAAATGTCGCCGCCTTGTGGACACGCCGTTGTAAATGAATGGGCTTTCGCACTTAGTGCAATTTTCGCCAACTCTCTGACTTAGAGCTATGGAAGTATGGAGCTATGGAGCCACCAGCCACCCAGGCTGGAGCTCTGGAGCTCTGGAGGTATGGAGCTCTGGTGCTATGGAAGTATGGAGCTCTGGTGCTATGGAAGTATGGAGCTATGGAGGTATGGAAGTATGGAGCTATGGAAGTATGGAGCTATGGAGCTCTGGAAGTATGGAGCTATGGAGCTCTGGAGGTATGGAGCCCTGGAGCTATGGAGCCCTGGAGCTATGGAAGTATGGAGCTCTGGTGCTATGGAGCTATGGAGCTCTGGTGCTATGGAGCTATGGAGCTATGGAGCTCTGGAGCTATGGAGCTCTGGAGGTATGCAGCTATGGAGCTATGGAGCTCTGGAGGTATGGAGCTATGGAGCTATGGAAGTATGGAGCTCTGGTGCTATGGAGCTATGGAGCTCTGGTGCTATGGAGCTATGGAGCTATGGAGCTCTGGAAGTATGGAGCTCTGGTGCTATGGAGCTATGGAGCTCTGGTGCTATGGAGCTATGGAGCTCTGGTGCTATGGAGCTATGGAGCTCTGGTGCTATGGAGCTCTGGTGCTATGGAGCTCTGGTGCTATGGAGCTATGGAGCTCTGGTGCTATGGAGCTATGGAGCTCTGGAGGTATGGAGCTCTGGAGGTATGGAGCTCTGGAGGTATGGAGCTATGGAGCCCTGGAGCTCTGGAGGTATGGAGCTATGGTGCTATGGAGCTCTGAAGCCATGGAGCTCTGGTGCTATGGAGCTCTGGAGCTCTGGAGGTATGGAGCTCTGGAGGTATGGAGCTATGGAGCCCTGGAGCTCTGGAGGTATGGAGCTATGGAGCTCTGAAGCCATGGAGCTCTGGTGCTATGGAGCTCTGGAGCTCTGGAGGTATGGAGCTCTGGAGGTATGGAGCTCTGGAGGTATGGAGCTATGGAGCCCTGGAGCTCTGGAGGTATGGAGCTATGGTGCTATGGAGCTCTGAAGCCATGGAGCTCTGGTGCTATGGAGCTCTGGAGGTATGGAGCTCTGGAGGTATGGAGCTCTGGAGGTATGGAGCTATGGAGCCCTGGAGCTCTGGAGGTATGGAGCTATGGTGCTATGGAGCTCTGAAGCCATGGAGCTCTGGTGCTATGGAGCTCTGGAGGTATGGAGCTCTGGAGGTATGGAGCTCTGGAGGTATGGAGCTATGGAGCCCTGGAGCTCTGGAGGTATGGAGCTATGGTGCTATGGAGCTCTGAAGCCATGGAGCTCTGGTGCTATGGAGCTATGGAGCTCTGGTGCTATGGACCTATGGAGGTATGGAGCCACCAGCCAGCACCCTCCGTGGCTGGATCAATGGAAGTGTTTTAGGTACCAGGCAGCCAAAGGGCCGAGGCCTCACGCTCGACCACGCCGGCGCAGAGTTCCAGCCGCTCGGATAAGCTCTGTCACTCACCCGCCGCGCAGCCACCGGTAACGGGGAAATGTCGCCGCCTGGCGGACACGCCGTTGTAAATGAATGGGCTTTCGCACTTAGTGCAATTTTCGCCAACTCTCTGACTTAGAGCTATGGAAGTATGGAGCTATGGAGCCACCAGCCACCCAGGCTGGAGCTATGGAGCTCTGGAGGTATGGAGCTCAGGTGCTATGGAAGTATGGAGCTATGGAGCTATGGAAGTATGGAGCTATGGAGCTATGGAGCTCTGGAAGTATGGAGCTATGGAGCTCTGGAGGTATGGAGCTATGGAGCCCTGGAGCCCTGGAGCTATGGAGCTCTGGTGCTATGGAGGTATGGAGCTCTGGAGGTATGGAGCTCTGGAGGTATGGAGCTATGGAGCTATGGAGCCCTGGAGCTATGGAGCTATGGAGCCCTGGAGCTATGGAGCTATGGAGCCCTGGAGCTATGGAGCTATGGAGCTCTGGTGCTATGGAGCTATGGAGCTCTGGTGCTATGGAGCTATGGAGCTCTGGTGCTATGGAGCTATGGAGCTCTGGTGCTATGGAGCTATGGAGCTCTGGAAGTATGGAGCTATGGAGCTCTGGAGGTATGGAGCTATGGAGCCCTGGAGCTATGGAGCCCTGGAGCTATGGAAGTATGGAGCTCTGGTGCTATGGAGCTATGGAGCTCTGGTGCTATGGAGCTATGGAGCTCTGGAGCTATGGAGCTCTGGAGGTATGGAGCTATGGAGCTATGGAGCTCTGGAGGTATGGAGCTATGGAGCTATGGAAGTATGGAGCTCTGGTGCTATGGAGCTATGGAGCTCTGGTGCTATGGAGCTATGGAGCTCTGGTGCTATGGAGCTATGGAGCTATGGAGCTCTGGAAGTATGGAGCTCTGGTGCTATGGAGCTATGGAGCTCTGGTGCTATGGAGCTATGGAGCTCTGGTGCTATGGAGCTATGGAGCTCTGGTGCTATGGAGCTCTGGTGCTATGGAGCTCTGGTGCTATGGAGCTATGGAGCTCTGGTGCTATGGAGCTATGGAGCTCTGGAGGTATGGAGCTCTGGAGGTATGGAGCTCTGGAGGTATGGAGCTTTGGAGCCCTGGAGCTCTGGAGGTATGGAGCTATGGTGCTATGGAGCTCTGAAGCCATGGAGCTCTGGTGCTATGGAGCTCTGGAGCTCTGGAGGTATGGAGCTCTGGAGGTATGGAGCTATGGAGCCCTGGAGCTCTGGAGGTATGGAGCTATGGTGCTATGGAGCTCTGAAGCCATGGAGCTCTGGTGCTATGGAGCTCTGGAGCTCTGGAGGTATGGAGCTCTGGAGGTATGGAGCTATGGAGCCCTGGAGCTCTGGAGGTATGGAGCTATGGTGCTATGGAGCTCTGAAGCCATGGAGCTCTGGTGCTATGGAGCTCTGGAGCTCTGGAGGTATGGAGCTCTGGAGGTATGGAGCTCTGGAGGTATGGAGCTATGGAGCCCTGGAGCTCTGGAGGTATGGAGCTATGGTGCTATGGAGCTCTGAAGCCATGGAGCTCTGGTGCTATGGAGCTCTGGAGGTATGGAGCTCTGGAGGTATGGAGCTCTGGAGGTATGGAGCTATGGAGCCCTGGAGCTCTGGAGGTATGGAGCTATGGTGCTATGGAGCTCTGAAGCCATGGAGCTCTGGTGCTATGGAGCTATGGAGCTCTGGTGCTATGGAGCTATGGAGGTATGGAGCCACCAGCCAGCACCCTCCGTGGCTGGATCAATGGAAGTGTTTTAGGTACCAGGCAGCCAAAGGGCCGAGGCCTCACGCTCGACCACGCCGGCGCAGAGTTCCAGCCGCTCGGATAAGCTCTGTCACTCACCCGCCGCGCAGCCACCGGTAACGGGGAAATGTCGCCGCCTTGTGGACACGCCGTTGTAAATGAATGGGCTTTCGCACTTAGTGCAATTTTCGCCAACTGTCTGACTTAGAGCTATGGAAGTATGGAGCTATGGAGCCACCAGCCACCCAGGCTGGAGCTCTGGAGCTCTGGAGGTATGGAGCTCTGGTGCTATGGAAGTATGGAGCTCTGGTGCTATGGAAGTATGGAGCTATGGAGGTATGGAAGTATGGAGCTATGGAAGTATGGAGCTATGGAGCTCTGGAAGTATGGAGCTATGGAGCTCTGGAGGTATGGAGCCCTGGAGCTATGGAGCCCTGGAGCTATGGAAGTATGGAGCTCTGGTGCTATGGAGCTATGGAGCTCTGGTGCTATGGAGCTATGGAGCTATGGAGCTCTGGAGCTATGGAGCTCTGGAGGTATGGAGCTATGGAGCTATGGAGCTCTGGAGGTATGGAGCTATGGAGCTATGGAAGTATGGAGCTCTGGTGCTATGGAGCTATGGAGCTCTGGTGCTATGGAGCTATGGAGCTCTGGTGCTATGGAGCTATGGAGCTATGGAGCTCTGGAAGTATGGAGCTCTGGTGCTATGGAGCTATGGAGCTCTGGTGCTATGGAGCTATGGAGCTCTGGTGCTATGGAGCTCTGGTGCTATGGAGCTCTGGTGCTATGGAGCTATGGAGCTCTGGTGCTATGGAGCTATGGAGCTCTGGAGGTATGGAGCTCTGGAGGTATGGAGCTCTGGAGGTATGGAGCTATGGAGCCCTGGAGCTCTGGAGGTATGGAGCTATGGTGCTATGGAGCTCTGAAGCCATGGAGCTCTGGTGCTATGGAGCTCTGGAGCTCTGGAGGTATGGAGCTCTGGAGGTATGGTGCTATGGAGCCCTGGAGCTCTGGAGGTATGGAGCTATGGAGCTCTGAAGCCATGGAGCTCTGGTGCTATGGAGCTCTGGAGCTCTGGAGGTATGGAGCTCTGGAGGTATGGAGCTCTGGAGGTATGGAGCTATGGAGCCCTGGAGCTCTGGAGGTATGGAGCTATGGTGCTATGGAGCTCTGAAGCCATGGAGCTCTGGTGCTATGGAGCTCTGGAGGTATGGAGCTCTGGAGGTATGGAGCTCTGGAGGTATGGAGCTATGGAGCCCTGGAGCTCTGGAGGTATGGAGCTATGGTGCTATGGAGCTCTGAAGCCATGGAGCTCTGGTGCTATGGAGCTATGGAGCTCTGGTGCTATGGAGCTATGGAGGTATGGAGCCACCAGCCAGCACCCTCCGTGGCTGGATCAATGGAAGTGTTTTAGGTACCAGGCAGCCAAAGGGCCGAGGCCTCACGCTCGACCACGCCGGCGCAGAGTTCCAGCCGCTCGGATAAGCTCTGTCACTCACCCGCCGCGCAGCCACCGGTAACGGGGAAATGTCGCCGCCTTGTGGACACGCCGTTGTAAATGAATGGGCTTTCGCACTTAGTGCAATTTTCGCCAACTCTCTGACTTAGAGCTATGGAAGTATGGAGCTATGGAGCCACCAGCCACCCAGGCTGGAGCTCTGGAGCTCTGGAGGTATGGAGCTCTGGTGCTATGGAAGTATGGAGCTCTGGTGCTATGGAAGTATGGAGCTATGGAGGTATGGAAGTATGGAGCTATGGAAGTATGGAGCTATGGAGCTCTGGAAGTATGGAGCTATGGAGCTCTGGAGGTATGGAGCCCTGGAGCTATGGAGCCCTGGAGCTATGGAAGTATGGAGCTCTGGTGCTATGGAGCTATGGAGCTCTGGTGCTATGGAGCTATGGAGCTATGGAGCTCTGGAGCTATGGAGCTCTGGAGGTATGCAGCTATGGAGCTATGGAGCTCTGGAGGTATGGAGCTATGGAGCTATGGAAGTATGGAGCTCTGGTGCTATGGAGCTATGGAGCTCTGGTGCTATGGAGCTATGGAGCTATGGAGCTCTGGAAGTATGGAGCTCTGGTGCTATGGAGCTATGGAGCTCTGGTGCTATGGAGCTATGGAGCTCTGGTGCTATGGAGCTATGGAGCTCTGGTGCTATGGAGCTCTGGTGCTATGGAGCTCTGGTGCTATGGAGCTATGGAGCTCTGGTGCTATGGAGCTATGGAGCTCTGGAGGTATGGAGCTCTGGAGGTATGGAGCTCTGGAGGTATGGAGCTATGGAGCCCTGGAGCTCTGGAGGTATGGAGCTATGGTGCTATGGAGCTCTGAAGCCATGGAGCTCTGGTGCTATGGAGCTCTGGAGCTCTGGAGGTATGGAGCTCTGGAGGTATGGAGCTATGGAGCCCTGGAGCTCTGGAGGTATGGAGCTATGGAGCTCTGAAGCCATGGAGCTCTGGTGCTATGGAGCTCTGGAGCTCTGGAGGTATGGAGCTCTGGAGGTATGGAGCTCTGGAGGTATGGAGCTATGGAGCCCTGGAGCTCTGGAGGTATGGAGCTATGGTGCTATGGAGCTCTGAAGCCATGGAGCTCTGGTGCTATGGAGCTCTGGAGGTATGGAGCTCTGGAGGTATGGAGCTCTGGAGGTATGGAGCTATGGAGCCCTGGAGCTCTGGAGGTATGGAGCTATGGTGCTATGGAGCTCTGAAGCCATGGAGCTCTGGTGCTATGGAGCTCTGGAGGTATGGAGCTCTGGAGGTATGGAGCTCTGGAGGTATGGAGCTATGGAGCCCTGGAGCTCTGGAGGTATGGAGCTATGGTGCTATGGAGCTCTGAAGCCATGGAGCTCTGGTGCTATGGAGCTATGGAGCTCTGGTGCTATGGAGCTATGGAGGTATGGAGCCACCAGCCAGCACCCTCCGTGGCTGGATCAATGGAAGTGTTTTAGGTACCAGGCAGCCAAAGGGCCGAGGCCTCACGCTCGACCACGCCGGCGCAGAGTTCCAGCCGCTCGGATAAGCTCTGTCACTCACCCGCCGCGCAGCCACCGGTAACGGGGAAATGTCGCCGCCTGGCGGACACGCCGTTGTAAATGAATGGGCTTTCGCACTTAGTGCAATTTTCGCCAACTCTCTGACTTAGAGCTATGGAAGTATGGAGCTATGGAGCCACCAGCCACCCAGGCTGGAGCTATGGAGCTCTGGAGGTATGGAGCTCAGGTGCTATGGAAGTATGGAGCTATGGAGCTATGGAAGTATGGAGCTATGGAGCTATGGAGCTCTGGAAGTATGGAGCTATGGAGCTCTGGAGGTATGGAGCTATGGAGCCCTGGAGCCCTGGAGCTATGGAGCTCTGGTGCTATGGAGGTATGGAGCTCTGGAGGTATGGAGCTCTGGAGGTATGGAGCTATGGAGCTATGGAGCCCTGGAGCTATGGAGCTATGGAGCCCTGGAGCTATGGAGCTATGGAGCCCTGGAGCTATGGAGCTATGGAGCTCTGGTGCTATGGAGCTATGGAGCTCTGGTGCTATGGAGCTATGGAGCTCTGGTGCTATGGAGCTATGGAGCTCTGGTGCTATGGAGCTATGGAGCTCTGGAAGTATGGAGCTATGGAGCTCTGGAGGTATGGAGCTATGGAGCCCTGGAGCTATGGAGCCCTGGAGCTATGGAAGTATGGAGCTCTGGTGCTATGGAGCTATGGAGCTCTGGTGCTATGGAGCTATGGAGCTCTGGAGCTATGGAGCTCTGGAGGTATGGAGCTATGGAGCTATGGAGCTCTGGAGGTATGGAGCTATGGAGCTATGGAAGTATGGAGCTCTGGTGCTATGGAGCTATGGAGCTCTGGTGCTATGGAGCTATGGAGCTCTGGTGCTATGGAGCTATGGAGCTATGGAGCTCTGGAAGTATGGAGCTCTGGTGCTATGGAGCTATGGAGCTCTGGTGCTATGGAGCTATGGAGCTCTGGTGCTATGGAGCTATGGAGCTCTGGTGCTATGGAGCTCTGGTGCTATGGAGCTCTGGTGCTATGGAGCTATGGAGCTCTGGTGCTATGGAGCTATGGAGCTCTGGAGGTATGGAGCTCTGGAGGTATGGAGCTCTGGAGGTATGGAGCTTTGGAGCCCTGGAGCTCTGGAGGTATGGAGCTATGGTGCTATGGAGCTCTGAAGCCATGGAGCTCTGGTGCTATGGAGCTCTGGAGCTCTGGAGGTATGGAGCTCTGGAGGTATGGAGCTATGGAGCCCTGGAGCTCTGGAGGTATGGAGCTATGGTGCTATGGAGCTCTGAAGCCATGGAGCTCTGGTGCTATGGAGCTCTGGAGCTCTGGAGGTATGGAGCTCTGGAGGTATGGAGCTATGGAGCCCTGGAGCTCTGGAGGTATGGAGCTATGGTGCTATGGAGCTCTGAAGCCATGGAGCTCTGGTGCTATGGAGCTCTGGAGCTCTGGAGGTATGGAGCTCTGGAGGTATGGAGCTCTGGAGGTATGGAGCTATGGAGCCCTGGAGCTCTGGAGGTATGGAGCTATGGTGCTATGGAGCTCTGAAGCCATGGAGCTCTGGTGCTATGGAGCTCTGGAGGTATGGAGCTCTGGAGGTATGGAGCTCTGGAGGTATGGAGCTATGGAGCCCTGGAGCTCTGGAGGTATGGAGCTATGGTGCTATGGAGCTCTGAAGCCATGGAGCTCTGGTGCTATGGAGCTATGGAGCTCTGGTGCTATGGAGCTATGGAGGTATGGAGCCACCAGCCAGCACCCTCCGTGGCTGGATCAATGGAAGTGTTTTAGGTACCAGGCAGCCAAAGGGCCGAGGCCTCACGCTCGACCACGCCGGCGCAGAGTTCCAGCCGCTCGGATAAGCTCTGTCACTCACCCGCCGCGCAGCCACCGGTAACGGGGAAATGTCGCCGCCTTGTGGACACGCCGTTGTAAATGAATGGGCTTTCGCACTTAGTGCAATTTTCGCCAACTCTCTGACTTAGAGCTATGGAAGTATGGAGCTATGGAGCCACCAGCCACCCAGGCTGGAGCTCTGGAGCTCTGGAGGTATGGAGCTCTGGTGCTATGGAAGTATGGAGCTCTGGTGCTATGGAAGTATGGAGCTATGGAGGTATGGAAGTATGGAGCTATGGAAGTATGGAGCTATGGAGCTCTGGAAGTATGGAGCTATGGAGCTCTGGAGGTATGGAGCCCTGGAGCTATGGAGCCCTGGAGCTATGGAAGTATGGAGCTCTGGTGCTATGGAGCTATGGAGCTCTGGTGCTATGGAGCTATGGAGCTATGGAGCTCTGGAGCTATGGAGCTCTGGAGGTATGGAGCTATGGAGCTATGGAGCTCTGGAGGTATGGAGCTATGGAGCTATGGAAGTATGGAGCTCTGGTGCTATGGAGCTATGGAGCTCTGGTGCTATGGAGCTATGGAGCTCTGGTGCTATGGAGCTATGGAGCTATGGAGCTCTGGAAGTATGGAGCTCTGGTGCTATGGAGCTATGGAGCTCTGGTGCTATGGAGCTATGGAGCTCTGGTGCTATGGAGCTCTGGTGCTATGGAGCTCTGGTGCTATGGAGCTATGGAGCTCTGGTGCTATGGAGCTCTGGAGGTATGGAGCTCTGGAGGTATGGAGCTCTGGAGGTATGGAGCTATGGAGCCCTGGAGCTCTGGAGGTATGGAGCTATGGTGCTATGGAGCTCTGAAGCCATGGAGCTCTGGTGCTATGGAGCTATGGAGCTCTGGTGCTATGGAGCTATGGAGCTATGGAGCTCTGGAAGTATGGAGCTCTGGTGCTATGGAGCTATGGAGCTCTGGTGCTATGGAGCTATGGAGCTCTGGTGCTATGGAGCTATGGAGCTCTGGTGCTATGGAGCTCTTGTGCTATGGAGCTCTGGTGCTATGGAGCTATGGAGCTCTGGTGCTATGGAGCTATGGAGCTCTGGAGGTATGGAGCTCTGGAGGTATGGAGCTCTGGAGGTATGGAGCTATGGAGCCCTGGAGCTCTGGAGGTATGGAGCTATGGTGCTATGGAGCTCTGAAGCCATGGAGCTCTGGTGCTATGGAGCTCTGGAGCTCTGGAGGTATGGAGCTCTGGAGGTATGGTGCTATGGAGCCCTGGAGCTCTGGAGGTATGGAGCTATGGAGCTCTGAAGCCATGGAGCTCTGGTGCTATGGAGCTCTGGAGCTCTGGAGGTATGGAGCTCTGGAGGTATGGAGCTCTGGAGGTATGGAGCTATGGAGCCCTGGAGCTCTGGAGGTATGGAGCTATGGTGCTATGGAGCTCTGAAGCCATGGAGCTCTGGTGCTATGGAGCTCTGGAGGTATGGAGCTCTGGAGGTATGGAGCTCTGGAGGTATGGAGCTATGGAGCCCTGGAGCTCTGGAGGTATGGAGCTATGGTGCTATGGAGCTCTGAAGCCATGGAGCTCTGGTGCTATGGAGCTATGGAGCTCTGGTGCTATGGAGCTATGGAGGTATGGAGCCACCAGCCAGCACCCTCCGTGGCTGGATCAATGGAAGTGTTTTAGGTACCAGGCAGCCAAAGGGCCGAGGCCTCACGCTCGACCACGCCGGCGCAGAGTTCCAGCCGCTCGGATAAGCTCTGTCACTCACCCGCCGCGCAGCCACCGGTAACGGGGAAATGTCGCCGCCTTGTGGACACGCCGTTGTAAATGAATGGGCTTTCGCACTTAGTGCAATTTTCGCCAACTCTCTGACTTAGAGCTATGGAAGTATGGAGCTATGGAGCCACCAGCCACCCAGGCTGGAGCTCTGGAGCTCTGGAGGTATGGAGCTCTGGTGCTATGGAAGTATGGAGCTCTGGTGCTATGGAAGTATGGAGCTATGGAGGTATGGAAGTATGGAGCTATGGAAGTATGTAGCTATGGAGCTCTGGAAGTATGGAGCTATGGAGCTCTGGAGGTATGGAGCCCTGGAGCTATGGAGCCCTGGAGCTATGGAAGTATGGAGCTCTGGTGCTATGGAGCTATGGAGCTCTGGTGCTATGGAGCTATGGAGCTATGGAGCTCTGGAGCTATGGAGCTCTGGAGGTATGCAGCTATGGAGCTATGGAGCTCTGGAGGTATGGAGCTATGGAGCTATGGAAGTATGGAGCTCTGGTGCTATGGAGCTATGGAGCTCTGGTGCTATGGAGCTATGGAGCTCTGGTGCTATGGAGCTATGGAGCTATGGAGCTCTGGAAGTATGGAGCTCTGGTGCTATGGAGCTATGGAGCTCTGGTGCTATGGAGCTATGGAGCTCTGGTGCTATGGAGCTATGGAGCTCTGGTGCTATGGAGCTCTGGTGCTATGGAGCTCTGGTGCTATGGAGCTATGGAGCTCTGGTGCTATGGAGCTATGGAGCTCTGGAGGTATGGAGCTCTGGAGGTATGGAGCTCTGGAGGTATGGAGCTATGGAGCCCTGGAGCTCTGGAGGTATGGAGCTATGGTGCTATGGAGCTCTGAAGCCATGGAGCTCTGGTGCTATGGAGCTCTGGAGCTCTGGAGGTATGGAGCTCTGGAGGTATGGAGCTATGGAGCCCTGGAGCTCTGGAGGTATGGAGCTATGGAGCTCTGAAGCCATGGAGCTCTGGTGCTATGGAGCTCTGGAGCTCTGGAGGTATGGAGCTCTGGAGGTATGGAGCTCTGGAGGTATGGAGCTATGGAGCCCTGGAGCTCTGGAGGTATGGAGCTATGGTGCTATGGAGCTCTGAAGCCATGGAGCTCTGGTGCTATGGAGCTCTGGAGGTATGGAGCTCTGGAGGTATGGAGCTCTGGAGGTATGGAGCTATGGAGCCCTGGAGCTCTGGAGGTATGGAGCTATGGTGCTATGGAGCTCTGAAGCCATGGAGCTCTGGTGCTATGGAGCTCTGGAGGTATGGAGCTCTGGAGGTATGGAGCTCTGGAGGTATGGAGCTATGGAGCCCTGGAGCTCTGGAGGTATGGAGCTATGGTGCTATGGAGCTCTGAAGCCATGGAGCTCTGGTGCTATGGAGCTATGGAGCTCTGGTGCTATGGAGCTATGGAGGTATGGAGCCACCAGCCAGCACCCTCCGTGGCTGGATCAATGGAAGTGTTTTAGGTACCAGGCAGCCAAAGGGCCGAGGCCTCACGCTCGACCACGCCGGCGCAGAGTTCCAGCCGCTCGGATAAGCTCTGTCACTCACCCGCCGCGCAGCCACCGGTAACGGGGAAATGTCGCCGCCTGGCGGACACGCCGTTGTAAATGAATGGGCTTTCGCACTTAGTGCAATTTTCGCCAACTCTCTGACTTAGAGCTATGGAAGTATGGAGCTATGGAGCCACCAGCCACCCAGGCTGGAGCTATGGAGCTCTGGAGGTATGGAGCTCAGGTGCTATGGAAGTATGGAGCTATGGAGCTATGGAAGTATGGAGCTATGGAGCTATGGAGCTCTGGAAGTATGGAGCTATGGAGCTCTGGAGGTATGGAGCTATGGAGCCCTGGAGCCCTGGAGCTATGGAGCTCTGGTGCTATGGAGGTATGGAGCTCTGGAGGTATGGAGCTCTGGAGGTATGGAGCTATGGAGCTATGGAGCCCTGGAGCTATGGAGCTATGGAGCCCTGGAGCTATGGAGCTATGGAGCCCTGGAGCTATGGAGCTATGGAGCTCTGGTGCTATGGAGCTATGGAGCTCTGGTGCTATGGAGCTATGGAGCTCTGGTGCTATGGAGCTATGGAGCTCTGGTGCTATGGAGCTATGGAGCTCTGGAAGTATGGAGCTATGGAGCTCTGGAGGTATGGAGCTATGGAGCCCTGGAGCTATGGAGCCCTGGAGCTATGGAAGTATGGAGCTCTGGTGCTATGGAGCTATGGAGCTCTGGTGCTATGGAGCTATGGAGCTCTGGAGCTATGGAGCTCTGGAGGTATGGAGCTATGGAGCTATGGAGCTCTGGAGGTATGGAGCTATGGAGCTATGGAAGTATGGAGCTCTGGTGCTATGGAGCTATGGAGCTCTGGTGCTATGGAGCTATGGAGCTCTGGTGCTATGGAGCTATGGAGCTATGGAGCTCTGGAAGTATGGAGCTCTGGTGCTATGGAGCTATGGAGCTCTGGTGCTATGGAGCTATGGAGCTCTGGTGCTATGGAGCTATGGAGCTCTGGTGCTATGGAGCTCTGGTGCTATGGAGCTCTGGTGCTATGGAGCTATGGAGCTCTGGTGCTATGGAGCTATGGAGCTCTGGAGGTATGGAGCTCTGGAGGTATGGAGCTCTGGAGGTATGGAGCTTTGGAGCCCTGGAGCTCTGGAGGTATGGAGCTATGGTGCTATGGAGCTCTGAAGCCATGGAGCTCTGGTGCTATGGAGCTCTGGAGCTCTGGAGGTATGGAGCTCTGGAGGTATGGAGCTATGGAGCCCTGGAGCTCTGGAGGTATGGAGCTATGGTGCTATGGAGCTCTGAAGCCATGGAGCTCTGGTGCTATGGAGCTCTGGAGCTCTGGAGGTATGGAGCTCTGGAGGTATGGAGCTATGGAGCCCTGGAGCTCTGGAGGTATGGAGCTATGGTGCTATGGAGCTCTGAAGCCATGGAGCTCTGGTGCTATGGAGCTCTGGAGCTCTGGAGGTATGGAGCTCTGGAGGTATGGAGCTCTGGAGGTATGGAGCTATGGAGCCCTGGAGCTCTGGAGGTATGGAGCTATGGTGCTATGGAGCTCTGAAGCCATGGAGCTCTGGTGCTATGGAGCTCTGGAGGTATGGAGCTCTGGAGGTATGGAGCTCTGGAGGTATGGAGCTATGGAGCCCTGGAGCTCTGGAGGTATGGAGCTATGGTGCTATGGAGCTCTGAAGCCATGGAGCTCTGGTGCTATGGAGCTATGGAGCTCTGGTGCTATGGAGCTATGGAGGTATGGAGCCACCAGCCAGCACCCTCCGTGGCTGGATCAATGGAAGTGTTTTAGGTACCAGGCAGCCAAAGGGCCGAGGCCTCACGCTCGACCACGCCGGCGCAGAGTTCCAGCCGCTCGGATAAGCTCTGTCACTCACCCGCCGCGCAGCCACCGGTAACGGGGAAATGTCGCCGCCTTGTGGACACGCCGTTGTAAATGAATGGGCTTTCGCACTTAGTGCAATTTTCGCCAACTCTCTGACTTAGAGCTATGGAAGTATGGAGCTATGGAGCCACCAGCCACCCAGGCTGGAGCTCTGGAGCTCTGGAGGTATGGAGCTCTGGTGCTATGGAAGTATGGAGCTCTGGTGCTATGGAAGTATGGAGCTATGGAGGTATGGAAGTATGGAGCTATGGAAGTATGGAGCTATGGAGCTCTGGAAGTATGGAGCTATGGAGCTCTGGAGGTATGGAGCCCTGGAGCTATGGAGCCCTGGAGCTATGGAAGTATGGAGCTCTGGTGCTATGGAGCTATGGAGCTCTGGTGCTATGGAGCTATGGAGCTCTGGAGCTCTGGAGCTATGGAGCTCTGGAGGTATGGAGCTATGGAGCTATGGAGCTCTGGAGGTATGGAGCTATGGAGCTATGGAAGTATGGAGCTCTGGTGCTATGGAGCTATGGAGCTCTGGTGCTATGGAGCTATGGAGCTCTGGTGCTATGGAGCTATGGAGCTATGGAGCTCTGGAAGTATGGAGCTCTGGTGCTATGGAGCTATGGAGCTCTGGTGCTATGGAGCTATGGAGCTCTGGTGCTATGGAGCTCTGGTGCTATGGAGCTCTGGTGCTATGGAGCTATGGAGCTCTGGTGCTATGGAGCTCTGGAGGTATGGAGCTCTGGAGGTATGGAGCTCTGGAGGTATGGAGCTATGGAGCCCTGGAGCTCTGGAGGTATGGAGCTATGGTGCTATGGAGCTCTGAAGCCATGGAGCTCTGGTGCTATGGAGCTATGGAGCTCTGGTGCTATGGAGCTATGGAGCTATGGAGCTCTGGAAGTATGGAGCTCTGGTGCTATGGAGCTATGGAGCTCTGGTGCTATGGAGCTATGGAGCTCTGGTGCTATGGAGCTATGGAGCTCTGGTGCTATGGAGCTCTGGTGCTATGGAGCTCTGGTGCTATGGAGCTATGGAGCTCTGGTGCTATGGAGCTATGGAGCTCTGGAGGTATGGAGCTCTGGAGGTATGGAGCTCTGGAGGTATGGAGCTATGGAGCCCTGGAGCTCTGGAGGTATGGAGCTATGGTGCTATGGAGCTCTGAAGCCATGGAGCTCTGGTGCTATGGAGCTCTGGAGCTCTGGAGGTATGGAGCTCTGGAGGTATGGAGCTATGGAGCCCTGGAGCTCTGGAGGTATGGAGCTATGGTGCTATGGAGCTCTGAAGCCATGGAGCTCTGGTGCTATGGAGCTCTGGAGCTCTGGAGGTATGGAGCTCTGGAGGTATGGAGCTCTGGAGGTATGGAGCTATGGAGCCCTGGAGCTCTGGAGGTATGGAGCTATGGTGCTATGGAGCTCTGAAGCCATGGAGCTCTGGTGCTATGGAGCTCTGGAGGTATGGAGCTCTGGAGGTATGGAGCTCTGGAGGTATGGAGCTATGGAGCCCTGGAGCTCTGGAGGTATGGAGCTATGGTGCTATGGAGCTCTGAAGCCATGGAGCTCTGGTGCTATGGAGCTCTGGAGGTATGGAGCTCTGGAGGTATGGAGCTCTGGAGGTATGGAGCTATGGAGCCCTGGAGCTCTGGAGGTATGGAGCTATGGTGCTATGGAGCTCTGAAGCCATGGAGCTCTGGTGCTATGGAGCTATGGAGCTCTGGTGCTATGGAGCTATGGAGGTATGGAGCCACCAGCCAGCACCCTCCGTGGCTGGATCAATGGAAGTGTTTTAGGTACCAGGCAGCCAAAGGGCCGAGGCCTCACGCTCGACCACGCCGGCGCAGAGTTCCAGCCGCTCGGATAAGCTCTGTCACTCACCCGCCGCGCAGCCACCGGTAACGGGGAAATGTCGCCGCCTGGCGGACACGCCGTTGTAAATGAATGGGCTTTCGCACTTAGTGCAATTTTCGCCAACTCTCTGACTTAGAGCTATGGAAGTATGGAGCTATGGAGCCACCAGCCACCCAGGCTGGAGCTATGGAGCTCTGGAGGTATGGAGCTCAGGTGCTATGGAAGTATGGAGCTATGGAGCTATGGAAGTATGGAGCTATGGAGCTATGGAGCTCTGGAAGTATGGAGCTATGGAGCTCTGGAGGTATGGAGCTATGGAGCCCTGGAGCTATGGAGCTCTGGTGCTATGGAGGTATGGAGCTCTGGAGGTATGGAGCTCTGGAGGTATGGAGCTATGGAGCTATGGAGCCCTGGAGCTATGGAGCTATGGAGCCCTGGAGCTATGGAGCTATGGAGCCCTGGAGCTATGGAGCTATGGAGCTCTGGTGCTATGGAGCTATGGAGCTCTGGTGCTATGGAGCTATGGAGCTCTGGTGCTATGGAGCTATGGAGCTCTGGTGCTATGGAGCTATGGAGCTCTGGAAGTATGGAGCTATGGAGCTCTGGAGGTATGGAGCTATGGAGCCCTGGAGCTATGGAGCCCTGGAGCTATGGAAGTATGGAGCTCTGGTGCTATGGAGCTATGGAGCTCTGGTGCTATGGAGCTATGGAGCTCTGGAGCTATGGAGCTCTGGAGGTATGGAGCTATGGAGCTATGGAGCTCTGGAGGTATGGAGCTATGGAGCTATGGAAGTATGGAGCTCTGGTGCTATGGAGCTATGGAGCTCTGGTGCTATGGAGCTATGGAGCTCTGGTGCTATGGAGCTATGGAGCTATGGAGCTCTGGAAGTATGGAGCTCTGGTGCTATGGAGCTATGGAGCTCTGGTGCTATGGAGCTATGGAGCTCTGGTGCTATGGAGCTATGGAGCTCTGGTGCTATGGAGCTCTGGTGCTATGGAGCTCTGGTGCTATGGAGCTATGGAGCTCTGGTGCTATGGAGCTATGGAGCTCTGGAGGTATGGAGCTCTGGAGGTATGGAGCTCTGGAGGTATGGAGCTTTGGAGCCCTGGAGCTCTGGAGGTATGGAGCTATGGTGCTATGGAGCTCTGAAGCCATGGAGCTCTGGTGCTATGGAGCTCTGGAGCTCTGGAGGTATGGAGCTCTGGAGGTATGGAGCTATGGAGCCCTGGAGCTCTGGAGGTATGGAGCTATGGTGCTATGGAGCTCTGAAGCCATGGAGCTCTGGTGCTATGGAGCTCTGGAGCTCTGGAGGTATGGAGCTCTGGAGGTATGGAGCTATGGAGCCCTGGAGCTCTGGAGGTATGGAGCTATGGTGCTATGGAGCTCTGAAGCCATGGAGCTCTGGTGCTATGGAGCTCTGGAGCTCTGGAGGTATGGAGCTCTGGAGGTATGGAGCTCTGGAGGTATGGAGCTATGGAGCCCTGGAGCTCTGGAGGTATGGAGCTATGGTGCTATGGAGCTCTGAAGCCATGGAGCTCTGGTGCTATGGAGCTCTGGAGGTATGGAGCTCTGGAGGTATGGAGCTCTGGAGGTATGGAGCTATGGAGCCCTGGAGCTCTGGAGGTATGGAGCTATGGTGCTATGGAGCTCTGAAGCCATGGAGCTCTGGTGCTATGGAGCTATGGAGCTCTGGTGCTATGGAGCTATGGAGGTATGGAGCCACCAGCCAGCACCCTCCGTGGCTGGATCAATGGAAGTGTTTTAGGTACCAGGCAGCCAAAGGGCCGAGGCCTCACGCTCGACCACGCCGGCGCAGAGTTCCAGCCGCTCGGATAAGCTCTGTCACTCACCCGCCGCGCAGCCACCGGTAACGGGGAAATGTCGCCGCCTTGTGGACACGCCGTTGTAAATGAATGGGCTTTCGCACTTAGTGCAATTTTCGCCAACTCTCTGACTTAGAGCTATGGAAGTATGGAGCTATGGAGCCACCAGCCACCCAGGCTGGAGCTCTGGAGCTCTGGAGGTATGGAGCTCTGGTGCTATGGAAGTATGGAGCTCTGGTGCTATGGAAGTATGGAGCTATGGAGGTATGGAAGTATGGAGCTATGGAAGTATGGAGCTATGGAGCTCTGGAAGTATGGAGCTATGGAGCTCTGGAGGTATGGAGCCCTGGAGCTATGGAGCCCTGGAGCTATGGAAGTATGGAGCTCTGGTGCTATGGAGCTATGGAGCTCTGGTGCTATGGAGCTATGGAGCTCTGGAGCTCTGGAGCTATGGAGCTCTGGAGGTATGGAGCTATGGAGCTATGGAGCTCTGGAGGTATGGAGCTATGGAGCTATGGAAGTATGGAGCTCTGGTGCTATGGAGCTATGGAGCTCTGGTGCTATGGAGCTATGGAGCTCTGGTGCTATGGAGCTATGGAGCTATGGAGCTCTGGAAGTATGGAGCTCTGGTGCTATGGAGCTATGGAGCTCTGGTGCTATGGAGCTATGGAGCTCTGGTGCTATGGAGCTCTGGTGCTATGGAGCTCTGGTGCTATGGAGCTATGGAGCTCTGGTGCTATGGAGCTCTGGAGGTATGGAGCTCTGGAGGTATGGAGCTCTGGAGGTATGGAGCTATGGAGCCCTGGAGCTCTGGAGGTATGGAGCTATGGTGCTATGGAGCTCTGAAGCCATGGAGCTCTGGTGCTATGGAGCTATGGAGCTCTGGTGCTATGGAGCTATGGAGCTATGGAGCTCTGGAAGTATGGAGCTCTGGTGCTATGGAGCTATGGAGCTCTGGTGCTATGGAGCTATGGAGCTCTGGTGCTATGGAGCTATGGAGCTCTGGTGCTATGGAGCTCTGGTGCTATGGAGCTCTGGTGCTATGGAGCTATGGAGCTCTGGTGCTATGGAGCTATGGAGCTCTGGAGGTATGGAGCTCTGGAGGTATGGAGCTCTGGAGGTATGGAGCTATGGAGCCCTGGAGCTCTGGAGGTATGGAGCTATGGTGCTATGGAGCTCTGAAGCCATGGAGCTCTGGTGCTATGGAGCTCTGGAGCTCTGGAGGTATGGAGCTCTGGAGGTATGGAGCTATGGAGCCCTGGAGCTCTGGAGGTATGGAGCTATGGTGCTATGGAGCTCTGAAGCCATGGAGCTCTGGTGCTATGGAGCTCTGGAGCTCTGGAGGTATGGAGCTCTGGAGGTATGGAGCTCTGGAGGTATGGAGCTATGGAGCCCTGGAGCTCTGGAGGTATGGAGCTATGGTGCTATGGAGCTCTGAAGCCATGGAGCTCTGGTGCTATGGAGCTCTGGAGGTATGGAGCTCTGGAGGTATGGAGCTCTGGAGGTATGGAGCTATGGAGCCCTGGAGCTCTGGAGGTATGGAGCTATGGTGCTATGGAGCTCTGAAGCCATGGAGCTCTGGTGCTATGGAGCTCTGGAGGTATGGAGCTCTGGAGGTATGGAGCTCTGGAGGTATGGAGCTATGGAGCCCTGGAGCTCTGGAGGTATGGAGCTATGGTGCTATGGAGCTCTGAAGCCATGGAGCTCTGGTGCTATGGAGCTATGGAGCTCTGGTGCTATGGAGCTATGGAGGTATGGAGCCACCAGCCAGCACCCTCCGTGGCTGGATCAATGGAAGTGTTTTAGGTACCAGGCAGCCAAAGGGCCGAGGCCTCACGCTCGACCACGCCGGCGCAGAGTTCCAGCCGCTCGGATAAGCTCTGTCACTCACCCGCCGCGCAGCCACCGGTAACGGGGAAATGTCGCCGCCTGGCGGACACGCCGTTGTAAATGAATGGGCTTTCGCACTTAGTGCAATTTTCGCCAACTCTCTGACTTAGAGCTATGGAAGTATGGAGCTATGGAGCCACCAGCCACCCAGGCTGGAGCTATGGAGCTCTGGAGGTATGGAGCTCAGGTGCTATGGAAGTATGGAGCTATGGAGCTATGGAAGTATGGAGCTATGGAGCTATGGAGCTCTGGAAGTATGGAGCTATGGAGCTCTGGAGGTATGGAGCTATGGAGCCCTGGAGCTATGGAGCTCTGGTGCTATGGAGGTATGGAGCTCTGGAGGTATGGAGCTCTGGAGGTATGGAGCTATGGAGCTATGGAGCCCTGGAGCTATGGAGCTATGGAGCCCTGGAGCTATGGAGCTATGGAGCCCTGGAGCTATGGAGCTATGGAGCTCTGGTGCTATGGAGCTATGGAGCTCTGGTGCTATGGAGCTATGGAGCTCTGGTGCTATGGAGCTATGGAGCTCTGGTGCTATGGAGCTATGGAGCTCTGGAAGTATGGAGCTATGGAGCTCTGGAGGTATGGAGCTATGGAGCCCTGGAGCTATGGAGCCCTGGAGCTATGGAAGTATGGAGCTCTGGTGCTATGGAGCTATGGAGCTCTGGTGCTATGGAGCTATGGAGCTCTGGAGCTATGGAGCTCTGGAGGTATGGAGCTATGGAGCTATGGAGCTCTGGAGGTATGGAGCTATGGAGCTATGGAAGTATGGAGCTCTGGTGCTATGGAGCTATGGAGCTCTGGTGCTATGGAGCTATGGAGCTCTGGTGCTATGGAGCTATGGAGCTATGGAGCTCTGGAAGTATGGAGCTCTGGTGCTATGGAGCTATGGAGCTCTGGTGCTATGGAGCTATGGAGCTCTGGTGCTATGGAGCTATGGAGCTCTGGTGCTATGGAGCTCTGGTGCTATGGAGCTCTGGTGCTATGGAGCTATGGAGCTCTGGTGCTATGGAGCTATGGAGCTCTGGAGGTATGGAGCTCTGGAGGTATGGAGCTCTGGAGGTATGGAGCTTTGGAGCCCTGGAGCTCTGGAGGTATGGAGCTATGGTGCTATGGAGCTCTGAAGCCATGGAGCTCTGGTGCTATGGAGCTCTGGAGCTCTGGAGGTATGGAGCTCTGGAGGTATGGAGCTATGGAGCCCTGGAGCTCTGGAGGTATGGAGCTATGGTGCTATGGAGCTCTGAAGCCATGGAGCTCTGGTGCTATGGAGCTCTGGAGCTCTGGAGGTATGGAGCTCTGGAGGTATGGAGCTATGGAGCCCTGGAGCTCTGGAGGTATGGAGCTATGGTGCTATGGAGCTCTGAAGCCATGGAGCTCTGGTGCTATGGAGCTCTGGAGCTCTGGAGGTATGGAGCTCTGGAGGTATGGAGCTCTGGAGGTATGGAGCTATGGAGCCCTGGAGCTCTGGAGGTATGGAGCTATGGTGCTATGGAGCTCTGAAGCCATGGAGCTCTGGTGCTATGGAGCTCTGGAGGTATGGAGCTCTGGAGGTATGGAGCTCTGGAGGTATGGAGCTATGGAGCCCTGGAGCTCTGGAGGTATGGAGCTATGGTGCTATGGAGCTCTGAAGCCATGGAGCTCTGGTGCTATGGAGCTATGGAGCTCTGGTGCTATGGAGCTATGGAGGTATGGAGCCACCAGCCAGCACCCTCCGTGGCTGGATCAATGGAAGTGTTTTAGGTACCAGGCAGCCAAAGGGCCGAGGCCTCACGCTCGACCACGCCGGCGCAGAGTTCCAGCCGCTCGGATAAGCTCTGTCACTCACCCGCCGCGCAGCCACCGGTAACGGGGAAATGTCGCCGCCTTGTGGACACGCCGTTGTAAATGAATGGGCTTTCGCACTTAGTGCAATTTTCGCCAACTCTCTGACTTAGAGCTATGGAAGTATGGAGCTATGGAGCCACCAGCCACCCAGGCTGGAGCTCTGGAGCTCTGGAGGTATGGAGCTCTGGTGCTATGGAAGTATGGAGCTCTGGTGCTATGGAAGTATGGAGCTATGGAGGTATGGAAGTATGGAGCTATGGAAGTATGGAGCTATGGAGCTCTGGAAGTATGGAGCTATGGAGCTCTGGAGGTATGGAGCCCTGGAGCTATGGAGCCCTGGAGCTATGGAAGTATGGAGCTCTGGTGCTATGGAGCTATGGAGCTCTGGTGCTATGGAGCTATGGAGCTCTGGAGCTCTGGAGCTATGGAGCTCTGGAGGTATGGAGCTATGGAGCTATGGAGCTCTGGAGGTATGGAGCTATGGAGCTATGGAAGTATGGAGCTCTGGTGCTATGGAGCTATGGAGCTCTGGTGCTATGGAGCTATGGAGCTCTGGTGCTATGGAGCTATGGAGCTATGGAGCTCTGGAAGTATGGAGCTCTGGTGCTATGGAGCTATGGAGCTCTGGTGCTATGGAGCTATGGAGCTCTGGTGCTATGGAGCTCTGGTGCTATGGAGCTCTGGTGCTATGGAGCTATGGAGCTCTGGTGCTATGGAGCTCTGGAGGTATGGAGCTCTGGAGGTATGGAGCTCTGGAGGTATGGAGCTATGGAGCCCTGGAGCTCTGGAGGTATGGAGCTATGGTGCTATGGAGCTCTGAAGCCATGGAGCTCTGGTGCTATGGAGCTATGGAGCTCTGGTGCTATGGAGCTATGGAGCTATGGAGCTCTGGAAGTATGGAGCTCTGGTGCTATGGAGCTATGGAGCTCTGGTGCTATGGAGCTATGGAGCTCTGGTGCTATGGAGCTATGGAGCTCTGGTGCTATGGAGCTCTGGTGCTATGGAGCTCTGGTGCTATGGAGCTATGGAGCTCTGGTGCTATGGAGCTATGGAGCTCTGGAGGTATGGAGCTCTGGAGGTATGGAGCTCTGGAGGTATGGAGCTATGGAGCCCTGGAGCTCTGGAGGTATGGAGCTATGGTGCTATGGAGCTCTGAAGCCATGGAGCTCTGGTGCTATGGAGCTCTGGAGCTCTGGAGGTATGGAGCTCTGGAGGTATGGAGCTATGGAGCCCTGGAGCTCTGGAGGTATGGAGCTATGGTGCTATGGAGCTCTGAAGCCATGGAGCTCTGGTGCTATGGAGCTCTGGAGCTCTGGAGGTATGGAGCTCTGGAGGTATGGAGCTCTGGAGGTATGGAGCTATGGAGCCCTGGAGCTCTGGAGGTATGGAGCTATGGTGCTATGGAGCTCTGAAGCCATGGAGCTCTGGTGCTATGGAGCTCTGGAGGTATGGAGCTCTGGAGGTATGGAGCTCTGGAGGTATGGAGCTATGGAGCCCTGGAGCTCTGGAGGTATGGAGCTATGGTGCTATGGAGCTCTGAAGCCATGGAGCTCTGGTGCTATGGAGCTCTGGAGGTATGGAGCTCTGGAGGTATGGAGCTCTGGAGGTATGGAGCTATGGAGCCCTGGAGCTCTGGAGGTATGGAGCTATGGTGCTATGGAGCTCTGAAGCCATGGAGCTCTGGTGCTATGGAGCTATGGAGCTCTGGTGCTATGGAGCTATGGAGGTATGGAGCCACCAGCCAGCACCCTCCGTGGCTGGATCAATGGAAGTGTTTTAGGTACCAGGCAGCCAAAGGGCCGAGGCCTCACGCTCGACCACGCCGGCGCAGAGTTCCAGCCGCTCGGATAAGCTCTGTCACTCACCCGCCGCGCAGCCACCGGTAACGGGGAAATGTCGCCGCCTGGCGGACACGCCGTTGTAAATGAATGGGCTTTCGCACTTAGTGCAATTTTCGCCAACTCTCTGACTTAGAGCTATGGAAGTATGGAGCTATGGAGCCACCAGCCACCCAGGCTGGAGCTATGGAGCTCTGGAGGTATGGAGCTCAGGTGCTATGGAAGTATGGAGCTATGGAGCTATGGAAGTATGGAGCTATGGAGCTATGGAGCTCTGGAAGTATGGAGCTATGGAGCTCTGGAGGTATGGAGCTATGGAGCCCTGGAGCTATGGAGCTCTGGTGCTATGGAGGTATGGAGCTCTGGAGGTATGGAGCTCTGGAGGTATGGAGCTATGGAGCTATGGAGCCCTGGAGCTATGGAGCTATGGAGCCCTGGAGCTATGGAGCTATGGAGCCCTGGAGCTATGGAGCTATGGAGCTCTGGTGCTATGGAGCTATGGAGCTCTGGTGCTATGGAGCTATGGAGCTCTGGTGCTATGGAGCTATGGAGCTCTGGTGCTATGGAGCTATGGAGCTCTGGAAGTATGGAGCTATGGAGCTCTGGAGGTATGGAGCTATGGAGCCCTGGAGCTATGGAGCCCTGGAGCTATGGAAGTATGGAGCTCTGGTGCTATGGAGCTATGGAGCTCTGGTGCTATGGAGCTATGGAGCTCTGGAGCTATGGAGCTCTGGAGGTATGGAGCTATGGAGCTATGGAGCTCTGGAGGTATGGAGCTATGGAGCTATGGAAGTATGGAGCTCTGGTGCTATGGAGCTATGGAGCTCTGGTGCTATGGAGCTATGGAGCTCTGGTGCTATGGAGCTATGGAGCTATGGAGCTCTGGAAGTATGGAGCTCTGGTGCTATGGAGCTATGGAGCTCTGGTGCTATGGAGCTATGGAGCTCTGGTGCTATGGAGCTATGGAGCTCTGGTGCTATGGAGCTCTGGTGCTATGGAGCTCTGGTGCTATGGAGCTATGGAGCTCTGGTGCTATGGAGCTATGGAGCTCTGGAGGTATGGAGCTCTGGAGGTATGGAGCTCTGGAGGTATGGAGCTTTGGAGCCCTGGAGCTCTGGAGGTATGGAGCTATGGTGCTATGGAGCTCTGAAGCCATGGAGCTCTGGTGCTATGGAGCTCTGGAGCTCTGGAGGTATGGAGCTCTGGAGGTATGGAGCTATGGAGCCCTGGAGCTCTGGAGGTATGGAGCTATGGTGCTATGGAGCTCTGAAGCCATGGAGCTCTGGTGCTATGGAGCTCTGGAGCTCTGGAGGTATGGAGCTCTGGAGGTATGGAGCTATGGAGCCCTGGAGCTCTGGAGGTATGGAGCTATGGTGCTATGGAGCTCTGAAGCCATGGAGCTCTGGTGCTATGGAGCTCTGGAGCTCTGGAGGTATGGAGCTCTGGAGGTATGGAGCTCTGGAGGTATGGAGCTATGGAGCCCTGGAGCTCTGGAGGTATGGAGCTATGGTGCTATGGAGCTCTGAAGCCATGGAGCTCTGGTGCTATGGAGCTCTGGAGGTATGGAGCTCTGGAGGTATGGAGCTCTGGAGGTATGGAGCTATGGAGCCCTGGAGCTCTGGAGGTATGGAGCTATGGTGCTATGGAGCTCTGAAGCCATGGAGCTCTGGTGCTATGGAGCTATGGAGCTCTGGTGCTATGGAGCTATGGAGGTATGGAGCCACCAGCCAGCACCCTCCGTGGCTGGATCAATGGAAGTGTTTTAGGTACCAGGCAGCCAAAGGGCCGAGGCCTCACGCTCGACCACGCCGGCGCAGAGTTCCAGCCGCTCGGATAAGCTCTGTCACTCACCCGCCGCGCAGCCACCGGTAACGGGGAAATGTCGCCGCCTTGTGGACACGCCGTTGTAAATGAATGGGCTTTCGCACTTAGTGCAATTTTCGCCAACTCTCTGACTTAGAGCTATGGAAGTATGGAGCTATGGAGCCACCAGCCACCCAGGCTGGAGCTCTGGAGCTCTGGAGGTATGGAGCTCTGGTGCTATGGAAGTATGGAGCTCTGGTGCTATGGAAGTATGGAGCTATGGAGGTATGGAAGTATGGAGCTATGGAAGTATGGAGCTATGGAGCTCTGGAAGTATGGAGCTATGGAGCTCTGGAGGTATGGAGCCCTGGAGCTATGGAGCCCTGGAGCTATGGAAGTATGGAGCTCTGGTGCTATGGAGCTATGGAGCTCTGGTGCTATGGAGCTATGGAGCTCTGGAGCTCTGGAGCTATGGAGCTCTGGAGGTATGGAGCTATGGAGCTATGGAGCTCTGGAGGTATGGAGCTATGGAGCTATGGAAGTATGGAGCTCTGGTGCTATGGAGCTATGGAGCTCTGGTGCTATGGAGCTATGGAGCTCTGGTGCTATGGAGCTATGGAGCTATGGAGCTCTGGAAGTATGGAGCTCTGGTGCTATGGAGCTATGGAGCTCTGGTGCTATGGAGCTATGGAGCTCTGGTGCTATGGAGCTCTGGTGCTATGGAGCTCTGGTGCTATGGAGCTATGGAGCTCTGGTGCTATGGAGCTCTGGAGGTATGGAGCTCTGGAGGTATGGAGCTCTGGAGGTATGGAGCTATGGAGCCCTGGAGCTCTGGAGGTATGGAGCTATGGTGCTATGGAGCTCTGAAGCCATGGAGCTCTGGTGCTATGGAGCTATGGAGCTCTGGTGCTATGGAGCTATGGAGCTATGGAGCTCTGGAAGTATGGAGCTCTGGTGCTATGGAGCTATGGAGCTCTGGTGCTATGGAGCTATGGAGCTCTGGTGCTATGGAGCTATGGAGCTCTGGTGCTATGGAGCTCTGGTGCTATGGAGCTCTGGTGCTATGGAGCTATGGAGCTCTGGTGCTATGGAGCTATGGAGCTCTGGAGGTATGGAGCTCTGGAGGTATGGAGCTCTGGAGGTATGGAGCTATGGAGCCCTGGAGCTCTGGAGGTATGGAGCTATGGTGCTATGGAGCTCTGAAGCCATGGAGCTCTGGTGCTATGGAGCTCTGGAGCTCTGGAGGTATGGAGCTCTGGAGGTATGGAGCTATGGAGCCCTGGAGCTCTGGAGGTATGGAGCTATGGTGCTATGGAGCTCTGAAGCCATGGAGCTCTGGTGCTATGGAGCTCTGGAGCTCTGGAGGTATGGAGCTCTGGAGGTATGGAGCTCTGGAGGTATGGAGCTATGGAGCCCTGGAGCTCTGGAGGTATGGAGCTATGGTGCTATGGAGCTCTGAAGCCATGGAGCTCTGGTGCTATGGAGCTCTGGAGGTATGGAGCTCTGGAGGTATGGAGCTCTGGAGGTATGGAGCTATGGAGCCCTGGAGCTCTGGAGGTATGGAGCTATGGTGCTATGGAGCTCTGAAGCCATGGAGCTCTGGTGCTATGGAGCTCTGGAGGTATGGAGCTCTGGAGGTATGGAGCTCTGGAGGTATGGAGCTATGGAGCCCTGGAGCTCTGGAGGTATGGAGCTATGGTGCTATGGAGCTCTGAAGCCATGGAGCTCTGGTGCTATGGAGCTATGGAGCTCTGGTGCTATGGAGCTATGGAGGTATGGAGCCACCAGCCAGCACCCTCCGTGGCTGGATCAATGGAAGTGTTTTAGGTACCAGGCAGCCAAAGGGCCGAGGCCTCACGCTCGACCACGCCGGCGCAGAGTTCCAGCCGCTCGGATAAGCTCTGTCACTCACCCGCCGCGCAGCCACCGGTAACGGGGAAATGTCGCCGCCTGGCGGACACGCCGTTGTAAATGAATGGGCTTTCGCACTTAGTGCAATTTTCGCCAACTCTCTGACTTAGAGCTATGGAAGTATGGAGCTATGGAGCCACCAGCCACCCAGGCTGGAGCTATGGAGCTCTGGAGGTATGGAGCTCAGGTGCTATGGAAGTATGGAGCTATGGAGCTATGGAAGTATGGAGCTATGGAGCTATGGAGCTCTGGAAGTATGGAGCTATGGAGCTCTGGAGGTATGGAGCTATGGAGCCCTGGAGCTATGGAGCTCTGGTGCTATGGAGGTATGGAGCTCTGGAGGTATGGAGCTCTGGAGGTATGGAGCTATGGAGCTATGGAGCCCTGGAGCTATGGAGCTATGGAGCCCTGGAGCTATGGAGCTATGGAGCCCTGGAGCTATGGAGCTATGGAGCTCTGGTGCTATGGAGCTATGGAGCTCTGGTGCTATGGAGCTATGGAGCTCTGGTGCTATGGAGCTATGGAGCTCTGGTGCTATGGAGCTATGGAGCTCTGGAAGTATGGAGCTATGGAGCTCTGGAGGTATGGAGCTATGGAGCCCTGGAGCTATGGAGCCCTGGAGCTATGGAAGTATGGAGCTCTGGTGCTATGGAGCTATGGAGCTCTGGTGCTATGGAGCTATGGAGCTCTGGAGCTATGGAGCTCTGGAGGTATGGAGCTATGGAGCTATGGAGCTCTGGAGGTATGGAGCTATGGAGCTATGGAAGTATGGAGCTCTGGTGCTATGGAGCTATGGAGCTCTGGTGCTATGGAGCTATGGAGCTCTGGTGCTATGGAGCTATGGAGCTATGGAGCTCTGGAAGTATGGAGCTCTGGTGCTATGGAGCTATGGAGCTCTGGTGCTATGGAGCTATGGAGCTCTGGTGCTATGGAGCTATGGAGCTCTGGTGCTATGGAGCTCTGGTGCTATGGAGCTCTGGTGCTATGGAGCTATGGAGCTCTGGTGCTATGGAGCTATGGAGCTCTGGAGGTATGGAGCTCTGGAGGTATGGAGCTCTGGAGGTATGGAGCTTTGGAGCCCTGGAGCTCTGGAGGTATGGAGCTATGGTGCTATGGAGCTCTGAAGCCATGGAGCTCTGGTGCTATGGAGCTCTGGAGCTCTGGAGGTATGGAGCTCTGGAGGTATGGAGCTATGGAGCCCTGGAGCTCTGGAGGTATGGAGCTATGGTGCTATGGAGCTCTGAAGCCATGGAGCTCTGGTGCTATGGAGCTCTGGAGCTCTGGAGGTATGGAGCTCTGGAGGTATGGAGCTATGGAGCCCTGGAGCTCTGGAGGTATGGAGCTATGGTGCTATGGAGCTCTGAAGCCATGGAGCTCTGGTGCTATGGAGCTCTGGAGCTCTGGAGGTATGGAGCTCTGGAGGTATGGAGCTCTGGAGGTATGGAGCTATGGAGCCCTGGAGCTCTGGAGGTATGGAGCTATGGTGCTATGGAGCTCTGAAGCCATGGAGCTCTGGTGCTATGGAGCTCTGGAGGTATGGAGCTCTGGAGGTATGGAGCTCTGGAGGTATGGAGCTATGGAGCCCTGGAGCTCTGGAGGTATGGAGCTATGGTGCTATGGAGCTCTGAAGCCATGGAGCTCTGGTGCTATGGAGCTCTGGAGGTATGGAGCTCTGGAGGTATGGAGCTCTGGAGGTATGGAGCTATGGAGCCCTGGAGCTCTGGAGGTATGGAGCTATGGTGCTATGGAGCTCTGAAGCCATGGAGCTCTGGTGCTATGGAGCTCTGGAGGTATGGAGCTCTGGAGGTATGGAGCTCTGGAGGTATGGAGCTATGGAGCCCTGGAGCTCTGGAGGTATGGAGCTATGGTGCTATGGAGCTCTGAAGCCATGGAGCTCTGGTGCTATGGAGCTATGGAGCTCTGGTGCTATGGAGCTATGGAGGTATGGAGCCACCAGCCAGCACCCTCCGTGGCTGGATCAATGGAAGTGTTTTAGGTACCAGGCAGCCAAAGGGCCGAGGCCTCACGCTCGACCACGCCGGCGCAGAGTTCCAGCCGCTCGGATAAGCTCTGTCACTCACCCGCCGCGCAGCCACCGGTAACGGGGAAATGTCGCCGCCTTGTGGACACGCCGTTGTAAATGAATGGGCTTTCGCACTTGCACTCGTGCAATTTTCGCCAACTCTCTGACTTAGAGCTATGGAAGTATGGAGCTATGGAGCCACCAGCCACCCAGGCTGGAGCTCTGGAGCTCTGGAGGTATGGAGCTCTGGTGCTATGGAAGTATGGAGCTCTGGTGCTATGGAAGTATGGAGCTATGGAGGTATGGAAGTATGGAGCTATGGAAGTATGGAGCTATGGAGCTCTGGAAGTATGGAGCTATGGAGCTCTGGAGGTATGGAGCCCTGGAGCTATGGAGCCCTGGAGCTATGGAAGTATGGAGCTCTGGTGCTATGGAGCTATGGAGCTCTGGTGCTATGGAGCTATGGAGCTATGGAGCTCTGGAGCTATGGAGCTCTGGAGGTATGGAGCTATGGAGCTATGGAGCTCTGGAGGTATGGAGCTATGGAGCTATGGAAGTATGGAGCTCTGGTGCTATGGAGCTATGGAGCTCTGGTGCTATGGAGCTATGGAGCTCTGGTGCTATGGAGCTATGGAGCTATGGAGCTCTGGAAGTATGGAGCTCTGGTGCTATGGAGCTATGGAGCTCTGGTGCTATGGAGCTATGGAGCTCTGTTGCTATGGAGCTCTGGTGCTATGGAGCTCTGGTGCTATGGAGCTATGGAGCTCTGGTGCTATGGAGCTCTGGAGGTATGGAGCTCTGGAGGTATGGAGCTCTGGAGGTATGGAGCTATGGAGCCCTGGAGCTCTGGAGGTATGGAGCTATGGTGCTATGGAGCTCTGAAGCCATGGAGCTCTGGTGCTATGGAGCTATGGAGCTCTGGTGCTATGGAGCTATGGAGCTATGGAGCTCTGGAAGTATGGAGCTCTGGTGCTATGGAGCTATGGAGCTCTGGTGCTATGGAGCTATGGAGCTCTGGTGCTATGGAGCTATGGAGCTCTGGTGCTATGGAGCTCTGGTGCTATGGAGCTCTGGTGCTATGGAGCTATGGAGCTCTGGTGCTATGGAGCTATGGAGCTCTGGAGGTATGGAGCTCTGGAGGTATGGAGCTCTGGAGGTATGGAGCTATGGAGCCCTGGAGCTCTGGAGGTATGGAGCTATGGTGCTATGGAGCTCTGAAGCCATGGAGCTCTGGTGCTATGGAGCTCTGGAGCTCTGGAGGTATGGAGCTCTGGAGGTATGGAGCTATGGAGCCCTGGAGCTCTGGAGGTATGGAGCTATGGTGCTATGGAGCTCTGAAGCCATGGAGCTCTGGTGCTATGGAGCTCTGGAGCTCTGGAGGTATGGAGCTCTGGAGGTATGGAGCTCTGGAGGTATGGAGCTATGGAGCCCTGGAGCTCTGGAGGTATGGAGCTATGGTGCTATGGAGCTCTGAAGCCATGGAGCTCTGGTGCTATGGAGCTCTGGAGGTATGGAGCTCTGGAGGTATGGAGCTCTGGAGGTATGGAGCTATGGAGCCCTGGAGCTCTGGAGGTATGGAGCTATGGTGCTATGGAGCTCTGAAGCCATGGAGCTCTGGTGCTATGGAGCTCTGGAGGTATGGAGCTCTGGAGGTATGGAGCTCTGGAGGTATGGAGCTATGGAGCCCTGGAGCTCTGGAGGTATGGAGCTATGGTGCTATGGAGCTCTGAAGCCATGGAGCTCTGGTGCTATGGAGCTATGGAGCTCTGGTGCTATGGAGCTATGGAGGTATGGAGCCACCAGCCAGCACCCTCCGTGGCTGGATCAATGGAAGTGTTTTAGGTACCAGGCAGCCAAAGGGCCGAGGCCTCACGCTCGACCACGCCGGCGCAGAGTTCCAGCCGCTCGGATAAGCTCTGTCACTCACCCGCCGCGCAGCCACCGGTAACGGGGAAATGTCGCCGCCTGGCGGACACGCCGTTGTAAATGAATGGGCTTTCGCACTTAGTGCAATTTTCGCCAACTCTCTGACTTAGAGTTGGAGGAGGAGCTGTAATGTGAGATGGAACTGAAGTTGAATTCAGATGCAGAACTGGTGTGGAGCTGGAGTCAGAGGTGGAACTGAAGTCAGAAACTGGTGTGGAGCTGGCGGCGGAGTTGGAGGCGGAAGTGGGGCTGAAGTCAGAGGCAGAGATGGTGTAGAGCTGGAGTCAGAGGCAGAAATGAAGTCAGAGGTAGAGCTGGTGTGGAGCTGGAGTCAGTGGCGGAGATGAAGTTGGAGTCAGATGCAAATCTGGTGTGGGGCTGGAGTCAGAGGTGGAGCTGAAGTGAGACTGGTGTGGAGCTGGAGTCAGAGGTAGAGCTGAAGTCAGGGTTGGAGGTGGAGCTGAAGTCAGAGACTGGTGTGGAGCTGGAGGCGGAGCTGAAGGCAGAGGC
Source organism: Syngnathus leptorhynchus (assembly GCF_054491065.1). Taxonomy (NCBI): domain Eukaryota; kingdom Metazoa; phylum Chordata; class Actinopteri; order Syngnathiformes; family Syngnathidae; genus Syngnathus; species Syngnathus leptorhynchus. The sequence goes on along the minus strand of NW_028231992.1, from coordinate 496,763 downwards.
AGAGCAGGTCTGGAGCTGGAGGCACAGTCAAAGGCGGAAGTGGGGCTGAAGTCAGAGGCAGAGCTGGAGGCGGAGCTGAAGTCAGAGGCAGAGCTGGAGGCGGTGCGGAAGTCAGAGGTGGAGCTGAAGTCAGAGGCAGAGCTGGTGGTGGAGTCAGAGAATGCTCCATTAAACCATATAGTGTACATTCCTTCCCTGCAACACTAGTGAAGTCTTCATGGTATAGTGGATAGTGCTCTGGACTCTCACCCCAGCGACCCGAGTTCAAATCCCGGCTGAAGTCAGAGGCAGAGATGGTGTAGAGCTGGAGTCAGAGGCAGAAATGAAGTCAGAGGTAGAGCTGGTGTGGAGCTGAAGTCAGAGGCGGAGATGAAGTAGGAGTCAGATGCAAAGCTGGTGTGGGGCTGGAGTTGGAGGCAGAGCTGGTGTGGAGCTCAAGTCAGAGGTGGAGCTGAAGTCAGAGACTGGTGTGGAGCTGGAGTCAGAGGTAGAGCTGAAGTCAGGGTTGGAGGTGGAGCTGATGTCAGAGACTGGTGTGGAGCTGGAGGCGGAGCTGAAGGCAGAGGCAGAGCAGGTCTGGAGCTGTAGGCACAGTCAAAGGGGGAAGTGGGGCTGAAGTCAGAGGCAGAGCTGGAGGCGGAGCTGAAGTCAGAGGCAGAGCTGGAGGCGGTGCTGAAGTCAGAGGTGGAGCTGAAGTCAGAGGCAGAGCTGGTGGTGGAGTCAGAGAATGCTCCATTAAACCATATAGTGTACATTCCTTCCCTGCAACACTAGTGAAGTCTTCATGGTATAGTGGATAGTGCTCTGGACTCTCACCCCAGCGACCCGAGTTCAAATCCCGGGTGAAGTCAGAGGCAGAGATGGTGTAGAGCTGGAGTCAGAGGCAGAAATGAAGTCAGAGGTAGAGCTGGTGTGGAGCTGAAGTCAGAGGCGGAGATGAAGTTGGAGTCAGATGCAAATCTGGTGTGGGGCTGGAGTCAGAGGTGGAGCTGAAGTGAGACTGGTGTGGAGCTGGAGTCAGAGGTAGAGCTGAAGTCAGAGTTGGAGGTGGAGCTGAAGTCGGAGACTGGTGTGGAGCTGGAGGCGGAGCTGAAGGCAGAGGCAGAGCAAATCTGGAGCTGGAGGCAGAGTCAAAAGCGGAAGTGGGGCTGAAGTCAGAGGCAGAGCTGGAGGCGGTGCTGAAGTCAGAGGTGGAGCTGAAGTCAGAGGCAGAGCTGGTGGTGGAGTCAGAGAATGCTCCATTAAACCATATAGTGTACATTCCTTCCCTGCAACACTAGTGAAGTCTTAATGGTATAGTGGATAGTGCTCTGGACTCTCACCCCAGCGACCCGAGTTCAAATCCCGGTGGGACCAAAGAAAATATGTCATCATGGAAAAGGTGTTGGAGGCGGAGCTGGAGCTGTAGGCGGAGCTGAAGTCAGAGGCGGACCTGAAGTCAGAGGCAGATTTGGTGTGGCGCCGGAATTGGAAGCGGAGCTGAAGGCAGTGGCAGAGATGGTGTGGAACTGGAGTTGGAGGAGGAGCTGTAGTCAGAGATGGAACTGAAGTTGAAGTCAGATGCAAAACTGGTGTGGAGCTGGAGTCAGAAGGGGAGCTGAAGTCAGAAACTGGTGTGGAGCTGGCGGCGGAGTTGGAGGCGGAAGTGGGGCTGAAGTCAGAGGCAGAGATGGTGTAGAGCTGGAGTCAGAGGCAGAAATGAAGTCAGAGGTAGAGCTGGTGTGGAGCTGAAATCAGAGGCGGAGATGAAGTTGGAGTCAGATGCAAAGCTGGTGTGGGGCTGGAGTCAGAGGTGGAGCTGAAGTGAGACTGGTGTGGAGCTGGAGTCAGAGGTAGAGCTGAAGTCAGGGTTGGAGGTGGAGCTGAAGTCGGAGAATGGTGTGGAGCTGAAGGCAGAGGCAGAGCAGGTCTGGAGCTCGAGGCAGAGTCAAAGGCGGAAGTGGGGCTGAAGTCAGAGGCAGAGCTGGCGGCGGAGCTGAAGTCAGAGGCAGAGCTGGAGGTGGTGCTGAAGTCAGAGGTGGAGCTGAAGTCAGAGGCAGAGCTGGTGGTGGAGTCAGAGAATGCTCCATTAAACCATATAGTGTACATTCCTTCCCTGCAACACTAGTGAAGTCTTCATGGTATAGTGGATAGTGCTCTGGACTCTCACCCCAGCGACCCGAGTTCAAATCCCGGCTGAAGTCACAGGCAGAGATGGCGTAGAGCTGGAGTCAGAGGCAGAAATTAAGTCAGAGGTAGAGCTGGTGTGGAGCTGAAGTCAGAGGCGGAGATGAAGTAGGAGTCAGATGCAAAGCTGGTGTGGGGCTGGAGTTGGAGGTGGAGCTGAAGTCAGAGACTGGTTTGGAGCTGGAGTCAGAGGTAGAGCTGAAGTCAGGGTTGGAGGTGGAGCTGAAGTCAGAGACTGGTGTGGAGCTGGAGGCAGAGCTGAAGGCAGAGGCAGAGCAGGTCTGGAGCTGTAGGCAGAGTCAAAGGCGGAAGTGGGGCTGAAGTCAGAGGCAGAGCTGGAGGCGGAGGCAGAGCTCGAGGCGGTGCTGAAGTCAGAGGTGGAGCTGAAGTCAGAGGCAGAGCTGGTGGTGGAGTCAGAGAATGCTCCATTAAACCATATAGTGTACATTCCTTCCCTGCAACACTAGTGAAGTCTTAATGGTATAGTGGATAGTGCTCTGGACTCTCACCCCAGCGACCCGAGTTCAAATCCCGGTGGGACCAAAGAAAATATGTCATCATGGAAAAGGTGTTGGAGGCGGAGCTGGAGCTGTAGGCGGAGCTGAAGTCAGAGGCGGACCTGAAGTCAAAGGCAGATTTGGTGTGGCGCCGGAATTGGAAGCGGAGCTGAAGTCAGTGGCAGAGATGGTGTGGAACTGGAGTTGGAGGAGGAGCTGTAGTCAGAGATGGAACTGAAGTTGAAGTCAGATGCAAAACTGGTGTGGAGCTGGAGTCAGAGGTGGAGCTGAAGTCAGAAACTGGTGTGGAGCTGGCGGCGGAGTTGGAGGCGGAAGTGGGGCTGAAGTCAGAGGCAGAGATGGTGTAGAGCTGGAGTCAGAGGCAGAAATGAAGTCAGAGGTAGAGCTGGTGTGGAGCTGAAGTCAGAGGCGGAGATGAAGTTGGAGTCAGATGCAAATCTGGTGTAGGGCTGGAGTCAGAGGTGGAGCTGAAGTGAGACTGGTGTGGAGCTGGAGTCAGAGGTAGAGCTGAAGTCAGGGTTGGAGGTGGAGCTGAAGTCGGAGACTGGTGTGGAGCTGGAGGTGGAGCTGAAGGCAGAGGCAGAGCAGGTCTGGAGCTGTAGGCACAGTCAAAGGCGGAAGTGGGGCTGAAGTCAGAGGCAGAGCTGGTGGTGGAGTCAGAGAATGCTCCATTAAACCATATAGTGTACATTCTTTCCCTGCAACACTAGTAAAGTCTTCATGGTATAGTGGATAGTGCTCTGGACTCTCACCCCAGCGACCCGAGTTCAAATCCCGGTGGGACCAAAGAAAATATGTCATCATGGAAAAGGCGTTGGTGGCGGAGCTGGAGCTGTAGGCGGAGCTGAAGTCAGAGGCAGATTTGGTGTGGTGCCGAAATTGGAGGCGGAGCTGAAGTCAGTGGCAGAGATGGTGTGGAGCTGGAGTTGGAGGAGAAGCTGTAGTCAGAGATGGAACTGAAGTTGTGGTCAGATGCAGAACTGGTGTGGAGCTGGAGTCAGAGGCGGAGCTGAAGTCAGAAACTGGTGTGGAGCTGGCGGCGGAGTTGGAGGCGGAAGTGGGGCTGAACTCAGAGGCAGAGATGGTGTAGAGCTGGAGTCAGAGGCAGAAATGAAGTCAGAGGTAGAGCTGGTGTGGAGCTGAAGTCAGAGGCGGAGATGAAGTTAGAGTCAGATGCAAACCTGGTGTGGGGCTGGAGTTGGAGGCAGAGCTGGTGTGGAGCTGGAGTCAGAGGTGGAGCTGAAGTGAGACTGGTGTGGAGCTGGAGTCAGAGGTAAAGTTGAAGTCAGGGTTGGAGGTGGAGCTGAAGTCAGAGACTGGTGTGGAGCTGGAGGCGGAGCTGAAGGCAGAGGCAGAGCAGGTCTGGAGCTGTAGGCACAGTCAAAGGCGGAAGTGGGGCTGAAGTCAGAGGCAGAGCTGGAGGCGGTGCTGAAGTCAGAGGTGGAGCTGAAGTCAGAGGCAGAGCTGGTGGTGGAGTCAGAGAATGCTCCATTAAACCATATAGTGTACATTCCTTCCCTGCAACACTAGTGAAGTCTTCATGGTATAGTGGATAGTGCTCTGGACTCTCACCCCAGCAGTTCAAATCCCGGCTGAAGTCAGAGGCAGAGATGGTGTGGAACTGGAGTTGGAGGAGGAGCTGTAGTGTGGGATGGAACTGAAGTTGAAGTCAGATGCAGAACTGGTGTGGAGCTGGCGTCAGAGGCAGAGCTGGTGGTGGAGTCAGAGAATGCTCCATTAAACCATATAGTGTACATTCCTTCCCTGCAACACTAGTGAAGTCTTCATGGTATAGTGGATAGTGCTCTGGACTCTCACCCCAGCGACCCGAGTTCAAATCCCGGCTGAAGTCAGAGGCAGAGATGGTGTAGAGCTGGAGTCAGAGGCAGAAATGAAGTCAGAGGTAGAGCTGGTGTGGAGCTGAAGTCAGAGGCGGAGATGAAGTAGGAGTCAGATGCAAAGCTGGTGTGGGGCTGGAGTTGGAGGCAGAGCTGGTGTGGAGCTGAAGTCAGAGGTGGAGCTGAAGTCAGAGGCAGAGCTGGTGGTGGAGTCAGAGAATGCTCCATTAAACCATATAGTGTACATTCCTTCCCTGCAACACTAGTAAAGTCTTCATGGTATAGTGGATAGTGCTCTGGACTCTCACCCCAGCGACCCGAGTTCAAATCCCGGTGGGACCAAAGAAAATATGTCATCATGGAAAAGGCGTTGGTGGCGGAGCTGGAGCTGTAGGCGGAGCTGAAGTCAGAGGCGGAGCTGAAGTCAGAGGCAGATTTGGTGTGGTGCCGAAATTGGAGCTGGAGCTGAAGTCAGTGGCAGAGATGGTGTGGAGCTGGAGTTGGAGGAGAAGCTGTAGTCAGAGATGGAACTGAAGTTGTGGTCAGATGCAGAACTGGTGTGGAGCTGTAGTCAGAGGCGGAGCTGAAGTCAGAAACTGGTGTGGAGCTGGCGGCGGAGATGGAGGCGGAAGTGGGGCTGAACTCAGAGGCAGAGATGGTGTAGAGCTGGAGTCAGAGGTAGAGCTGGTGTGGCACTGTAGTCAGAGGCGGAAATGAAGTTGGAGTCAGATGCAAATCTGGTGTGGAGCTGAAGTCAGGGTTGGAGGTGGAGCTGAAGTCGGAGACTGGTGTGGAGCTGAAGGCAGAGGCAGAGCAGGTCTGGAGCTCGAGGCAGAGTCAAAGGCGGAAGTGGGGCTGAAGTCAGAGGCAGAGCTGGAGGCGGAGCTGAAGTCAGAGGCAGAGCTGGAGGCGGTGCTGAAGTCAGAGGTGGAGCTGAAGTCAGAGGCAGAGCTGGTGGTGGAGTCAGAGAATGCTCCATTAAACCATATAGTGTACATTCCTTCCCTGCAACACTAGTGAAGTCTTCATGGTATAGTGGATAGTGCTCTGGACTCTCACCCCAGCGACCCGAGTTCAAATCCCGGTGGGACCAAAGAAAATATGTCATCATGGAAAAGGCGTTGGTGGCGGAGCTGGAGCTGTAGGCAGAGTTGAAGTCAGAGGCGGACCTGAAGTCAGAGGCAGATTTGGTGTGGTGCCGAAATTGAAGGCAGAGCTGAAGTCAGTGGCAGAGATGGTGTGGAGCTGGAGTTGGAGGAGAAGCTGTAGTCAGAGATGGAACTGAAGTTGTGGTCAGATGCAGAACTGGTGTGGAGCTGGAGTCAGAGGCGGAGCTGAAGTCAGAAACTGGTGTGGAGCTGGCGGCGGAGTTGGAGGCGGAAGTGGGGCTGAAGTCAGAGGCAGAGATGGTGTAGAGCTGGAGTCAGAGGCAGAAATGAAGTCAGAGGTAGAGCTGGTGTGGAGCTGAAGTCAGAGGCGGAGATGAAGTTAGAGTCAGATGCAAACCTGGTGTGGGGCTGGAGTTGGAGGCAGAGCTGGTGTGGAGCTGGAGTCAGAGGTGGAGCTGAAGTGAGACTGGTGTGGAGCTGGAGTCAGAGGTAAAGTTGAAGTCAGGGTTGGAGGTGGAGCTGAAGTCAGAGACTGGTGTGGAGCTGGAGGCGGAGCTGAAGGCAGAGGCAGAGCAGGTCTGGAGCTGTAGGCACAGTCAAAGGCGGAAGTGGGGCTGAAGTCAGAGGCAGAGCTGGAGGCGGAGCTGAAGTCAGAGGCAGAGCTGGAGGCGGTGCTGAAGTCAGAGGTGGAGCTGAAGTCAGAGGCAGAGCTGGTGGTGGAGTCAGAGAATGCTCCATTAAACCATATAGTGTACATTCCTTCCCTGCAACACTAGTGAAGTCTTCATGGTATAGTGGATAGTGCTCTGGACTCTCACCCCAGCAGTTCAAATCCCGGCTGAAGTCAGAGGCAGAGATGGTGTAGAGCTGTAGTCAGAAGCAGAAATGAAGTCAGAGGTAGAGCTGGTGTGGAGCTGAAGTCAGAGGCGGAGATGAAGTAGGAGTCAGATGCAAAGCTGGTGTGGGGCTGGAGTTGGAGGCAGAGCTGGTGTGGAGCTGAAGTCAGAGGTGGAGCTGAAGTCAGAGGTGGAGCTGAAGTCAGAGGCAGAGCTGGTGGTGGAGTCAGAGAATGCGCCATTAAACCATATAGTGTATATTCCTTCCCTGCAACACTAGTAAAGTCTTCATGGTATAGTGGATAGTGCTCTGGACTCTCACCCCAGCGACCCGAGTTCAAATCTCGGTGGGACCAAAGAAAATATGTCATCATGGAAAAGGCGTTGGTGGCGGAGCTGGAGCTGTAGGCGGAGCTGAAGTCAGAGGCGGAGCTGAAGTCAGAGGCAGATTTGGTGTGGTGCCGAAAGTGGAGGCGGAGCTGAAGTCAGTGGCAGAGATGGTGTGGAGCTGGAGTTGGAGGAGAAGCTGTAGTCAGAGATGGAACTGAAGTTGTGGTCAGATGCAGAACTGGTGTGGAGCTGGAGTCAGAGGCGGAGCTGAAGTCAGAAACTGGTGTGGAGCTGGCGGCGGAGTTGGAGGCGGAAGTGGGGCTGAACTCAGAGGCAGAGATGGTGTAGAGCTGGAGTCAGAGGCAGAAATGAAGTCAGAGGTAGAGCTGGTGTGGAGCTGAAGTCAGAGGCGGAGATGAAGTTAGAGTCAGATGCAAACCTGGTGTGGGGCTGGAGTTGGAGGCAGAGCTGGTGTGGAGCTGGAGTCAGAGGTGGAGCTGAAGTGAGACTGGTGTGGAGCTGGAGTCAGAGGTAAAGTTGAAGTCAGGGTTGGAGGTGAAGCTGAAGTCAGAGACTGGTGTGGAGCTGGAGGCGGAGCTGAAGGCAGAGGCAGAGCAGGTCTGGAGCTGTAGGCACAGTCAAAGGCGGAAGTGGGGCTGAAGTCAGAGGCAGAGCTGGAGGCGGAGCTGAAGTCAGAGGCAGAGCTGGAGGCGGTGCTGAAGTCAGAGGTGGAGCTGAAGTCAGAGGCAGAGCTGGTGGTGGAGTCAGACAATGCTCCATTAAACCATATAGTGTACATTCCTTCCCTGCAACACTAGTGAAGTCTTCATGGTATAGTGGATAGTGCTCTGGACTCTCACCCCAGCGACCCGAGTTCAAATCCCGGCTGAAGTCAGAGGCAGAGATGGTGTAGAGCTGGAGTCAGAAGCAGAAATGAAGTCAGAGGTAGAGCTGGTGTGGAGCTGAAGTCAGAGGCGGATATGAAGTAGGAGTCAGATGCAAAGCTGGTGTGGGGCTGGAGTTGGAGGCAGAGCTGGTGTGGAGCTGAAGTCAGAGGTGGAGCTGAAGTCAGAGGTGGAGCTGAAGTCAGAGGCAGAGCTGGTGGTGGAGTCAGAGAATGCTCCATTAAACCATATAGTGTACATTCCTTCCCTGCAACACTAGTAAAGTCTTCATGGTATAGTGGATAGTGCTCTGGACTCTCACCCCAGCGACCCGAGTTCCAATCCCGGCTGAAGTCAGAGGCAGAGATGGTGTAGAGCTGGAGTCAGAGGCAGAAATGAAGTCAGAGGTAGAGCTGGTGTGGAGCTGAAGTCAGAGGCGGAGATGAAGTAGGAGTCAGATGCAAAGCTGGTGTGGGGCTGGAGTTGGAGGCAGAGCTGGTGTGGAGCTGAAGTCAGAGGTGGAGCTGAAGTCAGAGACTGGTGTGGAGCTGGAGTCAGAGGTAGAGCTGAAGTCAGGGTTGGAGGTGGAGCTGATGTCAGAGACTGGTGTGGAGCTGGATGCGGAGCTGAAGGCAGAGGCAGAGCAGGTCTGGAGCTGGAGGCAGAGTCAAAGGCGGAAGTGGGGCTGAAGTAAGAGGCAGAGCTGGAGGCGGAGCTGAAGTCAGAGGCAGAGCTGGAGGCGGTGCTGAAGTCAGAGGTGGAGCTGAAGTAAGAGGCAGAGCTGGTGGTGGAGTCAGAGAATGCTCCATTAAACCATATAGTGTACATTCCTTCCCTGCAACACTAGTAAAGTCTTAATGGTATAGTGGATAGTGCTCTGGACTCTCACCCCAGCGACCCGAGTTCAAATCCCGGTGGGACCAAAGAAAATATGTCATCATGGAAAAGGTGTTGGAGGCGGAGCTGGAGCTGTAGACGGAGCTGAAGTCAGAGGCGGACCTGAAGTCAGAGGCAGATTTGGTGTGGCGCCGGAATTGGAAACGGAGCTGAAGTCAGTGGCAGAGATGGTGTGGAACTGGAGTTGGAGGAGGAGCTGTAGTGTGAGATGGAACTGAAGCTGGAGTCAGAGCTGGAGTCAGAGAAGGAGCTGAAGTCAGAAACTGGTGTGGAGCTGGCGGCGGAGATGGAGGCGGAAGTGGGGCTGTAGTCAGAGGCAGAGATGGTGTAGAGCTGGAGTCAGAGGCAGAAATGAAGTCAGAGGTAGAGCTAGTGTGGAACTGTAGTCAGAGGCGGAAATGAAGTTGGAGTCAGATGCAAATCTGGTTTGGGGCTGGAGTCAGAGGTGGAGCTGAAGTGAGACTGGTGTGGAGCTGGAGTCAGAGGTGGAGCTGAAGTCGGAGACTGGTGTGGAGCTGAAGGCAGAGGCAGAGCAGGTCTGGAGCTGGAGGCAGAGTCAAAGGCGGAAGTGGGGCTGAAGTCAGAGGCAGAGCTGGAGGCGGAGCTGAAGTCAGAGGCAGAGCTGGAGGCGGTGCTGAAGTCAGAGGTGGAGCTGAAGTCAGAGGCAGAGCTGGTGGTGGAGTCAGAGAATGCTCCATTAAACCATATAGTGTACATTCCTTCCCTGCAACACTAGTGAAGTCTTCATGGTATAGTGGATAGTGATCTGGACTCTCACCCCAGCGACCCGAGTTCAAATCCCGGTGGGACCAAAGAAAATATGTCATCATGGAAAAGGCGTTGGAGGCGGAGCTGGAGCTGTAGGCGGAGCTGAAGTCAGAGGCGGAGCTGAAGTCAGAGGCAGATTTGGTGTGGTGCCGGAATTGGAGGCGGAGCTGAAGTCAATGGCAGAGATGGTGTGGAGCTGGAGTTGGAGGAGAAGCTGTAGTCAGAGATGGAACTGAAGTTGTGGTCAGATGCAGAACTGGTGTGGAGCTGGAGTCAGAGGCGGAGCTGAAGTCAGAAACTGGTGTGGAGCTGGCGGCGGAGATGGAGGCGGAGGTGGGGCGGAAGTCAGAGGCAGAGATGGTGTAGAGCTGGAGTCAGAGGCAGAAATGAAGTCAGAGGTAGAGCTGGTGTGGAGCTGAAGTCAGAGGCGGAGATGAAGTTAGAGTCAGATGCAAACCTGGTGTGGGGCTGGAGTTGGAGGCAGAGCTGGTGTGGAGCTGGAGTCAGAGGTGGAGCTGAAGTGAGACTGGTGTGGAGCTGGAGTCAGAGGTAAAGTTGAAGTCAGGGTTGGAGGTGAAGCTGAAGTCAGAGACTGGTGTGGAGCTGGAGGCGGAGCTGAAGGCAGAGGCAGAGCAGGTCTGGAGCTGTAGGCACAGTCAAAGGCGGAAGTGGGGCTGAAGTCAGAGGCAGAGCTGGAGGCGGAGCTGAAGTCAGAGGCAGAGCTGGAGGCGGTGCTGAAGTCAGAGGTGGAGCTGAAGTCAGAGGCAGAGCTGGTGGTGGAGTCAGAGAATGCTCCATTAAACCATATAGTGTACATTCCTTCCCTGCAACACTAGTGAAGTCTTCATGGTATAGTGGATAGTGCTCTGGACTCTCACCCCAGCGACCCGAGTTCAAATCCCGGCTGAAGTCAGAGGCAGAGATGGTGTAGAGCTGGAGTCAGAAGCAGAAATGAAGTCAGAGGTAGAGCTGGTGTGGAGCTGAAGTCAGAGGCGGATATGAAGTAGGAGTCAGATGCAAAGCTGGTGTGGGGCTGGAGTTGGAGGCAGAGCTGGTGTGGAGCTGAAGTCAGAGGTGGAGCTGAAGTCAGAGGTGGAGCTGAAGTCAGAGGCAGAGCTGGTGGTGGAGTCAGAGAATGCTCCATTAAACCATATAGTGTACATTCCTTCCCTGCAACACTAGTAAAGTCTTCATGGTATAGTGGATAGTGCTCTGGACTCTCACCCCAGCGACCCGAGTTCCAATCCCGGCTGAAGTCAGAGGCAGAGATGGTGTAGAGCTGGAGTCAGAGGCAGAAATGAAGTCAGAGGTAGAGCTGGTGTGGAGCTGAAGTCAGAGGCGGAGATGAAGTAGGAGTCAGATGCAAAGCTGGTGTGGGGCTGGAGTTGGAGGCAGAGCTGGTGTGGAGCTGAAGTCAGAGGTGGAGCTGAAGTCAGAGACTGGTGTGGAGCTGGAGTCAGAGGTAGAGCTGAAGTCAGGGTTGGAGGTGGAGCTGATGTCAGAGACTGGTGTGGAGCTGGATGCGGAGCTGAAGGCAGAGGCAGAGCAGGTCTGGAGCTGGAGGCAGAGTCAAAGGCGGAAGTGGGGCTGAAGTAAGAGGCAGAGCTGGAGGCGGAGCTGAAGTCAGAGGCAGAGCTGGAGGCGGTGCTGAAGTCAGAGGTGGAGCTGAAGTAAGAGGCAGAGCTGGTGGTGGAGTCAGAGAATGCTCCATTAAACCATATAGTGTACATTCCTTCCCTGCAACACTAGTAAAGTCTTAATGGTATAGTGGATAGTGCTCTGGACTCTCACCCCAGCGACCCGAGTTCAAATCCCGGTGGGACCAAAGAAAATATGTCATCATGGAAAAGGTGTTGGAGGCGGAGCTGGAGCTGTAGACGGAGCTGAAGTCAGAGGCGGACCTGAAGTCAGAGGCAGATTTGGTGTGGCGCCGGAATTGGAAACGGAGCTGAAGTCAGTGGCAGAGATGGTGTGGAACTGGAGTTGGAGGAGGAGCTGTAGTGTGAGATGGAACTGAAGCTGGAGTCAGAGCTGGAGTCAGAGAAGGAGCTGAAGTCAGAAACTGGTGTGGAGCTGGCGGCGGAGATGGAGGCGGAAGTGGGGCTGTAGTCAGAGGCAGAGATGGTGTAGAGCTGGAGTCAGAGGCAGAAATGAAGTCAGAGGTAGAGCTAGTGTGGAACTGTAGTCAGAGGCGGAAATGAAGTTGGAGTCAGATGCAAATCTGGTTTGGGGCTGGAGTCAGAGGTGGAGCTGAAGTGAGACTGGTGTGGAGCTGGAGTCAGAGGTGGAGCTAAAGTCGGAGACTGGTGTGGAGCTGAAGGCAGAGGCAGAGCAGGTCTGGAGCTGGAGGCAGAGTCAAAGGCGGAAGTGGGGCTGAAGTCAGAGGCAGAGCTGGAGGCGGAGCTGAAGTCAGAGGCAGAGCTGGAGGCGGTGCTGAAGTCAGAGGTGGAGCTGAAGTCAGAGGCAGAGCTGGTGGTGGAGTCAGAGAATGCTCCATTAAACCATATAGTGTACATTCCTTCCCTGCAACACTAGTGAAGTCTTCATGGTATAGTGGATAGTGATCTGGACTCTCACCCCAGCGACCCGAGTTCAAATCCCGGTGGGACCAAAGAAAATATGTCATCATGGAAAAGGCGTTGGAGGCGGAGCTGGAGCTGTAGGCGGAGCTGAAGTCAGAGGCGGAGCTAAAGTCAGAGGCAGATTTGGTGTGGTGCCGGAATTGGAGGCGGAGCTGAAGTCAGTGGCAGAGATGGTGTGGAGCTGGAGTTGGAGGAGAAGCTGTAGTCAGAGATGGAACTGAAGTTGTGGTCAGATGCAGAACTGGTGTGGAGCTGGAGTCAGAGGCGGAGCTGAAGTCAGAAACTGGTGTGGAGCTGGCGGCGGAGATGGAGGCGGAGGTGGGGCGGAAGTCAGAGGCAGAGATGGTGTAGAGCTGAAGTCAGAGGCAGAAATGAAGTCAGAGGTAGAGCTGGTGTGGAACTGTAGTCAGAGGCGGAAATGAAGTTGGAGTCAGATGCAAATCTGGTGTGGGGCTGGAGTCAGAGGTGGAGCTGAAGTGAGACTGGTGCGGAGCTGGAGTCAGAGGTAGAGCTGAAGTCAGGGTTGGAGGTGGAGCTGAAGTCGGAGACTGGTGTGGAGCTGGAGGCGGAGCTGAAGGCAGAGGCAGAGCAGGTCTGGAGCTGGAGGCAGAGTCAAAGGCGGAAGTGGGGCTGAAGTCAGAGGCAGAGCTGGAGGCGGAGCAGAAGTCAGAGGCAGAGCTGGAGGCGGTGCTGAAGTCAGAGGCAGAGCTGGTGGTGGAGTCAGAGAATAATCCATTAAACAATATAGTGTACATTCCTTCCCTGCAACACTAGTGAAGTCTTAATGGTATAGTGGATAGTGCTCTGGACTCTCACCCCAGCGACCCGAGTTCAAATCCCGGTGGGACCAAAGAAAATATGTCATCATGGAAAAGGTGTTGGAGGCGGAGCTGGAGCTGTAGGCGGAGCTGAAGTCAGAGGCAGATTTGGTGTGGCGCCGGAATTGGAAGCGGAGCTGAAGTCAGTGGCAGAGATGGTGTGGAACTGGAGTTGGAGGAGGAGCTGTAGTGTGGGATGGAACTGAAGTTGAAGTCAGATGCAGAACTGGTGTGGAGCTGGAGTCAGAGGCAGAGCTGGTGGTGTAGTCAGAGAATGCTCCATTAAACCATATAGTGTACATTCCTTCCCTGCAACACTAGTGAAGTCTTCATGGTATAGTGGATAGTGCTCTGGACTCTCACCCCAGCGACCCGAGTTCAAATCCCGGCTGAAGTCAGAGGCAGAGCTGGAGGCGGTGCTGAAGTCAGAGGTGGAGCTGAAGTCAGAGGCAGAGTTGGTGGTGGAGTCAGAGAATGCTCCATTAAACCATATAGTGTACATTCCTTCCCTGCAACACTAGTGAAGTCTTAATGGTATAGTGGATAGTGCTCTGGACTCTCACCCCAGCGACCCGAGTTCAAATCCCGGTGGGACCAAAGAAAATATGTCATCATGGAAAAGGTGTTGGAGGCGGAGCTGGAGCTGTAGGCGGAGCTGAAGTCAGAGGCGGACCTGAAGTCAGAGGCAGATTTGGTGTGGCGCCGGAATTGGAAGCGGAGCTGAAGTAAGTGGCAGAGATGGTGTGGAACTGGAGTTGGAGGAGGAGCTGTAGTGTGAGATGGAACTGAAGTTGTGGTCAGATGCAGAACTGGTGTGGAGCTGGAGTCAGAGGCGGAGCTGAAGTCAGAAACTGGTGTGGAGCTGGCGGCGGAGTTGGAGGCGGAAGTGGGGCTGAAGTCAGAGGCAGAGATGGTGTAGAGCTGGAGTCAGAGGCAGACATGAAGTCAGAGGTAGAGCTGGTGTGGAGCTGAGGTCAGAGGCGGAGATGAAGTTAGAGTCAGATGCAAATCTGGTGTGGGGCTGGTGTCAGAGGTGGAGCTGAAGTGAGACTGGTGTGGAGCTGGAGTCAGAGGTAGAGCTGAAGTCAGGGTTGGAGGTGGAGCTGAAGTCGGAGACTGGTGTGGAGCTGGAGGCGGAGCTGAAGGCAGAGGCAGAGCAGGTCTGGAGCTGGAGGCAGAGTCAAAGGCGGAAGTGGGGCTGAAGTCAGAGGCAGAGCTGGAGGCGGAGCTGAAGTCAGAGGCAGAGCTGGAGGCGGTGCTGAAGTCAGAGGTGGAGCTCAAGTCAGAGGCAGAGCTGGTGGTGGAGTCAGAGAATGCTCCATTAAACCATATAGTGTACATTCCTTCCCTGCAACACTAGTGAAGTCTTCATGGTATAGTGGATAGTGCTCTGGACTCTCACCCCAGCGACCCGAGTTCAAATCCCGGCTGAAGTCAGAGGCAGAGATGGTGTAGAGCTGGAGTCAGAGGCAGAAATGAAGTCAGAGGTAGAGCTGGTGTGGAGCTGAAGTCAGAGGCGGAGATGAAATAGGAGTCAGATGCAAAGCTGGTGTGGGGCTGGAGTTGGAGGCAGAGCTTGTGTGGAGCTGAAGTCAGAGGTGGAGCTGAAGTCAGAGACTGGTGTGGAGCTGGAGTCAGAGGTACAGCTGAAGTCAGGGTTGGAGGTGGAGCTGATGTCAGAGACTGGTGTGGAGCTGGAGGCGGAGCTGAAGGCAGAGGCAGAGCAGGTCTGGCGCTGGAGGCAGAGTCAAAGGCGGAAGTGGGGCTGAAGTCAGAGGCAGAGCTGGAGGCGGAGCTGAAGTCAGAGGCAGAGCTGGAGGTGGTGCTGAAGTCAGAGGTGGAACTGAAGTCAGAGGCAGAGTTGGTGGTGGAGTCAGAGAATGCTCCATTAAACCATATAGTGTACATTCCTTCCCTACAACACTAGTGAAGTCTTCATGGTATAGTGGATAGTGCTCTGGACTCTCACCCCAGCGACCCGAGTTCAAATCCCGGCTGAAGTCAGAGGCAGAGATGGTGTAGAGCTGGAGTCAGAGGCAGAAATTAAGTCAGAGGTAGAGCTGGTGTGGAGCTGAAGTCAGAGGCGGAGATGAAGTAGGAGTCAGATGCAAAGCTGGTGTGGGGCTGGAGTTGGAGGCAGAGCTGGTGTGGAGCTGAAGTCAGAGGTGGAGCTGAAGTCAGAGGTGGAGCTGAAGTCAGAGGCAGAGCTGGTGGTGGAGTCAGAGAATGCTCCATTAAACCATATAGTGTACATTCCTTCCCTGCAACACTAGTAAAGTCTTCATGGTATAGTGGATAGTGCTCTGGACTCTCACCCCAGCGACCCGAGTTCCAATCCCGGCTGAAGTCAGAGGCAGAGATGGTGTAGAGCTGGAGTCAGAGGCAGAAATGAAGTCAGAGGTAGAGCTGGTGTGGAGCTGAAGTCAGAGGCGGAGATGAAGTAGGAGTCAGATGCAAAGCTGGTGTGGGGCTGGAGTTGGAGGCAGAGCTGGTGTGGAGCTGAAGTCAGAGGTGGAGCTGAAGTCAGAGACTGGTGTGGAGCTGGAGTCAGAGGTAGAGCTGAAGTCAGGGTTGGAGGTGGAGCTGATGTCAGAGACTGGTGTGGAGCTGGATGCGGAGCTGAAGGCAGAGGCAGAGCAGGTCTGGAGCTGGAGGCAGAGTCAAAGGCGGAAGTGGGGCTGAAGTAAGAGGCAGAGCTGGAGGCGGAGCTGAAGTCAGAGGCAGAGCTGGAGGCGGTGCTGAAGTCAGAGGTGGAGCTGAAGTAAGAGGCAGAGCTGGTGGTGGAGTCAGAGAATGCTCCATTAAACCATATAGTGTACATTCCTTCCCTGCAACACTAGTAAAGTCTTAATGGTATAGTGGATAGTGCTCTGGACTCTCACCCCAGCGACCCGAGTTCAAATCCCGGTGGGACCAAAGAAAATATGTCATCATGGAAAAGGTGTTGGAGGCGGAGCTGGAGCTGTAGACGGAGCTGAAGTCAGAGGCGGACCTGAAGTCAGAGGCAGATTTGGTGTGGCGCCGGAATTGGAAACGGAGCTGAAGTCAGTGGCAGAGATGGTGTGGAACTGGAGTTGGAGGAGGAGCTGTAGTGTGAGATGGAACTGAAGCTGGAGTCAGAGCTGGAGTCAGAGAAGGAGCTGAAGTCAGAAACTGGTGTGGAGCTGGCGGCGGAGATGGAGGCGGAAGTGGGGCTGTAGTCAGAGGCAGAGATGGTGTAGAGCTGGAGTCAGAGGCAGAAATGAAGTCAGAGGTAGAGCTAGTGTGGAACTGTAGTCAGAGGCGGAAATGAAGTTGGAGTCAGATGCAAATCTGGTTTGGGGCTGGAGTCAGAGGTGGAGCTGAAGTGAGACTGGTGTGGAGCTGGAGTCAGAGGTGGAGCTGAAGTCGGAGACTGGTGTGGAGCTGAAGGCAGAGGCAGAGCAGGTCTGGAGCTGGAGGCAGAGTCAAAGGCGGAAGTGGGGCTGAAGTCAGAGGCAGAGCTGGAGGCGGAGCTGAAGTCAGAGGCAGAGCTGGAGGCGGTGCTGAAGTCAGAGGTGGAGCTGAAGTCAGAGGCAGAGCTGGTGGTGGAGTCAGAGAATGCTCCATTAAACCATATAGTGTACATTCCTTCCCTGCAACACTAGTGAAGTCTTCATGGTATAGTGGATAGTGATCTGGACTCTCACCCCAGCGACCCGAGTTCAAATCCCGGTGGGACCAAAGAAAATATGTCATCATGGAAAAGGCGTTGGAGGCGGAGCTGGAGCTGTAGGCGGAGCTGAAGTCAGAGGCGGAGCTGAAGTCAGAGGCAGATTTGGTGTGGTGCCGGAATTGGAGGCGGAGCTGAAGTCAATGGCAGAGATGGTGTGGAGCTGGAGTTGGAGGAGAAGCTGTAGTCAGAGATGGAACTGAAGTTGTGGTCAGATGCAGAACTGGTGTGGAGCTGGAGTCAGAGGCGGAGCTGAAGTCAGAAACTGGTGTGGAGCTGGCGGCGGAGATGGAGGCGGAGGTGGGGCGGAAGTCAGAGGCAGAGATGGTGTAGAGCTGGAGTCAGAGGCAGAAATGAAGTCAGAGGTAGAGCTGGTGTGGAGCTGAAGTCAGAGGCGGAGATGAAGTTAGAGTCAGATGCAAACCTGGTGTGGGGCTGGAGTTGGAGGCAGAGCTGGTGTGGAGCTGGAGTCAGAGGTGGAGCTGAAGTGAGACTGGTGTGGAGCTGGAGTCAGAGGTAAAGTTGAAGTCAGGGTTGGAGGTGAAGCTGAAGTCAGAGACTGGTGTGGAGCTGGAGGCGGAGCTGAAGGCAGAGGCAGAGCAGGTCTGGAGCTGTAGGCACAGTCAAAGGCGGAAGTGGGGCTGAAGTCAGAGGCAGAGCTGGAGGCGGAGCTGAAGTCAGAGGCAGAGCTGGAGGCGGTGCTGAAGTCAGAGGTGGAGCTGAAGTCAGAGGCAGAGCTGGTGGTGGAGTCAGAGAATGCTCCATTAAACCATATAGTGTACATTCCTTCCCTGCAACACTAGTGAAGTCTTCATGGTATAGTGGATAGTGCTCTGGACTCTCACCCCAGCGACCCGAGTTCAAATCCCGGCTGAAGTCAGAGGCAGAGATGGTGTAGAGCTGGAGTCAGAAGCAGAAATGAAGTCAGAGGTAGAGCTGGTGTGGAGCTGAAGTCAGAGGCGGATATGAAGTAGGAGTCAGATGCAAAGCTGGTGTGGGGCTGGAGTTGGAGGCAGAGCTGGTGTGGAGCTGAAGTCAGAGGTGGAGCTGAAGTCAGAGGTGGAGCTGAAGTCAGAGGCAGAGCTGGTGGTGGAGTCAGAGAATGCTCCATTAAACCATATAGTGTACATTCCTTCCCTGCAACACTAGTAAAGTCTTCATGGTATAGTGGATAGTGCTCTGGACTCTCACCCCAGCGACCCGAGTTCCAATCCCGGCTGAAGTCAGAGGCAGAGATGGTGTAGAGCTGGAGTCAGAGGCAGAAATGAAGTCAGAGGTAGAGCTGGTGTGGAGCTGAAGTCAGAGGCGGAGATGAAGTAGGAGTCAGATGCAAAGCTGGTGTGGGGCTGGAGTTGGAGGCAGAGCTGGTGTGGAGCTGAAGTCAGAGGTGGAGCTGAAGTCAGAGACTGGTGTGGAGCTGGAGTCAGAGGTAGAGCTGAAGTCAGGGTTGGAGGTGGAGCTGATGTCAGAGACTGGTGTGGAGCTGGATGCGGAGCTGAAGGCAGAGGCAGAGCAGGTCTGGAGCTGGAGGCAGAGTCAAAGGCGGAAGTGGGGCTGAAGTAAGAGGCAGAGCTGGAGGCGGAGCTGAAGTCAGAGGCAGAGCTGGAGGCGGTGCTGAAGTCAGAGGTGGAGCTGAAGTAAGAGGCAGAGCTGGTGGTGGAGTCAGAGAATGCTCCATTAAACCATATAGTGTACATTCCTTCCCTGCAACACTAGTAAAGTCTTAATGGTATAGTGGATAGTGCTCTGGACTCTCACCCCAGCGACCCGAGTTCAAATCCCGGTGGGACCAAAGAAAATATGTCATCATGGAAAAGGTGTTGGAGGCGGAGCTGGAGCTGTAGACGGAGCTGAAGTCAGAGGCGGACCTGAAGTCAGAGGCAGATTTGGTGTGGCGCCGGAATTGGAAACGGAGCTGAAGTCAGTGGCAGAGATGGTGTGGAACTGGAGTTGGAGGAGGAGCTGTAGTGTGAGATGGAACTGAAGCTGGAGTCAGAGCTGGAGTCAGAGAAGGAGCTGAAGTCAGAAACTGGTGTGGAGCTGGCGGCGGAGATGGAGGCGGAAGTGGGGCTGTAGTCAGAGGCAGAGATGGTGTAGAGCTGGAGTCAGAGGCAGAAATGAAGTCAGAGGTAGAGCTAGTGTGGAACTGTAGTCAGAGGCGGAAATGAAGTTGGAGTCAGATGCAAATCTGGTTTGGGGCTGGAGTCAGAGGTGGAGCTGAAGTGAGACTGGTGTGGAGCTGGAGTCAGAGGTGGAGCTGAAGTCGGAGACTGGTGTGGAGCTGAAGGCAGAGGCAGAGCAGGTCTGGAGCTGGAGGCAGAGTCAAAGGCGGAAGTGGGGCTGAAGTCAGAGGCAGAGCTGGAGGCGGAGCTGAAGTCAGAGGCAGAGCTGGAGGCGGTGCTGAAGTCAGAGGTGGAGCTGAAGTCAGAGGCAGAGCTGGTGGTGGAGTCAGAGAATGCTCCATTAAACCATATAGTGTACATTCCTTCCCTGCAACACTAGTGAAGTCTTCATGGTATAGTGGATAGTGATCTGGACTCTCACCCCAGCGACCCGAGTTCAAATCCCGGTGGGACCAAAGAAAATATGTCATCATGGAAAAGGCGTTGGAGGCGGAGCTGGAGCTGTAGGCGGAGCTGAAGTCAGAGGCGGAGCTGAAGTCAGAGGCAGATTTGGTGTGGTGCCGGAATTGGAGGCGGAGCTGAAGTCAGTGGCAGAGATGGTGTGGAGCTGGAGTTGGAGGAGAAGCTGTAGTCAGAGATGGAACTGAAGTTGTGGTCAGATGCAGAACTGGTGTGGAGCTGGAGTCAGAGGCGGAGCTGAAGTCAGAAACTGGTGTGGAGCTGGCGGCGGAGATGGAGGCGGAGGTGGGGCGGAAGTCAGAGGCAGAGATGGTGTAGAGCTGAAGTCAGAGGCAGAAATGAAGTCAGAGGTAGAGCTGGTGTGGAACTGTAGTCAGAGGCGGAAATGAAGTTGGAGTCAGATGCAAATCTGGTGTGGGGCTGGAGTCAGAGGTGGAGCTGAAGTGAGACTGGTGCGGAGCTGGAGTCAGAGGTAGAGCTGAAGTCAGGGTTGGAGGTGGAGCTGAAGTCGTAGACTGGTGTGGAGCTGGAGGCGGAGCTGAAGGCAGAGGCAGAGCAGGTCTGGAGCTGGAGGCAGAGTCAAAGGCGGAAGTGGGGCTGAAGTCAGAGGCAGAGCTGGAGGCGGAGCAGAAGTCAGAGGCAGAGCTGGAGGCGGTGCTGAAGTCAGAGGCAGAGCTGGTGGTGGAGTCAGAGAATGCTCCATTAAACAATATAGTGTACATTCCTTCCCTGCAACACTAGTGAAGTCTTAATGGTATAGTGGATAGTGCTCTGGACTCTCACCCCAGCGACCCGAGTTCAAATCCCGGTGGGACCAAAGAAAATATGTCATCATGGAAAAGGTGTTGGAGGCGGAGCTGGAGCTGTAGGCGGAGCTGAAGTCAGAGGCAGATTTGGTGTGGCGCCGGAATTGGAAGCGGAGCTGAAGTCAGTGGCAGAGATGGTGTGGAACTGGAGTTGGAGGAGGAGCTGTAGTGTGGGATGGAACTGAAGTTGAAGTCAGATGCAGAACTGGTGTGGAGCTGGAGTCAGAGGCAGAGCTGGTGGTGTAGTCAGAGAATGCTCCATTAAACCATATAGTGTACATTCCTTCCCTGCAACACTAGTGAAGTCTTCATGGTATAGTGGATAGTGCTCTGGACTCTCACCCCAGCGACCCGAGTTCAAATCCCGGCTGAAGTCAGAGGCAGAGCTGGAGGCGGTGCTGAAGTCAGAGGTGGAGCTGAAGTCAGAGGCAGAGTTGGTGGTGGAGTCAGAGAATGCTCCATTAAACCATATAGTGTACATTCCTTCCCTGCAACACTAGTGAAGTCTTAATGGTATAGTGGATAGTGCTCTGGACTCTCACCCCAGCGACCCGAGTTCAAATCCGGGTGGGACCAAAGAAAATATGTCATCATGGAAAAGGTGTTGGAGGCGGAGCTGGAGCTGTAGGCGGAGCTGAAGTCAGAGGCGGACCTGAAGTCAGAGGCAGATTTGGTGTGGCGCCGGAATTGGAAGCGGAGCTGAAGTAAGTGGCAGAGATGGTGTGGAACTGGAGTTGGAGGAGGAGCTGTAGTGTGAGATGGAACTGAAGTTGTGGTCAGATGCAGAACTGGTGTGGAGCTGGAGTCAGAGGCGGAGCTGAAGTCAGAAACTGGTGTGGAGCTGGCGGCGGAGTTGGAGGCGGAAGTGGGGCTGAAGTCAGAGGCAGAGATGGTGTAGAGCTGGAGTCAGAGGCAGACATGAAGTCAGAGGTAGAGCTGGTGTGGAGCTGAGGTCAGAGGCGGAGATGAAGTTAGAGTCAGATGCAAATCTGGTGTGGGGCTGGTGTCAGAGGTGGAGCTGAAGTGAGACTGGTGTGGAGCTGGAGTCAGAGGTAGAGCTGAAGTCAGGGTTGGAGGTGGAGCTGAAGTCGGAGACTGGTGTGGAGCTGGAGGCGGAGCTGAAGGCAGAGGCAGAGCAGGTCTGGAGCTGGAGGCAGAGTCAAAGGCGGAAGTGGGGCTGAAGTCAGAGGCAGAGCTGGAGGCGGAGCTGAAGTCAGAGGCAGAGCTGGAGGCGGTGCTGAAGTCAGAGGTGGAGCTCAAGTCAGAGGCAGAGCTGGTGGTGGAGTCAGAGAATGCTCCATTAAACCATATAGTGTACATTCCTTCCCTGCAACACTAGTGAAGTCTTCATGGTATAGTGGATAGTGCTCTGGACTCTCACCCCAGCGACCCGAGTTCAAATCCCGGCTGAAGTCAGAGGCAGAGATGGTGTAGAGCTGGAGTCAGAGGCAGAAATGAAGTCAGAGGTAGAGCTGGTGTGGAGCTGAAGTCAGAGCCGGAGATGAAATAGGAGTCAGATGCAAAGCTGGTGTGGGGCTGGAGTTGGAGGCAGAGCTTGTGTGGAGCTGAAGTCAGAGACTGGTGTGGAGCTGGAGTCAGAGGTACAGCTGAAGTCAGGGTTGGAGGTGGAGCTGATGTCAGAGACTGGTGTGGAGCTGGAGGCGGAGCTGAAGGCAGAGGCAGAGCAGGTCTGGCGCTGGAGGCAGAGTCAAAGGCGGAAGTGGGGCTGAAGTCAGAGGCAGAGTTGGAGGCGGAGCTGAAGTCAGAGGCAGAGCTGGAGGTGGTGCTGAAGTCAGAGGTGGAACTGAAGTCAGAGGCAGAGTTGGTGGTGGAGTCAGAGAATGCTCCATTAAACCATATAGTGTACATTCCTTCCCTGCAACACTAGTGAAGTCTTCATGGTATAGTGGATAGTGCTCTGGACTCTCACCCCAGCGACCCGAGTTCAAATCCCGGCTGAAGTCAGAGGCAGAGATGGTGTAGAGCTGGAGTCAGAGGCAGAAATTAAGTCAGAGGTAGAGCTGGTGTGGAGCTGAAGTCAGAGGCGGAGATGAAGTAGGAGTCAGATGCAAAGCTGGTGTGGGGCTGGAGTTGGAGGCAGAGCTGGTGTGGAGCTGAAGTCAGAGGTGAAGCTGAAGTCAGAGACTGGTGTGGAGCTGGAGTCAGAGGTAGAGCTGAAGTCAGGGTTGGAGGTGGAGCTGATGTCAGAGACTGGTGTGGAGCTGGAGGCGGAGCTGAAGGCAGAGGCAGAGCAGGTCTGGAGCTGGAGGCAGAGTCAAAGGCGGAAGTGGGGCTGAAGTCAGAGGCAGAGCTGGTGTGGGGCTGGAGTTGGAGGCAGAGCTGGTGTGGAGCTGAAGTCAGAGGTGGAGCTGAAGTCAGAGGCAGAGCTGGTGGTGGAGTCAGAGAATGCTCCATTAAACCATATAGTGTACATTCCCTCCCTGCAACACTAGTAAAGTCTTCATGGTATAGTGGATAGTGCTCTGGACTCTCACCCCAGCGACCCGAGTTCAAATCCCGGTGGGACCAAAGAAAATATGTCATCATGGAAAAGGTGTTGGAGGCGGAGCTGGAGCTGTAGGCGGAGCTGAAGTCAGAGGCGGACCTGAAGTCAGAGGCAGATTTGGTGTGGCGCCGGAATTGGAAGCGGAGCTGAAGTAAGTGGCAGAGATGGTGTGGAACTGGAGTTGGAGGAGGAGCTGTAGTGTGAAATGGAACTGAAGTTGTGGTCAGATGCAGAACTGGTGTGGAGCTGGAGTCAGAGGCGGAGCTGAAGTCAGAAACTGGTGTGGAGCTGGCGGCGGAGTTGGAGGCGGAAGTGGGGCTGAAGTCAGAGGCAGAGATGGTGTAGAGCTGGAGTCAGAGGCAGACATGAAGTCAGAGGTAGAGCTGGTGTGGAGCTGAGGTCAGAGGCGGAGATGAAGTTGGAGTCAGATGCAAATCTGGTGTGGGGCTGGTGTCAGAGGTGGAGCTGAAGTGAGACTGGTGTGGAGCTGGAGTCAGAGGTAGAGCTGAAGTCAGGGTTGGAGGTGGAGCTGAAGTCGGAGACTGGTGTGGAGCTGGAGGCGGAGCTGAAGGCAGAGGCAGAGCAGGTCTGGAGCTGGAGGCAGAGTCAAAGGCGGAAGTGGGGCTGAAGTCAGAGGCAGAGCTGGAGGCGGAGCTGAAGTCAGAGGCAGAGCTGGAGGCGGTGCTGAAGTCAGAGGTGGAGCTCAAGTCAGAGGCAGAGCTGGTGGTGGAGTCAGAGAATGCTCCATTAAACCATATAGTGTACATTCCTTCCCTGCAACACTAGTGAAGTCTTCATGGTATAGTGGATAGTGCTCTGGACTCTCACCCCAGCGACCCGAGTTCAAATCCCGGCTGAAGTCAGAGGCAGAGATGGTGTAGAGCTGGAGTCAGAGGCAGAAATGAAGTCAGAGGTAGAGCTGGTGTGGAGCTGAAGTCAGAGGCGGAGATGAAATAGGAGTCAGATGCAAAGCTGGTGTGGGGCTGGAGTTGGAGGCAGAGCTTGTGTGGAGCTGAAGTCAGAGGTGGAGCTGAAGTCAGAGACTGGTGTGGAGCTGGAGTCAGAGGTACAGCTGATGTCAGGGTTGGAGGTGGAGCTGATGTCAGAGACTGGTGTGGAGCTGGAGGCGGAGCTGAAGGCAGAGGCAGAGCAGGTCTGGAGCTGGAGGCAGAGTCAAAGGCGGAAGTGGGGCTGAAGTCAGAGGCAGAGCTGGAGGCGGAGCTGAAGTCAGAGGCAGAGCTGGAGGTGGTGCTGAAGTCAGAGGTGGAGCTGAAGTCAGAGGCAGAGCTGGTGGTGGAGTCAGAGAATGCTCCATTAAACCATATAGTGTACATTCCTTCCCTGCAACACTAGTAAAGTCTTCATGGTATAGTGGATAGTGCTCTGGACTCTCACCCCAGCGACCCGAGTTCAAATCCCGGTGGGACCAAAGAAAATATGTCATCATGGAAAAGGTGTTGGAGGCGGAGCTGGAGCTGTAGGCGTAGCTTAAGTCAGAGGCGGACCTGAAGTCAGAGGCAGATTTGGTCTGGCGCCGGAATTGGAAGCGGAGCTGAAGTCAGTGGCAGAGATGGTGTGGAACTGGAGTTGGAGGAGGAGCTGTAGTGTGAGATGGAACTGAAGTTGTGGTCAGATGCAGAACTGGTGTGGAGCTGGAGTCAGAGGCGGAGCTGAAGTCAGAAACTGGTGTGGAGCTGGCGGCGGAGTTGGAGGCGGATGTGGGGCTGAAGTCAGAGGCAGAGATAGTGTAGAGCTGGAGTCAGAGGCAGACATGAAGTCAGAGGTAGAGCTGGTGTGGAGCTGAGGTCAGAGGCGGAGATGAAGTTGGAGTCAGATGCAAATCTGGTGTGGGGCTGGAGTCAGAGGTGGAGCTGAAGTGAGACTGGTGTGGAGCTGGAGTCAGAGGTAGAGCTGAAGTCAGGGTTGGAGGTGGAGCTGAAGTCGGAAACTGGTGTGGAGCTGGAGGCGGAGCTGAAGGCAGAGGCAGAGCAGGTCTGGAGCTGGAGGCAGAGTCAAAGGCGGAAGTGGGGCTGAAGTCAGAGGCAGAGCTGGAGGCGGAGCTGAAGTCAGAGGCAGAGCTGGAGGCGGTGCTGAAGTCAGAGGTGGAGCTGAAGTCAGAGGCAGAGCTGGTGGTGGAGTCAGAGAATGCTCCATTAAACCATATAGTGTACATTCCTTCCCTGCAACACTAGTGAAGTCTTCATGGTATAGTGGATAGTGCTCTGGACTCTCACCCCAGCGACCCGAGTTCAAATCCCAGGTGAAGTCAGAGGCAGAGATGTTGTAGAGCTGGAGTCAGAGGCAGAAATGAAGTCAGAGGTAGAGCTGGTGTGGAGCTGAAGTCAGAGGCGGAGATGAAGTAGGAGTCAGATGCAAAGCTGGTGTGGGGCTGGAGTTGGAGGCAGAGCTGGTGTGGAGCTGAAGTCAGAAGTGGAGCTGAAGTCAGAGACTGGTGTGGAGCTGGAGTCAGAGGTAGAGCTGAAGTCAGGGTTGGAGGTGGAGCTGAAGTCGGAGACTGGTGTGGAGCTGGAGGCGGAGCTGAAGGCAGAGGCAGAGCAGGTCTGGAGCTGGAGGCAGAGTCAAAGGCGGAAGTGGGGCTGAAGTCAGAGGCAGAGCTGGAGGCGGAGCTGAAGTCAGAGGCAGAGCTGGAGGCGGTGCTGAAGTCAGAGGTGGAGCTGAAGTCAGAGGCAGAGCTGGTGGTGGAGTCAGAGAATGCTCCATTAAACCATATAGTGTACATTCCTTCCCTGCAACACTAGTGAAGTCTTCATGGTATAGTGGATAGTGCTCTGGACTCTCACCCCAGCGACCCGAGTTCAAATCCCGGTGGGACCAAAGAAAATATGTCATCATGGAAAAGGCGTTGGTGGCGGAGCTGGAGCTGTAGGCGGAGCTGAAGTCAGAGGCGGAGCTCAAGTCAGAGGCAGATTTGGTGTGGTGCCGAAATTGAAGGCGGAGCTGAAGTCAGTGGCAGAGATGGTGTGGAGCTGGAGTTGGAGGAGAAGCTGTGGTCAGAGATGGAACTGAAGTTGTGGTCAGATGCAGAACTGGTGTGGAGCTGGAGTCAGAGGCGGAGCTGAAGTCAGAAACTGGTGTGGAGCTGGCGGCGGAGTTGGAGGCGGAAGTGGGGCTGAAGTCAGAGGCAGAGATGGTGAAGAGCTGGAGTCAGAGGCAGAAATGAAGTCAGAGGTAGAGATGGTGTGGAGCTGAAGTCAGAGGTGGAGATGAAGTTGGAGTCAGATGCAAAGCTGGTGTGGGGCTGGAGTCAGAGGTGGAGCTGAAGTCAGAGACTGGTGTGGAGCTGGAGTCAGAGGTAGAGCTGAAGTCAGGGTTGGAGGTGGAGCTGAAGTCAGAGACTGGTGTGGAGCTGGAGGCGGAGCTGAAGGCAGAGGCAGAGCAGGTCTGGAGCTGGAGGCACAGTCAAAGGCTGAAGTGGGGCTGAAGTCAGAGGCAGAGCTGGAGGCGGAGCTGAAGTCAGAGGCAGAGCTGGAGGCGGTGCTGAAGTCAGAGGTGGAGCTGAAGTCAGAGGCAGAGTTGGTGGTGGAGTCAGAGAATGCTCCATTAAACCATATAGTGTACATTCCTTCCCTGCAACACTAGTGAAGTCTTAATGGTATAGTGGATAGTGCTCTGGACTCTCACCCCAGCGACCCGAGTTCAAATCCCGGTGGGACCAAAGAAAATATGTCATCATGGAAAAGGTGTTGGAGGCGGAGCTGGAGCTGTAGGCGGAGCTGAAGTCAGAGGCGGACCTGAAGTCAGAGGCAGATTTGGTCTGGCGCCGGAATTGGAAGCGGAGCTGAAGTAAGTGGCAGAGATGGTATGGAACTGGAGTTGGAGGAGGAGCTGTAGTGTGAGATGGAACTGAAGTTGTGGTCAGATGCAGAACTGGTGCGGAGCTGGAATCAGAGGCGGAGCTGAAGTCAGAAACTGGTGTGGAGCTGGCGGCGGAGTTGGAGGCGGAAGTGGGGCTGAAGTCAGAGGCAGAGATGGTGTAGAGCTGGAGTCAGAGGCAGACATGAAGTCAGAGGTAGAGCTGGTGTGGAGCTGAGGTCAGAGGCGGAGATGAAGTTGGAGTCAGATGCAAATCTGGTGTGGGGCTGAAGTCAGAGGTGGAGCTGAAGTGAGACTGGTGTGGAGCTGGAGTCAGAGGTAGAGCTGAAGTCAGGGTTGGAGGTGGAGCTGAAGTCGGAAACTGGTGTGGAGCTGGAGGCGGAGCTGAAGGCAGAGGCAGAGCAGGTCTGGAGCTGGAGGCAGAGTCAAAGGCGGAAGTGGGGCTGAAGTCAGAGGCAGAGCTGGAGGCGGAGCTGAAGTCAGAGGCAGAGCTGGAGGCGGTGCTGAAGTCAGAGGTGGAGCTGAAGTCAGAGGCAGAGCTGGTGGTGGAGTCAGAGAATGCTCCATTAAACCATATAGTGTACATTCCTTCCCTGCAACACTAGTGAAGTCTTCATGGTATAGTGGATAGTGCTCTGGACTCTCACCCCAGCGACCCGAGTTCAAATCCCAGGTGAAGTCAGAGGCAGAGATGGTGTAGAGCTGGAGTCAGAGGCAGAAATGAAGTCAGAGGTAGAGCTGGTGTGGAGCTGAAGTCAGAGGCGGAGATGAAATAGGAGTCAGATGCAAAGCTGGTGTGGGGCTGGAGTTGGAGGCAGAGCTTGTGTGGAGCTGAAGTCAGAGGTGGAGCTGAAGTCAGAGACTGGTGTGGAGCTGGAGTCAGAGGTACAGCTGAAGTCAGGGTTGGAGGTGGAGCTGAAGTCGGAGACTGGTGTGGAGCTGGAGGCGGAGCTGAAGGCAGAGGCAGAGCAGATCTGGAGCTGGAGGCAGAGTCAAAGGCGGAAGTGGGGCTGAAGTCAGAGGCAGAGCTGGAGGCGGAGCTGAAGTCAGAGGCAGAGCTGGTGGTGGAGTCAGAGAATGCTCCATTAAACCATATAGTGTACATTCCTTCCCTGCAACACTAGTGAAGTCTTCATGGTATAGTGGATAGTGCTCTGGACTCTCACCCCAGCGACCCGAGTTCAAATCCCGGTGGGACCAAAGAAAATATGTCATCATGGAAAAGGCGTTGGTGGCGGAGCTGGAGCTGTAGGCGGAGCTGAAGTCAGAGGCGGAGCTGAAGTCAGAGGCAGATTTGGTGTGGTGCCGAAATTGGAGGCGGAGCTGAAATCTGTGGCAGAGATGGTGTGGAGCTGGAGTTGGAGGAGAAGCTTTAGTCAGAGATGGAACTGAAGTTGTGGAGTCAGAGGCAGAAATGAAGTCAGAGGTAGAGCTGGTGTTGAGCTGAAGTCAGAGGCGGAGATGAAGTTGGAGTCAGATGCAAAGCTGGTGTGGGGCTGGAGTCAGAGGTGGAGCTGAAGTCAGAGACTGGTGTGGAGCTGGAGTCAGAGGTAGAGCTAAAATCAGGGTTGGAGGTGGAGCTGAAGTCAGAGACTGGTGTGGAGCTGGAGGCGGAGCTGAAGGCAGAGGCAGAGCAGGTCTGGAGCTGGAGGCACAGTCAAAGGCGGAAGTGGGGCTGAAGTCAGAGGCAGAGCTGGAGGCGGAGCTGAAGTCAGAGGCGAGCTGGACGCGGTGCTGAAGTCAGAGGTGCAGCTCAAGTCAGAGGCAGAGCTGGTGGTGGAGTCAGAGAATGCTCCATTAAACCATATAGTGTACATTCCTTCCCTGCAACACTAGTGAAGTCTTCATGGTATAGTGGATAGTGCTCTGGACTCTCACCCCAGCGACCCGAGTTCAAATCCCGGTGGGACCAAAGAAAATATGTCATCATGGAAAAGGCGTTGGTGGCGGAGCTGGAGCTGTAGGCGGAGCTGAAGTCAGAGGCGGAGCTGGAGTCAGAGGCAGATTTGGTGTGGTGCCGAAATTGGAGGCGGAGCTGAGGTCAGTGGCAGAGATGGTGTGGAGCTGGAGTTGGAGGTGGAGCTGAAGTCAGAGGCAGAGCTGGTGGTGGAGTCAGAGAATGCTCCATTAAACCATATAGTGTACATTCCTTCCCTGCAACACTAGTGAAGTCTTCATGGTATAGTGGATAGTGCTCTGGACTCTCACCCCAGCGACCCGAGTTCAAATCCCGGTGGGACCAAAGAAAATATGTCATCATGGAAAAGGCGTTGGTGGCGGAGCTGGAGCTGTAGGCGGAGCTGAAGTCAGAGGCGGAGCTGGAGTCAGAGGCAGATTTGGTGTGGTACCGAAATTGGAGGCGGAGCTGAAGTCAGTGGCAGAGATGGTGTGGAGCTGGAGTTGGAGGAGAAGCTGTAGTCAGAGATGGAACTGAAGTTGTGGTCAGATGCAAAACTGGTATGGAGCTGGAGTCAGAGGCAGAGCTGGAGGCGGTGCTGAAGTCAGAGGTGGAGCTGAAGTCAGAGGCAGAGCTGGTGGTGGAGTCAGAGAATGCTCCATTAAACCATATAGTGTACATTCCTTCCCTGCAACACTAATGAAGTCTTCATGGTATAGTGGATAGTGCTCTGGACTCTCACCCCAGCGACCCGAGTTCAAATCCCGGCTGAAGTCAGAGGCAGAGATGGTGTAGAGCTGGAGTCAGAGGCAGAAATGAAGTCAGAGGTAGAGCTGGTGTGGAGCTGAAGTCAGAGTCGGAGATGAAGTAGGAGTCAGATGCAAAGCTGGTGTGGGGCTGGAGTTGGAGGCAGAGCTGGTGTGGAGCTGAAGTCAGAGGTGGAGCTGAAGTCAGAGACTGGTGTGGAGCTGGCGGCGGTGTTGGAGGCGGAAGTGGGGCTGAAGTCAGAGGCAGAGATGGTGTAGAGCTGGAGTCAGAGGCAGAAATGAAGTCAGAGGTAGAGCTGGTGTGGAGCTGAAGTCAGAGGCGGAGATGAAGTTGGAGTTGGAGGCAGAGCTGGTGTGGAGCTGGAGTCAGAGGTAGAGCTGAAGTCAGGGTTGGAGGTGGAGCTGATGTCAGAGACTGGTGTGGAGCTGGAGGCGGAGCTGAAGGCAGAGGCAGAGCAGGTCTGGAGCTGGAGGCACAGTCAAAGGCGGAAGTGGGGCTGAAGTCAGAGGCGGAGATGAAGTAGGAGTCAGATGCAAAGCTGGTGTGGGGCTGGAGTTGGAGGCAGAGCTGGTGTGGAGCTGAGGTCAGAGGTGGAGATGAAGTCAGAGACTGGTGTGGAGCTGGAGTCAGAGGTAGAGCTGAAGTCAGGGTTGGAGGTGGAGCTGAAGTCGGAGACTGGGGTTGAGCTGGAGGCGGAGCTGAAGGCAGAGGCAGAGCAGGTCTGGAGCTGGAGGCAGAGTCAAAGGCGGAAGTGGGGCTAAAGTCAGAGGCAGAGCTGGAGGTGGAGCTGAAGTCAGAGGCAGAGCTGGAGGCGGTGCTGAAGTCAGAGGCGGAGATGAAGTTGAAGTCAGATGCAAAGCTGGTGGGGCTGGAGTCAGAGGTGGAGCTGAAGTCAGAGGCAGAGCTGGAGGCGGAGCTGAAGTCAGAAGCAGAGCTGGAGGCGGTGCTGAAGTCAGAGGTGGAGCTGAAGTCAGAGGCAGAGCTGGTGGTGGAGTCAGAGAATGCTCCATTAAACCATATAGTGTACATTCCTTCCCTGCAACACTAGTAAAGTCTTCATGGTATAGTGGATAGTGCTCTGGACTCTCACCCCAGCGACCCGAGTTCAAATCCCGGTGGGACCAAAGAAAATATGTCATCATGGAAAAGGCGTTGGTGGCGGAGCTGGAGCTGTAGGCGGAGCTGAAGTCAGAGGCGAAGCTGAAGTCAGAGGCAGATTTGGTGTGGTGCCGAAATTGGAGGCGGAACTGAAGTCAGTGGCAGAGATGGTGTGGAGCTGGAGTTGGAGGAGAAGCTGTAGTCAGAGATGGAACTGAAGTTGTGGTCAGATGCAGAACTGGTGTGGAGCTGGAGTCAGAGGCGGAGCTGAAGTCAGAAACTGGTGTGGAGCTGGCGGCGGAGTTGGCGGCGGAAGTGGGGCTGAACTCAGAGGCAGAGATGGTGTAGAGCTGGAGTCAGAGGCAGAAATGAAGTCAGAGGTAGAGCTGGTGTGGAGCTGAAGTCAGAGGCGGAGATGAAGTTGGAGTCAGATGCAAAACTGGTGTGGGGCTGGAGTTGGAGGCAGAGCTGGTGTGGAGCTGAAGTCAGAGGTGGAGCTGAAGTCAGAGACTGGTGTAGAGCTGGAGTCAGAGGTAGAGCTGAAGTCAGGGTTGGAGGTGGAGCTGATGTCAGAGACTACTGTGGAGCTGGAGGCGGAGCTGAAGGCAGAGGCAGAGCAGGTCTGGAGCTGGAGGCACAGTCAAAGGCGGAGTTGGTGGTGGAGTCAGAGAATGCTCCATTAAACCATATAGTGTACATTCCTTCCCTGCAACACTAGTGAAGTCTTCATGGTATAGTGGATAGTGCTCTGGACTCTCACCCCAGCGACCCGAGTTCAAATCCCGGCTGAAGTCAGAGGCAGAGATGGTGTAGAGCTGGAGTCAGAGGCAGAAATGAAGTCAGAGGTAGAGCTGGTGTGGAGCTGAAGTCAGAGGCGGAGATGAAGTAGGAGTCAGATGCAAAGCTGGTGTGGGGCTGGAGTTGGAGGCAGAGCTGGTGTGGGGTTGGAGTCAGAGGTGGAGCTGAAGTCAGAGACTGGTGTGGAGCTGGAGTCAGAGGTAGAGCTGAAGTCAGGGTTGGAGGTGGAGCTGAAGTCAGAGACTGGTGTGGAGCTGGAGGCGGAGCTGAAGGCAGAGGCAGAGCAGGTCTGGAGCTGGAGGCACAGTCAAAGGCGGAAGTGGGGCTGAAGTCAGAGGCGGAGCTGGAGGCGGAGCTGAAGTCAGAGGCAGAGCTGGAGGCGGTGCTGAAGTCAGAGGTGGAGCTGAAGTCAGAGGCAGAGCTGGTGGTGGAGTCAGAGAATGCTCCATTAAACCATATAGTGTACATTCCTTCCCTGCAACACTAGTGAAGTCTTCATGGTATAGTGGATAGTGCTCTGGACTCTCACCCCAGCGACCCGAGTTCAAATCCCGGTGGGACCAAAGAAAATATGTCATCATGGAAAAGGCGTTGGTGGCGGAGCTGGAGCTGTAGGCGGAGCTGAAGTCAGAGGCGGAGCTGGAGTCAGAGGCAGATTTGGTGTGGTGCCGAAATTGGAGGCGGAGCTGAGGTCAGTGGCAGAGATGGTGTGGAGCTGGAGTTGGAGGTGGAGCTGAAGTCAGAGGCAGAGCTGGTGGTGGAGTCAGAGAATGCTCCATTAAACCATATAGTGTACATTCCTTCCCTGCAACACTAGTGAAGTCTTCATGGTATAGTGGATAGTGCTCTGGACTCTCACCCCAGCGACCCGAGTTCAAATCCCGGTGGGACCAAAGAAAATATGTCATCATGGAAAAGGCGTTGGTGGCGGAGCTGGAGCTGTAGGCGGAGCTGAAGTCAGAGGCGGAGCTGGAGTCAGAGGCAGATTTGGTGTGGTACCGAAATTGGAGGCGGAGCTGAAGTCAGTGGCAGAGATGGTGTGGAGCTGGAGTTGGAGGAGAAGCTGTAGTCAGAGATGGAACTGAAGTTGTGGTCAGATGCAAAACTGGTATGGAGCTGGAGTCAGAGGCAGAGCTGGAGGCGGTGCTGAAGTCAGAGGTGGAGCTGAAGTCAGAGGCAGAGCTGGTGGTGGAGTCAGAGAATGCTCCATTAAACCATATAGTGTACATTCCTTCCCTGCAACACTAATGAAGTGTTCATGGTATAGTGGATAGTGCTCTGGACTCTCACCCCAGCGACCCGAGTTCAAATCCCGGCTGAAGTCAGAGGCAGAGATGGTGTAGAGCTGGAGTCAGAGGCAGAAATGAAGTCAGAGGTAGAGCTGGTGTGGAGCTGAAGTCAGAGTCGGAGATGAAGTAGGAGTCAGATGCAAAGCTGGTGTGGGGCTGGAGTTGGAGGCAGAGCTGGTGTGGAGCTGAAGTCAGAGGTGGAGCTGAAGTCAGAGACTGGTGTGGAGCTGGCGGCGGTGTTGGAGGCGGAAGTGGGGCTGAAGTCAGAGGCAGAGATGGTGTAGAGCTGGAGTCAGAGGCAGAAATGAAGTCAGAGGTAGAGCTGGTGTGGAGCTGAAGTCAGAGGCGGAGATGAAGTTGGAGTTGGAGGCAGAGCTGGTGTGGAGCTGGAGTCAGAGGTAGAGCTGAAGTCAGGGTTGGAGGTGGAGCTGATGTCAGAGACTGGTGTGGAGCTGGAGGCGGAGCTGAAGGCAGAGGCAGAGCAGGTCTGGAGCTGGAGGCACAGTCAAAGGCGGAAGTGGGGCTGAAGTCAGAGGCGGAGATGAAGTAGGAGTCAGATGCAAAGCTGGTGTGGGGCTGGAGTTGGAGGCAGAGCTGGTGTGGAGCTGAGGTCAGAGGTGGAGATGAAGTCAGAGACTGGTGTGGAGCTGGAGTCAGAGGTAGAGCTGAAGTCAGGGTTGGAGGTGGAGCTGAAGTCGGAGACTGGGGTTGAGCTGGAGGCGGAGCTGAAGGCAGAGGCAGAGCAGGTCTGGAGCTGGAGGCAGAGTCAAAGGCGGAAGTGGGGCTAAAGTCAGAGGCAGAGCTGGAGGTGGAGCTGAAGTCAGAGGCAGAGCTGGAGGCGGTGCTGAAGTCAGAGGCGGAGATGAAGTTGAAGTCAGATGCAAAGCTGGTGGGGCTGGAGTCAGAGGTGGAGCTGAAGTCAGAGGCAGAGCTGGAGGCGGAGCTGAAGTCAGAAGCAGAGCTGGAGGCGGTGCTGAAGTCAGAGGTGGAGCTGAAGTCAGAGGCAGAGCTGGTGGTGGAGTCAGAGAATGCTCCATTAAACCATATAGTGTACATTCCTTCCCTGCAACACTAGTAAAGTCTTCATGGTATAGTGGATAGTGCTCTGGACTCTCACCCCAGCGACCCGAGTTCAAATCCCGGTGGGACCAAAGAAAATATGTCATCATGGAAAAGGCGTTGGTGGCGGAGCTGGAGCTGTAGGCGGAGCTGAAGTCAGAGGCGAAGCTGAAGTCAGAGGCAGATTTGGTGTGGTGCCGAAATTGGAGGCGGAACTGAAGTCAGTGGCAGAGATGGTGTGGAGCTGGAGTTGGAGGAGAAGCTGTAGTCAGAGATGGAACTGAAGTTGTGGTCAGATGCAGAACTGGTGTGGAGCTGGAGTCAGAGGCGGAGCTGAAGTCAGAAACTGGTGTGGAGCTGGCGGCGGAGTTGGCGGCGGAAGTGGAGCTGAACTCAGAGGCAGAGATGGTGTAGAGCTGGAGTCAGAGGCAGAAATGAAGTCAGAGGTAGAGCTGGTGTGGAGCTGAAGTCAGAGGCGGAGATGAAGTTGGAGTCAGATGCAAAACTGGTGTGGGGCTGGAGTTGGAGGCAGAGCTGGTGTGGAGCTGAAGTCAGAGGTGGAGTTGAAGTCAGAGACTGGTGTAGAGCTGGAGTCAGAGGTAGAGCTGAAGTCAGGGTTGGAGGTGGAGCTGATGTCAGAGACTACTGTGGAGCTGGAGGCGGAGCTGAAGGCAGAGGCAGAGCAGGTCTGGAGCTGGAGGCACAGTCAAAGGCGGAGTTGGTGGTGGAGTCAGAGAATGCTCCATTAAACCATATAGTGTACATTCCTTCCCTGCAACACTAGTGAAGTCTTCATGGTATAGTGGATAGTGCTCTGGACTCTCACCCCAGCGACCCGAGTTCAAATCCCGGCTGAAGTCAGAGGCAGAGATGGTGTAGAGCTGGAGTCAGAGGCAGAAATGAAGTCAGAGGTAGAGCTGGTGTGGAGCTGAAGTCAGAGGCGGAGATGAAGTAGGAGTCAGATGCAAAGCTGGTGTGGGGCTGGAGTTGGAGGCAGAGCTGGTGTGGGGTTGGAGTCAGAGGTGGAGCTGAAGTCAGAGACTGGTGTGGAGCTGGAGTCAGAGGTAGAGCTGAAGTCAGGGTTGGAGGTGGAGCTGAAGTCAGAGACTGGTGTGGAGCTGGAGGCGGAGCTGAAGGCAGAGGCAGAGCAGGTCTGGAGCTGGAGGCACAGTCAAAGGCGGAAGTGGGGCTGAAGTCAGAGGCAGAGCTGGAGGCGGAGCTGAAGTCAGAGGCAGAGCTGGAGGCGGTGCTGAAGTCAGAGGTGGAGCTGAAGTCAGAGGCAGAGCTGGTGGTGGAGTCAGAGAATGCTCCATTAAACCATATAGTGTACATTCCTTCCCTGCAACACTAGTGAAGTCTTCATGGTATAGTGGATAGTGCTCTGGACTCTCACCCCAGCGACCCGAGTTCAAATCCCGGTGGGACCAAAGAAAATATGTCATCATGGAAAAGGCGTTGGTGGCGGAGCTGGAGCTGTAGGCGGAGCTGAAGTCAGAGGCGGAGCTGGAGTCAGAGGCAGATTTGGTGTGGTACCGAAATTGGAGGCGGAGCTGAAGTCAGTGGCAGAGATGGTGTGGAGCTGGAGTTGGAGGAGAAGCTGTAGTCAGAGATGGAACTGAAGTTGTGGTCAGATGCAAAACTGGTATGGAGCTGGAGTCAGAGGCAGAGCTGGAGGCGGTGCTGAAGTCAGCGGTGGAGCTGAAGTCAGAGGCAGAGCTGGTGGTGGAGTCAGAGAATGCTCCATTAAACCATATAGTGTACATTCCTTCCCTGCAACACTAATGAAGTCTTCATGGTATAGTGGATAGTGCTCTGTACTCTCACCCCAGCGACCCGAGTTCAAATCCCGGCTGAAGTTAGAGGCAGAGATGGTGTAGAGCTGGAGTCAGAGGCAGAAATGAAGTCAGAGGTAGAGCTGGTGTGGAGCTGAAGTCAGAGGCGGAGATGAAGTAGGAGTCAGATGCAAAGCTGGTGTGGGGCTGGAGTTGGAGGCAGAGCTGGTGTGGAGCTGAAGTCAGAGGTGGAGCTGAAGTCAGAGACTGGTGTGGAGCTGGCGGCGGTGTTGGAGGCGGAAGTGGGGCTGAAGTCAGAGGCAGAGATGGTGTAGAGCTGGAGTCAGAGGCAGAAATGAAGTCAGAGGTAGAGCTGGTGTGGAGCTGAAGTCAGAGGCGGAGATGAAGTTGGAGTTGGAGGCAGAGCTGGTGTGGAGCTGGAGTCAGAGGTAGAGCTGAAGTCAGGGTTGGAGGTGGAGCTGATGTCAGAGACTGGTGTGGAGCTGGAGGCGGAGCTGAAGGCAGAGGCAGAGCAGGTCTGGAGCTGGAGGCACAGTCAAAGGCGGAAGTGGGGCTGAAGTCAGAGGCGGAGATGAAGTAGGAGTCAGATGCAAAGCTGGTGTGGGGCTGGAGTTGGAGGCAGAGCTGGTGTGGAGCTGAGGTCAGAGGTGGAGATGAAGTCAGAGACTGGTGTGGAGCTGGAGTCAGAGGTAGAGCTGAAGTCAGGGTTGGAGGTGGAGCTGAAGTCGGAGACTGGGGTTGAGCTGGAGGCGGAGCTGAAGGCAGAGGCAGAGCAGGTCTGGAGCTGGAGGCAGAGTCAAAGGCGGAAGTGGGGCTAAAGTCAGAGGCAGAGCTGGAGGTGGAGCTGAAGTCAGAGGCAGAGCTGGAGGCGGTGCTGAAGTCAGAGGCGGAGATGAAGTTGAAGTCAGATGCAAAGCTGGTGGGGCTGGAGTCAGAGGTGGAGCTGAAGTCAGAGGCAGAGCTGGAGGCGGAGCTGAAGTCAGAAGCAGAGCTGGAGGCGGTGCTGAAGTCAGAGGTGGAGCTGAAGTCAGAGGCAGAGCTGGTGGTGGAGTCAGAGAATGCTCCATTAAACCATATAGTGTACATTCCTTCCCTGCAACACTAGTAAAGTCTTCATGGTATAGTGGATAGTGCTCTGGACTCTCACCCCAGCGACCCGAGTTCAAATCCCGGTGGGACCAAAGAAAATATGTCATCATGGAAAAGGCGTTGGTGGCGGAGCTGGAGCTGTAGGCGGAGCTGAAGTCAGAGGCGAAGCTGAAGTCAGAGGCAGATTTGGTGTGGTGCCGAAATTGGAGGCGGAACTGAAGTCAGTGGCAGAGATGGTGTGGAGCTGGAGTTGGAGGAGAAGCTGTAGTCAGAGATGGAACTGAAGTTGTGGTCAGATGCAGAACTGGTGTGGAGCTGGAGTCAGAGGCGGAGCTGAAGTCAGAAACTGGTGTGGAGCTGGCGGCGGAGTTGGCGGCGGAAGTGGGGCTGAACTCAGAGGCAGAGATGGTGTAGAGCTGGAGTCAGAGGCAGAAATGAAGTCAGAGGTAGAGCTGGTGTGGAGCTGAAGTCAGAGGTGGAGATGAAGTTGGAGTCAGATGCAAAACTGGTGTGGGGCTGGAGTTGGAGGCAGAGCTGGTGTGGAGCTGAAGTCAGAGGTGGAGCTGAAGTCAGAGACTGGTGTAGAGCTGGAGTCAGAGGTAGAGCTGAAGTCAGGGTTGGAGGTGGAGCTGATGTCAGAGACTACTGTGGAGCTGGAGGCGGAGCTGAAGGCAGAGGCAGAGCAGGTCTGGAGCTGGAGGCACAGTCAAAGGCGGAGTTGGTGGTGGAGTCAGAGAATGCTCCATTAAACCATATAGTGTACATTCCTTCCCTGCAACACTAGTGAAGTCTTCATGGTATAGTGGATAGTGCTCTGGACTCTCACCCCAGCGACCCGAGTTCAAATCCCGGCTGAAGTCAGAGGCAGAGATGGTGTAGAGCTGGAGTCAGAGGCAGAAATGAAGTCAGAGGTAGAGCTGGTGTGGAGCTGAAGTCAGAGGCGGAGATGAAGTAGGAGTCAGATGCAAAGCTGGTGTGGGGCTGGAGTTGGAGGCAGAGCTGGTGTGGGGTTGGAGTCAGAGGTGGAGCTGAAGTCAGAGACTGGTGTGGAGCTGGAGTCAGAGGTAGAGCTGAAGTCAGGGTTGGAGGTGGAGCTGAAGTCAGAGACTGGTGTGGAGCTGGAGGCGGAGCTGAAGGCAGAGGCAGAGCAGGTCTGGAGCTGGAGGCACAGTCAAAGGCGGAAGTGGGGCTGAAGTCAGAGGCAGAGCTGGAGGCGGAGCTGAAGTCAGAGGCAGAGCTGGAGGCGGTGCTGAAGTCAGAGGTGGAGCTGAAGTCAGAGGCAGAGCTGGTGGTGGAGTCAGAGAATGCTCCATTAAACCATATAGTGTACATTCCTTCCCTGCAACACTAGTGAAGTCTTCATGGTATAGTGGATAGTGCTCTGGACTCTCACCCCAGCGACCCGAGTTCAAATCCCGGTGGGACCAAAGAAAATATGTCATCATGGAAAAGGCGTTGGTGGCGGAGCTGGAGCTGTAGGCGGAGCTGAAGTCAGAGGCGGAGCTGGAGTCAGAGGCAGATTTGGTGTGGTGCCGAAATTGGAGGCGGAGCTGAGGTCAGTGGCAGAGATGGTGTGGAGCTGGAGTTGGAGGTGGAGCTGAAGTCAGAGGCAGAGCTGGTGGTGGAGTCAGAGAATGCTCCATTAAACCATATAGTGTACATTCCTTCCCTGCAACACTAGTGAAGTCTTCATGGTATAGTGGATAGTGCTCTGGACTCTCACCCCAGCGACCCGAGTTCAAATCCCGGTGGGACCAAAGAAAATATGTCATCATGGAAAAGGCGTTGGTGGCGGAGCTGGAGCTGTAGGCGGAGCTGAAGTCAGAGGCAGATTTGGTGTGGTACCGAAATTGGAGGCGG
Organism: Syngnathus leptorhynchus; assembly: GCF_054491065.1. Lineage (NCBI taxonomy): Eukaryota > Metazoa > Chordata > Actinopteri > Syngnathiformes > Syngnathidae > Syngnathus > Syngnathus leptorhynchus. Next base: position 458,947 of record NW_028231992.1, on the reverse strand, counting down.
AGCTGAAGTCAGTGGCAGAGATGGTGTGGAGCTGAAGTTGGAGGAGAAGCTGTAGTCAGAGATGGAACTGAAGTTGTGGTCAGATGCAAAACTGGTATGGAGCTGGAGTCAGAGGCAGAGCTGGAGGCGGTGCTGAAGTCAGAGGTGGAGCTGAAGTCAGAGGCAGAGCTGGTGGTGGAGTCAGAGAATGCTCCATTAAACCATATAGTGTACATTCCTTCCCTGCAACACTAATGAAGTCTTCATGGTATAGTGGATAGTGCTCTGGACTCTCACCCCAGCGACCCGAGTTCAAATCCCGGCTGAAGTCAGAGGCAGAGATGGTGTAGAGCTGGAGTCAGAGGCAGAAATGAAGTCAGAGGTAGAGCTGGTGTGGAGCTGAAGTCAGAGGCGGAGATGAAGTAGGAGTCAGATGCAAAGCTGGTGTGGGGCTGGAGTTGGAGGCAGAGCTGGTGTGGAGCTGAAGTCAGAGGTGGAGCTGAAGTCAGAGACTGGTGTGGAGCTGGCGGCGGTGTTGGAGGCGGAAGTGGGGCTGAAGTCAGAGGCAGAGATGGTGTAGAGCTGGAGTCAGAGGCAGAAATGAAGTCAGAGGTAGAGCTGGTGTGGAGCTGAAGTCAGAGGCGGAGATGAAGTTGGAGTTGGAGGCAGAGCTGGTGTGGAGCTGGAGTCAGAGGTAGAGATGAAGTCAGGGTTGGAGGTGGAGCTGATGTCAGAGACTGGTGTGGAGCTGGAGGCGGAGCTGAAGGCAGAGGCAGAGCAGGTCTGGAGCTGGAGGCACAGTCAAAGGCGGAAGTGGGGCTGAAGTCAGAGGCGGAGATGAAGTAGGAGTCAGATGCAAAGCTGGTGTGGGGCTGGAGTTGGAGGCAGAGCTGGTGTGGAGCTGAGGTCAGAGGTGGAGATGAAGTCAGAGACTGGTGTGGAGCTGGAGTCAGAGGTAGAGCTGAAGTCAGGGTTGGAGGTGGAGCTGAAGTCGGTGACTGGGGTTGAGCTGGAGGCGGAGCTGAAGGCAGAGGCAGAGCAGGTCTGGAGCTGGAGGCAGAGTCAAAGGCGGAAGTGGGGCTAAAGTCAGAGGCAGAGCTGGAGGTGGAGCTGAAGTCAGAGGCAGAGCTGGAGGCGGTGCTGAAGTCAGAGGCGGAGATGAAGTTGAAGTCAGATGCAAAGCTGGTGGGGCTGGAGTCAGAGGTGGAGCTGAAGTCAGAGGCAGAGCTGGAGGCGGAGCTGAAGTCAGAAGCAGAGCTGGAGGCGGTGCTGAAGTCAGAGGTGGAGCTGAAGTCAGAGGCAGAGCTGGTGGTGGAGTCAGAGAATGCTCCATTAAACCATATAGTGTACATTCCTTCCCTGCAACACTAGTAAAGTCTTCATGGTATAGTGGATAGTGCTCTGGACTCTCACCCCAGCGACCCGAGTTCAAATCCCGGTGGGACCAAAGAAAATATGTCATCATGGAAAAGGCGTTGGTGGCGGAGCTGGAGCTGTAGGCGGAGCTGAAGTCAGAGGCGAAGCTGAAGTCAGAGGCAGATTTGGTGTGGTGCCGAAATTGGAGGCGGAACTGAAGTCAGTGGCAGAGATGGTGTGGAGCTGGAGTTGGAGGAGAAGCTGTAGTCAGAGATGGAACTGAAGTTGTGGTCAGATGCAGAACTGGTGTGGAGCTGGAGTCAGAGGCGGAGCTGAAGTCAGAAACTGGTGTGGAGCTGGCGGCGGAGTTGGCGGCGGAAGTGGGGCTGAACTCAGAGGCAGAGATGGTGTAGAGCTGGAGTCAGAGGCAGAAATGAAGTCAGAGGTAGAGCTGGTGTGGAGCTGAAGTCAGAGGCGGAGATGAAGTTGGAGTCAGATGCAAAACTGGTGTGGGGCTGGAGTTGGAGGCAGAGCTGGTGTGGAGCTGAAGTCAGAGGTGGAGCTGAAGTCAGAGACTGGTGTAGAGCTGGAGTCAGAGGTAGAGCTGAAGTCAGGGTTGGAGGTGGAGCTGATGTCAGAGACTACTGTGGAGCTGGAGGCGGAGCTGAAGGCAGAGGCAGAGCAGGTCTGGAGCTGGAGGCACAGTCAAAGGCGGAGTTGGTGGTGGAGTCAGAGAATGCTCCATTAAACCATATAGTGTACATTCCTTCCCTGCAACACTAGTGAAGTCTTCATGGTATAGTGGATAGTGCTCTGGACTCTCACCCCAGCGACCCGAGTTCAAATCCCGGCTGAAGTCAGAGGCAGAGATGGTGTAGAGCTGGAGTCAGAGGCAGAAATGAAGTCAGAGGTAGAGCTGGTGTGGAGCTGAAGTCAGAGGCGGAGATGAAGTAGGAGTCAGATGCAAAGCTGGTGTGGGGCTGGAGTTGGAGGCAGAGCTGGTGTGGGGTTGGAGTCAGAGGTGGAGCTGAAGTCAGAGACTGGTGTGGAGCTGGAGTCAGAGGTAGAGCTGAAGTCAGGGTTGGAGGTGGAGGTGAAGTCAGAGACTGGTGTGGAGCTGGAGGCGGAGCTGAAGGCAGAGGCAGAGCAGGTCTGGAGCTGGAGGCACAGTCAAAGGCGGAAGTGGGGCTGAAGTCAGAGGCAGAGCTGGAGGCGGTGCTGAAGTCAGAGGTGGAGCTGAAGTCAGAGGCAGAGCTGGTGGTGGAGTCAGAGAATGCTCCATTAAACCATATAGTGTACATTCCTTCCCTGCAACACTAGTGAAGTCTTCATGGTATAGTGGATAGTGCTCTGGACTCTCACCCCAGCGACCCGAGTTCAAATCCCGGTGGGACCAAAGAAAATATGTCATCATGGAAAAGGCGTTGGTGGCGGAGCTGGAGCTGTAGGCGGAGCTGAAGTCAGAGGCGGAGCTGGAGTCAGAGGCAGATTTGGTGTGGTGCCGAAATTGGAGGCGGAGCTGAGGTCAGTGGCAGAGATGGTGTGGAGCTGGAGTTGGAGGTGGAGCTGAAGTCAGAGGCAGAGCTGGTGGTGGAGTCAGAGAATGCTCCATTAAACCATATAGTGTACATTCCTTCCCTGCAACACTAGTGAAGTCTTCATGGTATAGTGGATAGTGCTCTGGACTCTCACCCCAGCGACCCGAGTTCAAATCCCGGTGGGACCAAAGAAAATATGTCATCATGGAAAAGGCGTTCGTGGCGGAGCTGGAGCTGTAGGCGGAGCTGAAGTCAGAGGCGGAGCTGGAGTCAGAGGCAGATTTGGTTTGGTACCGAAATTGGAGGCGGAGCTGAAGTCAGTGGCAGAGATGGTGTGGAGCTGGAGTTGGAGGAGAAGCTGTAGTCAGAGATGGAACTGAAGTTGTGGTCAGATGCAAAACTGGTATGGAGCTGGAGTCAGAGGCAGAGCTGGAGGCGGTGCTGAAGTCAGAGGTGGAGCTGAAGTCAGAGGCAGAGCTGGTGGTGGAGTCAGAGAATGCTCCATTAAACCATATAGTGTACATTCCTTCCCTGCAACACTAATGAAGTCTTCATGGTATAGTGGATAGTGCTCTGGACTCTCACCCCAGCGACCCGAGTTCAAATCCCGGCTGAAGTCAGAGGCAGAGATGGTGTAGAGCTGGAGTCAGAGGCAGAAATGAAGTCAGAGGTAGAGCTGGTGTGGAGCTGAAGTCAGAGTCGGAGATGAAGTAGGAGTCAGATGCAAAGCTGGTGTGGGGCCGGAGTTGGAGGCAGAGCTGGTGTGGAGCTGAAGTCAGAGGTGGAGCTGAAGTCAGAGACTGGTGTGGAGCTGGCGGCGGTGTTGGAGGCGGAAGTGGGGCTGAAGTCAGAGGCAGAGATGGTGTAGAGCTGGAGTCAGAGGCAGAAATGAAGTCAGAGGTAGAGCTGGTGTGGAGCTGAAGTCAGAGGCGGAGATGAAGTTGGAGTTGGAGGCAGAGCTGGTGTGGAGCTGGAGTCAGAGGTAGAGCTGAAGTCAGGGTTGGAGGTGGAGCTGATGTCAGAGACTGGTGTGGAGCTGGAGGCGGAGCTGAAGGCAGAGGCAGAGCAGGTCTGGAGCTGGAGGCACAGTCAAAGGCGGAAGTGGGGCTGAAGTCAGAGGCGGAGATGAAGTAGGAGTCAGATGCAAAGCTGGTGTGGGGCTGGAGTTGGAGGCAGAGCTGGTGTGGAGCTGAGGTCAGAGGTGGAGATGAAGTCAGAGACTGGTGTGGAGCTGGAGTCAGAGGTAGAGCTGAAGTCAGGGTTGGAGGTGGAGCTGAAGTCGGAGACTGGGGTTGAGCTGGAGGCGGAGCTGAAGGCAGAGGCAGAGCAGGTCTGGAGCTGGAGGCAGAGTCAAAGGCGGAAGTGGGGCTAAAGTCAGAGGCAGAGCTGGAGGTGGAGCTGAAGTCAGAGGCAGAGCTGGAGGCGGTGCTGAAGTCAGAGGCGGAGATGAAGTTGAAGTCAGATGCAAAGCTGGTGGGGCTGGAGTCAGAGGTGGAGCTGAAGTCAGAGGCAGAGCTGGAGGCGGAGCTGAAGTCAGAAGCAGAGCTGGAGGCGGTGCTGAAGTCAGAGGTGGAGCTGAAGTCAGAGGCAGAGCTGGTGGTGGAGTCAGAGAATGCTCCATTAAACCATATAGTGTACATTCCTTCCCTGCAACACTAGTAAAGTCTTCATGGTATAGTGAATAGTGCTCTGGACTCTCACCCCAGCGACCCGAGTTCAAATCCCGGTGGGACCAAAGAAAATATGTCATCATGGAAAAGGCGTTGGTGGCGGAGCTGGAGCTGTAGGCGGAGCTGAAGTCAGAGGCGAAGCTGAAGTCAGAGGCAGATTTGGTGTGGTGCCGAAATTGGAGGCGGAACTGAAGTCAGTGGCAGAGATGGTGTGGAGCTGGAGTTGGAGGAGAAGCTGTAGTCAGAGATGGAACTGAAGTTGTGGTCAGATGCAGAACTGGTGTGGAGCTGAAGTCAGAGGCGGAGCTGAAGTCAGAAACTGGTGTGGAGCTGGCGGCGGAGTTGGCGGCGGAAGTGGGGCTGAACTCAGAGGCAGAGATGGTGTAGAGCTGGAGTCAGAGGCAGAAATGAAGTCAGAGGTAGAGCTGGTGTGGAGCTGAAGTCAGAGGCGGAGATGAAGTTGGAGTCAGATGCAAAACTGGTGTGGGGCTGGAGTTGGAGGCAGAGCTGGTGTGGAGCTGAAGTCAGAGGTGGAGCTGAAGTCAGAGACTGGTGTAGAGCTGGAGTCAGAGGTAGAGCTGAAGTCAGGGTTGGAGGTGGAGCTGATGTCAGAGACTACTGTGGAGCTGGAGGCGGAGCTGAAGGCAGAGGCAGAGCAGGTCTGGAGCTGGAGGCACAGTCAAAGGCGGAGTTGGTGGTGGAGTCAGAGAATGCTCCATTAAACCATATAGTGTACATTCCTTCCCTGCAACACTAGTGAAGTCTTCATGGTATAGTGGATAGTGCTCTGGACTCTCACCCCAGCGACCCGAGTTCAAATCCCGGCTGAAGTCAGAGGCAGAGATGGTGTAGAGCTGGAGTCAGAGGCAGAAATGAAGTCAGAGGTAGAGCTGGTGTGGAGCTGAAGTCAGAGGCGGAGATGAAGTAGGAGTCAGATGCAAAGCTGGTGTGGGGCTGGAGTTGGAGGCAGAGCTGGTGTGGGGTTGGAGTCAGAGGTGGAGCTGAAGTCAGAGACTGGTGTGGAGCTGGAGTCAGAGGTAGAGCTGAAGTCAGGGTTGGAGGTGGAGCTGAAGTCAGAGACTGGTGTGGAGCTGGAGGCGGAGCTGAAGGCAGAGGCAGAGCAGGTCTGGAGCTGGAGGCACAGTCAAAGGCGGAAGTGGGGCTGAAGTCAGAGGCAGAGCTGGAGGCGGAGCTGAAGTCAGAGGCAGAGCTGGAGGCGGTGCTGAAGTCAGAGGTGGAGCTGAAGTCAGAGGCAGAGCTGGTGGTGGAGTCAGAGAATGCTCCATTAAACCATATAGTGTACATTCCTTCCCTGCAACACTAGTGAAGTCTTCATGGTATAGTGGATAGTGCTCTGGACTCTCACCCCAGCGACCCGAGTTCAAATCCCGGTGGGACCAAAGAAAATATGTCATCATGGAAAAGGCGTTGGTGGCGGAGCTGGAGCTGTAGGCGGAGCTGAAGTCAGAGGCGGAGCTGGAGTCAGAGGCAGATTTGGTGTGGTGCCGAAATTGGAGGCGGAGCTGAGATCAGTGGCAGAGATGGTGTGGAGCTGGAGTTGGAAGTGGAGCTGAAGTCAGAGGCAGAGCTGGTGGTGGAGTCAGAGAATGCTCCATTAAACCATATAGTGTACATTCCTTCCCTGCAACACTAGTCAAGTCTTCATGGTATAGTGGATAGTGCTCTGGACTCTCACCCCAGCGACCCGAGTTCAAATCCCGGTGGGACCAAAGAAAATATATCATCATGGAAAAGGCGTTGGTGGCGGAGCTGGAGCTGTAGGCGGAGCTGAAGTCAGAGGCGGAGCTGGAGTCAGAGGCAGATTTGGTGTGGTACCGAAATTGGAGGCGGAGCTGAAGTCAGTGGCAGAGATGGTGTGGAGCTGGAGTTGGAGGAGAAGCTGTAGTCAGAGATGGAACTGAAGTTGTGGTCAGATGCAAAACTGGTATGGAGCTGGAGTCAGAGGCAGAGCTGGAGGCGGTGCTGAAGTCAGAGGTGGAGCTGAAGTCAGAGGCAGAGCTGGTGGTGGAGTCAGAGAATGCTCCATTAAACCATATAGTGTACATTCCTTCCCTGCAACACTAATGAAGTCTTCATGGTATAGTGGATAGTGCTCTGGACTCTCACCCCAGCGACCCGAGTTCAAATCCCGGCTGAAGTCAGAGGCAGAGATGGTGTAGAGCTGGAGTCAGAGGCAGAAATGAAGTTAGAGGTAGAGCTGGTGTGGAGCTGAAGTCAGAGGCGGAGATGAAGTAGGAGTCAGATGCAAAGCTGGTGTGGGGCTGGAGTTGGAGGCAGAGCTGGTGTGGAGCTGAAGTCAGAGGTGGAGCTGAAGTCAGAGACTGGTGTGGAGCTGGCCGCGGTGTTGGAGGCGGAAGTGGGGCTGAAGTCAGAGGCAGAGATGGTGTAGAGCTGGAGTCAGAGGCAGAAATGAAGTCAGAGGTAGAGCTGGTGTGGAGCTGAAGTCAGAGGCGGAGATGAAGTTGGAGTTGGAGGCAGAGCTGGTGTGGAGCTGGAGTCAGAGGTAGAGCTGAAGTCAGGGTTGGAGGTGGAGCTGATGTCAGAGACTGGTGTGGAGCTGGAGGCGGAGCTGAAGGCAGAGGCAGAGCAGGTCTGGAGCTGGAGGCACAGTCAAAGGCGGAAGTGGGGCTGAAGTCAGAGGCGGAGATGAAGTAGGAGTCAGATGCAAAGCTGGTGTGGGGCTGGAGTTGGAGGCAGAGCTGGTGTGGAGCTGAGGTCAGAGGTGGAGATGAAGTCAGAGACTGGTGTGGAGCTGGAGTCAGAGGTAGAGCTGAAGTCAGGGTTGGAGGTGGAGCTGAAGTCGGAGACTGGGGTTGAGCTGGAGGCGGAGCTGAAGGCAGAGGCAGAGCAGGTCTGGAGCTGGAGGCAGAGTCAAAGGCGGAAGTGGGGCTAAAGTCAGAGGCAGAGCTGGAGGTGGAGCTGAAGTCAGAGGCAGAGCTGGAGGCGGTGCTGAAGTCAGAGGCGGAGATGAAGTTGAAGTCAGATGCAAAACTGGTGGGGCTGGAGTCAGAGGTGGAGCTGAAGTCAGAGGCAGAGCTGGAGGCGGAGCTGAAGTCAGAAGCAGAGCTGGAGGCGGTGCTGAAGTCAGAGGTGGAGCTGAAGTCAGAGGCAGAGCTGGTGGTGGAGTCAGAGAATGCTCCATTAAACCATATAGTGTACATTCCTTCCCTGCAACACTAGTAAAGTCTTCATGGTATAGTGGATAGTGCTCTGGACTCTCACCCCAGCGACCCGAGTTCAAATCCCGGTGGGACCAAAGAAAATATGTCATCATGGAAAAGGCGTTGGTGGCGGAGCTGGAGCTGTAGGCGGAGCTGAAGTCAGAGGCGAAGCTGAAGTCAGAGGCAGATTTGGTGTGGTGCCGAAATTGGAGGCGGAACTGAAGTCAGTGGCAGAGATGGTGTGGAGCTGGAGTTGGAGGAGAAGCTGTAGTCAGAGATGGAACTGAAGTTGTGGTCAGATGCAGAACTGGTGTGGAGCTGGAGTCAGAGGCGGAGCTGAAGTCAGAAACTGGTGTGGAGCTGGCGGCGGAGTTGGCGGCGGAAGTGGGGCTGAACTCAGAGGCAGAGATGGTGTAGAGCTGGAGTCAGAGGCAGAAATGAAGTCAGAGGTAGAGCTGGTGTGGAGCTGAAGTCAGAGGCGGAGATGAAGTTGGAGTCAGATGCAAAACTGGTGTGGGGCTGGAGCTGAAGTCAGAGGTGGAGCTGAAGTCAGAGACTGGTGTAGAGCTGGAGTCAGAGGTAGAGCTGAAGTCAGGGTTGGAGGTGGAGCTGATGTCAGAGACTACTGTGGAGCTGGAGGCGGAGCTGAAGGCAGAGGCAGAGCAGGTCTGGAGCTGGAGGCACAGTCAAAGGCGGAGTTGGTGGTGGAGTCAGAGAATGCTCCATTAAACCATATAGTGTACATTCCTTCCCTGCAACACTAGTGAAGTCTTCATGGTATAGTGGATAGTGCTCTGGACTCTCACCCCAGCGACCCGAGTTCAAATCCCGGCTGAAGTCAGAGGCAGAGATGGTGTAGAGCTGGAGTCAGAGGCAGAAATGAAGTCAGAGGTAGAGCTGGTGTGGAGCTGAAGTCAGAGGCGAAGATGAAGTAGGAGTCAGATGCAAAGCTGGTGTGGGGCTGGAGTTGGAGGCAGAGCTGGTGTGGGGTTGGAGTCAGAGGTGGAGCTGAAGTCAGAGACTGGTGTGGAGCTGGAGTCAGAGGTAGAGCTGAAGTCAGGGTTGGAGGTGGAGCTGAAGTCAGAGACTGGTGTGGAGCTGGAGGCGGAGCTGAAGGCAGAGGCAGAGCAGGTCTGGAGCTGGAGGCACAGTCAAAGGCGGAAGTGGGGCTGAAGTCAGAGGCAGAGCTGGAGGCGGAGCTGAAGTCAGAGGCAGAGCTGGAGGCGGTGCTGAAGTCAGAGGTGGAGCTGAAGTCAGAGGCAGAGCTGGTGGTGGAGTCAGAGAATGCTCCATTAAACCATATAGTGTACATTCCTTCCCTGCAACACTAGTGAAGTCTTCATGGTATAGTGGATAGTGCTCTGGACTCTCACCCCAGCGACCCGAGTTCAAATCCCGGTGGGACCAAAGAAAATATGTCATCATGGAAAAGGCGTTGGTGGCGGAGCTGGAGCTGTAGGCGGAGCTGAAGTCAGAGGCGGAGCTGGAGTCAGAGGCAGATTTGGTGTGGTGCCGAAATTGGAGGCGGAGCTGAGGTCAGTGGCAGAGATGGTGTGGAGCTGGAGTTGGAGGTGGAGCTGAAGTCAGAGGCAGAGCTGGTGGTGGAGTCAGAGAATGCTCCATTAAACCATATAGTGTACATTCCTTCCCTGCAACACTAGTGAAGTCTTCATGGTATAGTGGATAGTGCTCTGGACTCTCACCCCAGCAACCCGAGTTCAAATCCCGGTGGGACCAAAGAAAATATGTCATCATGGAAAAGGCGTTGGTGGCGGAGCTGGAGCTGTAGGCGGAGCTGAAGTCAGAGGCGGAGCTGGAGTCAGAGGCAGATTTGGTGTGGTACCGAAATTGGAGGCGGAGCTGAAGTCAGTGGCAGAGATGGTGTGGAGCTGGAGTTGGAGGAGAAGCTGTAGTCAGAGATGGAACTGAAGTTGTGGTCAGATGCAAAACTGGTATGGAGCTGGAGTCAGAGGCAGAGCTGGAGGCGGTGCTGAAGTCAGAGGTGGAGCTGAAGTCAGAGGCAGAGCTGGTGGTGGAGTCAGAGAATGCTCCATTAAACCATATAGTGTACATTCCTTCCCTGCAACACTAATGAAGTCTTCATGGTATAGTGGATAGTGCTCTGGACTCTCACCCCAGCGACCCGAGTTCAAATCCCGGCTGAAGTCAGAGGCAGAGATGGTGTAGAGCTGGAGTCAGAGGCAGAAATGAAGTCAGAGGTAGAGCTGGTGTGGAGCTGAAGTCAGAGGCGGAGATGAAGTAGGTGTCAGATGCAAAGCTGGTGTGGGGCTGGAGTTGGAGGCAGAGCTGGTGTGGAGCTGAAGTCAGAGGTGGAGCTGAAGTCAGAGACTGGTGTGGAGCTGGCGGCGGTGTTGGAGGCGGAAGTGGGGCTGAAGTCAGAGGCAGAGATGGTGTAGAGCTGGAGTCAGAGGCAGAAATGAAGTCAGAGGTAGAGCTGGTGTGGAGCTGAAGTCAGAGGCGGAGATGAAGTTGGAGTTGGAGGCAGAGCTGGTGTGGAGCTGAAGTCAGAGACTGGTGTGGAGCTGGAGTCAGAGGTAGAGCTGAAGTCAGGGTTGGAGGTGGAGCTGATGTCAGAGACTGGTGTGGAGCTGGAGGCGGAGCTGAAGGCAGAGGCAGAGCAGGTCTGGAGCTGGAGGCACAGTCAAAGGCGGAAGTGGGGCTGAAGTCAGAGGCGGAGATGAAGTAGGAGTCAGATGCAAAGCTGGTGTGGGGCTGGAGTTGGAGGCAGAGCTGGTGTGGAGCTGAGGTCAGAGGTGGAGATGAAGTCAGAGACTGGTGTGGAGCTGGAGTCAGAGGTAGAGCTGAAGTCAGGGTTGGAGGTGGAGCTGAAGTCGGAGACTGGGGTTGAGCTGGAGGCAGAGCTGAAGGCAGAGGCAGAGCAGGTCTGGAGCTGGAGGCAGAGTCAAAGGCGGAAGTGGGGCTAAAGTCAGAGGCAGAGCTGGAGGTGGAGCTGAAGGCAGAGGCAGAGCTGGAGGCGGTGCTGAAGTCAGAGGCGGAGATGAAGTTGAAGTCAGATGCAAAGCTGGTGTGGGGCTGGAGTCAGAGGTGGAGCTGAAGTCAGAGGCAGAGCTGGAGGCGGAGCTGAAGTCAGAAGCAGAGCTGGAGGCGGTGCTGAAGTCAGAGGTGGAGCTGAAGTCAGAGGCAGAGCTGGTGGTGGAGTCAGAGAATGCTCCATTAAACCATATAGTGTACATTCCTTCCCTGCAACACTAGTAAAGTCTTCATGGTATAGTGGATAGTGCTCTGGACTCTCACCCCAGCGACCCGAGTTCAAATCCCGGTGGGACCAAAGAAAATATGTCATCATGGAAAAGGCGTTGGTGGCGGAGCTGGAGCTGTAGGCGGAGCTGAAGTCAGAGGCGAAGCTGAAGTCAGAGGCAGATTTGGTGTGGTGCCGAAATTGGAGGCGGAACTGAAGTCAGTGGCAGAGATGGTGTGGAGCTGGAGTTGGAGGAGAAGCTGTAGTCAGAGATGGAACTGAAGTTGTGGTCAGATGCAGAACTGGTGTGGAGCTGGAGTCAGAGGCGGAGCTGAAGTCAGAAACTGGTGTGGAGCTGGCGGCGGAGTTGGCGGCGGAAGTGGGGCTGAACTCAGAGGCAGAGATGGTGTAGAGCTGGAGTCAGAGGCAGAAATGAAGTCAGAGGTAGAGCTGGTGTGGAACTGAAGTCAGAGGCGGAGATGAAGTTGGAGTCAGATGCAAAATTGGTGTGGGGCTGGAGTTGGAGGCAGAGCTGGTGTGGAGCTGAAGTCAGAGGTGGAGCTGAAGTCAGAGACTGGTGTAGAGCTGGAGTCAGAGGTAGAGCTGAAGTCAGGGTTGGAGGTGGAGCTGATGTCAGAGACTACTGTGGAGCTGGAGGCGGAGCTGAAGGCAGAGGCAGAGCAGGTCTGGAGCTGGAGGCAGAGTCAAACGCGGAAGTGGGGCTGAAGTCAGAGGCAGAGCTGGAGGCGGAGCTGAAGTCAGAGGCAGAGCTGGAGGCGGTGCTGAAGTCAGAGGTGGAGCTGAAGTCAGAGGCAGAGCTGGTGGTGGAGTCAGAGAATGCTCCATTAAACCATATAGTGTACATTCCTTCCCTGCAACACTAGTGAAGTCTTAATGGTATAGTGGATAGTGCTCTGGACTCTCACCCCAGCGACCCGAGTTCAAATCCCGGTGGGACCAAAGAAAATATGTCATCATGGAAAAGGTGTTGGAGGCGGAGCTGGAGCTGTAGGCGGAGCTGAAGTCAGAGGCGGACCTGAAGTCAGAGGCAGATTTGGTGTGGCGCCGGAATTGGAAGCGGAGCTGAAGTCAGTGGCAGAGATGGTGTGGAACTGGAGTTGGAGGAGGAGCTGTAGTCAGAGATGGAACTGAAGTTGAAGTCAGATGCAAAACTGGTGTGGAGCTAGAGTCAGAGGTGGAGCTGAAGTCAGAAACTGGTGTGGAGCTGGCGGCGGAGTTGGAGGCGGAAGTGGGGCTGAAGGCAGAGGCAGAGATGATGTAGAGCTGAAGTCAGAGGTAGAGCTGGTGTGGAGCTGAAGTCAGAGGCGGAGATGAAATTGGAGTCAGATGCAAATCTGGTGTGGGGCTGGAGTCAGAGGTGGAGCTGGAGTCAGAGGTAGAGCTGAAGTCAGGGTTGGAGGTGGAGCTGAAGTCGGAGACTGGTGTGGAGCTGGAGGCGGAGCTGAAGGCAGAGGCAGAGCAGGTCTGGAGCTGGAGGCATAGTCAAAGGCGGAAGTGGGGCTGAAGTCAGAGGCAGAGCTGGTGGTGGAGTCAGAGAATGCTCCATTAAACCATATAGTGTACATTCCTTCCCTGCAACACTAGTGAAGTCTTCATGGTATAGTGGATAGTGCTCTGGACTCTCACCCCAGCGACCCGAGTTCAAATCCCGGTGGGACCAAAGAAAATATGTCATCATGGAAAAGGCGTTGGTGGCGGAGCTGGAGCTGTAGGCGGAGCTGAAGTCAGAGGCGGAGCTGGAGTCAGAGGCAGATTTGGTGTGGTGCCGAAATTGGAGGCGGAGCTGAAGTCAGTGGCAGAGATGGTGTGGAACTGGAGTTGGAGGAGGAGTTGTAGTCAGAGATGGAACTAAAGTTGTGGTCAGATGCAGAACTGGTATGGAGCTGGAGTCAGAGGCGGAGCTGAAGTCAGAAACTGGTGTGGAGCTGGCGGCGGAGTTGGAGGCGGAAGTGGGGCTGAAGTCAGAGGCAGAGATGGTGTAGAGCTGGAGTCAGAGGCAGAAAGGAAGTCAGAGGTAGAGCTGCCTCTGCCTCTGCCTTCAGCCCCACTTCCGCCTTTGACTCTGCCTCCAGCTCCAGACCTGCTCTGCCTCTGCCTTCAGCTCCGCCTCCAACTCCACACCAGTCTCCGACTTCAGCTCTACCTCTGACTCCAGCTCCACACCAGTCTCACTTCAGCTCCACCTCTGACTCCAGCCCCACACCAGATTTGCATCTGACTCCAACTTCATCTCCGCCTCTGACTACAGCTCCACACCAGCTCTACCTCTGACTTCATTTCTGCCTCTGACTCCAGCTCTACACCATCTCTGCCTCTGACTTCAGCCCCACTTCCTCCTCCAACTCCGCCGCCAGGTCCACACCAGTTTCTGACTTCAGCTCCACCTCTGACTCCAGCTCCACACCAGTTCTGCATCTGACTTCAACTTCAGTTCCATCTCACACTACAGCTTCTCCTCCAACTCCAGTTCCACACCATCTCTGCCACTGACTTCAGCTACGCTTCCAATTCCGGCGCCACACCAAATCTGCCTCTGACTTCAGGTCCGCCTCTGACTTCAGCTCCGCCTACAGCTCCAGCTCCGCCTCCAACACCTTTTCCATGATGACATATTTTCTTTGGTCCCACCGGGATTTGAACTCGGGTCGCTGGGGTGAGAGTCCAGAGCACTATCCACTATACCATTAACACTTCACTAGTGTTGCAGGGAAGGAATGTACACTATATGGTTTAATGGAGCATTCTCTGACTCCACCACCAGCTCTGCCTCTGACTTCAGCTCCACCTCTGACTTCAGCACCGCCTCCAGCTCTGCCTCTGACTTCAGCTCCGCCTCCAGCTCTGCCTCTGACTTCAGCCCCACTTCCGCCTTTGACTCTGCCTCCAGCTCCAGACTTGCTCTGCGTCTGCCTTCAGCTCCGCCTCCAGCTCCACACCAGTCTCCGACTTCAGCTCCACCTCCAATCCTGACTTCAGCTCTACCTCTGACTCCAGCTCCACACCAGTCTCACTTCAGCTCCACCTCTGACTCCAGCCCCACACCAGATTTGCATCTGACTCCAACTTCATCTCCGCCTCTGACTACAGTTCCACACCAGCTCTACCTCTGACTTCATTTCTGCCTCTGACTCCAGCTCTACACCATCTCTGCCTCTGACTTCAGCCCCACTTCCGCCTTCAACTCTGGAGTCAGAGGTGGAGCTGAAGTCAGAGTCTGGTGTGGATAGTGCTCTGGACTCTCACCATAGCTCCATACCTCCAGAGCTCCAGGGCTCCATAGCTCCATACCTCCAGAGCTCCATACCTCCAGAGCTCCATACCTCCAGAGCTCCAGAGCTCCATAGCACCAGAGCTCCATGGCTTCAGAGCTCCATAGCACCATAGCTCCATACCTCCAGAGCTCCAGGGCTCCATAGCTCCATACCTCCAGAGCTCCATACCTCCAGAGCTCCAGAGCTCCATAGCACCAGAGCTCCATGGCTTCAGAGCTCCATAGCACCATAGCTCCATACCTCCAAAGCTCCAGGGCTCCATAGCTCCATACCTCCAGAGCTCCATACCTCCAGAGCTCCATAGCTCCAGCCTGGGTGGCTGGTGGCTCCATAGCTCCATACTTCCATAGCTCCAGTGGCTCAATCGTTACCAGACTGTGTCCAAGCAGTATGCGCAGCAGCGCTTGCAGTGACACTATCCGCAGATGTGGTCCTTTTCCACAAAATGGACTTGTTGGTTCCACATGCTGTAGATGTGTTGCTACTGCAAAGCAAAATGAACTTTTTGTCACCCGCCAGACACCTATCCTACACTGCTACACTTCTGTCACAACCGCATATTATGATAAAAAGGTGCACAGTCCTAAATCCAGCAACATTGATCCCGTTGCCAGAGGATGGAACCCCACATAATTGTTTAGATGCTACAGAACATCTACAGCTACCTAGACAAGATTTAAGTGACACTCCACTTGATAAAGGGGAAAAGTGGTTTGTGGATGGATCATGTTCAAAGGATCCTAAAGGGAACAATCAAAGTGGTTATGCAATTGTGAAGTTGCCAAACCGGATTATTGAAGCAGAGAAGCTTCCATGCAATCGGTCAGCGCAAGCTGCTGAGCTGATTGCACTGACAAGAGCTTGTCAATTAGCAAGAGATAAGGAAGTCACTGTATACACAGACAGTCAGTATGCGTTTTCTACTCTGTTCTATTTTTCAAAACAATGGGAGCGCAGGGGGATGACAACATCAACCGGTAAGCCGGTTACCCATGCCTCCTTGTTGAAAGACTTGTTGCAGGCCATCCGTTTACCTGCTAAACTTGCTGTGTGTAAATGTGCTGCTCACACCACAGGCACAGATGAAGTCTCAAATGGAAACAGATTTGCAGACAAAATCGCTAAGGAAGCAGCAGCAGGGAAACATGGCCATGAAATTTTTTTAATAGATTCAGAGGACACCCAACTCATAGATAAAACTATACTGACAGACATGCAGGGCAATGCTCCAATGGTGGAAAAACGAATGTGGGCGACAAAAGGTGCAGTTGTGGATACAGATAATATCCACCGCATCAATGACAAACCTGTTTTACCAAAATCACTTTTTAAGGCAGCAGCAATTGCGACACATGGGCCTTGCCACGTGTCGACAGGAGGGATGAGGTCCATCATACATCAACAATTCACTACCTTTGGTTTAGATGCTTACTTAAAAAATTTTTGTAAAGCATGTCCTGTTTGTGTGAAACATAATCCACAAGGAAACATGAGACCTAAGAGAGGATCCTTTCCAAAACCGTCTTACCCATTCCAAATCATGCACATGGATTTTATTGAACTCACACAAAGTGGACCTCACAAATACTGCCTAGTGATGATTGATGCATTTTCCAAATGGGTTGAAATAGTTCCATCTAAACGAGCAGATGCCTTAACAGTGGCAAAAGCCATTTGCAAAACCGTCATACCGGTTCATGGCATCCCACAGATCATTTACAGTGACAATGGTCCACACTTTGTGAACCAAGTTGTACAAAACATGGCTGTACACCTTGGGATAACGTTAAAAAAACACTGTGCTTGGCACCCATCCAGTGCAGGCCTGGTTGAACGAGCAAACGCTACTATCAAAAGCAGGTTGAAAAAATGCATGGAATCAACAGGCAGAGCCTGGCCAGAGTGCCTAGACTTGGTGAAACTCTATATGAGAATCACCCCCAATTCAGAAGGGCTAACGCCTTTTGAAATTATACATGGGAGACCATATAGACTACCTGTGTTCCCTGCAGATTTGCAAAAAGCAGATGAAGAACAGACCTTGGCAGATTACATGATCAGAACACTCAAAATGAAAGATGTGTTAAATGCAAATTTACTGCCGCCTGGTCTTCTCTCCCCACAGGTTGATAACCTCATTAAGCCAGGAGACTGGGTCTACATCAAGGTCATCAAAAGAAAGAACTGGGCCAGCCCGCGGTGGGAGGGACCATTCCAAGTCTTGCTGACTACCCCCACTGCAGTAAAGATTGCTGAACGGCCCAGCTGGATTCACCTCAGCCACTGCAAGTTGCAGAGAGTGCTGGACCCCTCATTCGGAGTGGTGGGGAAGGCCGACTTCAAAGGAGTTTCATCGTTTAGGGTGGAACGTCTCAACGTCGGTGAAGAATTCAGCGATCCCCACTCCGCTAGGCGAGGAGATGTCCCGGTGTCTCTGCCATCCTAGTAGCAACGGAATTCCATATGCCAGGTGGATTCTATGCTGCGCTGTGGTTGGAGTGTGCTATGGTTTGTGGGCTCATCTGAATGGACCAATGGACAGTGTCATTCGTGGAAGAAGATGGTCACATGATGAGAATTTCGAGGACTGGTCATGGGACCCCAGAAACCCATACGAAACCAACGCTTGGTACCGATATGTGAAGTTCAGTGTGAGAGCTCACACACAGGAGGGATGCTATGTGTGTTCCAAACTCCCTCCTTCCTCCACACAAGTTCACTTGGAGGCGAGAGCAATGAATGTCACTGAAGCAAAATGTATGGCATCCATAGGAGGAATTGGATATCAACACCGTGCTGTCACAGTCAGGGATGCCGACCCTTTCCGCCCTGGACTTGCAGACGGTACCTGTGATCAGCTTTTCTGGACAAATCTCAATGTGACTGTTAAAGGACGAACATTGCCGCAAGTGGCCTACACAGAGAGACCAGCTGGAGTGAACTACACATGTTACATCCAAGGAAATGAGACCCACAAATGCATCAACGACGACTGCTCTCCAGGAGGAAACTGGATGGGAGCTTTGGACATCACCGCTGAGTGTCAGGATAAGAGAGCCATTTCAAGTGGTGAGGGATCTCCCACCGATATGGCTGCGCCATCTAACGGGACCTACTTCATACAGAATGGCTGGTGGCTTTGTGGTCACAAGGTTTATCCGATGCTGCCCGCCAACTGGACAGGAGTGTGTGCTCCAGTGTGGGTGACAGACCACACTTACAGGATAAAACACCATCAGCTGACGACAGCACACAACTCTTCTGGACGTCGACGCAGGGCTGTTGCAACCTTTGACCCTCATGACCCTGTCTGGGGTGCGAACGTGCCAGATGATCATAAAATATGGTCCGTCGGAGACAAAGTTGTTCATGCGCTTTTTCCTTGGATCGGAGTTGGAAAACAAGCACTCTACATCGAGACACTGAACTATCGTTTCCAATCGTTTGTGAATTTCTCGCTGCAGGTCAATGATGGTCAAAACAGAGAGATTGAGGCTATTAGGCTAATGGTCTTACAAAACAGGATGGTTCTGGACTTGATGACTGCAGCGCAAGGTGGTGTGTGCCACATTATTGGGACCTCCTGTTGCACATACATACCAGGGGAAAATGACACGCACATCAACGACGCCATGAATTCACTGAAGAACTTACAGCAGGCCATGTCAAAAGACAAAGTCCCACACCAATGGGATTTCCTTTCGTGGCTATTCTCTGGCAACTGGTGGCAACTGCTGTTGAAATTTGTGGCTCCTGTGCTTTTTGTGCTTGTGTTGATGTGCTTATTTACAACTTGTGTTATCCCGTGTTTGAAGTCTGTTGTATCAAGATTTTTGTCTTCTACCATAGCACAAGTGCAAATACAACATATCAGACATGTCAAATGTGATGACTATGACGGCTGAACAAGCACGAGCAGTTTTTGTCTTGACTGTTATTATTGATAACATTATGGTCGCCTAAGGCAGAGGGACCGTGTGAGACTTTTCCTGCATTATAACATCTTGCCGCAGGTTTTTCACTCACACACTAAAATTGATCTATGTAGATTGCGTAGATGATGTTTAGCCGAGCATGTTTTACAGAAACTTAATGATTTGACCATCGAAAATGCTTCGCAAGTGATGGGTACAATGATGTGCTGTTTCTGTGTTTTTATGTTATTGTTATTTTTCTTCATTATATTTTCCTACTTATGTTTTATTGATCGGGGTGAGCATAATCATATGATAAACAGGAGGGATATGTTAGGGTTTATAAACTATCTTGATCGTATGATTATGTTGGGATGTAGACTAGAATGATGAACTTTGTTTGAACCTTTTACCTTCCCGTGATTCTGAACAGTTGAACCATTCAGTTGTTGAAGCTCTCCAGGTGGTGTGGAGGCGTCCTTGTTTTGCTCCACTAGAATTTATGTCCACGGCCTCGTGGAGAGATAGACTGGGACCCTCCCAAGTGGTTAATCATTTGTTGAGGTGCCCACTACACATGTCAAATGTCACCCCCACCTTGGCTGACTCTCACCCCCACCCTTCTTCTCTCAATAAAGACTCTCTTGCATGACTTCAACGGCAGACTTTGTTCGGACATTGCTGTATCTACAGTACCGAACAGATTCTCCACTTGCAAGTGTTCAAAAGGCATATTGTCTCTCTGTTTGGTTCTTGCAAAATAAGTTAGAGTTAGAACATCCCTAACACATGAGGACTTCACTAGTGTTGCAGGGAAGGAATGTACACTATATGGTTTAATGGAGCATTCTCTGACTCCACCACCAGCTCTGCCTCTGACTTCAGCTCCACCTCTGACTTCAGCACCGCCTCCAGCTCTGCCTCTGACTTCAGCTCTGCCTCCAGCTCTGCCTCTGACTTCAGCCCCACTTCCGCCTTTGACTCTGCCTCCAGCTCCAGACCTGCTCTGCCTCTGCCTTCAGCTCCGCCTCCAGCTCCACACCAGTCTCTGACATCAGCTCCACCTCCAACCCTGACTTGAGCTCTACCTCTGACTCCAGCTCCACACCAGTCTCTGACTTCAGCTCCAGCCCCACACCAGCTTTGCATCTGACTCCTACTTCATCTCCACCTCTGACTTCAGCTCCACACCAGCTCTACCTCTGACTTCATTTCTGCCTCTGACTCCAGCTCTACACCATCTCTGCCTCTGACTTCAGCCGGGATTTGAACTTGGGTCGCTGGGGTGAGAGTCCAGAGCACTATCCACTATACCATGAAGACTTCACTAGTGTTGCAGGGAAGGAATGTACACTATATGGTTTAATGGAGCATTCTCTGACTCCACGACCAGCTCTGCCTCTGACTTCAGCTCCACCTCTGACTTCAGCACCGCCTCCAGCTCTGCCTCTGACTTCAGCTCCGCCTCCAGCTCTGCCTCTGACTTCAGCCCCACTTCCGCCTTTGACTGTGCCTCCAGCTCCAGACTTGCTCTGCCTCTGCCTTCAGCTCCGCCTCCAGCTCCACACCAGTCTCTGACTTCAGCTCCACCTCCAACCCTGACTTCAGCTCTACCTCTGACTCCAGCTCCACACCAGTCTCTGACTTCAGCTCCACCTCTGACTCCAGCCCCACACCAGCTTTGCATCTGACTCCAACTTCATCTCCGCCTCTGACTTCAGCTCCACACCAGCTCTACCTCTGACTTCATTTCTGCCTCTGACTCCACAACTTCAGTTCCATCTCTGACTACAGCTTCTCCTCCAACTCCAGCTCCACACCATCTCTGCCACTGACTTCAGCCCGCCTTCAATTTCGGCACCACACCAAATCTGCCTCTGACTTCACGTCCGCCTCTGACTTCAGCTCCGCCTACAGCTCCAGCTCCGCCACCAACGCCTTTTCCATGATGACATATTTTCTTTGATCCCACCGGGATTTGAACTCGGGTCGCTGGGGTGAGAGTCCAGAGCACTACCCACTATACCATGAAGACTTCACTAGTGTTGCAGGGAAGGAATGTACACTATATGGTTTAATGGAGCATTCTCTGACTCCACCACCAGCTCTGCCTCTGACTTCAGCTCCACCTCTGACTTCAGCACCACCTCCAGCTCTGCCTCTGACTTCAGCTCCGCCTCCAGCTCTGCCTCTGACTTCAGCCCCACTTCCGCCTTTGACTCTGCCTCCAGCTCCAGACCTGCTCTGCCTCTGCCTTCAGCTCCGCCTCCAGCTCCACACCAGTCTCTGACATCAGCTCCACTTCCAACCCTGACTTCAGCTCTACCTCTGACTCCAGCTCCACACCAGTCTCTGACTTCAGCTCCACCTCTGACTTCAGCTCCACACCAGCTCTGCCTCCAACTCCAGCCCCACACCAGCTTTGCATCTGACTCCTACTTCATCTCCGCCTCTGACTTCAGCTCCACACCAGCTCTACCTCTGACTTCATTTCTGCCTCTGACTCCAGCTCTACACCATCTCTGCCTCTGACTTCAGCCGGGATTTGAACTCGGGTCGCTGGGGTGAGAGTCCAGAGCACTATCCACTATACCATGAAGACTTCACTAGTGTTGCAGGGAAGGAATGTACACTATATGGTTTAATGGAGCATTCTCTGACTCCACCACCAGCTCTGCCTCTGACTTGAGCTGCACCTCTGACTTCAGCACCGCCTCCAGCTCTGCCTCTTACTTCAGCTCCGCCTCCAGCTCTGCCTCTGACTTCAGCCCAACTTCCGCCTTTGACTGTGCCTCCAGCTCCAGACCTGCTCTGCCTCTGCCTTCAGCTCCGCCTCCAGCTCCACACCAGTCTCTGACTTCAGCTCCACCTCCAACCCTGACTTCAGCTCTACATCTGACTCCAGCTCCACACCAGTCTCTGACTTCAGCTCCACCTCTGACTCCAGCCCCACACCAGCTTTGCATCTGACTCCAACTTCATCTCCGCCTCTGACTTCAGCTCCACACCAGCTCTACCTCTGACTTCATTTCTGCCTCTGACTCCAGCTCTACACCATCTCTGCCTCTGACTTCAGCCCCACTTCCGCCTCCAACTCCGCCGCCAGCTCCACACCAGTTTCTGACTTCAGCTCCACCTCTGACTCCAGCTCCACACCAGTTCTGCATCTGACCACAACTTCAGTTCCATCTCTGACTACAGCTTCTCCTCCAACTCCAGCTCCACACCATCTCTGCCACTGACTTCAGCTCCGCCTTCAATTTCGGCACCACACCAAATCTGCCTCTGACTTCAGCTCCGCCTCTGACTTCAGCTCCGCCTACAGCTCCAGCTCCGCCACCAACGCCTTTTCCATGATGACATATTTTCTTTGGTCCCACCGGGATTTGAACTCGGGTCGCTGGGGTGAGAGTCCAGAGCACTACCCACTATACCATGAAGACTTCACTAGTGTTGCAGGGAAGGAATGTACACTATATGGTTTAATGGAGCATTCTCTGACTCCACCACCAGCTCTGCCTCTGACTTCAGCTCCACCTCTGACTTCAGCACCGCCTCCAGCTCTGCCTCTGACTTCAGCTCCGCCTCCAGCTCTGCCTCTGACTTCAGCCCCACTTCCGCCTTTGACTCTGCCTCCAGCTCCAGACCTGCTCTGCCTCTGCCTTCAGCTCCGCCTCCAGCTCCACACCAGTCTCCGACTTCAGCTCCACCTCCAACCCTGACTTCAGCTGTACCTCTGACTCCAGCTCCTCACCAGTTTCACTTCAGCTCCACCTCTGACTCCAGCCCCACACCAGCTTTGCATCTGACTCCAATTTCATCTCCGCCTCTGACTTCAGCTCCACACCAGTTCTACCTCTGACTTCATTTCTGCCTCTGACTCCAGCTCTACACCATCTCTGCCTCTTACTTCAGCCCCACTTCCGCCTCCAACTCCGCCGCCAGCTCCACACCAGTTTCTGACTTCAGCTCCACCTCTGAGTCCAGCTCCACACCAGTTCTGCATCTGACTTCAACTTCAGTTCCATCTGACACTACAGCTCCTCCTCCAACTCCAGCTCCACACCATCTCTGCCACTGATTTCAGCTCCGCTTCCAATTCCGGCGCCACACTAAATCTGCCTCTGAGTTCAGGTCCGCCTCTGACTTCAGCTCCGCCTACAGCTCCAGCTCCGCCTCCAACACCTTTTCCATGATGACATATTTTCTTTGGTCCCACCGGGATTTGAACTCGGGTCGCTGGGGTGAGAGTCCAGAGCACTATCCACTATACCATTAAGACTTCACTAGTGTTGCAGGGAAGGAATGTACACTATATGGTTTAATGGAGCATTCTCTGACTCCACCACCAGCTCTGCCTCTGACTTCAGCTCCACCTCTGACTTCAGCACCGCCTCCAGCTCTGCCTCTGACTTCAGCTCCGCCTCCAGCTCTGCCTCTGACTTCAGCCCCACTTCCGCCTTTGACTCTGCCTCCAGCTCCAGACCTGCTCTGCCTCTGCCTTCAGCTCCGCCTCCAGCTCCACACCAGTCTCTGACATCAGCTCCACCTCCAACCCTGACTTCAGCTGTAACTCTGACTCCAGCTCCACACCAGTCTCTGACTTCAGCTCCACCTCTGACTTCAGCTCCACACAAGCTCTGCCTCCAACTCCAGCCCCACACCAGCTTTGCATCTGACTCCTACTTCATCTCCGCCTCTGACTTCAGGTCCACACCAGCTCTACCTCTGACTTCATTTCTGCCTCTGACTCCAGCTCTACACCATCTCTGCCTCTGACTTCAGCCGGGATTTGAACTCGGGTCGCTGGGGTGAGAGTCCAGAGCACTATCCACTATACCATGAAGACTTCACTAGTGTTGCAGGGAAGGAATGTACACTATATGGTTTAATGGAGCATTCTCTGACTCCACCACCAGCTCTGCCTCTGACTTCAGCTCCACCTCTGACTTCAGCACCGCCTCCAGCTCTGCCTCTGACTTCAGCTCTGCCTCTAACTTCAGCACCACTTCCGCCTTTGACTCTGCCTCCAGCTCCAGACCTGCTCTGCCTCTGCCTTCAGCTCCGCCTCCAGCTCCACACCAGTCTGACTTCAGCTCCACCTCCAACCCTGACTTCAGCTCTACCTCTGACTCCAGCTCCACACCAGTCTCTGACTTCAGCTCCACCTCTGACTCCAGCCCCACACCAGCTTTGCATCTAACTCCAACTACATCTCCGCCTCTGACTTCAGCTCCACACCAGCTCTACCTCTGACTTCCTTTCTGCCTCTGACTCCAGCTCTACACCATCTCTGCCTCTGACTTCAGCCCCACTTCCGCCTCCAACTCCGCCGCCAGCTCCACACCAGTTTCTGACTTCAGCTCCGCCTCTGACTTCAGCTCCACACCAGTTCTGCATCTGACCACAACTTCAGTTCCATCTCTGACTACAGCTTCTCCTCCAACTCCAGCTCCACACCATCTCTGCCACTGACTTCAGCTCCGCCTTCAATTTCGGCACCACACCAAATCTGCCTCTGACTTCAGCTCCGCCTCTGACTTCAGCTCCGCCTACAGCTCCAGCTCCGCCACCAACGCCTTTTCCATGATGACATATTTACTTTGGTCCCACCGGGATTTGAACTCGGGTCGCTGGGGTGCGAGTCCAGAGCACTATCCACTATACCACGAAGACTTCACTAGTGTTACAGGGAAGGAATGTACACTATATGGTTTAATGGAGCATTCTCTGACCACCACCAGCTCTGCCTCTGACTTCAGCTCCACCTCTGACTTCAGCACCGCCTCCAGCTCTGTCTCTGACTTCAGCTCCGCCTCCAGCTCTGCCTCTGACTTCAGCCCCACTTCCGCCTTTGACTCTGCCTCCAGCTCCAGACCTGCTCTGCCTCTGCCTTCAGCTCCGCCTCCAGCTCCACACCAGTCTCTGACTTCAGCTCCACCTCCAACCCTGACTTCAGCTCTACCTCTGACTCCAGCTCCACACCAGTCTCTGACTTCAGCTCCACCTCTGACTCCAGCCCCACACCAGCTTTGCATCTAACTCCAACTACATCTCCGCCTCTGACTTCAGATCCACACCAGCTCTACCTCTGACTTCCTTTCTGCCTCTGACTCCAGCTCTACACCATCTCTGCCTCTGACTTCAGCCCCACTTCCGCCTCCAACTCCGCCGCCAGCTCCACACCAGTTTCTGACTTCAGCTCCACACCAGTTCTGCATCTGACCACAACTTCAGTTCCATCTCTGACTACAGCTTCTCCTCCAACTCCAGCTCCACACCATCTCTGCCACTGACTTCAGCTCCGCCTTCAATTTCGGCACCACACCAAATCTGCCTCTGACTTCAGCTCCGCCTCTGACTTCAGCTCCGCCTACAGCTACAGCTCCGCCACCAACGCCTTTTCCATGATGACATATTTACTTTGGTCCCACCGGGATTTGAACTCGGGTCGCTGGGGTGCGAGTCCAGAGCACTATCCACTATACCACGAAGACTTCACTAGTGTTACAGGGAAGGAATGTACACTATATGGTTTAATGGAGCATTCTCTGACTCCACCACCAGCTCTGCCTCTGACTTTAGCTCCACCTCTGACTTCAGCACCGCCTCCAGCTCTGCCTCTGACTTCAGCTCCTCCTCCAGCTCTGCCTCTGACTTCAACCCCACTTCCGCCTTTGACTCTGCCTCCAGCTCCAGACCTGCTCTGCCTCTGCCTTCAGCTCCGCCTCCAGCTCCACACCAGTCTCCGACTTCAGCTCCACCTCCAACCCTGACTTCAGCTCTACCTCTGACTCTAGCTCCACACCAGTCTCACTTCAGCTCCACCTCTGACTCCAGCCCCACACCAGCTTTGCATCTGACTCCAACTTCATCTCCGCCTCTGACTTCAGCTCCACACCAGCTCTACCTCTGACTTCATTTCTGCCTCTGACTCCAGCTCTACACCATCTCTGCCTCTGACTTCAGCCCCACTTCCGCCTCCAACTCCGCCGCCAGCTCAACACCAGTTTCTGACTACAGCTCCACCTCTGACTCCAGCTCCACCTTCAGTTCCATCTCACACTACAGCTGCTCCTCCAACTCCAGTTCCACACCATCTCTGCCACTGACTTCAGCTCCGCTTCCAATTCCGGCGCCACACTAAATCTGCCTCTGAGTTCAGGTCCGCCTCTGACTTCAGCTCCGCCTACAGCTCCAGCTCCGCCTCCAACACCTTTTCCATGATGACATATTTTCTTTGGTCCCACCGGGATTTGAACTCGGGTCGCTGGGGTGAGAGTCCAGAGCACTATCCACTATACCATTAAGACTTCACTAGTGTTGCAGGGAAGGAATGTACACTATATGGTTTAATGGAGCATTCTCTGACTCCACCACCAGCTCTGCCTCTGACTTCAGCTCCACCTCTGACTTCAGCACCGCCTCCAGCTCTGCCTCTGACTTCAGCTCCGCCTCCAGCTCTGCCTCTGACTTCAGCCCCACTTCCGCCTTTGACTCTGTCTCCAGCTCCAGACCTGCTCTGCCTCTGCCTTCAACTCCGCCTCCAGCTCCACACCAGTCTCTGACATCAGCTCCACCTCCAACCCTGACTTCAGCTGTACCTCTGACTCCAGCTCCACACCAGTCTCTGACTTTAGCTCCACCTCTGACTTCAGCTCCACACCAGCTCTGCCTCCAACTCCAGCCCCACACCAGCTTTGCATCTGACTCCTACTTCATCTTCGCCTCTTACTTCAGCTCCACACCAGCTCTACCTCTGACTTCATTTCTGCCTCTGACTCCAGCTCTACACCATCTCTGCCTCTGACTTCAGCCGGGATTTGAACTCGGGTCGCTGGGGTGAGAGTCCAGAGCACTATCCACTATACCATGAAGACTTCACTAGTGTTGCAGGGAAGGAATGTACACTATATGGTTTAATGGAGCATTCTCTGACTCCACCACCAGCTCTGCCTCTGACTTCAGCTCCACCTCTGACTTCAGCACCGCCTCCTGCTCTGCCTCTGACTTCAGCTCCGCCTCCAGCTCTGCCTCTGACTTCAGCCCCACTTCCGCCTTTGACTGTGCCTCCAGCTCCAGACCTGCTCTGCCTCGGCCTTCAGCTCCGCCTCCAGCTCCACACCAGTCTCTGACTTCAGCTCCACCTCCAACCCTGACTTCAGCTCTACCTCTGACTCCAGCTCCACACCAGTCTCTGACTTCAGCTCCACCTCTGACTCCAGCCCCACACCAGCTTTGCATCTGACTCCAACTTCATCTCCGCCTCTGACTTCAGTTCCACACCAGCTCTACCTATGACTTCATTTCTGCCTCTGACTCCAGCTCTACACCATTTCTGCCTCTGACTTCAGCCCCACTTCCGCCTCCAACTCCGACGCCAGCTCCACACCAGTGTCTGACTTCAGCTCCGCCTCTGACTCCAGCTCCACACCAGTTCTGCATCTGACCACAACTTCAGTTCCATCTCTGACTACAGCTTCTCCTCCAACTCCAGCGCCACACAATCTCTGCCACTGACTTCAGCTCCGCCTTCAATTTCGGCACCACACCAAATCTGCCTCTGACTTCAGCTCCGCCTCTGACTTCAGCTACGCCTACAGCTCCAGCTCCGCCACCAACGCCTTTTCCATGATGATATATATTCTTTGGTCCCACCGGGATTTGAACTCGGGTCGCTGGGGTGAGAGTCCAGAGCACTATCCACTATACCATGAAGACTTCACTAGTGTTACAGGGAAGGAATGTACACTATATGGTTTAATGGAGCATTCTCTGACTCCACCACCAGCTCTGCCTCTGACTTCAGCTCCACCTCTGACTTCAGCACCGCCTCCAGCTCTGCCTCTGACTTCAGCTCCGCCTCCAGCTCTGCCTCTGACTTCAGCCCCACTTCAGCCCCACTTCCGCCTTTGACTCTGCCTCGAGCTCCAGACCTGCTCTGCCTCTGCCTTCAGCTCCACACCAGTCTCCGACTTCAGCTCCACCTCCAACCCTGACTTCAGCTCTACCTCTGACTCCAGCTCCACACCAGTTTTACTTCAGCTCCACCTCTGACTCCAGCCCCACACCAGATTTGCATCTGACTCCAACTTCATTTCCACCTCTGACTACAGTTCCACAGCAGCTCTACCTCTGACTTCATTTCTGCCTCTGACTCCAGCTCTACACCATCTCTGCCTCTGACTTCCGCCCCACTTCCGCCTCCATCTCCGCCGCCAGCTCCACACCAGTTTCTGACTTCAGCTCCGCCTCTGACTCCAGCTCCACACCAGTTCTGCATCTGACCACAACTTCAGTTCCATCTCTGACTACAGCTTCTCCTCCAACTCCAGCTCCACACCATCTCTGCCACTGACTTCAGCTCCGCCTCCAATTTCGGCACCACACCAAATCTGCCTCTGACTTCAGCTCCGCCTCTGACTTCAGCTCCGCCTACAGCTCCAGCTCCGCCTCCAACGCCTTTTCCATGATGACATATTTTCTTTGGTCCCACCGGGATATGAACTCGGGTCGCTGGGGTGAGAGTCCAGAGCACTATCCACTATACCATGAAGACTTCACTAGTGTTGCAGGGAAGGAATGTACACTATATGGTTTAATGGAGCATTCTCTGACTCCACCACCAGCTCTGCCTCTGACTTCAGCTCCACCTCTGACTTCAGCACCGCCTCCAGCTCTGCCTCTGACTTCAGCCCCACTTCCGCTTTTGACTCTGCCTCCAGCTCCAGATTTGCTCTGCCTCTGCCTTCAGCTCCGCCTCCAGCTCCACACCAGTCTCCGACTTCAGCTCCACCTCCAACCCTGACTTCAGCTCTACCTCTGACTCCAGCTCCACACCAGTCTCACTTCAGCTCCACCTCTGACTCCAGCCCCACACCAGATTTGCATCTGACACCAACTTCATCTCCGCCTCTGACTACAGCTCCACACCAGCTCTACCTCTGACTTCATTTCTGCCTCTGACTCCAGCTCTACACCATCTCTGCCTCTGATTTCAGCCCCACTGCCGCCTCCAACTCCGCCGCCAGCTCCACACCAGTTTCTGACTTCAGCTCCACCTCTGACTCCAGCTCCACACCAGTTCTGCATCTGACTTCAACTTCAATTCCATTTATCACTACAGCTTCTCCTCCAACTCCAGTTCCACACCATCTCTGCCACTGACTTCAGCTCCGCTTCCAATTCCGGCGCCACACCAAATCTGCCTCTGACTTCAGGTCCGCCTCTGACTTCAGCTCCGCCTACAGCTCCAGCTCCGCCTCCAACACCTTTACCATGATGACATATTTTCTTTGGTCCCACCGGGATTTGAACTCGGGTCGCTGGGGTGAGAGTCCAGAGCACTATCCACTATACCATTAACACTTCACTAGTGTTGCAGGGAAGGAATGTACACTATATGGTTTAATGGAACATTCTCTGACTCCACCACCAGCTCTGCCTCTGACTTCAGCTCCACCTCTGACTTCAGCACCGCCTCCTGCTCTGCCTCTGACTTCAGCTCCGCCTCCAGCTCTGCCTCTGACTTCAGCCCCACTTCCGCCTTTGACTGTGCCTCCAGCTCCAGACCTGCTCTGCCTCGGCCTTCAGCTCCGCCTCCAGCTCCACACCAGTCTCTGACTTCAGCTCCACCTCCAACCCTGACTTCAGCTCTACCTCTGACTCCAGCTCCACACCAGTCTCTGACTTCAGCTCCACCTCTGACTCCAGCCCCACACCAGCTTTGCATCTGACTCCAACTTCATCTCCGCCTCTGACTTCAGTTCCACACCAGCTCTACCTATGACTTCATTTCTGCCTCTGACTCCAGCTCTACACCATCTCTGCCTCTGACTTCAGCCCCACTTCCGCCTCCAACTCCGACGCCAGCTCCACACCAGTGTCTGACTTCAGCTCCGCCTCTGACTCCAGCTCCACACCAGTTCTGCATCTGACCACAACTTCAGTTCCATCTCTGACTACAGCTTCTCCTCCAACTCCAGCGCCACACCATCTCTGCCACTGACTTCAGCTCCGCCTTCAATTTTGGCACCACACCAAATCTGCCTCTGACTTCAGCTCCGCCTCTGACTTCAGCTACGCCTACAGCTCCAGCTCCGCCACCAACGCCTTTTCCATGATGATATATATTCTTTGGTCCCACCGGGATTTGAACTCGGGTCGCTGGGGTGAGAGTCCAGAGCACTATCCACTATACCATGAAGACTTCACTAGTGTTACAGGGAAGGAATGTACACTATATGGTTTAATGGAGCATTCTCTGACTCCACCACCAGCTCTGCCTCTGACTTCAGCTCCACCTCTGACTTCAGCACCGCCTCCAGCTCTGCCTCTGACTTCAGCTCCGCCTCCAGCTCTGCCTCTGACTTCAGCCCCACTTCAGCCCCACTTCCGCCTTTGACTCTGCCTCGAGCTCCAGACCTGCTCTGCCTCTGCCTTCAGCTCCACACCAGTCTCCGACTTCAGCTCCACCTCCAACCCTGACTTCAGCTCTACCTCTGACTCCAGCTCCACACCAGTTTTACTTCAGCTCCACCTCTGACTCCAGCCCCACACCAGATTTGCATCTGACTCCAACTTCATTTCCACCTCTGACTACAGTTCCACAGCAGCTCTACCTCTGACTTCATTTCTGCCTCTGACTCCAGCTCTACACCATCTCTGCCTCTGACTTCCGCCCCACTTCCGCCTCCATCTCCGC
Source organism: Syngnathus leptorhynchus (assembly GCF_054491065.1). NCBI lineage: Eukaryota > Metazoa > Chordata > Actinopteri > Syngnathiformes > Syngnathidae > Syngnathus > Syngnathus leptorhynchus. The sequence continues at coordinate 429,091 of NW_028231992.1, read as the reverse complement.
CGCCAGCTCCACACCAGTTTCTGACTTCAGCTCCGCCTCTGACTCCAGCTCCACACCAGTTCTGCATCTGACCACAACTTCAGTTCCATCTCTGACTACAGCTTCTCCTCCAACTCCAGCTCCACACCATCTCTGCCACTGACTTCAGCTCCGCCTCCAATTTCGGCACCACACCAAATCTGCCTCTGACTTCAGGTCCGCCTCTGACTTCAGCTCCGCCTACAGCTCCAGCTCCGCCTCCAACGCCTTTTCCATGATGACATATTTTCTTTGGTCCCACCGGGATTTGAACTCGGGTCGCTGGGGTGAGAGTCCAGAGCACTATTCACTATACCATTAACACTTCACTAGTGTTGCAGGGAAGGAATGTACACTATATGGTTTAATGGAGCATTCTCTGACTCCACCACCAGCTCTGCCTCTGACTTCAGCTCCACCTCTGACTTCAGCACCGCCTCCAGCTCTGCCTCTGACTTCAGCTCCGCCTCCAGCTCTGCCTCTGACTTCAGCCTCACTTCCGCCTTTGACTGTGCCTCCAGCTCCAGACCTGCTCTGCCTCTGCCTTCAGCTCCGCCTCCAGCTCCACACCAGTCTCTGACTTCAGCTCCACCTCCAACCCTGACTTCAGCTCTACCTCTGACTCCAGCTCCACACCAGTCTCTGACTTCAGCTCCACCTCTGACTCCAGCCCCACACCAGCTTTGCATCTGACTCCAACTTCATCTCCGCCTCTGACTTCAGCTCCACACCAGCTCTACCTCTGACTTCATTTCTGCCTCTGACTCCAGCTCTACACCATCTCTGCCTCTGACTTCAGCCCCACTTCCGCCTCCAACTCCGCCGCCAGCTCCACACCAGTTTCTGACTTCAGCTCCGCCTCTGACTCCAGCTCCACACCAGTTCTGCATCTGACCACAACTTCAGTTCCATCTCTGACTACAGCTTCTCCTCCAACTCCAGCTCCACACCATCTCTGCCACTGACTTCAGCTCCGCCTCCAATTTCGGCACCACACCAAATCTGCCTCTGACTTCAGCTCCGCCTCTGACTTCAGCTCCGCCTACAGCTCCAGCTCCGCCACCAACGCCTTTTCCATGATGACATATTTTCTTTGGTCCCACCGGGATTTGAACTCGGGTCGCTGGGGTGAGAGTCCAGAGCACTATCCACTATACCATGAAGACTTCACTAGTGTTGCAGGGAAGGAATGTACACTATATGGTTTAATGGAGCATTCTCTGACTCCACCACCAGCTCTGCCTCTGACTTCAGCTCCACCTCTGACTTCAGCTCCACACCAGCTCTGCCTCCAACTCCAGCCCCACACCAGCTTTGCATCTGACTCCTACTTCATCTCCGCCTCTGACTTCAGCTCCACACCAGCTCTACCTCTGACTTCATTTCTGCCTCTGACTCCAGCTCTACACCATCTCTGCCTCTGACTTCAGCCGGGATTTGAACTCGGGTTGCTGGGGTGAGAGTCCAGAGCACTATCCACTATACCATGAAGACTTCACTAGTGTTGCAGGGAAGGAATGTACACTATATGGTTTAATGGAGCATTCTCTGACTCCACCACCAGCTCTGCCTCTGACTCCAGCTCTACACCAGTTCTGCATCTGACTTCAACTTCAGTTCCATCCCACACTACAGCTCCTCCTCCAACTCCAGTTCCACACCATCTCTGCCACTGACTTCAGCTCCGCTTCCAATTCCGGCGCCACACCAAATCTGCCTCTGACTTCAGCTCCGCCTACAGCTCCAGCTCCGCCTCCAACACCTTTTCCATGATGACATATTTTCTTTGGTCCCACCGGGATTTGAACTCAGGTCGCTGGGGTGAGAGTCCAGAGCACTATCCACTATACCATGAAGACTTCACTAGTGTTGCAGGGAAGGAATGTACACTATATGGTTTAATGGAGCATTCTCTGACTCCACCACCAGCTCTGCCTCTGACTTCAGCTCCACCTCTGACTTCAGCACCGCCTCCAGCTCTGCCTCTGACTTCAGCTCCGCCCCCAGCTCTGCCTCTGACTTCAGCCCCACTTCCGCCTTTGACTCTGCCTCGAGCTCCAGACCTGCTCTGCCTCTGCCTTCAGCTCCACACCAGTCTCCGACTTCAGCTCTACCTCTGACTCCAGCTCCACACCAGTCTCACTTCAGCTCCACCTCTGACTCCAGCCCCACACCAGATTTGCATCTGACTCCAACTTCATCTCCGCCTCTGACTTCAGCTCCACACCAGCTCTACCTCTGACTTCATTTCTGCCTCTGACTCCAGCTCTACACCATCTCTGCCTCTGACTTCCGCCCCACTTCCGCCTCCATCTCCGCCGCCAGCTCCACACCAGTTTCTGACTTCAGCTCCGCCTCTGACTCCAGCTCCACACCAGTTCTGCATCTGACCACAACTTCAGTTCCATCTCTGACTACAGCTTCTCCTCCAACTCCAGCTCCACACCATCTCTGCCACTGACTTCAGCTCCGCCTCCAATTTCGGCACCACACCAAATCTGCCTCTGACTTCAGCTCCGCCTCTGACTTCAGCTCCGCCTACAGCTCCAGCTCCGCCACCAACGCCTTTTCCATGATGACATATTTTCTTTGGTCCCACCGGGATTTGAACTCGGGTCGCTGGGGTGAGAGTCCAGAGCACTATCCACTATACCATGAAGACTTTACTAGTGTTGCAGGGAAGGAATGTACACTATATGGTTTAATGGAGCATTCTCTGACTCCACCACCAGCTCTGCCTCTGACTTCAGCTCCACCTCTGACTTCAGCACCGCCTCCAGCTCTGCCTCTGACTTCAGCCCCACTTCCGCTTTTGACTCTGCCTCCAGCTCCAGATTTGCTCTGCCTCTGCCTTCAGCTCCGCCTCCAGCTCCAAACCAGTCTCCGACTTCAGCTCCACCTCCAACCCTGACTTCAGCTCTACCTCTGACTCCAGCTCCACACCAGTCTCACTTCAGCTCCACCTCTGACTCCAGCCCCACACCAGATTTGCATCTGACACCAACTTCATCTCCGCCTCTGACTACAGCTCCACACCAGCTCTACCTCTGACTTCATTTCTGCCTCTGACTCCAGCTCTACACCATCTCTGCCTCTGATTTCAGCCCCACTTTCGCCTCCAACTCCGCCGCCAGCTCCACACCAGTTTCTGACTTCAGCTCCACCTCTGACTCCAGCTCCACACCAGTTCTGCATCTGACTTCAACTTCAATTCCATTTCACACTACAGCTTCTCCTCCAACTCCAGTTCCACACCATCTCTGCCACTGACTTCAGCTCCGCTTCCAATTCCGGCGCCACACCAAATCTGCCTCTGACTTCAGGTCCGCCTCTGACTTCAGCTCCGCCTACAGCTCCAGCTCCGCCTCCAACACCTTTACCATGATGACATATTTTCTTTGGTCCCACCGGGATTTGAACTCGGGTCGCTGGGGTGAGAGTCCAGAGCACTATCCACTATACCATTAACACTTCACTAGTGTTGCAGGGAAGGAATGTACACTATATGGTTTAATGGAGCATTCTCTGACTCCACCACCAGCTCTGCCTCTGACTTCAGCTCCACCTCTGACTTCAGCACCGCCTCCAGCTCTGCCTCTGACTTCAGCTCCGCCTCCAGCTCTGCCTCTGACTTCAGCCTCACTTCCGCCTTTGACTGTGCCTCCAGCTCCAGACCTGCTCTGCCTCTGCCTTCAGCTCCGCCTCCAGCTCCACACCAGTCTCTGACTTCAGCTCCACCTCCAACCCTGACTTCAGCTCTACCTCTGACTCCAGCTCCACACCAGTCTCTGACTTCAGCTCCACCTCTGACTCCAGCCCCACACCAGCTTTGCATCTGACTCCAACTTCATCTCCGCCTCTGACTTCAGCTCCACACCAGCTCTACCTCTGACTTCATTTCTGCCTCTGACTCCGGCTCTACACCATCTCTGCCTCTGACTTCAGCCCCACTTCCGCCTCCAACTCCGCCGCCAGCTCCACACCAGTTTCTGACTTCAGCTCCGCCTCTGACTCCAGCTCCACACCAGTTCTGCATCTGACCACAACTTCAGTTCCATCTCTGACTACAGCTTCTCCTCCAACTCCAGCTCCACACCATCTCTGCCACTGACTTCAGCTCCGCCTCCAATTTCGGCACCACACCAAATCTGCCTCTGACTTCAGCTCCGCCTCTGACTTCAGCTCCGCCTACAGCTCCAGCTCCGCCACCAACGCCTTTTCCATGATGACATATTTTCTTTGGTCCCACCGGGATTTGAACTCGGGTCGCTGGGGTGAGAGTCCAGAGCACTATCCACTATACCATGAAGACTTCACTATTGTTGCAGGGAAGGAATGTACACTATATGGTTTAATGGAACATTCTCTGACTCCACCACCAGCTCTGCCTCTGACTTCAGCTCCACCTCTGACTTCAGCTCCACACCAGCTCTGCCTCCAACTCCAGCCCCACACCAGCTTTGCATCTGACTCCTACTTCATCTCCGCCTCTGACTTCAGCTCCACACCAGCTCTACCTCTGACTTCATTTCTGCCTCTGACTCCAGCTCTACACCATCTCTGCCTCTGACTTCAGCCGGGATTTGAACTCGGGTTGCTGGGGTGAGAGTCCAGAGCACTATCCACTATACCATGAAGACTTCACTAGTGTTGCAGGGAAGGAATGTACACTATATGGTTTAATGGAGCATTCTCTGACTCCACCACCAGCTCTGCCTCTGACTCCAGCTCTACACCAGTTCTGCATCTGACTTCAACTTCAGTTCCATCCCACACTACAGCTCCTCCTCCAACTCCAGTTCCACACCATCTCTGCCACTGACTTCAGCTCCGCTTCCAATTCCGGCGCCACACCAAATCTGCCTCTGACTTCAGCTCCGCCTACAGCTCCAGCTCCGCCTCCAACACCTTTTCCATGATGACATATTTTCTTTGGTCCCACCGGGATTTGAACTCAGGTCGCTGGGGTGAGAGTCCAGAGCACTATCCACTATACCATTAACACTTCACTAGTGTTGCAGGGAAGGAATGTACACTATATGGTTTAATGGAGCATTCTCTGACTCCACCACCAGCTCTGCCTCTGACTTCAGCTCCACCTCTGACTTCAGCACCGCCTCCAGCTCTGCCTCTGACTTCAGCTCCGCCTCCAGCTCTGCCTCTGACTTCAGCCTCACTTCCGCCTGTGACTGTGCCTCCAGCTCCAGACCTGCTCTGCCTCTGCCTTCAGCTCCGCCTCCAGCTCCACACCAGTCTCTGACTTCAGCTCCACCTCCAACCCTGACTTCAGCTCTACCTCTGACTCCAGCTCCACACCAGTCTCTGACTTCAGCTCCACCTCTGACTCCAGCCCCACACCAGCTTTGCATCTGACTCCAACTTCATCTCCGCCTCTGACTTCAGCTCCACACCAGCTCTACCTCTGACTTCATTTCTGCCTCTGACTCCAGCTCTACACCATCTCTGCCTCTGACTTCAGCCCCACTTCCGCCTCCAACTCCGCCGCCAGCTCCACACCAGTTTCTGACTTCAGCTCCGCCTCTGACTCCAGCTCCACACCAGTTCTGCATCTGACCACAACTTCAGTTCCATCTCTGACTACAGCTTCTCATCCAACTCCAGCTCCACATCATCTCTGCCACTGACTTCAGCTCCGCCTCCAATTTCGGCACCACACCAAATCTGCCTCTGACTTCAGCTCCGCCTCTGACTTCAGCTCCGCCTACAGCTCCAGCTCCGCCACCAACGCCTTTTCCATGATGACATATTTTCTTTGGTCCCACCGAGATTTGAACTCGGGTCGCTGGGGTGAGAGTCCAGAGCACTATCCACTATACCATGAAGACTTCACTAGTGTTGCAGGGAAGGAATGTACACTATATGGTTTAATGGAGCATTCTCTGACTCCACCACCAGCTCTGCCTCTGACTTCAGCTCCACCTCTGACTTCAGCTCCACACCAGCTCTGCCTCCAACTCCAGCCCCACACCAGCTTTGCATCTGACTCCTACTTCATCTCCGCCTCTGACTTCAGCTCCACACCAGCTCTACCTCTGACTTCATTTCTGCCTCTGACTCCAGCTCTACACCATCTCTGCCTCTGACTTCAGCCGGGATTTGAACTCGGGTCGCTGGGGTGAGAGTCCAGAGCACTATCCACTATACCATGAAGACTTCACTAGTGTTGCAGGGAAGGAATGTACACTATATGGTTTAATGGAGCATTCTCTGACTCCACCACCAGCTCTGCCTCTGACTTGAGCTGCACCTCTGACTTCAGCACCGCCTCCAGCTCTGCCTCTTACTTCAGCTCCGCCTCCAGCTCTGCCTCTGACTTCAGCCCAACTTCCGCCTTTGACTGTGCCTCCAGCTCCAGACCTGCTCTGCCTCTGCCTTCAGCTCCGCCTCCAGCTCCACACCAGTCTCTGACTTCAGCTCCACCTCCAACCCTGACTTCAGCTCTACATCTGACTCCAGCTCCACACCAGTCTCTGACTTCAGCTCCACCTCTGACTCCAGCCCCACACCAGCTTTGCATCTGACTCCAACTTCATCTCCGCCTCTGACTTCAGCTCCACACCAGCTCTACCTCTGACTTCATTTCTGCCTCTGACTCCAGCTCTACACCATCTCTGCCTCTGACTTCAGCCCCACTTCCGCCTCCAACTCCGCCGCCAGCTCCACACCAGTTTCTGACTTCAGCTCCACCTCTGACTCCAGCTCCACACCAGTTCTGCATCTGACCACAACTTCAGTTCCATCTCTGACTACAGCTTCTCCTCCAACTCCAGCTCCACACCATCTCTGCCACTGACTTCAGCTCCGCCTTCAATTTCGGCACCACACCAAATCTGCCTCTGACTTCAGCTCCGCCTCTGACTTCAGCTCCGCCTACAGCTCCAGCTCCGCCACCAACGCCTTTTCCATGATGACATATTTTCTTTGGTCCCACCGGGATTTGAACTCGGGTCGCTGGGGTGAGAGTCCAGAGCACTACCCACTATACCATGAAGACTTCACTAGTGTTGCAGGGAAGGAATGTACACTATATGGTTTAATGGAGCATTCTCTGACTCCACCACCAGCTCTGCCTCTGACTTCAGCTCCACCTCTGACTTCAGCACCGCCTCCAGCTCTGCCTCTGACTTCAGCTCCGCCTCCAGCTCTGCCTCTGACTTCAGCCCCACTTCCGCCTTTGACTCTGCCTCCAGCTCCAGACCTGCTCTGCCTCTGCCTTCAGCTCCGCCTCCAGCTCCACACCAGTCTCCGACTTCAGCTCCACCTCCAACCCTGACTTCAGCTGTACCTCTGACTCCAGCTCCTCACCAGTTTCACTTCAGCTCCACCTCTGACTCCAGCCCCACACCAGCTTTGCATCTGACTCCAATTTCATCTCCGCCTCTGACTTCAGCTCCACACCAGTTCTACCTCTGACTTCATTTCTGCCTCTGACTCCAGCTCTACACCATCTCTGCCTCTTACTTCAGCCCCACTTCCGCCTCCAACTCCGCCGCCAGCTCCACACCAGTTTCTGACTTCAGCTCCACCTCTGAGTCCAGCTCCACACCAGTTCTGCATCTGACTTCAACTTCAGTTCCATCTGACACTACAGCTCCTCCTCCAACTCCAGCTCCACACCATCTCTGCCACTGATTTCAGCTCCGCTTCCAATTCCGGCGCCACACTAAATCTGCCTCTGAGTTCAGGTCCGCCTCTGACTTCAGCTCCGCCTACAGCTCCAGCTCCGCCTCCAACACCTTTTCCATGATGACATATTTTCTTTGGTCCCACCGGGATTTGAACTCGGGTCGCTGGGGTGAGAGTCCAGAGCACTATCCACTATACCATTAAGACTTCACTAGTGTTGCAGGGAAGGAATGTACACTATATGGTTTAATGGAGCATTCTCTGACTCCACCACCAGCTCTGCCTCTGACTTCAGCTCCACCTCTGACTTCAGCACCGCCTCCAGCTCTGCCTCTGACTTCAGCTCCGCCTCCAGCTCTGCCTCTGACTTCAGCCCCACTTCCGCCTTTGACTCTGCCTCCAGCTCCAGACCTGCTCTGCCTCTGCCTTCAGCTCCGCCTCCAGCTCCACACCAGTCTCTGACATCAGCTCCACCTCCAACCCTGACTTCAGCTGTAACTCTGACTCCAGCTCCACACCAGTCTCTGACTTCAGCTCCACCTCTGACTTCAGCTCCACACAAGCTCTGCCTCCAACTCCAGCCCCACACCAGCTTTGCATCTGACTCCTACTTCATCTCCGCCTCTGACTTCAGGTCCACACCAGCTCTACCTCTGACTTCATTTCTGCCTCTGACTCCAGCTCTACACCATCTCTGCCTCTGACTTCAGCCGGGATTTGAACTCGGGTCGCTGGGGTGAGAGTCCAGAGCACTATCCACTATACCATGAAGACTTCACTAGTGTTGCAGGGAAGGAATGTACACTATATGGTTTAATGGAGCATTCTCTGACTCCACCACCAGCTCTGCCTCTGACTTCAGCTCCACCTCTGACTTCAGCACCGCCTCCAGCTCTGCCTCTGACTTCAGCTCTGCCTCTAACTTCAGCACCACTTCCGCCTTTGACTCTGCCTCCAGCTCCAGACCTGCTCTGCCTCTGCCTTCAGCTCCGCCTCCAGCTCCACACCAGTCTGACTTCAGCTCCACCTCCAACCCTGACTTCAGCTCTACCTCTGACTCCAGCTCCACACCAGTCTCTGACTTCAGCTCCACCTCTGACTCCAGCCCCACACCAGCTTTGCATCTAACTCCAACTACATCTCCGCCTCTGACTTCAGCTCCACACCAGCTCTACCTCTGACTTCCTTTCTGCCTCTGACTCCAGCTCTACACCATCTCTGCCTCTGACTTCAGCCCCACTTCCGCCTCCAACTCCGCCGCCAGCTCCACACCAGTTTCTGACTTCAGCTCCGCCTCTGACTTCAGCTCCACACCAGTTCTGCATCTGACCACAACTTCAGTTCCATCTCTGACTACAGCTTCTCCTCCAACTCCAGCTCCACACCATCTCTGCCACTGACTTCAGCTCCGCCTTCAATTTCGGCACCACACCAAATCTGCCTCTGACTTCAGCTCCGCCTCTGACTTCAGCTCCGCCTACAGCTCCAGCTCCGCCACCAACGCCTTTTCCATGATGACATATTTACTTTGGTCCCACCGGGATTTGAACTCGGGTCGCTGGGGTGCGAGTCCAGAGCACTATCCACTATACCACGAAGACTTCACTAGTGTTACAGGGAAGGAATGTACACTATATGGTTTAATGGAGCATTCTCTGACCACCACCAGCTCTGCCTCTGACTTCAGCTCCACCTCTGACTTCAGCACCGCCTCCAGCTCTGTCTCTGACTTCAGCTCCGCCTCCAGCTCTGCCTCTGACTTCAGCCCCACTTCCGCCTTTGACTCTGCCTCCAGCTCCAGACCTGCTCTGCCTCTGCCTTCAGCTCCGCCTCCAGCTCCACACCAGTCTCTGACTTCAGCTCCACCTCCAACCCTGACTTCAGCTCTACCTCTGACTCCAGCTCCACACCAGTCTCTGACTTCAGCTCCACCTCTGACTCCAGCCCCACACCAGCTTTGCATCTAACTCCAACTACATCTCCGCCTCTGACTTCAGATCCACACCAGCTCTACCTCTGACTTCCTTTCTGCCTCTGACTCCAGCTCTACACCATCTCTGCCTCTGACTTCAGCCCCACTTCCGCCTCCAACTCCGCCGCCAGCTCCACACCAGTTTCTGACTTCAGCTCCACACCAGTTCTGCATCTGACCACAACTTCAGTTCCATCTCTGACTACAGCTTCTCCTCCAACTCCAGCTCCACACCATCTCTGCCACTGACTTCAGCTCCGCCTTCAATTTCGGCACCACACCAAATCTGCCTCTGACTTCAGCTCCGCCTCTGACTTCAGCTCCGCCTACAGCTACAGCTCCGCCACCAACGCCTTTTCCATGATGACATATTTACTTTGGTCCCACCGGGATTTGAACTCGGGTCGCTGGGGTGCGAGTCCAGAGCACTATCCACTATACCACGAAGACTTCACTAGTGTTACAGGGAAGGAATGTACACTATATGGTTTAATGGAGCATTCTCTGACTCCACCACCAGCTCTGCCTCTGACTTTAGCTCCACCTCTGACTTCAGCACCGCCTCCAGCTCTGCCTCTGACTTCAGCTCCTCCTCCAGCTCTGCCTCTGACTTCAACCCCACTTCCGCCTTTGACTCTGCCTCCAGCTCCAGACCTGCTCTGCCTCTGCCTTCAGCTCCGCCTCCAGCTCCACACCAGTCTCCGACTTCAGCTCCACCTCCAACCCTGACTTCAGCTCTACCTCTGACTCTAGCTCCACACCAGTCTCACTTCAGCTCCACCTCTGACTCCAGCCCCACACCAGCTTTGCATCTGACTCCAACTTCATCTCCGCCTCTGACTTCAGCTCCACACCAGCTCTACCTCTGACTTCATTTCTGCCTCTGACTCCAGCTCTACACCATCTCTGCCTCTGACTTCAGCCCCACTTCCGCCTCCAACTCCGCCGCCAGCTCAACACCAGTTTCTGACTACAGCTCCACCTCTGACTCCAGCTCCACCTTCAGTTCCATCTCACACTACAGCTGCTCCTCCAACTCCAGTTCCACACCATCTCTGCCACTGACTTCAGCTCCGCTTCCAATTCCGGCGCCACACTAAATCTGCCTCTGAGTTCAGGTCCGCCTCTGACTTCAGCTCCGCCTACAGCTCCAGCTCCGCCTCCAACACCTTTTCCATGATGACATATTTTCTTTGGTCCCACCGGGATTTGAACTCGGGTCGCTGGGGTGAGAGTCCAGAGCACTATCCACTATACCATTAAGACTTCACTAGTGTTGCAGGGAAGGAATGTACACTATATGGTTTAATGGAGCATTCTCTGACTCCACCACCAGCTCTGCCTCTGACTTCAGCTCCACCTCTGACTTCAGCACCGCCTCCAGCTCTGCCTCTGACTTCAGCTCCGCCTCCAGCTCTGCCTCTGACTTCAGCCCCACTTCCGCCTTTGACTCTGTCTCCAGCTCCAGACCTGCTCTGCCTCTGCCTTCAACTCCGCCTCCAGCTCCACACCAGTCTCTGACATCAGCTCCACCTCCAACCCTGACTTCAGCTGTACCTCTACTTATATTACGTATTTTGGGGTCAGCACTAGGCTGGTTTCATTCGTATCTATCGGACAGGACGCACCGTGTGGTCCATGGCAATGCGTCCTCTGAGCTCTATAAAGTTACGTGTGGTGTCCCTCAGGGATCGGTACTAGGACCAATTCTATTTAATATTTATATGACTCCGCTTGGGAACATAATACGTAAATATAATATTAGCTTTCAATGTTACGCGGATGACACCCAATTATATATGCCATTATCAATGACAGATCCGTGGGACTGTTGTAATCTTGAGGCATGCCTTGCGGAGATCAAGCAATGGATGTCTCTCAACTTCCTTCGTCTGAACCCAGATAAAACTGAAATGTTGATAATTGGTCCAGCTCGTTATCAACATCTATTTAAGGAAACCGCTATAACTCTAGATAACCGTACTATCACTCAGAGTGATACTGTAACTAATCTCGGGGTAATATTTGACCAAACGCTCTCCTTTCAAAAGCACATTAAGAATATAACCAGAATAGCATTTTTTCACCTTCGTAATATTGCTAAGATTCGCCCAATCCTCTCGACCGGTGATGCCGAAATTATTATACATGCATTCATCACGTCGCGCCTGGACTACTGTAATGCATTATTCTCTGGTCTTCCCAAGTCCAGCATCAAAAGTCTACAGTTAGTACAAAATGCTGCTGCAAGGCTGCTCTCACGGACAAGAAAATTTGATCACATTACCCCAATATTAGCCAATTTACACTGGCTCCCGGTCCATTTAAGATGTGACTTCAAGGTTCTTCTATTAACCTATAAATCATTGCATGGCTTAGCGCCTTCATATCTCGTCGACTTAGTTTTTCCTTATGTTCCGTCTCGTAACCTTCGTTCGCAAAACGCTAGTCTTTTAGTGACACCGAGGGCCAAGAAAATGTCTGCAGGGGCTAGAGCATTTTCTATTCGGGCTCCAGAGCTCTGGAATGCCCTGCCAATGGATATTAGAACTGCTACCTCAGTAGAAATATTTAAGACACGTTTAAAGACGTATTTTTATGATGTGGCCTTTAATTAACCTGTAGTAGCCGATTCGGCTGGAGTTTGTTTTTGCTCCCTCTCCCCGACCCCACTCCCCCCACCCCTCCCCGGCTGGGGAGGTGGTTAGGTGACACCCAAGCTGACGACGGCTATCTAGATTCTCGTGGACCAATTCAGCATGAGGGATCTGCAGCGGAATACCCTCCTAGAGGACACTGCCAGGACAATCGAAGGCACCTCCGACAGCTCTTCGCTTTGGCCTGGACATCCACTTTTTGATTTCCATATGATGTATTTTATGTGCCCTCTTTGCATCCATTGCAGCCTGGTGATCCTGAAAGGGGGATCCTTCCATCTGTGGTCCCTTCTCAAGGTTTCTCATTTTTCCCCTGGTAGGGGTTTTTGAGTTTTTCCTTGCCCTTTTGGGAGCCCAAGATCAGGGGATGCTTTGAGAATAATTGTCAATTGATTGTCTATGTGAAGCCCTTTGAGACTGCTTGTGATTTAGGGCTATACAAATAAACTTGACTTGACTTGACTTGACTAGTGGATAGTGCTCTGGACTCTCACCCCAGCAGTTCAAATCCCGGCTGAAGTCAGAGGCAGAGATGGTGTAGAGCTGGAGTCAGAAGCAGAAATGAAGTCAGAGGTAGAGCTGGTGTGGAGCTGAAGTCAGAGGCGGAGATGAAGTAGGAGTCAGATGCAAAGCTGGTGTGGGGCTGGAGTTGGAGGCAGAGCTGGTGTGGAGCTGAAGTCAGAGGTGGAGCTGAAGTCAGAGGTGGAGCTGAAGTCAGAGGCAGAGCTGGTGGTGGAGTCAGAGAATGCTCCATTAAACCATATAGTGTACATTCCTTCCCTGCAACACTAGTAAAGTCTTCATGGTATAGTGGATAGTGCTCTGGACTCTCACCCCAGCGACCCGAGTTCAAATCCCGGTGGGACCAAAGAAAATATGTCATCATGGAAAAGGTGTTGGAGGCGGAGCTGGAGCTGTAGGCGGAGCTGAAGTCAGAGGCAGATTTGGTGTGGCGCCGGAATTGGAAGCGGAGCTGAAGTCAGTGGCAGAGATGGTGTGGAACTGGAGTTGGAGGAGGAGCTGTAGTGTGGGATGGAACTGAAGTTGAAGTCAGATGCAGAACTGGTGTGGAGCTGGAGTCAGAGGCAGAGCTGGTGGTGGAGTCAGAGAATGCTCCATTAAACCATATAGTGTACATTCCTTCCCTGCAACACTAGTGAAGTCTTCATGGCATAGTGGATAGTGCTCTGGACTCTCACCCCAGCGACCCGAGTTCAAATCCCGGCTGAAGTCAGAGGCAGAGATGGTGTAGAGCTGGAGTCAGAGGCAGAAATGAAGTCAGAGGTAGAGCTGGTGTGGAGCTGAAGTCAGAGGCGGAGATGAAGTAGGAGTCAGATGCAAAGCTGGTGTGGGGCTGGAGTTGGAGGCAGAGCTGGTGTGGAGCTGGAGTCAGAGGTGGAGCTGAAGTGAGACTGGTGTGGAGCTGGAGTCAGAGGTAAAGTTGAAGTCAGGGTTGGAGGTGAAGCTGAAGTCAGAGACTGGTGTGGAGCTGGAGGCGGAGCTGAAGGCAGAGGCAGAGCAGGTCTGGAGCTGTAGGCACAGTCAAAGGCGGAAGTGGGGCTGAAGTCAGAGGCAGAGCTGGAGGCGGAGCTGAAGTCAGAGGCAGAGCTGGAGGCGGTGCTGAAGTCAGAGGTGGAGCTGAAGTCAGAGGCAGAGCTGGTGGTAGAGTCAGAGAATGGTCCATTAAACCATATAGTGTACATTCCTTCCCTGCAACACTAGTGAAGTCTTCATGGTATAGTGGATAGTGCTCTGGACTCTCACCCCAGCAGTTCAAATCCCGGCTGAAGTCAGAGGCAGAGATGGTGTAGAGCTGGAGTCAGAAGCAGAAATGAAGTCAGAGGTAGAGCTGGTGTGGAGCTGAAGTCAGAGGCGGAGATGAAGTAGGAGTCAGATGCAAAGCTGGTGTGGGGCTGGAGTTGGAGGCAGAGCTGGTGTGGAGCTGAAGTCAGAGGTGGAGCTGAAGTCAGAGGTGGAGCTGAAGTCAGAGGCAGAGCTGGTGGTGGAGTCAGAGAATGCTCCATTAAATCATATAGTGTACATTCCTTCCCTGCAACACTAGTAAAGTCTTCATGGTATAGTGGATAGTGCTCTGGACTCTCACCCCAGCGACCCGAGTTCAAATCCCGGTGGGACCAAAGAAAATATGTCATCATGGAAAAGGTGTTGGAGGCGGAGCTGGAGCTGTAGGCGGAGCTGAAGTCAGAGGCAGATTTGGTGTGGCGCCGGAATTGGAAGCGGAGCTGAAGTCAGTGGCAGAGATGGTGTGGAACTGGAGTTGGAGGAGGAGCTGTAGTGTGGGATGGAACTGAAGTTGAAGTCAGATGCAGAACTGGTGTGGAGCTGGAGTCAGAGGCAGAGCTGGTGGTGGAGTCAGAGAATGCTCCATTAAACCATATAGTGTACATTCCTTCCCTGCAACACTAGTGAAGTCTTCATGGTATAGTGGATAGTGCTCTGGACTCTCACCCCAGCGACCCGAGTTCAAATCCCGGCTGAAGTCAGAGGCAGAGATGGTGTAGAGCTGGAGTCAGAGGCAGAAATGAAGTCAGAGGTAGAGCTGGTGTGGAGCTGAAGTCAGAGGCGGAGATGAAGTAGGAGTCAGATGCAAAGCTGGTGTGGGGCTGGAGTTGGAGGCAGAGCTGGTGTGGAGCTGAAGTCAGAGGTGGAGCTGAAGTCAGAGGCAGAGCTGGTGGTGGAGTCAGAGAATGCTCCATTAAACCATATAGTGTACCTTCCTTCCCTGCAACACTAGTAAAGTCTTCATGGTATAGTGGATAGTGCTCTGGACTCTCACCCCAGCGACCCGAGTTCAAATCCCGGTGGGACCAAAGAAAATATGTCATCATGGAAAAGGCGTTGGTGGCGGAGCTGGAGCTGTAGGCGGAGCTGAAGTCAGAGGCGGAACTGAAGTCAGAGGCAGATTTGGTGTGGTGCCGAAATTGGAGGCGGAGCTGAAGTCAGTGGCAGAGATGGTGTGGAGCTGGAGTTGGAGGAGAAGCTGTAGTCAGAGATGGAACTGAAGTTGTGGTCAGATGCAGAACTGGTGTGGAGCTGTAGTCAGAGGCGGAGCTGAAGTCAGAAACTGGTGTGGAGCTGGCGGCGGAGATGGAGGCGGAAGTGGGGCTGAACTCAGAGGCAGAGATGGTGTAGAGCTGGAGTCAGAGGCAGAAATGAAGTCAGAGGTAGAGCTGGTGTGGAACTGTAGTCAGAGGCGGAAATGAAGTTGGAGTCAGATGCAAATCTGGTGTGGGGCTGGAGTCAGAGGTGGAGCTGAAGTCAGGGTTGGAGGTGGAGCTGAAGTCGGAGACTGGTGTGGAGCTGAAGGCAGAGGCAGAGCAGGTCTGGAGCTCGAGGCAGAGTCAAAGGCGGAAGTGGGGCTGAAGTCAGAGGCAGAGCTGGAGGCGGAGCTGAAGTCAGAGGCAGAGCTGGAGGCGGTGCTGAAGTCAGAGGTGGAGATGAAGTCAGAGGCAGAGCTGGTGGTGGAGTCAGAGAATGCTCCATTAAACCATATAGTGTACATTCCTTCCCTGCAACACTAGTGAAGTCTTCATGGTATAGTGGATAGTGCTCTGGACTCGCACCCCAGCGACCCGAGTTCAAATCCCGGTGGGACCAAAGAAAATATGTCATCATGGAAAAGGCGTTGGTGGCGGAGCTGGAGCTGTAGGCGGAGTTGAAGTCAGAGGCGGACCTGAAGTCAGAGGCAGATTTGGTGTGGTGCCGAAATTGAAGGCGGAGCTGAAGTCAGTGGCAGAGATGGTGTGGAGCTGGAGTTGGAGGAGAAGCTGTAGTCAGAGATGGAACTGAAGTTGTGGTCAGATGCAGAACTGGTGTGGAGCTGGAGTCAGAGGCGGAGCTGAAGTCAGAAACTGGTGTGGAGCTGGCGGCGGAGTTGGAGGCGGAAGTGGGGCTGAAGTCAGAGGCAGAGATGGTGTAGAGCTGGAGTCAGAGGCAGAAATGAAGTCAGAGGTAGAGCTGGTATGGAGCTGAAGTCAGAGGCGGAGATGAAGTTAGAGTCAGATGCAAACCTGGTGTGGGGCTGGAGTTGGAGGCAGAGCTGGTGTGGAGCTGGAGTCAGAGGTGGAGCTGAAGTGAGACTGGTGTGGAGCTGGAGTCAGAGGTAAAGTTGAAGTCAGGGTTGGAGGTGGAGCTGAAGTCAGAGACTGGTGTGGAGCTGGAGGCGGAGCTGAAGGCAGAGGCAGAGCAGGTCTGGAGCTGTAGGCACAGTCAAAGGCGGAAGTGGGGCTGAAGTCAGAGGCAGAGCTGGAGGCGGAGCTGAAGTCAGAGGCAGAGCTGGAGGCGGTGCTGAAGTCAGAGGTGGAGCTGAAGTCAGAGGCAGAGCTGGTGGTGGAGTCAGAGAATGCTCCATTAAACCATATAGTGTACATTCCTTCCCTGCAACACTAGTGAAGTCTTCATGGTATAGTGGATAGTGCTCTGGACTCTCACCCCAGCAGTTCAAATCCCGGCTGAAGTCAGAGGCAGAGATGGTGTAGAGCTGGAGTCAGAAGCAGAAATGAAGTCAGAGGTAGAGCTGGTGTGGAGCTGAAGTCAGAGGCGGAGATGAAGTAGGAGTCAGATGCAAAGCTGGTGTGGGGCTGGAGTTGGAGGCAGAGCTGGTGTGGAGCTGAAGTCAGAGGTGGAGCTGAAGTCAGAGGTGGAGCTGAAGTCAGAGGCAGAGCTGGTGGTGGAGTCAGAGAATGCTCCATTAAATCATATAGTGTACATTCCTTCCCTGCAACACTAGTAAAGTCTTCATGGTATAGTGGATAGTGCTCTGGACTCTCACCCCAGCGACCCGAGTTCAAATCCCGGTGGGACCAAAGAAAATATGTCATCATGGAAAAGGTGTTGGAGGCGGAGCTGGAGCTGTAGGCGGAGCTGAAGTCAGAGGCAGATTTGGTGTGGCGCCGGAATTGGAAGCGGAGCTGAAGTCAGTGGCAGAGATGGTGTGGAACTGGAGTTGGAGGAGGAGCTGTAGTGTGGGATGGAACTGAAGTTGAAGTCAGATGCAGAACTGGTGTGGAGCTGGAGTCAGAGGCAGAGCTGGTGGTGGAGTCAGAGAATGCTCCATTAAACCATATAGTGTACATTCCTTCCCTGCAACACTAGTGAAGTCTTCATGGTATAGTGGATAGTGCTCTGGACTCTCACCCCAGCGACCCGAGTTCAAATCCCGGCTGAAGTCAGAGGCAGAGATGGTGTAGAGCTGGAGTCAGAGGCAGAAATGAAGTCAGAGGTAGAGCTGGTGTGGAGCTGAAGTCAGAGGCGGAGATGAAGTAGGAGTCAGATGCAAAGCTGGTGTGGGGCTGGAGTTGGAGGCAGAGCTGGTGTGGAGCTGAAGTCAGAGGTGGAGCTGAAGTCAGAGGCAGAGCTGGTGGTGGAGTCAGAGAATGCTCCATTAAACCATATAGTGTACCTTCCTTCCCTGCAACACTAGTAAAGTCTTCATGGTATAGTGGATAGTGCTCTGGACTCTCACCCCAGCGACCCGAGTTCAAATCCCGGTGGGACCAAAGAAAATATGTCATCATGGAAAAGGCGTTGGTGGCGGAGCTGGAGCTGTAGGCGGAGCTGAAGTCAGAGGCGGAACTGAAGTCAGAGGCAGATTTGGTGTGGTGCCGAAATTGGAGGCGGAGCTGAAGTCAGTGGCAGAGATGGTGTGGAGCTGGAGTTGGAGGAGAAGCTGTAGTCAGAGATGGAACTGAAGTTGTGGTCAGATGCAGAACTGGTGTGGAGCTGTAGTCAGAGGCGGAGCTGAAGTCAGAAACTGGTGTGGAGCTGGCGGCGGAGATGGAGGCGGAAGTGGGGCTGAACTCAGAGGCAGAGATGGTGTAGAGCTGGAGTCAGAGGCAGAAATGAAGTCAGAGGTAGAGCTGGTGTGGAACTGTAGTCAGAGGCGGAGATGAAGTTGGAGTCAGATGCAAATCTGGTGTGGGGCTGGAGTCAGAGGTGGAGCTGAAGTCAGGGTTGGAGGTGGAGCTGAAGTCGGAGACTGGTGTGGAGCTGAAGGCAGAGGCAGAGCAGGTCTGGAGCTCGAGGCAGAGTCAAAGGCGGAAGTGGGGCTGAAGTCAGAGGCAGAGCTGGAGGCGGAGCTGAAGTCAGAGGCAGAGCTGGAGGCGGTGCTGAAGTCAGAGGTGGAGCTGAAGTCAGAGGCAGAGCTGGTGGTGGAGTCAGAGAATGCTCCATTAAACCATATAGTGTACATTCCTTCCCTGCAACACTAGTGAAGTCTTCATGGTATAGTGGATAGTGCTCTGGACTCTCACCCCAGCGAGCCGAGTTCAAATCCCGGTGGGACCAAAGAAAATATGTCATCATGGAAAAGGCGTTGGTGGCGGAGCTGGAGCTGTAGGCGGAGTTGAAGTCAGAGGCGGACCTGAAGTCAGAGGCAGATTTGGTGTGGTGCCGAAATTGAAGGCGGAGCTGAAGTCAGTGGCAGAGATGGTGTGGAGCTGGAGTTGGAGGAGAAGCTGTAGTCAGAGATGGAACTGAAGTTGTGGTCAGATGCAGAACTGGTGTGGAGCTGGAGTCAGAGGCGGAGCTGAAGTCAGAAACTGGTGTGGAGCTGGCGGCGGAGTTGGAGGCGGAAGTGGGGCTGAAGTCAGAGGCAGAGATGGTGTAGAGCTGGAGTCAGAGGCAGAAATGAAGTCAGAGGTAGAGCTGGTGTGGAGCTGAAGTCAGAGGCGGAGATGAAGTTAGAGTCAGATGCAAACCTGGTGTGGAGCTGGAGTCAGAGGTGGAGCTGAAGTGAGACTGGTGTGGAGCTGGAGTCAGAGGTAAAGTTGAAGTCAGGGTTGGAGGTGGAGCTGAAGTCAGAGACTGGTGTGGAGCTGGAGGCGGAGCTGAAGGCAGAGGCAGAGCAGGTCTGGAGCTGTAGGCACAGTCAAAGGCGGAAGTGGGGCTGAAGTCAGAGGCAGAGCTGGAGGCGGAGCTGAAGTCAGAGGCAGAGCTGGAGGCGGTGCTGAAGTCAGAGGTGGAGCTGAAGTCAGAGGCAGAGCTGGTGGTGGAGTCAGAGAATGCTCCATTAAACCATATAGTGTACATTCCTTCCCTGCAACACTAGTGAAGTCTTCATGGTATAGTGGATAGTGCTCTGGACTCTCACCCCAGCAGTTCAAATCCCGGCTGAAGTCAGAGGCAGAGATGGTGTAGAGCTGGAGTCAGAAGCAGAAATGAAGTCAGAGGTAGAGCTGGTGTGGAGCTGAAGTCAGAGGCGGAGATGAAGTAGGAGTCAGATGCAAAGCTGGTGTGGGGCTGGAGTTGGAGGCAGAGCTGGTGTGGAGCTGAAGTCAGAGGTGGAGCTGAAGTCAGAGGTGGAGCTGAAGTCAGAGGCAGAGCTGGTGGTGGAGTCAGAGAATGCTCCATTAAACCATATAGTGTACATTCCTTCCCTGCAACACTAGTAAAGTCTTCATGGTATAGTGGATAGTGCTCTGGACTCTCACCCCAGCGACCCGAGTTCAAATCCCGGTGGGACCAAAGAAAATATGTCATCATGGAAAAGGTGTTGGAGGCGGAGCTGGAGCTGTAGGCGGAGCTGAAGTCAGAGGCAGATTTGGTGTGGCGCCGGAATTGGAAGCGGAGCTGAAGTCAGTGGCAGAGATGGTGTGGAACTGGAGTTGGAGGAGGAGCTGTAGTGTGGGATGGAACTGAAGTTGAAGTCAGATGCAGAACTGGTGTGGAGCTGGAGTCAGAGGCAGAGCTGGTGGTGGAGTCAGAGAATGCTCCATTAAACCATATAGTGTACATTCCTTCCCTGCAACACTAGTGAAGTCTTCATGGCATAGTGGATAGTGGTCTGGACTCTCACCCCAGCGACCCGAGTTCAAATCCCGGCTGAAGTCAGAGGCAGAGATGGTGTAGAGCTGGAGTCAGAGGCAGAAATGAAGTCAGAGGTAGAGCTGGTGTGGAGCTGAAGTCAGAGGCAGAGATGAAGTAGGAGTCAGATGCAAAGCTGGTGTGGGGCTGGAGTTGGAGGCAGAGCTGGTGTGGAGCTGAAGTCAGAGGTGGAGCTGAAGTCAGAGGCAGAGCTGGTGGTGGAGTCAGAGAATGCTCCATTAAACCATATAGTGTACCTTCCTTCCCTGCAACACTAGTAAAGTCTTCATGGTATAGTGGATAGTGCTCTGGACTCTCACCCCAGCGACCCGAGTTCAAATCCCGGTGGGACCAAAGAAAATATGTCATCATGGAAAAGGCGTTGGTGGCGGAGCTGGAGCTGTAGGCGGAGCTGGAGCTGTAGGCGGAGCTGAAGTCAGAGGCGGAGCTGAAGTCAGAGGCAGATTTGGTGTGGTGCCGAAATTGGAGGCGGAGCTGAAGTCAGTGGCAGAGATGGTGTGGAGCTGGAGTTGGAGGAGAAGCTGTAGTCAGAGATGGAACTGAAGTTGTGGTCAGATGCAGAACTGGTGTGGAGCTGTAGTCAGAGGCGGAGCTGAAGTCAGAAACTGGTGTGGAGCTGGCGGCGGAGATGGAGGCGGAAGTGGGGCTGAACTCAGAGGCAGAGATGGTGTAGAGCTGGAGTCAGAGGCAGAAATGAAGTCAGAGGTAGAGCTGGTGTGGAACTGTAGTCAGAGGCGGAAATGAAGTTGGAGTCAGATGCAAATCTGGTGTGGGGCTGGCGTCAGAGGTGGAGCTGAAGTCAGGGTTGGAGGTGGAGCTGAAGTCGGAGACTGGTGTGGAGCTGAAGGCAGAGGCAGAGCAGGTCTGGAGCTCGAGGCAGAGTCAAAGGCGGAAGTGGGGCTGAAGTCAGAGGCAGAGCTGGAGGCGGAGCTGAAGTCAGAGGCAGAGCTGGAGGCGGTGCTGAAGTCAGAGGTGGAGCTGAAGTCAGAGGCAGAGCTGGTGGTGGAGTCAGAGAATGCTCCATTAAACCATATAGTGTACATTCCTTCCCTGCAACACTAGTGAAGTCTTCATGGTATAGTGGATAGTGCTCTGGACTCTCACCCCAGCGACCCGAGTTCAAATCCCGGCTGAAGTCAGAGGTAGAGATGGTGTAGAGCTGGAGTCAGAGGCAGAAATTAAGTCAGAGGTAGAGCTGGTGTGGAGCTGAAGTCAGAGGCGGAGATGAAGTAGGAGTCAGATGCAAAGCTGGTGTGGGGCTGGAGTTGGAGGCAGAGCTGGTGTGGAGCTGAAGTCAGAGGTGGAGCTGAAGTCAGAGGCAGAGCTGGTGGTGGAGTCAGAGAATGCTCCATTAAACCATATAGTGTACATTCCTTCCCTGCAACACTAGTAAAGTCTTCATGGTATAGTGGATAGTGCTCTGGACTCTCACCCCAGTGACCCGAGTTCAAATCCCGGTGGGACCAAAGAAAATATGTCATCATGGAAAAGGCGTTGGTGGCGGAGCTGGAGCTGTAGGCGGAGCTGAAGTCAGAGGCGGAGCTGAAGTCAGAGGCAGATTTGGTGTGGTGCCGAAATTGGAGGCGGAGCTGAAGTCAGTGGCAGAGATGGTGTGGAGCTGGAGTTGGAGGAGAAGCTGTAGTCAGAGATGGAACTGAAGTTGTGGTCAGATGCAGAACTGGTGTGGAGCTGTAGTCAGAGGCGGAGCTGAAGTCAGACACTGGTGTGGAGCTGGCGGCAGAGATGGAGGCGGAAGTGGGGCTGAACTCAGAGGCAGAGATGGTGTAGAGCTGGAGTCAGAGGCAGAAATGAAGTCAGAGGTAGAACTGGTGTGGAGCTGAAGTCAGAGGCGGAGATGAAGTTAGAGTCAGATGCAAACCTGGTGTGGGGCTGGAGTTGGAGGCAGAGCTGGTGTGGAGCTGGAGTCAGAGGTGGAGCTGAAGTGAGACTGGTGTGGAGCTGGAGTCAGAGGTAAAGTTGAAGTCAGGGTTGGAGGTGAAGCTGAAGTCAGAGACTGGTGTGGAGCTGGAGGCGGAGCTGAAGGCAGAGGCAGAGCAGGTCTGGAGCTGTAGGCACAGTCAAAGGCGGAAGTGGGGCTGAAGTCAGAGGCAGAGCTGGAGGCGGAGCTGAAGTCAGAGGCAGAGCTGGAGGCGGTGCTGAAGTCAGAGGTGGAGCTGAAGTCAGAGGCAGAGCTGGTGGTGGAGTCAGAGAATGCTCCATTAAACCATATAGTGTACATTCCTTCCCTGCAACACTAGTGAAGTCTTCATGGTATAGTGGATAGTGCTCTGGACTCTCACCCCAGCAGTTCAAATCCCGGCTGAAGTCAGAGGCAGAGATGGTGTAGAGCTGGAGTCAGAAGCAGAAATGAAGTCAGAGGTAGAGCTGGTGTGGAGCTGAAGTCAGAGGCGGAGATGAAGTAGGAGTCAGATGCAAAGCTGGTGTGGGGCTGGAGTTGGAGGCAGAGCTGGTGTGGAGCTGGAGTCAGAGGTGGAGCTGAAGTGAGACTGGTGTGGAGCTGGAGTCAGAGGTAAAGTTGAAGTCAGGGTTGGAGGTGGAGCTGAAGTCAGAGACTGGTGTGGAGCTGGAGGCGGAGCTGAAGGCAGAGGCAGAGCAGGTCTGGAGCTGGAGGCAGAGTCAAAGGCGGAAGTGGGGCTGAAGTCAGAGGCAGAGCTGGAGGCGGAGCTGAAGTCAGAGGCAGAGCTGGAGGCGGTGCTGAAGTCAGAGGTGGAGCTGAAGTCAGAGGCAGAGCTGGTGGTGGAGTCAGAGAATGCTCCATTAAACCATATAGTGTACATTCCTTCCCTGCAACACTAGTGAAGTCTTCATGGTATAGTGGATAGTGCTCTGGACTCTCACCCCAGCAGTTCAAATCCCGGCTGAAGTCAGAGGCAGAGATGGTGTAGAGCTGGAGTCAGAAGCAGAAATGAAGTCAGAGGTAGAGCTGGTGTGGAGCTGAAGTCAGAGGCGGAGATGAAGTAGGAGTCAGATGCAAAGCTGGTGTGGGGCTGGAGTTGGAGGCAGAGCTGGTGTGGAGCTGAAGTCAGAGGTGGAGCTGAAGTCAGAGGTGGAGCTGAAGTCAGAGGCAGAGCTGGTGGTGGAGTCAGAGAATGCTCCATTAAACCATATAGTGTACATTCCTTCCCTGCAACACTAGTAAAGTCTACATGGTATAGTGGATAGTGCTCTGGACTCTCACCCCAGCGACCCGAGTTCAAATCCCGGTGGGACCAAAGAAAATATGTCATCATGGAAAAGGTGTTGGAGGCGGAGCTGGAGCTGTAGGCGGAGCTGAAGTCAGAGGCAGATTTGGTGTGGCGCCGGAATTGGAAGCGGAGCTGAAGTCAGTGGCAGAGATGGTGTGGAACTGGAGTTGGAGGAGGAGCTGTAGTGTGGGATGGAACTGAAGTTGAAGTCAGATGCAGAACTGGTGTGGAGCTGGAGTCAGAGGCAGAGCTGGTGGTGGAGTCAGAGAATGCTCCATTAAACCATATAGTGTACATTCCTTCCCTGCAACACTAGTGAAGTCTTCATGGCATAGTGGATAGTGCTCTGGACTCTCACCCCAGCGACCCGAGTTCAAATCCCGGCTGAAGTCAGAGGCAGATATGGTGTAGAGCTGGAGTCAGAGGCAGAAATGAAGTCAGAGGTAGAGCTGGTGTGGAGCTGAAGTCAGAGGCGGAGATGAAGTAGGAGTCAGATGCAAAGCTGGTGTGGGGCTGGAGTTGGAGGCAGAGCTGGTGTGGAGCTGAAGTCAGAGGCAGAGCTGGTGGTGGAGTCAGAGAATGCTCCATTAAACCATATAGTGTACATTCCTTCCCTGCAACACTAGTAAAGTCTTCATGGTATAGTGGATAGTGCTCTGGACTCTCACCCCAGCGACCCGAGTTCAAATCCCGGTGGGACCAAAGAAAATATGTCATCATGGAAAAGGCGTTGGTGGCGGAGCTGGAGCTGTAGGCGGAGCTGAAGTCAGAGGCGGAGCTGAAGTCAGAGGCAGATTTGGTGTGGTGCCGAAATTGGAGGCGGAGCTGAAGTCAGTGGCAGAGATGGTGTGGAGCTGGAGTTGGAGGAGAAGCTGTAGTCAGAGATGGAACTGAAGTTGTGGTCAGATGCAGAACTGCTGTGGAGCTGTAGTCAGAGGCGGAGCTGAAGTCAGAAACTGGTGTGGAGCTGGCGGCGGAGATGGAGGCGGAAGTGGGGCTGAACTCAGAGGCAGAGATGGTGTAGAGCTGGAGTCAGAGGCAGAAATGAAGTCAGAGGTAGAGCTGGTGTGGAGCTGAAGTCAGAGGCGGAGATGAAGTAGGAGTCAGATGCAAAGCTGGTGTGGGGCTGGAGTTGGAGGCAGAGCTGGTGTGGAGCTGAAGTCAGAGGTGGAGCTGAAGTCAGAGGCAGAGCTGGTGGTGGAGTCAGAGAATGCTCCATTAAACCATATAGTGTACCTTCCTTCCCTGCAACACTAGTAAAGTCTTCATGGTATAGTGGATAGTGCTCTGGACTCTCACCCCAGCGACCCGAGTTCAAATCCCGGTGGGACCAAAGAAAATATGTCATCATGGAAAAGGCGTTGGTGGCGGAGCTGGAGCTGTAGGCGGAGCTGAAGTCAGAGGCGGAACTGAAGTCAGAGGCAGATTTGGTGTGGTGCCGAAATTGGAGGCGGAGCTGAAGTCAGTGGCAGAGATGGTGTGGAGCTGGAGTTGGAGGAGAAGCTGTAGTCAGAGATGGAACTGAAGTTGTGGTCAGATGCAGAACTGGTGTGGAGCTGTAGTCAGAGGCGGAGCTGAAGTCAGAAACTTGTGTGGAGCTGGCGGCGGAGATGGAGGCGGAAGTGGGGCTGAACTCAGAGGCAGAGATGGTGTAGAGCTGGAGTCAGAGGCAGAAATGAAGTCAGAGGTAGAGCTGGTGTGGAACTGTAGTCAGAGGCGGAAATGAAGTTGGAGTCAGATGCAAATCTGGTGTGGGGCTGGAGTCAGAGGTGGAGCTGAAGTCAGGGTTGGAGGTGGAGCTGAAGTCGGAGACTGGTGTGGAGCTGAAGGCAGAGGCAGAGCAGGTCTGGAGCTCGAGGCAGAGTCAAAGGCGGAAGTGGGGCTGAAGTCAGAGGCAGAGCTGGAGGCGGAGCTGAAGTCAGAGGCAGAGCTGGAGGCGGTGCTGAAGTCAGAGGTGGAGCTGAAGTCAGAGGCAGAGCTGGTGGTGGAGTC
This sequence comes from Syngnathus leptorhynchus, assembly GCF_054491065.1. Lineage (NCBI taxonomy): Eukaryota > Metazoa > Chordata > Actinopteri > Syngnathiformes > Syngnathidae > Syngnathus > Syngnathus leptorhynchus. The sequence goes on along the minus strand of NW_028231992.1, from coordinate 403,754 downwards.
AGAGAATGCTCCATTAAACCATATAGTGTACATTCCTTCCCTGCAACACTAGTGAAGTCTTCATGGTATAGTGGATAGTGCTCTGGACTCTCACCCCAGCGACCCGAGTTCAAATCCCGGTGGGACCAAAGAAAATATGTCATCATGGAAAAGGCGTTGGTGGCGGAGCTGGAGCTGTAGGCGGAGTTGAAGTCAGAGGCGGACCTGAAGTCAGAGGCAGATTTGGTGTGGTGCCGAAATTGAAGGCGGAGCTGAAGTCAGTGGCAGAGATGGTGTGGAGCTGGAGTTGGAGGAGAAGCTGTAGTCAGAGATGGAACTGAAGTTGTGGTCAGATGCAGAACTGGTGTGGAGCTGGAGTCAGAGGCGGAGCTGAAGTCAGAAACTGGTGTGGAGCTGGCGGCGGAGTTGGAGGCGGAAGTGGGGCTGAAGTCAGAGGCAGAGATGGTGTAGAGCTGGAGTCAGAGGCAGAAATGAAGTCAGAGGTAGAGCTGGTGTGGAGCTGAAGTCAGAGGCGGAGATGAAGTTAGAGTCAGATGCAAACCTGGTGTGGGGCTGGAGTTGGAGGCAGAGCTGGTGTGGAGCTGGAGTCAGAGGTGGAGCTGAAGTGAGACTGGTGTGGAGCTGGAGTCAGAGGTAAAGTTGAAGTCAGGGTTGGAGGTGGAGCTGAAGTCAGAGACTGGTGTGGAGCTGGAGGCGGAGCTGAAGGCAGAGGCAGAGCAGGTCTGGAGCTGTAGGCACAGTCAAAGGCGGAAGTGGGGCTGAAGTCAGAGGCAGAGCTGGAGGCGGAGCTGAAGTCAGAGGCAGAGCTGGAGGCGGTGCTGAAGTCAGAGGTGGAGCTGAAGTCAGAGGCAGAGCTGGTGGTGGAGTCAGAGAATGCTCCATTAAACCATATAGTGTACATTCCTTCCCTGCAACACTAGTGAAGTCTTCATGGTATAGTGGATAGTGCTCTGGACTCTCACCCCAGCAGTTCAAATCCCGGCTGAAGTCAGAGGCAGAGATGGTGTAGAGCTGGAGTCAGAAGCAGAAATGAAGTCAGAGGTAGAGCTGGTGTGGAGCTGAAGTCAGAGGCGGAGATGAAGTAGGAGTCAGATGCAAAGCTGGTGTGGGGCTGGAGTTGGAGGCAGAGCTGGTGTGGAGCTGAAGTCAGAGGTGGAGCTGAAGTCAGAGGTGGAGCTGAAGTCAGAGGCAGAGCTGGTGGTGGAGTCAGAGAATGCTCCATTAAACTATATAGTGTACATTCCTTCCCTGCAACACTAGTAAAGTCTTCATGGTATAGTGGATAGTGCTCTGGACTCTCACCCCAGCGACCCGAGTTCAAATCCCGGTGGGACCAAAGAAAATATGTCATCATGGAAAAGGTGTTGGAGGCGGAGCTGGAGCTGTAGGCGGAGCTGAAGTCAGAGGCAGATTTGGTGTGGCGCCGGAATTGGAAGCGGAGCTGAAGTCAGTGGCAGAGATGGTGTGGAACTGGAGTTGGAGGAGGAGCTGTAGTGTGGGATGGAACTGAAGTTGAAGTCAGATGCAGAACTGGTGTGGAGCTGGAGTCAGAGGCAGAGCTGGTGGTGGAGTCAGAGAATGCTCCATTAAACCATATAGTGTACATTCCTTCCCTGCAACACTAGTGAAGTCTTCATGGCATAGTGGATAGTGGTCTGGACTCTCACCCCAGCGACCCGAGTTCAAATCCCGGCTGAAGTCAGAGGCAGAGATGGTGTAGAGCTGGAGTCAGAGGCAGAAATGAAGTCAGAGGTAGAGCTGGTGTGGAGCTGAAGTCAGAGGCAGAGATGAAGTAGGAGTCAGATGCAAAGCTGGTGTGGGGCTGGAGTTGGAGGCAGAGCTGGTGTGGAGCTGAAGTCAGAGGTGGAGCTGAAGTCAGAGGCAGAGCTGGTGGTGGAGTCAGAGAATGCTCCATTAAACCATATAGTGTACCTTCCTTCCCTGCAACACTAGTAAAGTCTTCATGGTATAGTGGATAGTGCTCTGGACTCTCACCCCAGCGACCCGAGTTCAAATCCCGGTGGGACCAAAGAAAATATGTCATCATGGAAAAGGCGTTGGTGGCGGAGCTGGAGCTGTAGGCGGAGCTGGAGCTGTAGGCGGAGCTGAAGTCAGAGGCGGAGCTGAAGTCAGAGGCAGATTTGGTGTGGTGCCGAAATTGGAGGCGGAGCTGAAGTCAGTGGCAGAGATGGTGTGGAGCTGGAGTTGGAGGAGAAGCTGTAGTCAGAGATGGAACTGAAGTTGTGGTCAGATGCAGAACTGGTGTGGAGCTGTAGTCAGAGGCGGAGCTGAAGTCAGAAACTGGTGTGGAGCTGGCGGCGGAGATGGAGGCGGAAGTGGGGCTGAACTCAGAGGCAGAGATGGTGTAGAGCTGGAGTCAGAGGCAGAAATGAAGTCAGAGGTAGAGCTGGTGTGGAACTGTAGTCAGAGGCGGAAATGAAGTTGGAGTCAGATGCAAATCTGGTGTGGGGCTGGCGTCAGAGGTGGAGCTGAAGTCAGGGTTGGAGGTGGAGCTGAAGTCGGAGACTGGTGTGGAGCTGAAGGCAGAGGCAGAGCAGGTCTGGAGCTCGAGGCAGAGTCAAAGGCGGAAGTGGGGCTGAAGTCAGAGGCAGAGCTGGAGGCGGAGCTGAAGTCAGAGGCAGAGCTGGAGGCGGTGCTGAAGTCAGAGGTGGAGCTGAAGTCAGAGGCAGAGCTGGTGGTGGAGTCAGAGAATGCTCCATTAAACCATATAGTGTACATTCCTTCCCTGCAACACTAGTGAAGTCTTCATGGTTGAAGGAACATAAGAATTTGATCTTGAAATAGTTCATTAGACATCTTGTGCATGAGAGTATGAAACTGCTGAGTGTGTGACAGTGGGAACAAAACAAAATATGTGGTTGGTGCGAGGACGTCTGCGTTCCAGAACAAAAAGATCATCCAGGAGCAGCAACAAGGACGACCCACAGGGCCATCTGATCGATAACAACAATTGGTGACCCTATATGGAAAACTACAACCAGGAGGAGCGAGCAAGTTATTCGGCAGGAGAAGAAAGACCAATGAGAGCAAGCTAAAGTTAACTGCAGTTGACACATAGCCAATAGAATAATGACAGAATGCCTTTGTTGATGTGCCATTTGCATATTGTGTAGTATAATTAATGGCTGGGCAACTCGGATGTAGAGTACGTCTGCTGGTTGGCAACAGAGGCGTACAGAGGTGTACTGAGAGGGACCCGAGACCCAGGTGATGTATTAGATTTGTGTGTTAGGAATAAATCCACTCGTGTGTGAAAATGCCGGCTTCCTGATACCTTTCTATTGCAGAACGAGCGCGCATATTGTTGGATGAGTGGCAGTTGGGTAAAGTCACAAATTGGAGTCAGATTAGTAACTCGAGTTCATGTTAAATTAGAAATATATTCCAACAATTTATGGTGACCCTGACGTGATGCAAGAGAGGTAATAGAGTCTGGGACTCTAAAGAAGTCTGGGACTTCAGTAACCACAAGAGTCTGGGACTCTGGGTCTGGGACCCACGTCCACACCAGGTGACGACCTGACAAAGACGCCACACGTCCCACCGTCTTTCCTCTTGGGCCCACAGTGAGACAAGGTAAGCAGATTCCTTTTCAAATTCTGCACATTGACAACACTAAATTATAAGAGGAAGGATGATCGGACCAGTGAAAGTGTGTAGTAGGGTATAAAATCTGGGATTTACCTACTAGAATAGTTTGGAACTATTTGCGGTTACTATACGGTTTAAAATCTGGGATTTACGTATCAGTACAAGTGTGGACTTAGTAGGGTATAAAATCTGGGATTTACCTACTAGAATAGTTTGGAACTATTCGTGGTTACGATACGGTTTAAAATCTGGGATTTACGTATCAGTGTGAAAGCAGTGTGAGTGGGAGTGAGAGTGTGGAATCTAAAATTGTTCTGTGTAAAAAGTGGTTGGGAGACACACGAGTGGATTTAAAGATGGCGGATAAGAGGAAGTGGGATAATGGTCTCGGGTCCCTCCAAATTAAAGGTCCCTCCAAATTAAAGGTCCCTTCAAATTAAGGGTCCCTTCAAATTAAGGGTTCCCTTCATATTAAGGGTCCCTTCAAATTAATGGAAGAAAAAGTAAGAAATAAGTGAAAGGCAGGATCCTGATCGAAATAAAAATCTAGATAAACGGATCAAACCCATGTAACAGAGTGGGAACCTGGCTGAGGAAAAAAAAGAAACGGAAATTATCTTAAATGTACAGGAGATATTCGCGTTAAAGGAAAAGTAAGAGAGAAACACTGAAGTTAAAATTTGCAAAATAAAAGGAAAAGAATTACAAATAGCGTCTAAAAGTAAAATAGAGAATAAATCAGACAAGTAAGATGAGCAAAAAGGTGTTCTTAGTTCTCTGCTGGTTGGCAACAGAGGCGTACAGAGGTGTACTGAGAGGGACCCGAGACCCAGGTGATGTATTAGATTTGTGTGTTAGGAATAAATCCACTCGTGTGTGAAAATGCCGGCTTCCTGATACCTTTCTATTGCAGAACGAGCGCGCATATTGTTGGATGAGTGGCAGTTGGGTAAAGTCACAAATTGGAGTCAGATTAGTAACTCGAGTTCATGTTAAATTAGAAATATATTCCAACAGTGTGCTCTTTGTGGTCTTTTATGTTGTGCGCCAAACGTGTGTGTAGTGTGTGCGTGTGTGTGTGCGCAGAGGATCCTCATGAATGAGTGTGTGGGTGTATGTATGTGTGTGTGTGTGTGTGTGTGTGTGTGTGTGTGTATGTATACGTGTGTGTGAGTGAGATGTGTGTCCTATGGAAGAAATTAGTCATGGAGAATGTTCAGGAGCCTGTTGAGCGATAATAGGGAAGTTGAGAAGTAGACGATGAGTATGTTTAAGTTGGTTGGAGAAACTAAGATGATTGAGGTGTGGCAGTAGAGAAAATAAGATGTGTGGCAGTAGAGACTATAAAGTGTGTGACAGAAAGTGACTAGAAAGGTGGCCTGATAGGATGAGAATAAGAGACAACAAAATGTTGTGTAGAAGACAGTGAAAGATGTTGAATGTGAACATGATGAAGGGGGAACAGTAAAGTAGGCCTGCCCTTTGAGAGGGTGAGATTGAGGAGCGTGCTGCGCTTGCGCGTAGTCGTGGGTCTGTGCTATGCTCGTGTGTGTGGTGGGCCGGCATCATGATTGTTGCAGGAAATGGCCAGCCTGTGAGCAATCAACATTAATGCCGCGTCCCCCCTCGTGTTATGGCTGCAGGTGAGGCAGAGAAAGTGTGAGGTTTTCAGAGAATGTTTGAAGAAGAGTGATGCACATTAGCATGAAGGATAGAAGGCGCTGATGAAAAAAAAGTATAACCAAAACGTCATCCTCTATGACGTTTGCGCAGCGTTATTTGTTGTTATTGTTTGTGAGCTGTGTCTCTGCTGTTTTTTTGTGTTCTCTGTGTGCTGTCAGTGTTATGTGTTAAAAGGATGAAATTGGCTAAAATAGGTAAATAAAAAGAATTTATTAGACTATAGTCTATCTGATTTGCACCGCAAAACAAAAGCAATTTTGAAAGATGTGTCAAATTAAATGATAATGTAATCGTATGTCGTAATACAACACCTTATATGGGTTCTCTAAGTTATATAAACATACATTTTGTAGAGCTTGTTTGACATGTGCTAAAGAGAATCCATAGGGTTATAATGCCTGATCATAATAGATGCATTCTCAAAATGGATTGAATTGTTTCAAAATTAACACTGAATGCCTTAACAGTGGCAAAAACGTTATGTAAAGAAACAATGACGTTATTGCATATTAGGTGGCCATCTTGGTTGCTGTTTTGTTAACTTTAACAATATGGTATTTGTGGGAACTAAGAGTCATAATGAATAGGGGAGAGATGAGTTGGCAATTTATATAGAACACTCAAAATTATGCTGCATTGTGTTGATTTAAAAAAGATCAATTTGGCCTTTGCAGTGTGATCCGCTGTGTTGCATCTGGCCATGGAGAAAGTATGATGTTTATTTGTGTACTTTGTCAACAACCGATGTAGATGTTAACGAATGAAATTAATATCTTTAAAATGAATGTGGATTGAGACCACAGGTAAACACCCAGGCAGCTACCCTGAAGCTGAGATGATGTTCAGGACGGCGATGCTGAACGGCCTCCCAAATGAGGTGTAAGCGATTATGAGAAGTGATCCGGACATTTTGGTCTGTCCGGAACCGAGATTCAAGAGGCATTTGATACACCATTGCCGCATCTACATGGAAAAAGCAAATAAAGATCAAAAGGAAACTGACGCTCTGGCGACTAGTTTGGTTAAATTACAGTTGGCAAAGTTGCATGGTGAGGCAAAACAAGAAAAGGTTAAACAAAAACAGATGTATCAGACTCCAGTGGGGGCTGGACGGGGCCGAGGCCAAGGGTTCCATGGTGGATACAGAGGGCGTGGTCGTGGCGCCCCCCTGGGACGAGGGCGGAATTGGTTCGCTCTAGGGACTTGCTTCAACTGTGTGTCCCCTGATCACTGGGCACGAGATTGTAATGGCAACCCACCACCACCAGGGGCGGAGCAGCAGAACCAGCAAGCAGGGCCACCACACCAAAGTGGACCACAGCAGCCCCGCCCGTGGCCACAGCCGAATCCACAAGGGCAGTATTACCAAGCCGACCCGTGGTACGGCCCGGACGAATAGGGGGGCCTGGGAAGCTCGGGAAGCACTGGTCAGGCAGAGCCAATGCTTTGGTTGACAGTGGCAGACACTCCGGTCCAGATGTTGGTGGACACTGGAGCAACACATTCATCGATCAACATGCCACTGCCAAGTACAGCGTTGTCGAAACGAGTTACAACGTTGGTCGGCTTCTCGGGACGTCCGCAGACTCTGCCCTTTACTCGGCCATTGAAAACGGAAATCACAAACACTGGACAGAAACTATATCATTCATATGTTCATGCAATGGACACACCCATCAACTTGATGGGCAGAGACATGTTGTCAGCATTGAGAGCCCAGATTCTGTGCGGCGAGAAGGGACTTACAGTGACATTTCCTGACGGACAGGTTCTGGAATGCTCCCAGCCTGTGACACCTCAGGGTCAGTGGTTGATGGCACCACTCCCCACAGTACCAGAAACGGCACGAATCTACTGGGCGAGATTGAAACCTGAGACTCCGTTTGGGGGAGGTGTCTACTCCACGTACCTCTTGTGGAAACCGTGGATCCAGGCATGGGCACCGTACCACCCCCCAGTGGATCCATTGCATTGCACTCTATATTATGATAGAGAATCAGATGAGATATATAGAGATGCGTTTGAAGAAATTGAGGGAGATGATTGGACATTACAATCACCATGCATCTTTGTGGGCCCCGAGGGGGTGGCAGCATATGTACAGTTGTCGCCGGAGCAAGAGCAATGGTATCGAATGAGTGAGGAAGGTTTGCCGCACGTGTCACTGGCTGTGTCGCCAGGCCATGAGCCCCGCCAATTGGGGCCCATGGTGAAACGATTAACACAACAACATGACTGGATGATGACTGAGATTCCAGATGTGTGGCATTCGGCCGCAACCAAAAGTTACAGGACAATGGCAAAAATGGTAGATGAGTCAGACCTTGAATTGGTCTTCCTGGACCGCCATCATGGGCGGGAACAGACGGACCATGAGTCTGCACAGGCGATGTTGGATCAAATGCCACAGACCTTGTGGTCACAGGGTCCATTCGATGTTGGTTTTTGTCATACGGTTCAGCCGATCCAATTGGAAGTTGATTGCTCCAGTCCGGTCCGCCGTCCTCAATATCGATGGCCGAAGGAAGCAGACAAAGGTATGGAGGACACAGGGGCACAGTGTCTGCCAATGGTGGGCTTAAAGGTTGACCGCCTGGACAGGCAGGTCAAGAGAGGGAATGTGACAATGGCGGGAATTGGATCCAAGTCGGACTCGAAAGTGTCTGAACAACGACGACAACGATGCAAATGTTTAACTTTATTGACTATTTTCAGAAGTGATGGAGCGAAAGAAGAACGAGTGATGGTGTATCATTCCTGTAATGGAACGGTATGGTATGAAGCAGAGCAAGATGGTGGTAAGACGCTGAAGCCACAGACACAACAACTACTGCTAAATCTGAGGTATAAACAACCGATACAGGTGAAAGCTTGGGTGACAAATTTCAACTGGACTCAACAATGGCTTGATTTGTTAGATAAATTGGACAATTATCAACCACGGTACCAGGACTGGCCCTTGGTACGCCCACAGGAAAGAAAAAGCCAATTTTTTACGGCAATGTTGCACAACAATATTTCACCTGCCTAAAGTTAAATGGGACTGGCCCTGGGATTGGAAATATCCAGGAGTCATGGTGTAATGAAAATGTGTCTTTGCCAGCAGGAATCCCTCTAGCTCGTGCTGATGTTTGGCTGTGGTGTGGAGCAAAAGTGTTGTACGATAGGCTTCCCTCCAATGCCTCAGGTAAGTGCGCCCTAGTAACGCTGATCATGCCAATTAGTGTGACAGCATTAGACGTGTCCAGAATAAATTGGGAAGGCGTTGGACGGTGGGGAAGAATCCCCTTCCTTGTGAGGAGGAAAAAGGACATGCAAGAATGGTTGAATGCAGGAGACCCCACGTACATAGATGCAATTGGAGTTCCGAGAGGGGTCCCTGATGAATACAAATTGGTGAATCAAGTGGCGGCAGGATGGGAGAGTATTTTCCTGCTCATTACAGTAAACAAAAATGTGGACCGGATTAATTATGTCCACTACAATGTCCAACGATTGGCGAACTTCACCACCTCGGCACTCCAGGCAGTGCATGAGCAATTAGCAGCCACGTCTCTTATGGCATTCCAAAATAGAATAGGTTTAGATATGGTGTTAGCGGAAAGAGGAGGAGTCTGTGGTATTTTTGGGGACCAGTGCTGTACTCTGATTCCCAACAATACGTCTCCTGACGGTCAGCTCACTAAGGCATTGGAGGGTCTGCGCACGCTAAGTAACAAAATGAAGGAGCACTCAGGTGTGAACACCAGTTGGTACTCTGACTGGTTAAACGTCTTTGGCAAATATAAAAGCTTGATTGCATCAGTACTGATTTCTATCGCTGTGTTTGCTGCTATTATGGTGTTATGCGGATGTTGCTGTATTCCATGTATCAGATCATTAACTGTTAAGACAATTGAACGCACGTTGGGGCCACTCCCTCCGGGTGGCCAGTACATGATGATCCCTCAGAAGGACCCCCAGGAGGCGGAGACAGCTGTGGCCCTCCGGGATGTGAGTATGTGAAGGTGGCCTCAGGGACCTGGGGCCATGGGAGGGTATGAAATTTTCTCCTGATTGTCTACTAGAATTAAATTGTTTGCTGATTTTTAGCTTACGGCTAGTGATTTTTAGCTTGTGTTTAACAAGAAAACAAGGTATTCGAGTGATGACCTCAGTGGTCTGAGGTCATGAGAGGGAATGAAGGAACATAAGAATTTGATCTTGAAATAGTTCATTAGACATCTTGTGCATGAGAGTATGAAACTGCTGAGTGTGTGACAGTGGGAACAAAACAAAATATGTGGTTGGTGCGAGGACGTCTGCGTTCCAGAACAAAAAGATCATCCAGGAGCAGCAACAAGGACGACCCACAGGGCCATCTGATCGATAACAACAATTGGTGACCCTATATGGAAAACTACAACCAGGAGGAGCGAGCAAGTTATTCGGCAGGAGAAGAAAGACCAATGAGAGCAAGCTAAAGTTAACTGCAGTTGACACATAGCCAATAGAATAATGACAGAATGCCTTTGTTGATGTGCCATTTGCATATTGTGTAGTATAATTAATGGCTGGGCAACTCGGATGTAGAGTACGTCTGCTGGTTGGCAACAGAGGCGTACAGAGGTGTACTGAGAGGGACCCGAGACCCAGGTGATGTATTAGATTTGTGTGTTAGGAATAAATCCACTCGTGTGTGAAAATGCCGGCTTCCTGATACCTTTCTATTGCAGAACGAGCGCGCATATTGTTGGATGAGTGGCAGTTGGGTAAAGTCACAAATTGGAGTCAGATTAGTAACTCGAGTTCATGTTAAATTAGAAATATATTCCAACATGGTATAGTGGATAGTGCTCTGGACTCTCACCCCAGCGACCCGAGTTCAAATCCCGGTGGGACCAAAGAAAATATGTCATCATGGAAAAGGCGTTGGTGGCGGAGCTGGAGCTGTAGGCGGAGTTGAAGTCAGAGGCGGACCTGAAGTCAGAGGCAGATTTGGTGTGGTGCTGAAATTGAAGGCGGAGCTGAAGTCAGTGGCAGAGATGGTGTGGAGCTGGAGTTGGAGGAGAAGCTGTAGTCAGAGATGGAACTGAAGTTGTGGTCAGATGCAGAACTGGTGTGGAGCTGGAGTCAGAGGCGGAGCTGAAGTCAGAAACTGGTGTGGAGCTGGCGGCGGAGTTGGAGGCGGAAGTGGGGCTGAAGTCAGAGGCAGAGATGGTGTAGAGCTGGAGTCAGAGGCAGAAATGAAGTCAGAGGTAGAGCTGGTGTGGAGCTGAAGTCAGTGGCGGAGATGAAGTTAGAGTCAGATGCAAACCTGGTGTGGGGCTGGAGTTGGAGGCAGAGCTGGTGTGGAGCTGGAGTCAGAGGTGGAGCTGAAGTGAGACTGGTGTGGAGCTGGAGTCAGAGGTAAAGTTGAAGTCAGGGTTGGAGGTGGAGCTGAAGTCAGAGACTGGTGTGGAGCTGGAGGCGGAGCTGAAGGCAGAGGCAGAGCAGGTCTGGAGCTGTAGGCACAGTCAAAGGCGGAAGTGGGGCTGAAGTCAGAGGCAGAGCTGGAGGCGGAGCTGAAGTCAGAGGCAGAGCTGGAGGCGGTGCTGAAGTCAGAGGTGGAGCTGAAGTCAGAGGCAGAGCTGGTGGTGGAGTCAGAGAATGCTCCATTAAACCATATAGTGTACATTCCTTCCCTGCAACACTAGTGAAGTCTTCATGGTATAGTGGATAGTGCTCTGGACTCTCACCCCAGCAGTTCAAATCCCGGCTGAAGTCAGAGGCAGAGATGGTGTAGAGCTGGAGTCAGAAGCAGAAATGAAGTCAGAGGTAGAGCTGGTGTGGAGCTGAAGTCAGAGGCGGAGATGAAGTAGGAGTCAGATGCAAAGCTGGTGTGGGGCTGGAGTTGGAGGCAGAGCTGGTGTGGAGCTGAAGTCAGAGGTGGAGCTGAAGTCAGAGGTGGAGCTGAAGTCAGAGGCAGAGCTGGTGGTGGAGTCAGAGAATGCTCCATTAAACCATATAGTGTACATTCCTTCCCTGCAACACTAGTAAAGTCTTCATGGTATAGTGGATAGTGCTCTGGACTCTCACCCCAGCGACCCGAGTTCAAATCCCGGTGGGACCAAAGAAAATATGTCATCATGGAAAAGGTGTTGGAGGCGGAGCTGGAGCTGTAGGCGGAGCTGAAGTCAGAGGCAGATTTGGTGTGGCGCCGGAATTGGAAGCGGAGCTGAAGTCAGTGGCAGAGATGGTGTGGAACTGGAGTTGGAGGAGGAGCTGTAGTGTGGGATGGAACTGAAGTTGAAGTCAGATGCAGAACTGGTGTGGAGCTGGAGTCAGAGGCAGAGCTGGTGGTGGAGTCAGAGAATGCTCCATTAAACCATATAGTGTACATTCATTCCCTGCAACACTAGTGAAGTCTTCATGGCATAGTGGATAGTGGTCTGGACTCTCACCCCAGCGACCCGAGTTCAAATCCCGGCTGAAGTCAGAGGCAGAGATGGTGTAGAGCTGGAGTCAGAGGCAGAAATGAAGTCAGAGGTAGAGCTGGTGTGGAGCTGAAGTCAGAGGCGGAGATGAAGTAGGAGTCAGATGCAAAGCTGGTGTGGGGCTGGAGTTGGAGGCAGAGCTGGTGTGGAGCTGAAGTCAGAGGTGGAGCTGAAGTCAGAGGCAGAGCTGGTGGTGGAGTCAGAGAATGCTCCATTAAACCATATAGTGTACCTTCCTTCCCTGCAACACTAGTAAAGTCTTCATGGTATAGTGGATAGTGCTCTGGACTCTCACCCCAGTGACCCGAGTTCAAATCCCGGTGGGACCAAAGAAAATATGTCATCATGGAAAAGGCGTTGGTGGCGGAGCTGGAGCTGTAGGCGGAGCTGAAGTCAGAGGCGGAGCTGAAGTCAGAGGCAGATTTGGTGTGGTGCCGAAATTGGAGGCGGAGCTGAAGTCAGTGGCAGAGATGGTGTGGAGCTGGAGTTGGAGGAGAAGCTGTAGTCAGAGATGGAACTGAAGTTGTGGTCAGATGCAGAACTGGTGTGGAGCTGTAGTCAGAGGCGGAGCTGAAGTCAGAAACTGGTGTGGAGCTGGCGGCGGAGATGGAGGCGGAAGTGGGGCTGAACTCAGAGGCAGAGATGGTGTAGAGCTGGAGTCAGAGGCAGAAATGAAGTCAGAGGTAGAGCTGGTGTGGAACTGTAGTCAGAGGCGGAAATGAAGTTGGAGTCAGATGCAAATCTGGTGTGGGGCTGGAGTCAGAGGTGGAGCTGAAGTCAGGGTTGGAGGTGGAGCTGAAGTCGGAGACTGGTGTGGAGCTGAAGGCAGAGGCAGAGCAGGTCTGGAGCTCGAGGCAGAGTCAAAGGCGGAAGTGGGGCTGAAGTCAGAGGCAGAGCTGGAGGCGGAGCTGAAGTCAGAGGCAGAGCTGGAGGCGGTGCTGAAGTCAGAGGTGGAGCTGAAGTCAGAGGCAGAGCTGGTGGTGGAGTCAGAGAATGCTCCATTAAACCATATAGTGTACATTCCTTCCCTGCAACACTAGTGAAGTCTTCATGGTATAGTGGATAGTGCTCTGGACTCTCACCCCAGCGACCCGAGTTCAAATCCCGGCTGAAGTCAGAGGCAGAGATGGTGTAGAGCTGGAGTCAGAGGCAGAAATGAAGTCAGAGGTAGAGCTGGTGTGGAGCTGAAGTCAGAGGCGGAGATGAAGTAGGAGTCAGATGCAAAGCTGGTGTGGGGCTGGAGTTGGAGGCAGAGCTGGTGTGGAGCTGAAGTCAGAGGTGGAGCTGAAGTCAGAGGCAGAGCTGGTGGTGGAGTCAGAGAATGCTCCATTAAACCATATAGTGTACATTCCTTCCCTGCAACACTAGTAAAGTCTTCATGGTATAGTGGATAGTGCTCTGGACTCTCACCCCAGTGACCCGAGTTCAAATCCCGGTGGGACCAAAGAAAATATGTCATCATGGAAAAGGCGTTGGTGGCGGAGCTGGAGCTGTAGGCGGAGCTGAAGTCAGAGGCGGAGCTGAAGTCAGAGGCAGATTTGGTGTGGTGCCGAAATTGGAGGCGGAGCTGAAGTCAGTGGCAGAGATGGTGTGGAGCTGGAGTTGGAGGAGAAGCTGTAGTCAGAGATGGAACTGAAGTTGTGGTCAGATGCAGAACTGGTGTGGAGCTGTAGTCAGAGGTGGAGCTGAAGTCAGACACTGGTGTGGAGCTGGCGGCAGAGATGGAGGCGGAAGTGGGGCTGAACTCAGAGGCAGAGATGGTGTAGAGCTGTAGTCAGAGGCAGAAATGAAGTCAGAGGTAGAACTGGTGTGGAGCTGAAGTCAGAGGCGGAGATGAAGTTAGAGTCAGATGCAAACCTGGTGTGGGGCTGGAGTTGGAGGCAGAGCTGGTGTGGAGCTGGAGTCAGAGGTGGAGCTGAAGTGAGACTGGTGTGGAGCTGGAGTCAGAGGTAAAGTTGAAGTCAGGGTTGGAGGTGAAGCTGAAGTCAGAGACTGGTGTGGAGCTGGAGGCGGAGCTGAAGGCAGAGGCAGAGCAGGTCTGGAGCTGTAGGCACAGTCAAAGGCGGAAGTGGGGCTGAAGTCAGAGGCAGAGCTGGAGGCGGAGCTGAAGTCAGAGGCAGAGCTGGAGGCGGTGCTGAAGTCAGAGGTGGAGCTGAAGTCAGAGGCAGAGCTGGTGGTGGAGTCAGAGAATGCTCCATTAAACCATATAGTGTACATTCCTTCCCTGCAACACTAGTGAAGTCTTCATGGTATAGTGGATAGTGCTCTGGACTCTCACCCCAGCAGTTCAAATCCCGGCTGAAGTCAGAGGCAGAGATGGTGTAGAGCTGGAGTCAGAAGCAGAAATGAAGTCAGAGGTAGAGCTGGTGTGGAGCTGAAGTCAGAGGCGGAGATGAAGTAGGAGTCAGATGCAAAGCTGGTGTGGGGCTGGAGTTGGAGGCAGAGCTGGTGTGGAGCTGGAGTCAGAGGTGGAGCTGAAGTGAGACTGGTGTGGAGCTGGAGTCAGAGGTAAAGTTGAAGTCAGGGTTGGAGGTGGAGCTGAAGTCAGAGACTGGTGTGGAGCTGGAGGCGGAGCTGAAGGCAGAGGCAGAGCAGGTCTGGAGCTGTAGGCACAGTCAAAGGCGGAAGTGGGGCTGAAGTCAGAGGCAGAGCTGGAGGCGGAGCTGAAGTCAGAGGCAGAGCTGGAGGCGGTGCTGAAGTCAGAGGTGGAGCTGAAGTCAGAGGCAGAGCTGGTGGTGGAGTCAGAGAATGCTCCATTAAACCATATAGTGTACATTCCTTCCCTGCAACACTAGTGAAGTCTTCATGGTATAGTGGATAGTGCTCTGGACTCTCACCCCAGCAGTTCAAATCCCGGCTGAAGTCAGAGGCAGAGATGGTGTAGAGCTGGAGTCAGAAGCAGAAATGAAGTCAGAGGTAGAGCTGGTGTGGAGCTGAAGTCAGAGGCGGAGATGAAGTAGGAGTCAGATGCAAAGCTGGTGTGGGGCTGGAGTTGGAGGCAGAGCTGGTGTGGAGCTGAAGTCAGAGGTGGAGCTGAAGTCAGAGGTGGAGCTGAAGTCTGAGGCAGAGCTGGTGGTGAAGTCAGAGACTGCTCCAATAAACCATATAGTGTACATTCCTTCCCTGCAACACTAGTAAAGTCTTCATGGTATAGTGGATAGTGCTCTGGACTCTCACCCCAGCGACCCGAGTTCAAATCCCGGTGGGACCAAAGAAAATATGTCATCATGGAAAAGGTGTTGGAGGCGGAGCTGGAGCTGTAGGCGGAGCTGAAGTCAGAGGCGGAGCTGAAGTCAGAGGCAGATTTGGTGTGGCGCCGGAATTGGAAGCGGAGCTGAAGTCAGTGGCAGAGATGGTGTGGAACTGGAGTTGGAGGAGAAGCTGTAGTGTGAGATGGAACTGAAGTTGAAGTCAGATGCAGAACTGGTGTGGAGCTGGAGTCAGAGGTGGAGCTGAAGTCAGAAACTGGTGTGGAGCTGGCGGCGGAGTTGGAAGCGGAAGTGGGGCTGAAGTCAGAGGCAGAGATGGTGTAGAGCTGGAGTCAGAGGCAGAAATGAAGTCAGAGGTAGAGCTGGTGTGGAGCTGAAGTCAGAGGCGGAGATGAAGTTGGAGTCAGATGCAAAGCTGGTGTGGGGCTGGAGTCAGAGGTGGAGCTGAAGTCAGAGACTGGTGTGGAGCTGGAGTCAGAGGTAGAGCTGAAGTCAGGGTTGGAGGTGGAGCTGAAGTCAGAGACTGGTGTGGAGCTGGAGGCGGAGCTGAAGGCAGAGGCAGAGCAGGTCTGGAGCTGGAGGCACAGTCAAAGGCGGAAGTGGGGCTGAAGTCAGAGGCAGAGCTGGAGGCGGAGCTGAAGTCAGAGGCAGAGCTGGAGGCGGTGCTGAAGTCAGAGGTGGAGCTGAAGTCAGAGGCAGAGCTGGTGGTGGAGTCAGAGAATGCTCCATTAAACCATATAGTGTACATTCCTTCCCTGCAACACTAGTGAAGTCTTCATGGTATAGTGGATAGTGCTCTGGACTTTCACCCCAGCGACCCGAGTTCAAATCCCGGCTGAAGTCAGAGGCAGAGATGGTGTAGAGCTGGAGTCAGAGGCAGAAATGAAGTCAGAGGTAGAGCTGGTGTGGAGCTAAAGTCAGAGGCAGAGATGAAGTAGGAGTCAGATGCAAAGCTGGTGTGGGGCTGGAGTTGGAGGCAGAGCTGTTGTGGAGCTGAAGTCAGAGGTGGAGCTGAAGTCAGAGACTGGTGTGGAGCTGGAGTCAGAGGTAGAGCTGAAGTCAGGGTTGGAGGTGGAGCTGATGTCAGAGACTGGTGTGGAGCTGGAGGCGGAGCTGAAGGCAGAGGCAGAGCAGGTCTGGAGCTGGAGGCAGAGTCAAAGGCGGAAGTGGGGCTGAAGTCAGAGGCAGAGCTGGAGGCGGAGCTGAAGTCAGAGGCAGAGCTGGAGGCGGTGCTGAAGTCAGAGGTGGAGCTGAAGTCAGAGGCAGAGCTGGTGGTGGAGTCAGAGAATGCTCCATTAAACCATATAGTGTACATTCCTTCCCTGCAACACTAGTGAAGTGTTAATGGTATAGTGGATAGTGCTCTGGACTCTCACCCCAGCGACCCGAGTTCAAATCCCGGTGGGACCAAAGAAAATATGTCATCATGGAAAAGGTGTTGGAGGCGGAGCTGGAGTTGTAGGCGGAGCTGAAGTCAGAGGCGGACCTGAAGTCAGAGGCAGATTTGGTGTGGCGCCGGAATTGGAAGCGGAGCTGAAGTCAGTGGCAGAGATGGTGTGGAACTGGAGTTGGAGGAGAAGCTGTAGTGTGAGATGGAACTGAAGTTGAAGTCAGATGCAGAACTGGTGTGGAGCTGGAGTCAGAGGTGGAGCTGAAGTCAGAAACTGGTGTGGAGCTGGAGGCGGAAGTGGGGCTGAAGTCAGAGGCAGAGATGGTGTAGAGCTGGAGTCAGAGGCAGAAATGAAGTCAGAGGTAGAGCTGGTGTGGAGCTGTAGTCAGAGGCGGAGATGAAGTTGGAGTCAGATGCAAATCTGGTGTGGGGCTGGAGTCAGAGGTGGAGCTGAAGTGACACTGGTGTGGAGCTGGAGTCAGAGGTAGAGCTGAAGTCAGGGTTGGAGGTGGAGCTGAAGTCGGAGACTGGTGTGGAGCTGGAGGCGGAGCTGAAGGCAGAGGCAGAGCAAGTCTGGAGCTGGAGGCAGAGTCAAAGGCGGAAGTGGGGCTAAAGTCAGAGGCAGAGCTGGAGGCGGTGCTGAAGTCAGAGGTGGAGCTGAAGTCAGAGGCAGAGCTGGTGGTGGAGTCAGAGAATGCTCCATTAAACCATATAGTGTACATTCCTTCCCTGCAACACTAGTGAAGTGTTAATGGTATAGTGGATAGTGCTCTGGACTCTCACCCCAGCGACCCGAGTTCAAATCCCGGTGGGACCAAAGAAAATATGTCATCATGGAAAAGGTGTTGGAGGCGGAGCTGGAGCTGTAGGCGGAGCTGAAGTCAGAGGCGGACCTGAAGTCAGAGGCAGATTTGGTGTGGCGCCGGAATTGGAAGCGGAGCTGAAGTCAGTGGCAGAGATGGTGTGGAACTGGAGTTGGAGGAGAAGCTGTAGTGTGAGATGGAACTGAAGTTGAAGTCAGATGCAGAACTGGTGTGGAGCTGGAGTCAGAGGTGGAGCTGAAGTCAGAAACTGGTGTGGAGCTGGCGGCGGAGTTGAAGGCGGAAGTGGGGCTGAAGTCAGAGGCAGAGATGGTGTAGAGCTGGAGTCAGAGGCAGAAATGAAGTCAGAGGTAGAGCTGGTGTGGAACTGTAGTCAGATGCGGAGATGAAGTTGGAGTCAGATGCAAATCTGGTGTGGGGCTGGAGTCAGAGGTGGAGCTGAAGTGAGACTAGTGTGGAGCTGGAGTCAGAGGTAGAGCTGAAGTCAGGATTGGAGGTGGAGCTGAAGTCGGAGACTGGTGTGGAGCTGGAGGCGGAGCTGAAGGCAGACGCAGAGTAAGTCTGGAGCTGGAGGCAGAGTCAAAGGCGGAAGTGGGGCTGAAGTCAGAGGCAGAGCTGGAGGCGGTGCTGAAGTCAGAGGTGGAGCTGAAGTCAGAGGCAGAGCTGGTGGTGGAGTCAGAGAATGCTCCATTAAACCATATAGTGTACATTCCTTCCCTGCAACACTAGTGAAGTCTTCATGGTATAGTGGATAGTGCTCTGGACTCTAACCCCAGCGACCCGAGTTCAAATCCCGGTGGGACCAAAGAAAATATGTCATCATGGAAAAGGCGTTGGTGGCGGAGCTGGAGCTAAAGGAGAAGCTGTAGTCAGAGATGGAACTGAAGTTGTGGTCAGATGCAGAACTGGTGTGGAGCTGGAGTCAGAGGCGGAGCTGAAGTCAGAAACTGGTGTGGAGCTGGCGGCGGAGTTGGAGGCGGAAGTGGGGCTGAAGTCAGAGGCAGAGATGGTGTAGAGCTGGAGTCAGAGGCAGAAATGAAGTCAGAGGTAGAGCTGGTGTGGAGCTGAAGTCAGAGGCGGAGATGAAGTTGGAGTCAGATGCAAAGCTGGTGTGGGGCTGGAGTCAGAGGTGGAGCTGAAGTCAGAGACTGGTGTGGAGCTGGAGTCAGAGGTAGAGCTGAAGTCAGGGTTGGAGGTGGAGCTGAAGTCAGAGACTGGTGTGGAGCTGGAGACGGAGCTGAAGGCAGAGGCAGATCAGGTCTGGAGCTGGAGGCAGAGTTGAAGGCGGAAGTGGGGCTGAAGTCAGAGGCAGAGCTGGTGGTGAAGTCAGAGACTGCTCCAATAAACCATATAGTGTACATTCCTTCCCTGCAACACTAGTGAAGTGTTAATGGTATAGTGGATAGTGCTCTGGACTCTCACCCCAGCGACCCGAGTTCAAATCCCGGTGGGACCAAAGAAAATATGTCATCATGGAAAAGGTGTTGGAGGCGGAGCTGGAGCTGTAGGCGGAGCTGAAGTCAGAGGCGGAGCTGAAGTCAGAGGCAGATTTGGTGTGGCGCCGGAATTGGAAGCGGAGCTGAAGTCAGTGGCAGAGATGGTGTGGAACTGGAGTTGGAGGAGAAGCTGTAGTGTGAGATGGAACTGAAGTTGAAGTCAGATTTAGAACTAGTGTGGAGCTGAAGTCAGAGGTGGAGCTGAAGTCAGAAACTGGTGTGGAGCTGGCGGCGGAGTTGGCGGCGGAAGTGGGGCTGAAGTCAGAGGCAGAGATGGTGTAGAGCTGGAGTCAGAGGCAGAAATGAAGTCAGAGGTAGAGCTGGTGTGGAGCTGAAGTCAGAGGCGGAGATGAAGTTGGAGTCAGATGCAAAGCTGGTTGGAGTCAGATGCAAAGCTCCATTAAACCATATAGTGTACATTCCTTCCCTGCAACACTAGTGAAGTGTTAATGGTATAGTGGATAGTGCTCTGGACTCTCACCCCAGCGACCCGAGTTCAAATCCCGGTGGGACCAAAGAAAATATGTCATCATGGAAAAGGTGTTGGAGGCGGAGCTGGAGTTGTAGGCGGAGCTGAAGTCAGAGGCGGACCTGAAGTCAGAGGCAGATTTGGTGTGGCGCCGGAATTGGAAGCGGAGCTGAAGTCAGTGGCAGAGATGGTGTGGAACTGGA
This sequence comes from Syngnathus leptorhynchus, assembly GCF_054491065.1. Taxonomy (NCBI): domain Eukaryota; kingdom Metazoa; phylum Chordata; class Actinopteri; order Syngnathiformes; family Syngnathidae; genus Syngnathus; species Syngnathus leptorhynchus. Next base: position 384,416 of record NW_028231992.1, on the reverse strand, counting down.
GTTGGAGGAGAAGCTGTAGTGTGAGATGGAACTGAAGTTGAAGTCAGATGCAGAACTGGTGTGGAGCTGGAGTCAGAGGTGGAGCTGAAGTCAGAAACTGGTGTGGAGCTGGAGGCGGAAGTGGGGCTGAAGTCAGAGGCAGAGATGGTGTAGAGCTGGAGTCAGAGGCAGAAATGAAGTCAGAGGTAGAGCTGGTGTGGAGCTGTAGTCAGAGGCGGAGATGAAGTTGGAGTCAGATGCAAATCTGGTGTGGGGCTGGAGTCAGAGGTGGAGCTGAAGTGACACTGGTGTGGAGCTGGAGTCAGAGGTAGAGCTGAAGTCAGGGTTGGAGGTGGAGCTGAAGTCGGAGACTGGTGTGGAGCTGGAGGCGGAGCTGAAGGCAGAGGCAGAGCAAGTCTGGAGCTGGAGGCAGAGTCAAAGGCGGAAGTGGGGCTAAAGTCAGAGGCAGAGCTGGAGGCGGTGCTGAAGTCAGAGGTGGAGCTGAAGTCAGAGGCAGAGCTGGTGGTGGAGTCAGAGAATGCTCCATTAAACCATATAGTGTACATTCCTTCCCTGCAACACTAGTGAAGTGTTAATGGTATAGTGGATAGTGCTCTGGACTCTCACCCCAGCGACCCGAGTTCAAATCCCGGTGGGACCAAAGAAAATATGTCATCATGGAAAAGGTGTTGGAGGCGGAGCTGGAGCTGTAGGCGGAGCTGAAGTCAGAGGCGGACCTGAAGTCAGAGGCAGATTTGGTGTGGCGCCGGAATTGGAAGCGGAGCTGAAGTCAGTGGCAGAGATGGTGTGGAACTGGAGTTGGAGGAGAAGCTGTAGTGTGAGATGGAACTGAAGTTGAAGTCAGATGCAGAACTGGTGTGGAGCTGGAGTCAGAGGTGGAGCTGAAGTCAGAAACTGGTGTGGAGCTGGCGGCGGAGTTGAAGGCGGAAGTGGGGCTGAAGTCAGAGGCAGAGATGGTGTAGAGCTGGAGTCAGAGGCAGAAATGAAGTCAGAGGTAGAGCTGGTGTGGAACTGTAGTCAGATGCGGAGATGAAGTTGGAGTCAGATGCAAATCTGGTGTGGGGCTGGAGTCAGAGGTGGAGCTGAAGTGAGACTAGTGTGGAGCTGGAGTCAGAGGTAGAGCTGAAGTCAGGATTGGAGGTGGAGCTGAAGTCGGAGACTGGTGTGGAGCTGGAGGCGGAGCTGAAGGCAGACGCAGAGTAAGTCTGGAGCTGGAGGCAGAGTCAAAGGCGGAAGTGGGGCTGAAGTCAGAGGCAGAGCTGGAGGCGGTGCTGAAGTCAGAGGTGGAGCTGAAGTCAGAGGCAGAGCTGGTGGTGGAGTCAGAGAATGCTCCATTAAACCATATAGTGTACATTCCTTCCCTGCAACACTAGTGAAGTCTTCATGGTATAGTGGATAGTGCTCTGGACTCTAACCCCAGCGACCCGAGTTCAAATCCCGGTGGGACCAAAGAAAATATGTCATCATGGAAAAGGCGTTGGTGGCGGAGCTGGAGCTAAAGGAGAAGCTGTAGTCAGAGATGGAACTGAAGTTGTGGTCAGATGCAGAACTGGTGTGGAGCTGGAGTCAGAGGCGGAGCTGAAGTCAGAAACTGGTGTGGAGCTGGCGGCGGAGTTGGAGGCGGAAGTGGGGCTGAAGTCAGAGGCAGAGATGGTGTAGAGCTGGAGTCAGAGGCAGAAATGAAGTCAGAGGTAGAGCTGGTGTGGAGCTGAAGTCAGAGGCGGAGATGAAGTTGGAGTCAGATGCAAAGCTGGTGTGGGGCTGGAGTCAGAGGTGGAGCTGAAGTCAGAGACTGGTGTGGAGCTGGAGTCAGAGGTAGAGCTGAAGTCAGGGTTGGAGGTGGAGCTGAAGTCAGAGACTGGTGTGGAGCTGGAGACGGAGCTGAAGGCAGAGGCAGATCAGGTCTGGAGCTGGAGGCAGAGTTGAAGGCGGAAGTGGGGCTGAAGTCAGAGGCAGAGCTGGTGGTGAAGTCAGAGACTGCTCCAATAAACCATATAGTGTACATTCCTTCCCTGCAACACTAGTGAAGTGTTAATGGTATAGTGGATAGTGCTCTGGACTCTCACCCCAGCGACCCGAGTTCAAATCCCGGTGGGACCAAAGAAAATATGTCATCATGGAAAAGGTGTTGGAGGCGGAGCTGGAGCTGTAGGCGGAGCTGAAGTCAGAGGCGGAGCTGAAGTCAGAGGCAGATTTGGTGTGGCGCCGGAATTGGAAGCGGAGCTGAAGTCAGTGGCAGAGATGGTGTGGAACTGGAGTTGGAGGAGAAGCTGTAGTGTGAGATGGAACTGAAGTTGAAGTCAGATTTAGAACTAGTGTGGAGCTGAAGTCAGAGGTGGAGCTGAAGTCAGAAACTGGTGTGGAGCTGGCGGCGGAGTTGGCGGCGGAAGTGGGGCTGAAGTCAGAGGCAGAGATGGTGTAGAGCTGGAGTCAGAGGCAGAAATGAAGTCAGAGGTAGAGCTGGTGTGGAGCTGAAGTCAGAGGCGGAGATGAAGTTGGAGTCAGATGCAAAGCTGGTGTGGGGCTGGAGTCAGAGGTGGAGCTGAAGTCAGAGACTGGTGTGGAGCTGGAGTCAGAGGTAGAGCTGAAGTCAGGGTTGGAGGTGGAGCTGAAGTCAGAGACTGGTGTGGAGCTGGAGGCGGAGCTGAAGGCAGAGGCAGAGCAGGTCTGGAGCTGGAGGCACAGTCAAAGGCGGAAGTGGGGCTGAAGTCAGAGGCAGAGCTGGAGGCGGAGCTGAAGTCAGAGGCAGAGCTGGAGGCGGTGCTGAAGTCAGAGGTGGAGCTGAAGTCAGAGGCAGAGCTGGTGGTGGAGTCAGAGAATGCTCCATTAAACCATATAGTGTACATTCCTTCCCTGCAACACTAGTGAAGTCTTCATGGTATAGTGGATAGTGCTCTGGACTCTCACCCCAGCGACCCGAGTTCAAATCCTGGCTGAAGTCAGAGGCAGAGATGGTGTAGAGCTGGAGTCAGAGGCAGAAATGAAGTCAGAGGTAGAGCTGGTGTGGAGCTAAAGTCAGAGGCGGAGATGAAGTAGGAGTCAGATGCAAAGCTGGTGTGGGGCTGGAGTTGGAGGCAGAGCTGTTGTGGAGCTGAAGTCAGAGGTGGAGCTGAAGTCAGAGACTGGTGTGGAGCTGGAGTCAGAGGTAGAGCTGAAGTCAGGGTTGGAGGTGGAGCTGATGTCAGAGACTGGTGTGGAGCTGGAGGCGGAGCTGAAGGCAGAGGCAGAGCAGGTCTGGAGCTGGAGGCAGAGTCAAAGGCGGAAGTGGGGCTGAAGTCAGAGGCAGAGCTGGAGGCGGAGCTGAAGTCAGAGGCAGAGCTGGAGGCGGTGCTGAAGTCAGAGGTGGAGCTGAAGTCAGAGGCAGAGCTGGTGGTGGAGTCAGAGAATGCTCCATTAAACCATATAGTGTACATTCCTTCCCTGCAACACTAGTGAAGTGTTAATGGTATAGTGGATAGTGCTCTGGACTCTCACCCCAGCGACCCGAGTTCAAATCCCGGTGGGACCAAAGAAAATATGTCATCATGGAAAAAGGTGTTGGAGGCGGAGCTGGAGCTGTAGGCGGAGCTGAAGTCAGAGGCGGACCTGAAGTCAGAGGCAGATTTGGTGTGGCGCCGGAATTGGAAGCGGAGCTGAAGTCAGTGGCAGAGATGGTGTGGAACTGGATTTGGAGGAGAAGCTGTAGTGTGAGATGGAACTGAAGTTGAAGTCAGATGCAGAACTGGTGTGGAGCTGGAGTCAGAGGTGGAGCTGAAGTCAGAAACTGGTGTGGAGCTGGCGGCGGAGTTGGAGGCGGAAGTGGGGCTGAAGTCAGAGGCAGAGATGGTGTAGAGCTGGAGTCAGAGGCAGAAATGAAGTCAGAGGTAGAGCTGGTGTGGAGCTGTAGTCAGAGGCGGAGATGAAGTTGGAGTCAGATGCAAATCTGGTGTGGGGCTGGAGTCAGAGGTGGAGCTGGTGTGGAGCTGAAGTCAGAGGTGGAGCTGAAGTCAGAGACTGGTGTGGAGCTGAAGTCAGGGTTGGAGGTGGAGCTGATGTCAGAGACTGGTGTGGAGCTGGAGGCGGAGCTGAAGGCAGAGGCAGAGCAGGTCTGGAGCTGGAGGCAGAGTCAAAGGCGGAAGTGGGGCTGAAGTCAGAGGCAGAGCTGGAGACGGAGCTGAAGTCAGAGGCAGAGCTGGAGGCGGTGCTGAAGTCAGAGGAGGAGGTGAAGTCAGAGGCAGAGCTGGTGGTGGAGTCAGAGAATGCTCCATTAAACCATATAGTGTACATTCCTTCCCTGCAACACTAGTGAAGTCTTCATGGTATAGTGGGTAGTGCTCTGGACTCTCACCCCAGCGACCCGAGTTCAAATCCCGGTGGGACCAAAGAAAATATGTCATCATGGAAAAGGCGTTGGTGGCGGAGCTGGAGCTGTAGGCGGAGCTGAAGTCAGAGGCGGAGCTGAAGTCAGAGTTAGATTTGGTGTGGTGCCGAAATTGAAGGCGGAGCTGAAGTCAGTGGCAGAGATGGTGTGGAGCTGGAGTTGGAGGAGAAGCTGTAGTCAGAGATGGAACTGAAGTTGTGGTCAGATGCAGAACTGTTGTGGAGCTGGAGTCAGAGGCGGAGCTGAAGTCAGAAACTGGTGTGGAGCTGGCGGCGGAGTTGGAGGCGGAAGTGGGGCTGAAGTCAGAGGCAGAGATGGTGTAGAGCTGGAGTCAGAGGCAGAAATGAAGTCAGAGGTAGAGCTGGTGTGGAGCTGAAGTCAGAGGCGGAGATGAAGTTGGAGTCAGATGCAAAGCTGGTGTGGGGCTGGAGTCAGAGGTGGAGCTGAAGTCAGAGACTGGTGTGGAGCTGGAGTCAGAGGTAGAGCTGAAGTCAGGGTTGGAGGTGGAGCTGAAGTCAGAGACTGGTGTGGAGCTGGAGGCGGAGCTGAAGGCAGAGGCAGAGCAGGTCTGGAGCTGGAGGCACAGTCAAAGGCGGAAGTGGGGCTGAAGTCAGAGGCAGAGCTGGAGGCGGAGCTGAAGTCAGAGGCAGAGCTGGAGGCGGTGCTGAAGTCAGAGATGCAGCTCAAGTCAGAGGTAGAGCTGGTGGTGGAGTCAGAGAATGCTCCATTAAACCATATAGTGTACATTCCTTCCCTGCAACACTAGTGAAGTCTTCATGGTATAGTGGATAGTGCTCTGGACTCTCACCCCAGCGACCCGAGTTCAAATCCCGGTGGGACCAAAGAAAATATGTCATCATGGAAAAGGTGTTGGAGGCGGAGCTGGAGCTGTAGGCGGAGCTGAAGTCAGAGGCGGACCTGAAGTCAGAGGCAGATTTGGTGTGGCGCCGGAATTGGAAGCGGAGCTGAAGTCAGTGGCAGAGATGGTGTGGAACTGGAGTTGGAGGAGGAGCTGTAGTGTGAGATGGAACTGAAGTTGAAGTCAGATGCAGAACTGGTGTGGAGCTGGAGTCAAAGGTGGAGCTGAAGTCAGAAACTGGTGTGGAACTAGCGGCGGAGTGTGAGGCGGAAGTGGGGCTGAAGTCAGAGGCAGAGATGGTGTAGAGCTGGAGTCAGAGGCAGAAATGAAGTCAGAGGTAGAGCTGGTGTGGAGCTGAAGTCAGAGGCGGAGATGAAATTGGAGTCAGATGCAAAGCTGGTGTGGGGCTGGAGTCAGAGGTGGAGCTGAAGTGAGACTGGTGTGGAGCTGGAGTCAGAGGTAGAGCTGAAGTCAGGGTTGGAGGTGGAGCTGAAGTCGGAGACTGGTGTGGAGCTGGAGGCGGAGCTGAAGGCAGAGGCAGAGTTGGTCTGGAGCTGGAGGCAGAGTCAAAGGCGGAAGTGGGGCTGAAGTCAGAGCCAGAGCTGGAGGCGGAGCTGAAGTCAGAGGCAGAGCTGGAGGCGGTGCTGAAGTCAGAGGTGGAGCTGAAGTCAGAGGCAGAGCTGGTGGTGGAGTCAGAGAATGCTCCATTAAACTATAAAGTGTACATTCCTTCCCTGCAACACTAGTGAAGTCTTCATGGTATAGTGGGTAGTGCTCTGGACTCTCACCCCAGCGACCCGAGTTCAAATCCCGGTGGGACCAAAGAAAATATGTCATCATGGAAAAGGCGTTGGTGGCGGAGCTGGAGCTGTAGGCGGAGCTGAAGTCAGAGGCGGAGCTGAAGTCAGAGGCAGATTTGGTGTGGTGCCGAAATTGAAGGCGGAGCTGAAGTCAGTGGCAGAGATGGTGTGGAGCTGGAGTTGGAGGAGAAGCTGTAGTCAGAGATGGAACTGAAGTTGAAGTCAGATGCAGAACTGGTGTGGAGCTGGAGTCAGAGGTGGAGCTGGAGTCAGAAACTGGTGTGGAGTTGGCGGCGGAGTTGGAGGCGGAAGTGGGGCTGAAGTCAGAGGCAGAGATGGTGTAGAGCTGGAGTCAGAGGCAGAAATGAAGTCAGAGGTAGAGCTGGTGTGAAGCTGAAGTCAGAGGCGGAGATGAAGTTGGAGTCAAATGCAAAGCTGGTGTGGGGCTGGAGTCAGAGGTGGAGCTGAAGTCAGAGACTGGTGTGGAGCTGGAGTCAGAGGTAGAGCTGAAGTCAGGGTTGGAGGTGGAGCTGAAGTTGGATATTGGTGTGGAGCTGGAGGCGGAGCTGAAGGCAGAGGCAGAGCAGGTCTGGAGCTGGAAGCAGAGTCAAAGGCGGAAGTGGGGCTGAAGTCAGAGGCAGAGCTGGAGGCGGAGCTGAAGTCAGAGGCAGAGCTGGAGGCGGTGCTGAAGTCAGAGGTGGAGCTGAAGTCAGAGGCAGAGCTGGTGGTGGAGTCAGAGAATGCTCCATTAAACCATATAGTGTACATTCCTTCCCTGCAACACTAGTGAAGTCTTCATGGTATAGTGGATAGTGCTCTGGACTCTCACCCCAGCGACCCGAGTTCAAATCCCGGTGGGACCAAAGAATATATATCATCATGGAAAAGGCGTTGGTGGCCGAGCTGGAGCTGTAGGCGGAGCTGAAGTCAGAGGCGGAGCTGAAGTCAGAGGCAGATTTGGTGTGGTGCCGAAATTGAAGGCGGAGCTGAAGTCAGTGGCAGAGATGTTGTGGAGCTGGAGTTGGAGGAGAAGCTGTAATAAGAGATGGAACTGAAGTTGTGGTCGGATGCAGAACTGGTGTGGAGCTGGAGTCAGAGGCGGAGCTGAAGTCAGAAACTGGTGTGGAGCTGGCGTCGGAGTTGGAGGCGGAAGTGGGGCTGAAGTCAGAGAAAGAGATGGTGTAGAGCTGGAGTCAGAGGCAGAAATGAAGTCATAGGTAGAGCTGGTGTGGAGCTGAAGTCAGAGGCGGAGATGAAGTTGGAGTCAGATGCAAAGCTGGTGTGGGGCTGGAGTCAGAGGTGGAGCTGAAGTCAGAGACTGGTGTGGAGCTGGAGTCAGAGGTAGAGCTGAAGTCAGGGTTGGAGGTGGAGCTGAAGTCAGAGACTAGTGTGGAGCTGGAGGCGGAGCTGAAGGCAGAGGCAGAGCAGGTCTGGAGCTGGAGGCAGAGTCAAAGGCGGAAGTGGGGCTGAAGTCAGAGGCAGAGCTGGAGGCGGAGCTGAAGTCAGAGGCAGAGCTGGAGGCGGTGCTGAAGTCAGAGGTGGAGCTGAAGTCAGAGGCAGAGCTGGTGGTGGAGTCAGAGAATGCAGTCAGAGGTAGAGCTGGTGTGAAGTAGGAGTCAGATGCAAAGCTGGTGTGGGGCTGGAGTTGGAGGCAGAGCTGGTGTGGAGCTGAAGTCAGAGGTGGAGCTGAAGTCAGAGACTGGTGTGGAGCTGGAGTCAGAGGTACAGCTGAAGTCAGGGTTGGAGGTGGAGCTGAAGTCAGAGACTAGTGTGGAGCTGAAGGCGGAGCTGAAGGCAGAGCAGGTCTGGAGCTGGAGGCAGAGTCAAAGGCGGAAGTGGGGCTGAAGTCAGAGGCAGAGCTGGAGGCGGAGCTGAATTCAGAGGCAGAGCTGGAGGCGGTGCTGAAGTCAGAGGTGGAGCTGAAGTCAGAGGCAGAGCTGGTGGTGGAGTCAGAGAATGCTCCATTAAACCATATAGTGTACATTCCTTCCCTGCAACACTAGTGAAGTCTTCATGGTATAGTGGATAGTGCTCTGGACTCTCACCCCAGCGACCCGAGTTCAAATCCCGGTGGGACCAAAGAAAATATGTCATCATGGAAAAGGCGTTGGTGGCGGAGCTGGAGCTGTAGGCGGAGCTGAAGTCAGAGGCAGATTTGGTGTGGTGCCGAAATTGAAGGCGGAGCTGAAGTCAGTGGCAGAGATGGTGTGGAGCTGGAGTTGGAGGAGAAGCTGTAGTCAGAGATGAAACTGAAGTTGTGGTCAGATGCAGAACTGGGGTGGAGCTGGAGTCAGAGGCGGAGCTGAAGTCAGAAACTGGTGTGGAGCTGGCGGCGGAGTTGGAGGCGGAAGTGGGGCTGAAGTCAGAGGCAGAGATGGTGTAGAGCTGGAGTCAGAGGCAGAAATGAAGTCAGAGGTAGAGCTGGTGTGGAGCTGAAGTCAGAGGCGGAGATGAAGTTGGAGTCAGATGCAAAGCTGGTGTGGGGCTGGAGTCAGAGGTGGAGCTGAAGTCAGAGACTGGTGTGGATCTGGAGTCAGAGGTAGAGCTGAAGTCAGAGACTGGTGTGGAGGTGAGAGGCGGAGGTGAAGGCAGAGGCAGAGCAGGTCTGGAGCTGGAGGCACAGTCAAAGGCGGAAGTGGGGCTGAAGTCAGAGGCAGAGCTGGAGGCGGAGCTGAAGTCAGAGGCAGAGCTGGAGGCGGTGCTGAAGTCAGAGGTGGAGCTGAAGTCAGAGGCAGAGCTGGTGGTGGAGTCAGAGAATGCTCCATTAAACCATATAGTGTACATTCCTTCCCTGCAACACTAGTGAAGTCTTCATGGTATAGTGGATAGTGCTCTGGACTCTCACCCCAGCGACCCGAGTTCAAATCCCGGCTGAAGTCAGAGGCAGAGATGGTGTAGAGCTGGAGTCAGAGGCAGAAATGAAGTCAGAGGCAGAGCTGGTGTGGAGCTGAAGTCAGAGGCGGAGATGAAGTTGGAGTCAGATGCAAAGCTGGTGTGGGGCTGGAGTTGGAGGCAGAGCTGGTGTGGAGCTGAAGTCAGAGGTGGAGCTGAAGTCAGGGACTGGTGTGGAGTTGGAGTCAGAGGTAGAGCTGATGTCAGGGTTGGAGGTGGAGCTGATGTCAGAGACTGGTGTGGAGCTGGAGGCGGAGCTGAAGGCAGTGGCAGAGCAGGTCTGGAGCTGGAGGCAGAGTCAAAGGCGGAAGTGGGGCTGAAGTCAGAAGCAGAGTTGGAGGCGGAGCTGTAGTCAGAGGCAGAGCTGGAGGCGGTGCTGAAGTCAGAGGTGGAGCTGAAGTCAGAGGCAGAGCTGGTGGTGGAGTCAGAGAATGCTCCATTAAACCATATAGTGTACATTCCTTCCCTGCAACACTAGTGAAGTCTTCATGGTATAGTGGATAGTGCTCTGGACTCTCACCCCAGCGACCCGAGTTCAAATCCCGGCTGAAGTCAGAGCCAGAGATGGTGTAGAGCTGGAGTCAGAGGCAGAAATGAAGTCAGAGGTAGAGCTGGTGTGGAGCTGAAGTCAGAGGCGGAGATGAAGTGGGAGTCATATGCAAAGCTGGTGTGGGGCTGGAGTTGGAGGCAGAGCTGGTGTGGAGCTGAAGTCAGAGCTGGAGCTGAAGTCAGGGACTGGTGTGGAGTTGGAGTCAGAGGTAGAGCTGAAGTCAGGGTTGGAGGTGGAGCTGATGTCAGAGACTGGTGTGGAGCTGGAGGCGGAGCTGAAGGCAGAGGCAGAGCAGGTCTGGAGCTGGAGGCAGAGTCAAAGGCGGAAGTGGGGCTGAAGTCAGAGCTGGAGGCGGAGCTGAAGTCAGAGGCAGAGCTGGAGGCGGTGCTGAAGTCAGAGGTGGAGCTGAAGTCAGAGGCAGAGCTGGTGGTGGAGTCAGAGAATGCTCCATTAAACCATATAGTGTACATTCCTTCCCTGCAACACTAGTGAAGTCTTAATGGTATAGTGGATAGTGCTCTGGACTCTCACCCCAGCGACCCGAGTTCAAATCCCGGTGGGACCAAAGAAAATATGTCATCATGGAAAAGGTGTTGGAGGCGGAGCTGGAGCTGGAGGCGGAGCTGAAGTCAGAGGCGGACCTGAAGTCAGAGGCAGATTTGGTGTGGCGCCGGAATTGGAAGCGGAGCTGAAGTAAGTGGCAGAGATGGTGTGGAACTGGAGTTGGAGGAGGAGCTGTAGTGTGAGATGGAACTGAAGTTGAAGTCAGATGCAGAACTGGTGTGGAGCTGGAGTCAGAGGTGGAGCTGAAGTCAGAAACTGATGTGGAGCTGACGGCGGAGTTGGAGGCGGAAGTGGGGCTGAAGTCAGAGGCAGAGATGGTGTAGAGCTGGAGTCAGAGGTAGAGCTGGTGTGGAGCTGAAGTCAGAGGCGGAGATGAAGTTGGAGTCAGATGCAAAGCTGGTGTGGGGCTGGAGTCAGAGGTGGAGCTGAAGTCAGAGACTGGTGTGGATCTGGAGTCAGAGGTAGAGCTGAAGTCAGGGTTGGAGGTGGAGCTGAAGTCAGAGACTGGTGTGGAGGTGAGAGGCGGAGGTGAAGGCAGAGGCAGAGCAGGTCTGGAGCTGGAGGCACAGTCAAAGGCGGAAGTGGGGCTGAAGTCAGAGGCAGAGCTGGAGGCGGAGCTGAAGTCAGAGGCAGAGCTGGAGGCGGTGCTGAAGTCAGAGGTGGAGCTGAAGTCAGAGGCAGAGCTGGTGGTGGAGTCAGAGAATGCTCCATTAAACCATATAGTGTACATTCCTTCCCTGCAACACTAGTGAAGTCTTCATGGTATAGTGGATAGTGCTCTGGACTCTCACCCCAGCGACCCGAGTTCAAATCCCGGCTGAAGTCAGAGGCAGAGATGGTGTAGAGCTGGAGTCAGAGGCAGAAATGAAGTCAGAGGCAGAGCTGGTGTGGAGCTGAAGTCAGAGGCGGAGATGAAGTTGGAGTCAGATGCAAAGCTGGTGTGGGGCTGGAGTTGGAGGCAGAGCTGGTGTGGAGCTGAAGTCAGAGGTGGAGCTGAAGTCAGGGACTGGTGTGGAGTTGGAGTCAGAGGTAGAGCTGATGTCAGGGTTGGAGGTGGAGCTGATGTCAGAGACTGGTGTGGAGCTGGAGGCGGAGCTGAAGGCAGTGGCAGAGCAGGTCTGGAGCTGGAGGCAGAGTCAAAGGCGGAAGTGGGGCTGAAGTCAGAAGCAGAGTTGGAGGCGGAGCTGTAGTCAGAGGCAGAGCTGGAGGCGGTGCTGAAGTCAGAGGTGGAGCTGAAGTCAGAGGCAGAGCTGGTGGTGGAGTCAGAGAATGCTCCATTAAACCATATAGTGTACATTCCTTCCCTGCAACACTAGTGAAGTCTTCATGGTATAGTGGATAGTGCTCTGGACTCTCACCCCAGCGACCCGAGTTCAAATCCCGGCTGAAGTCAGAGCCAGAGATGGTGTAGAGCTGGAGTCAGAGGCAGAAATGAAGTCAGAGGTAGAGCTGGTGTGGAGCTGAAGTCAGAGGCGGAGATGAAGTGGGAGTCATATGCAAAGCTGGTGTGGGGCTGGAGTTGGAGGCAGAGCTGGTGTGGAGCTGAAGTCAGAGCTGGAGCTGAAGTCAGGGACTGGTGTGGAGTTGGAGTCAGAGGTAGAGCTGAAGTCAGGGTTGGAGGTGGAGCTGATGTCAGAGACTGGTGTGGAGCTGGAGGTGGAGCTGAAGGCAGAGGCAGAGCAGGTCTGGAGCTGGAGGCAGAGTCAAAGGCGGAAGTGGGGCTGAAGTCAGAGCTGGAGGCGGAGCTGAAGTCAGAGGCAGAGCTGGAGGCGGTGCTGAAGTCAGAGGTGGAGCTGAAGTCAGAGGCAGAGCTGGTGGTGGAGTCAGAGAATGCTCCATTAAACCATATAGTGTACATTCCTTCCCTGCAACACTAGTGAAGTCTTAATGGTATAGTGGATAGTGCTCTGGACTCTCACCCCAGCGACCCGAGTTCAAATCCCGGTGGGACCAAAGAAAATATGTCATCATGGAAAAGGTGTTGGAGGCGGAGCTGGAGCTGGAGGCGGAGCTGAAGTCAGAGGCGGACCTGAAGTCAGAGGCAGATTTGGTGTGGCGCCGGAATTGGAAGCGGAGCTGAAGTAAGTGGCAGAGATGGTGTGGAACTGGAGTTGGAGGAGGAGCTGTAGTGTGAGATGGAACTGAAGTTGAAGTCAGATGCAGAACTGGTGTGGAGCTGGAGTCAGAGGTGGAGCTGAAGTCAGAAACTGATGTGGAGCTGACGGCTGAGTTGGAGGCGGAAGTGGGGCTGAAGTCAGAGGCAGAGATGGTGTAGAGCTGGAGTCAGAGGTAGAGCTGGTGTGGAGCTGAAGTCAGAGGCGGAGATGAAGTTGGAGTCAGATGCAAAGCTGGTGTGGGGCTGGAGTAAGAGGTGGAGCTGAAGTCAGAGACTGTTGTGGAGCTGGAGTCAGAGGTAGAGCTGAAGTCAGGGTTGGAGATGGAGCTGAAGTCAGAGACTGGTGTGGAGCTGGAGGCGGAGCTGAAGGCAGAGGCAGAGCAGGTCTGGAGCTGGAGGCACAGTCAAAGGCGGAAGTGGGGCTGAAGTCAGAGGCAGAGCTGGAGGCGGAGCTGAAGTCAGAGACAGAGCTGGAGGCGGTGCTGAAGTCAGAGGTGGAGCTGAAGTCAGAGGCAGAGCTGGTGGTGGAGTCAGAGAATGCTCCATTAAACCATATAGTGTACATTCCTTCCCTGCAACACTAGTGAAGTCTTCAAGGTATAGTGGATAGTGCTCTCGACTCTCACCCCAGCGACCCGAGTTCAAATCCCGGCTGAAGTCAGAGGCAGAGATGGTGTAGAGCTGGAGTCAGAGGCAGAAATGAAGTCAGAGGTAGAGCTGGTGTGGAGCTGAAGTCAGAGGCGGAGATGAAGTAGGAGTCAGATGCAAAGCTGGTGTGGGGCTGGAGTTGGAGGCAGAGCTGGTGTGGAGCTGAAGTCAGAGGTGGAGCTGAAGTCAGGGACTGTTGTGGAGCTGGAGTCAGAGGTAGAGCTGAAGTCAGGGTTGGAGGTGGAGCTGAAGTCGGAGACTGGTGTGGAGCTGGAGGCGGAGCTGAAGGCAGAGGCAGAACAGGTCTGGAGCTGGAGGCAGAGTCAAAGGCGGAAGTGGGGCTGAAGTCAGAGGCAGAGCTGGAGGCGGAACTGAAGTCAGAGGTAGAGCTGGTGTGGAGATGAAGTTGAAGTCAGATGCAAAGCTGGTGTGGAGCTCAAGTCAGAGACTGGTGTGGAGCTGGAGTCAGAGGTAGAGCTGAAGTCAGGGTTGGAGGTGGAGCTGAAGTCAGAGACTGGTGTGGAGCTGGAGGCGGAGCTGAAGGCAGAGGCAGAGCAGGTCTGGAGCTGGAGGCACAGTCAAAGGCGGAAGTGGGGCTGAAGTCAGAGGGAGAGCTGAAGTCAGAGGCAGAGCTGGTGGTGGAGTCAGAGAATGCTCCATTAAACCATATAGTGTACATTCCTTCCCTGCAACACTAGTGAAGTCTTCATGGTATAGTGGATAGTGCTCTGGACTTTCACCCCAGCGACCCGAGTTCAAATCCCGGCTGGAGGCAGAGATGGTGTAGAGCTGGAGTCAGAGGCAGAAATGAAGTCAGAGGTAGAGCTGGTGTGGAGCTGAAGTCAGAGGCGGAGATGAAGTGGGAGTCAGATGCAAAGCTGGTGTGGGGCTGGAGTTGGAGGCAGAGCTGGTGTGGAGCTGAAGTCAGAGGTGGAGCTGAAGTCAGGGACTGGTGTGGAGTTGGAGTCAGAGGTAGAACTGAAGTCAGGGTTGGAGGTGGAGCTGATGTCAGAGACTGGTGTGGAGCTGGAGGCGGAGCTGAAGGCAGAGGCAGAGCAGGTCTGGAGCTGGAGGCAGAGTCAAAGGCGGAAGTGGGGCTGAAGTCAGAGCTGGAGGCGGAGCTGAAGTCAGAGGCAGAGCTGGAGGCGGTGCTGAAGTCAGAGGTGGAGCTGAAGTCAGAGGCAGAGCTGGTGGTGGAGTCAGAGAATGCTCCATTAAACCATATAGTGTACATTCCTTCCCTGCAACACTAGTGAAGTCTTAATGGTATAGTGGATAGTGCTCTGGACTCTCACCCCAGCGACCCGAGTTCAAATCCCGGTGGGACCAAAGAAAATATGTCATCACGGAAAAGGTGTTGGAGGCGGAGCTGGAGCTGTAGGCGGAGCTGAAGTCAGAGGCGGACCTGAAGTCAGAGGCAGATTTGGTGTGGCGCCGGAATTGGAAGCGGCTGAAGTAAGTGGCAGAGATGGTGTGGAACTGGAGTTGGAGGAGGAGCTGTAGTGTGAGATGGAACTGAAGTTGAAGTCAGATGCAGAACTGGTGTGGAGCTGGAGTCAGAGGTGGAGCTGAAGTCAGAAACTGATGTGGAGCTGGCGGCGGAGTTGGAGGCGGAAGTGGGGCTGAAGTCAGAGGCAGAGATGGTGTAGAGCTGGAGTCAGAGGTAGAGCTGGTGTGGAGCTGAAGTCAGAGGCGGAGATGAAGTTGGAGTCAGATGCAAAGCTGGTGTGGGGCTGGAGTAAGAGGTGGAGCTGAAGTCAGAGACTGGTGTGGAGCTGGAGTCAGAGGTAGAGCTGAAGTCAGGGTTGGAGATGGAGCTGAAGTCAGAGACTGGTGTGGAGCTGGAGGCGGAGCTGAAGGCAGAGGCAGAGCAGGTCTGGAGCTGGAGGCACAGTCAAAGGCGGAATTGGGGCTGAAGTCAGAGGCAGAGCTGGAGGCGGAGCTGAAGTCAGAGGCAGAGCTGGAGGCGGTGCTGAAGTCAGAGGTGGAGCTGAAGTCAGAGGCAGAGCTGGTGGTGGAGTCAGAGAATGCTCCATTAAACCATATAGTGTACATTCCTTCCCTGCAACACTAGTGAAGTCTTCATGGTATAGTGGATAGTGCTCTGGACTCTCACCCCAGCGACCCGAGTTCAAATCCCGGCTGAAGTCAGAGGCAGAGATGGTGTAGAGCTGGAGTCAGAGGCAGAAATGAAGTCAGAGTTAGAGCTGGTGTGGAGCTGAAGTCAGAGGCGGAGATGAAGTAGGAGTCAGATGCAAAGCTGGTGTGGGGCTGGAGTTGGAGGCAGAGCTGGTGTGGAGCTGAAGTCAGAGGTGGAGCTGAAGTCAGAGACTGGTGTGGAGCTGGAGTCAGAGGTACAGTGAAGTCAGGGTTGGAGGTGGAGCTGATGTCAGAGACTGGTGTGGAGCTGGAGGCGGAGCTGAAGGCAGAGGCAGAGCAGGTCTGGAGCTTGAGGCAGAGTCAAAGGCGGAAGTGGGGCTGAAGTCAGAGGCAGAGCTGGAGGCGGAGCTGAAGTCAGAGGCAGAGCTGGAGGCGGTGCTGAAGTCAGAGGTGGAGCTGAAGTCAGAGGCAGAGCTGGTGGTGGAGTCAGAGAATGCTCCATTAAACCATATAGTGTACATTCCTTCCCTGCAACACTAGTGAAGTCTTAATGGTATAGTGGATAGTGCTCTGGACTCTCACCCCAGCGACCCGAGTTCAAATCCCGGTGGGACCAAAGAAAATATGTCATCATGGAAAAGGTGTTGGAGGCGGAGCTGGAGCTGTAGGCAGAGCTGAAGTCAGAGGCAGATTTAATGTGGCGCCGGAATTGGAAGCGGAGCTGAAGTCAGTGGCAGAGATGGTGTGGAACTGGAGTTGGAGGAGGAGCTGTAGTGTGAGATGGAACTGAAGTTGAAGTCAGATGCAGAACTGGTGTGGAGCTGGAGTCAGAGGTGGAGCTGAAGTCAGAAACTGGTGTGGAGCTGGCGGCGGAGTGTGAGGCGGAAGTGGGGCTGAAGTCAGAGGCAGAGATGGTGTAGAGCTGGAGTCAGAGGCAGAAATGAAGTCAGAGGTAGAGCTGGTGTGGAGCTGAAGTCAGAGAAGGAGATGAAGTTGGAGTCAGATGCAAAGCTGGTGTGGGGCTGGAGTCAGAGGTGGAGCTGAAGTCAGAGACTGGTGTGGATCTGGAGTCAGAGGTAGAGCTGAAGTCAGGGTTGGAGGTGGAGCTGAAGTCAGAGACTGGTGTGGAGGTGAGAGGCGGAGGTGAAGGCAGAGGCAGAGCAGGTCTGGAGCTGGAGGCACAGTCAAAGGCGGAAGTGGGGCTGAAGTCAGAGGCAGAGCTGGAGGCGGAGCTGAAGTCAGAGGCAGAGCTGGAGGCGGTGCTGAAGTCAGAGGTGGAGCTGAAGTCAGAGGCAGAGCTGGTGGTGGAGTCAGAGAATGCTCCATTAAACCATATAGTGTACATTCCTTCCCTGCAACACTAGTGAAGTCTTCATGGTATAGTGGATAGTGCTCTGGACTCTCACCCCAGCGACCCGAGTTCAAATCCCGGTGGGACCAAAAAAAATATGTCATCATGGAAAAGGCGTTGGTGGCGGAGCTGGAGCTGTAGGCGGAGCTGAAGTCAGAGGCGGAGCTGAAGTCAGAGGCAGATTTGGTGTGGTGCCGAAATTGAAGGCGGAGCTGAAGTCAGTGGCAGAGATGGTGTGGAGCTGGAGTTGGAGGAGAAGCTGTGGTCAGAGATGGAACTGAAGTTGTGGTCTGATGCAGAACTGGTGTGGAGCTGGAGTCAGAGGCGGAGCTGAAGTCACAAACTGGTGTGGAGCTGGCGGCGGAGTTGGAGGCGAAAGTGGGGCTGAAGTCAGAGGCAGAGATGGTGAAGAGCTGGAGTCAGAGGCAGAAATGAAGTCAGAGGTACAGCTGGTGTGGAGCTGAAGTCAGAGGTGGAGATGAAGTTGGAGTCAGATGTGGGGCTGGAGTCAGAAGTGGAGCTGAAGTCAGAGACTGGTGTAGAGCTGAAGTCAGGGTTGGAGGTGGAGCTGAAGTCAGAGACTGGTGTGGAGCTGGAGGCGGAGCTGAAGGCAGAGGCAGAGGAGGTCTGGAGCTGGAGGCACAGTCAAAGGCGGAAGTGGGGCTGAAGTCAGAGGCAGAGCTGGAGGCGGAGCTGAAGTCAGAGGCAGAGCCGGAGGCGGTGCTGAAGTCAGATGTGGAGCTGGTGGTGGAGTCAGAGAATGCTCCATTAAACCATATAGTGTACATTCCTTCCCTGCAACACTAGTGACGTCTTCATGGTATAGTGGATAGTGCTCTGGACTCTCACCCCAGCGACCCGAGTTCAAATCCCGGCTGAAGTCAGAGGCAGAGATTGTGTAGAGCTGGAGTCAGAGGCAGAAATGAAGTCAGAGGTAGAGCTGGTGTGGAGCTGAAGTCAGAGGCGGAGATGAAGTAGGAGTCAGATGCAAAGCTGGTGTGGGGCTGGAGTTGGAGGCAGAGCTGGTGTGGAGCTGAAGTCAGAGACTGGTGTGGAGCTGGAGTCAGAGGTACAGCTGAAGTCAGGGTTGGAGGTGGAGCTGATGTCAGAGACTGGTGTGGAGCTGGAGGCGGAGCTGAAGGCAGAGGCAGAGCAGGTCTGGAGCTGGAGGCAGAGTCAAAGGCGGAAGTGGGGCTGAAGTCAGAGGCAGAGCTGGAGGCGGAGCTGAAGTCAGAGGCAGAGCTGGAGGCGGTGCTGAAGTCAGAGGTGGAGCTGAAGTCAGAGGCAGAGCTGGTGGTGGAGTCAGAGAATGCTCCATTAAACCATATAGTGTACATTCCTTCCCTGCAACACTAGTGAAGTCTTCATGGTATAGTGGATAGTGCTCTGGACTCTCACCCCAGCGACCCGAATTAAAATCCCGGTGGGACCAAAGAAAATATGTCATCATGGAAAAGGCGTTGGTGGCGGAGCTGGAGCTGTAGGCGGAGCTGAAGTCAGAGGCGGAGCTGGAGTCAGAGGCAGATTTGGTGTGGTGCCTAAATTGGAGGCGGAGCTGAAGTCAGTGGCAGAGATGGTGTGGAGCTGGATTTGGAGGAGAAGCTGTAGTCAGAGATGGAACTGAAGTTGTGGTCAGATGCAGAACTGGTGTGGAGCTGGAGTCAGATGCGGAGCTGAAGTCAGAAACTGGTGTGGAGCTGGCGGCGGAGTTGGAGGCGGAAGTGGGGCTGAAGTCAGAGGCAGAGATGGTGTAGAGCTGGAGTCAGAGGCAGAAATGAAGTCAGAGGTAGAGCTGGTATGGAGCTGAAGTCAGAGGCGGAGATGAAGTTGGAGTCAGATGCAAATCTGGTGTGGGGCTGGAGTCAGAGGTGGAGCTGAAGTGAGACTGGTGTGGAGCTGGAGTCAGAGGTAGAGCTGAAGTCAGGGTTGGAGGTGGAGCTGAAGTCGGAGACTGGTGTGGAGCTGGAGGCGGAGCTGAAGGCAGAGGCAGAGCAGGTCTGGAGCTGGAGGCACAGTCAAAGGCGGAAGTGGGGCTGAAGTCAGAGGCAGAGCTGGAGGCGGAGCTGAAGTCAGAGGCAGAGCTGGAGGCGGTGCTGAAGTCAGAGGCAGAGCTGGTGGTGGAGTCAGAGAATGGTCCATTAAACCATATAGTGTACATTCCTTCCCTGCAACACTAGTGAAGTCTTCATGGTATAGTGCATAGTGCTCTGGACTCTCACCCCAGCGACCCGAGTTCAAATCCCGGTGGGACCAAAGAAAATATGTCATCATGGAAAAGGTGTTGGATGCGGAGCTGGAGCTGTAGGCGGAGCTGAAGTCAGAGGCGGACCTGAAGTCAGAGGCAGATTTGGTGTGGCGCCGGAATTGGAAGCTGAGCTGAAGTCAGTGGCAGAGATGGTGTGGAACTGGAGTTGGAGGAGGAGTTGTAGTCAGAGATGGAACTGAAGTTGAAGTCAGATGCAAAACTGGTGTGGAGCTGGAGTCAGAGGTGGAGCTGAAGTCAGAAACTGGTGTGGAGCTGGCGGCGGAGTTGGAGGCGGAAGTGGGGCTGAAGTCACAGGCAAAGATGGTGTAGAGCTGGAGTCAGAGGCAGAAATGAAGTCAGAGGTAGGGCTGGTGTGGAGCTGAAGTCAGAGGCGGAGATGAAGTTGGAGTCAGATGCAAATCTGGTGTGGGGCTGGAGTCAGAGGTGGAGCTGAAGTCAGAGACTGGTGTGGAGCTGGAGTCAGAGGTAGAGCTGAAGTCAGGGTTGGAGGTGGAGCTGATGTCAGAGACTGGTGTGGAGCTGGAGGCGGAGCTGGAGGCAGAGTCAAAGGCGGAAGTGGGGCTGAAGTCAGAGGCAGAGCTGGAGGCGGAGCTGAAGTCAGAGGCAGAGCTGGAGGCGGTGCTGAAGTCAGAGGTGGAGCTGAAGTCAGAGGCAGAGCTGGTGGTGGAGTCAGAGAATGCTTCATTAAACCATATAGTGTACATTCCTTCCCTGCAACACTAGTGAAGTCTTCATGGTATCGTGGATAGTGCTCTGGACTCTCACCCCAGCGACCCGAGTTCAAATCCCGGTGGGACCAAAGAAAATATGTCATCATGGAAAAGGCGTTGGTGGCGGAGCTGGAGCTGTAGGCGGAGCTCAAGTCAGAGGCGGAGCTGGAGTCAGAGGCAGATTTGGTGTGGTGCCGAAATTGGAGGCGGAGCTGAAGTCAGTGGCAGAGATGGTGTGGAGCTGGAGTTGGAGGAGAAGCTGTACTCAGAGATGGAACTGAAGTTGTGGTCAGATGCAGAACTGGTGTGGAGCTGGAGTCAGAGGCGGAGTTGAAGTCAGAAACTGGTGTGGAGCTGGCGGCGGAGCTGGAGGCGGAAGTGGGGCTGATGTCAGAGGCAGAGATGGTGTAGAGCTGAAGTCAGAGGCAGAAATGAAGTCAGAGGTAGAGCTGGTGTGGAGCTGAAGTCAGAGGCGGAGATGAAGTTGGAGTCAGATGCAAAGCTGGTGTGGGGCTGGAGTGAGAGGTGGAGCTGAAGTCAGAGACTGGTGTGGAGCTGGAGTCAGAGGTAGAGCTGAAGTCAGGGTTGGAGGTGGAGCTGAAGTCAGAGACTGGTGTGGAGCTGGAGGCGGAGCTGAAGGCAGAGGCAGAGCAGGTCTGGAGCTGTAGGCACAGTCAAAGGCGGAAGTGGGGCTGAAGTCAGAGGCAGAGCTGGAGGCGGAGCTGAAGTCAGAGGCAGAGCTGGAGGCGGTGCTGAAGTCAGAGATGGAGTTGAAGTCAGAGGCAGAGCTGGTGGTGGAGTCAGAGAATGCTTCATTAAACCATATAGTGTACATTCCTTCCCTGCAACACTAGTGAAGTCTTCATGGCATAGTGGATAGTGCTCTGGACTCTCACCCCAGCGACCCGAGTTCAAATCCCGGCTGAAGTCAGAGGCAGAGATGGTGTAGAGCTGGAGTCAGAGGCAGAAATGAAGTCAGAGGTAGAGCTGGTGTGGAGCTGAAGTCAGAGGCGGAGATGAAGTAGGAGTCAGATGCAAAGCTGGTGTGGGGCTGGAGTTGGAGGCAGAGCTGGTGTGGAGCTGAAGTCAGAGGTGGAGCTGAAGTCAGAGACTGGTGTGGAGCTGGAGTCAGAGGTAGAGCTGAAGTTAGGGTTGGAGGTGGAGCTGATGTCAGAGACTGGTGTGGAGCTGGAGGCAGAGTCAAAGGCGGAAGTGGGGCTGAAGTCAGAGGCAGAGCTGAAGGCGGAGCTGAAGTCAGAGGCAGAGCTGGAGGCGGTGCTGAAGTCAGAGGTGGAGCTGAAGTCAGAGGCAGAGCTGGTGGTGGAGTCAGAGAATGCTCCATTAAACCATATAGTGTACATTCCTTCCCTGCAACACTAGTGAAGTCTTCATGGTATAGTGGATAGTGCTCTGGACTCTCACCCCAGCGACCCGAGTTCAAATCCCGGTGGGACCAAAGAAAATATGTCATCATGGAAAAGGCGTTGGTGGCGGAGCTGGAGCTGTAGGCGGAGCTGAAGTCAGAGGCGGAGCTGGAGTCAGAGGCAGATTTGGTGTGGTGCCGAAATTGGAGGCGGAGCTGAAGTCAGTGGCAGAGATGGTGTGGAGCTGGAGTTGGAGGAGAAGCTGTAGTCAGAGATGGAACTGAAGTTGTGGTCAGATGCAGAACTGGTGTGGAGCTGGAGTCACAGGCGGAGCTGAAGTCAGAAACTGGTGTGGAGCTGGCGGCGGAGTTGGAGGCGGAAGTGGAGCTGAAGTCAGAGGCAGAGATGGTGTAGAGCTGGAGTCAGAGGCAGAAATGAAGTCAGAGGTAGAGCTGGTATGGAGCTGAAGTCAGAGGCGGAGATGAAGTAGGAGTCAGATGCAAAGCTGGTGTGGGGCTGGAGTTGGAGGCAGAGCTGGTGTGGAGCTGAAGTCAGAGGTGGAGCTGAAGTCAGAGACTGGTGTGGAGCTGGAGTCAGAGGTAGAGCTGAAGTCAGGGTTGGAGGTGGAGCTGATGTCAGAGACTGGTGTGGAGCTGGAGGCGGAGCTGAAGGCAGAGGCAGAGCAGGTCTGGAGCTGGAGGCAGAGTCAAAGGCGGAAGTGGGGCTGAAGTCAGAGGCAGAGCTGGAGGCGGTGCTGAAGTCAGAGGTGGAGCTGAAGTCAGAGGCAGAGCTGGTGGTGGAGTCAGAGAATGCTCCATTAAACCATATACTGTACATTCCTTCCCTGCAACACTAGTGAAGTCTTAATGGTATAGTGGATAGTGCTCTGGACTCTCACCCCAGCGACCCGAGTTCAAATCCCGGTGGGACCAAAGAAAATATGTCATCATGGAAAAGGTGTTGGAGGCGGAGCTGGAGCTGTAGGCGGAGCTGAAGTCAGAGGCGGAGCTGGAGTCAGAGGCAGATTTGGTGTGGCGCCGGAATTGGAAGCGGAGCTGAAGTCAGTGGCAGAGATGGTGTGGAACTGGAGTTGGAGGAGGAGCTGTAGTCAGAGATGGAACTGAAGTTGAAGTCAGATGCAAAACTGGTGTGGAGCTAGAGTCAGAGGTGGAGCTGAAGGCAGAAACTGGTGTGGAGCTGGCGGCGGAGTTGGAGGCGGAAGTGGGGCTGAAGTCAGAGGCAGAGATGATGTAGAGCTGCAGTCAGAGGCAGAAATGAAGTCAGAGGTAGAGCTGGTGTGGAGCTGAAGTCAGAGGCGGAGATGAAGTTGGAGTCAGATGCAAATCTGGTGTGGGGCTGGAGTCAGAGGTGGAGCTGAAGTGAGACTGGTGTGGAGCTGGAGTCAGAGGTAGAGTTGAAGTCAGGGTTGGAGGTGGAGCTGAAGTCAGAGACTGGTGTGGAGCTGGAGGCGGAGCTGAAGGCAGAGGCAGAGCAGGTCTGGAGCTGGAGGCAAAGTCAAAGGCGGAAGTGGGGCTGAAGTCAGAGGCAGAGCTGGAGGCGGAGCTGAAGTCAGAGGCAGAGCTGGAGGCGGTGCTGAAGTCAGAGGTGGAGCTGAAGTCAGAGGCAGAGCTGGTGGTGGAGTCAGAGAATGCTCCATTAAACCATTGTTGGAATTTAACTTGAACGCGAGTTACTAATCTGACTCCAATTTGTGACCTTACCCAACTGCCACTCATCCAACAATATGCGCGCTCGTTCTGCAATAGAAAGGTATCAGGAAGCTGGTATTTTCACACACGAGTGGATTTATTCCTAACAACCAAATCTAATACATCCTCTGGGTCTCGGGTCCCTCTCAGTACACCTCTGTACGCCTCTGTTGCCACCAGCAGACGTACTCTACTTCCGAGTTGCCCAGCCATTAATTATACTACACAATATGCAAATGGCACATAAACAAAGGCATTCTGTCATTATTCTATTGGCTATGTGTACACTGCATTTAACTTTAGCTTGCTCTTATTGGTCTTTCTTCTTCTGCAGAATCATTTGCTCGCTCCTCCTGGTTGTAGTTTTCCATACAGGGTCCCCTAGTTGTTATCTCCCCGCTGCCCCTGGGTCATCTTGTACTCCTTGCTGCTCCTGCGTCATTGTTTAATCTGGAACATTTCATTCGTGCACATCCTTGCCCACATATCTTGTTTTGTCTCCACCGTCACACACTCAGCACTTTACAGTTTCATACTCTCATACACAAGATGTCTAATGAACTACTTTAAGATCAAACTCTTATATTCCTTTAATCCCTCTCATGACCTCAGACCACTGAGGTCATCACTCGAATACCTTGTTTTATTGTTAAACACAAAATTTCATACCCTCCTCATGGCCTCAGGTCCCTGAGGCCACCTTCACATACTCACATCCCGGAGGGCCACAGCTGTCTCCGCCTCCTGGGGGTCCTTCTGAGGGATCATCATGTACTGGCCACCCGGAGGGAGTGGCCCCAACGTGCGTTCAATTGTCTTAACAGTTAATGATCTGATACATGGAATACAGCAACATCCGCATAGCACCATAATAGCAGCAAACACAGCGATAGAAATCAGTACTGATGCAATCAAGCTTTTATATTTGCCAAAGACGTTTAACCAGTCAGAGTACCAACTGGTGTCCACACCTGAGTGCTCCTTCATTTTGTTACTTAGCGTGCGCAGACCCTCCAATGCCTTAGTGAGCCGACCGTCAGGAGACGTATTGTTGGGAATCAGAGTACAGCACTGATCCCCAAAAATACCACAGACTCCTCCTCTTTCCGCTAACACCATATCTAAACCTATTCTATTTTGAAATGCCATAAGAGACGTGGCTGCTAATTGCTCATGCACTGCCTGGAGTGCCGAGGCGGTGAAGTTCGCCAATCGTTGGACATTGTAGTGGACATAATTAATCCGGTCCACATTTTTGTTTACTGTAATGAGCAGGAAAATACTCTCCCATCCTGCCGCCACTTGATTCACCAATTTGTATTCATCAGGGACCCCTCTCGGAACTCCAATTGCATCTATGTACGTGGGGTCTCCTGCATTCAACCATTCTTGCATGTCCTTTTTCCTCCTCACAAGGAAGGGGATTCTTCCCCACCGTCCAACGCCTTCCCAATTTATTCTGGACACGTCTAATGCTGTCACACTAATTGGCATGATCAGCGTTACTAGGGCGCACTTACCTGAGGCATTGGAGGGAAGCCTATCGTACAACACTTTTGCTCCACACCACAGCCAAACATCAGCACGAGCGAGAGGGATTCCTGCTGGCAAAGACACATTTTCATTACACCATGACTCCTGGATATTTCCAATCCCAGGGCCAGTCCTTGTACCGTGGTTGATAATTGTCCAATTTATCTAACAAATCAAGCCATTGTTGAGTCCAGTTGAAAATTGTCACCCACGCTTTCACCTGTGTCAGTTGTTTACACTTCAGATTTAGCAGTAGTTGTTGTGTCTGTGTCAGCGTCTTACCACCATCTTGCTCTGCTTCTTACCATACCGTTCCATTGCAGGACTGATACACCATCACTCGTTCTTCTTTCGCTCCATCACTTCTGAAAATAGTCAATAAACTTAAACATTTGCATCGTCGTCGTCGTTGTTCAGACACTTTCGAGTCCGACTTGGATCCAATTCTCGCCATTGTCACATTCCCTCTCTTGACCTGCCTGTTCGGGCGGTCAATCTTTAAGCCCACCATTGGCAGGCACTGTGCCCCTGTGTCCTCCATACCTTTGGCTGCTTCCTTCGGCCATCGATATTGAGGACGGCGGACCGGACTGGAGCAATCAACTTCCAATTGGATCGGCTGAACCGTATGACAAAAACCAACATCGAATGGACCCTGTGACCACAAGGTCTGTGGCATTTGATCCAGCATCGCCTGTGCAGACTCATGGTCCGTCTGTTCCCGCCCATGATGGCGGGCCAGGAAGACCAATTCAAGGTCTGACTCATCTACCATTTTTGCCATTATTCTGTAACTTTTGGTTGCGGCCGAATGCCACACACCTGAAATCTCAGTCATCATCCAGTCATGTTGTTGTGTTAATTGTTTCACCATGGGCCCCAATTGGCGGGGCTCATGGCCTGGCGACACAGCCAGTGACAGGCAAACCTTCCTCACTCATTCGATACCATTGCTCTTGCTTCGGCGACAACTATACATATGCTGCCACCCCCTCGGGGCCCACAAAGATGCATGGTGATTGTAATGTCCAATCATCTCCCTCAATTTCTTCAAACGCATCTCTATATATCTCATCTGATTCTCTATCATAATATAGAGTGCAATGCAATGGATCCACTGGGGGGTGGTACGGTGCCAATGCCTGGATCCATGGTTTCCACAGGAGGTACGTGGAGTAGACACCTCTCCCAAACGGAGTCTCAGGATTCAATCTCGCCCAGTAGATTCGTGCCGTTTCTGGTACTGTGGGGAGTGGTGCCATCAACCACTGACCCTGAGGTGTCACAGGCTGGGAGCATTCCAGAACCTGTCCGTCAGGAAATGTCACTGTAAGTCCCTTCTCGCCGCACAGAATCTGGGCTCTCAATGCTGACATGTCTCTGCCCATCAAGTTGATGGGTGTGTCCATTGCATGAACATATGAATGATATAGTTTCTGTCCGGTGTTTGTGATTTCCGTTTTCAATGGTCGAGTGAAGGGCAGAGTCTGAGGACGTCCCGAGAAGCCGACCAACGTTGTAACTCGTTTCGACAACGCTGTACTTGGCAGTTGCATGTTGATCGATGACTGTGTTGCTCCAGTGTCCATCAACATCTGGACCGGAGTGTCTGCCACTGTCAACCAAAGCATTGGCTCTGCCTGGCCAGTGCTTCCCGAGCTTCCCAGGCCCCACTATTCGTCCGGGCCGTACCACGGGTCGGCTTGGTAATACTGCCCATGTGGATTCGGCTGTGGCCATGGGCGGGGCTGCTGTGGTCCACTTTGGTGTGGTGGCCCTGCTTGCTGGTTCTGCTGCTCCGCCCCTGGTGGTGGTGGGTTGCCATTACAATCTCGTGCCCAGTGATCAGGGGCCCCGCAGTTGAAGCAAGTCCCTGGAGCGAACCAATTCCGCCCCAGTCCTGGGAGGGCGCCTTAACCTCGCCCTCTGTATCCACCACGGAACCCTTGGCCTCAGCCCCGTCCAGCCCCCACTGGAGTCTGATACATCTGTTTTTGTTTAACCTTTTCTTGTTTTGCCTCACCATGCAACTTTGCCAACTGTAATTTAACCAAACTAGTCGCCAGAGCGTCAGTTTCCTTTTGATCTTTATTTGCTTTTTCCATGTAGATGCGGCAATGGTGTATCAAATGCCTCTTGAATCTCGGTTCCGGACAGACCAAATGTCCAGATCAACTCTCATGATCGCTTGCACCTCATTTGGGAGGCCGTTCAGCATCGCCGTCCTGAACATCATCTTAGCTTCAGGGTAGTTGCCTGGGTGTTTACCTGTGGTCTCAATCCACATTCATTTTAAAGATATTAATTTCATTCTTTAACATCTACATTGGTTGTTGACAAAGTACACAAATAAACAACATACTTTCTCCATGGCCAGATGCATGCAACACAGTAGCTCACCCTGCAAAGGCCAAATAGATCTTTTTAAATCAACACAATGCAGCATAATTTTGGGAGTGTTCTATATAAATTGCCAACTAATCTCTCATCTCTTCTCACAAATACCATATTGTTAAAGTTAACAAAACCGCAACCCTGATGGCCACCTAACATGCAATAACGTATTACTACATACGATTACATTATCATTTAATTTGACACATCTTTCCAAATTGCTTTTGTTTTGCGTTGCAAATCAGATAGACTACAGTCTAATAAATTCTTTTTATTTACCTATTTTAGCCAATTTCATCCTTTTAACACATAACACTGACAGCACACAGACAACACAAAAAACAGCAAAGACACAGCTCACAAACAATAAAAACAAATAATGCTGCGCTAACGTCATAGAGGATGACGTTTTGGTTATATTTTTTCATCAGTGCCTTTTATCCTTTATGCAAATGTGCATCACTCTTCTTCAAACCTTCTCTGAAAAACTCACACTTTCTCTCTACGCGCAAGCGCAGGCACGCTCCTCAATCTCACCCTCTCAAAGGGCAGGCCTACTTTACTGTTCCCCTTCATCATGTTCACATTCAACATCTTTCACTGTCTTCTACACAACATTTGTTGTCTATTATTCTCATCCTATCAGCCCACCTTTCTAGTCACTTTCTGTCACACACTTTATAGTCTCTACTGCCACACATCTTATTTTCTCTACTGCCACACCTCGATCATCTTAGTTTCTCCAACCAACTTAAACATACTCATCGTCTACTTCTCAACTTCCCTATTATCGCTCAACAGGCTCCTGAACATTCTCCATGACTAATTTCTTCCATAGGACACACATCTCACACACCCACACATACACACGCACGCACACACACCCTACACACACGTTTGGCGCACAACATAAAAGACCACAAAGACCACACTAAGAACACCTTTTTGCTCATCTTACTTGTCTGATTTATTCTCTATTTTACTTTTAGACGCTTTTTGTAATTCTTTTCCTTTTATTTTGCAAATTTTAACTTCAGTGTTTCTCTCTTACTTTTTCCTTTAACGCGAATATCTCCTGTACATTTAAGATAATTTCCGTTTCTTCTTTTTTTTTTTTCTCAGCCAGGTTCCCATTCTGTTACATGGGTTTGATCCGTTTATCTAGATTTTTATTTCGATCAGGATCCTGCCTTTCACTTATTTCTTACTTTTTCTTCCATTAATTTGAAGGGACCCTTAATTTGAAGGGACCCGAGACCATTCTCCCACTTCCTCTTATCCGCCATCTTTAAATCCACTCGCGTGTCTCCCAACCACTTTTTACGCAGAACAACTTTAGTTTCCAGACTCACACTCACACTCACACTCACACTGATACGTAAATCCCAGATTTTAAACCGTATCGTAACCACGAATAGTTCCAAACTATTCTAGTAGGTAAATCCCAGATTTTATACCCTACTAAGTCCACACTTGTACTGATACGTAAATCCCAGATTTTAAACCGTATAGTAACCGCAAATAGTTCCAAACTATTCTAGTAGGTAAATCCCAGATTTTATACCCTACTACACACTTTCACTGTTCCGCTCATCCTTCCTCTTGTAATTTAGCGTTGTCAATGTGCAGAATTTGAAAAGGAATCTGCTTATCTTATCTCACTGTGGGCCCAAGAGGAAAGACGGTCGGACGTGTGGCGTCTTTATCAGGCCGTCACCTGGTGTGGACATGGGTCCCAGACCCCGAGTCCCAGACTCTTGTGGTTACCGAAGTCCCAGACTTCTTTAGAGTCCCAGACTCTTTTACCTCTCACCACTTTTCACACAGAACAATTTTAGTTTCCACACTCACACTCACACTCACACTGATACGTAAATCCCAGATTTTAAACCGTATCGTAACCACGAATAGTTCCAAACTATTCTAGTAGGTAAATCCCAGATTTTATACCCTACTAAGTCCACACTTGTACTAATACGTAAATCCCAGATTTTAAACCGTATAGTAACCGCAAATAGTTCCAAACTATTCTAGTAGGTAAATCCCAGATTTTATACCCTACTACACACTTTCACTGTTCCGCTCATCCTTCCTCTTATAATTTAGCGTTGTCAATATGCAGAATTTGAAAAGGAATCTGCTTACCTTGTCTCACTGTGGGCCCAAGAGGAAAGACGGTCGGACGTGTGGCGTCTTTATCAGGTCGTCACCCGGTGTGGACGTGGGTCCCAGACCCCGAGTCCCAGACTCTTGTGGTTACCGAAGTCCCAGACTTCCTTAGAGTCCCAGACTCTTTTACCTCTCTTGCATCACGTCGGGGTCACCATAAATTGTTGGAATTTAACTTGAACGCGAGTTACTAATCTGACTCCAATTTGTGACCTTACCCAACTGCCACTCATCCAACAATATGCGCGCTCGTTCTGCAATAGAAAGGTATCAGGAAGCTGGTATTTTCACACACGAGTGGATTTATTCCTAGCAACCAAATCTAATACATCCTCTGGGTCTCGGGTCCCTCTCAGTACACCTCTGTACGCCTCTGTTGCCACCAGCAGACGTACTCTACTTCCGAGTTGCCCAGCCATTAATTATACTACACAATATGCAAATGGCACATAAACAAAGGCATTCTGTCATTATTCTATTGGCTATGTGTACACTGCATTTAACTTTAGCTTGCTCTTATTGGTCTTTCTTCTTCTGCAGAATCATTTGCTCGCTCCTCCTGGTTGTAGTTTTCCATACAGGGTCCCCTAGTTGTTATCTCCCCGCTGCCCCTGGGTCATCTTGTACTCCTTGCTGCTCCTGCGTCATTGTTTAATCTGGAACATTTCATTCGTGCACATCCTTGCCCACATATCTTGTTTTGTCTCCACCGTCACACACTCAGCACTTTACAGTTTCATACTCTCATACACAAGATGTCTAATGAACTACTTTAAGATCAAACTCTTATATTCCTTTACCATATAGTGTACATTCCTTCCCTGCAACACTAGTGAAGTCTTAATGGTATAGTGGATAGTGCTCTGGACTCTCACCCCAGCGACCCGAGTTCAAATCCCGGTGGGACCAAAGAAAATATGTCATCATGGAAAAGGTGTTGGATGCGGAGCTGGAGCTGTAGGCGGAGCTGAAGTCAGAGGCGGACCTGAAGTCAGAGGCAGATTTGGTGTGGCGCCGGAATTGGAAGCTGAGCTGAAGTCAGTGGCAGAGATGGTGTGGAACTGGAGTTGGAGGAGGAGTTGTAGTCAGAGATGGAACTGAAGTTGAAGTCAGATGCAAAACTGGTGTGGAGCTGGAGTCAGAGGTGGAGCTGAAGTCAGAAACTGGTGTGGAGCTGGCGGCGGAGTTGGAGGCGGAAGTGGGGCTGAAGTCACAGGCAAAGATGGTGTAGAGCTGGAGTCAGAGGCAGAAATGAAGTCAGAGGTAGGGCTGGTGTGGAGCTGAAGTCAGAGGCGGAGATGAAGTTGGAGTCAGATGCAAATCTGGTGTGGGGCTGGAGTCAGAGGTGGAGCTGAAGTCAGAGACTGGTGTGGAGCTGGAGTCAGAGGTAGAGCTGAAGTCAGGGTTGGAGGTGGAGCTGATGTCAGAGACTGGTGTGGAGCTGGAGGCGGAGCTGGAGGCAGAGTCAAAGGCGGAAGTGGGGCTGAAGTCAGAGGCAGAGCTGGAGGCGGAGCTGAAGTCAGAGGCAGAGCTGGAGGCGGTGCTGAAGTCAGAGGTGGAGCTGAAGTCAGAGGCAGAGCTGGTGGTGGAGTCAGAGAATGCTTCATTAAACCATATAGTGTACATTCCTTCCCTGCAACACTAGTGAAGTCTTCATGGTATCGTGGATAGTGCTCTGGACTCTCACCCCAGCGACCCGAGTTCAAATCCCGGTGGGACCAAAGAAAATATGTCATCATGGAAAAGGCGTTGGTGGCGGAGCTGGAGCTGTAGGCGGAGCTCAAGTCAGAGGCGGAGCTGGAGTCAGAGGCAGATTTGGTGTGGTGCCGAAATTGGAGGCGGAGCTGAAGTCAGTGGCAGAGATGGTGTGGAGCTGGAGTTGGAGGAGAAGCTGTACTCAGAGATGGAACTGAAGTTGTGGTCAGATGCAGAACTGGTGTGGAGCTGGAGTCAGAGGCGGAGTTGAAGTCAGAAACTGGTGTGGAGCTGGCGGCGGAGCTGGAGGCGGAAGTGGGGCTGATGTCAGAGGCAGAGATGGTGTAGAGCTGAAGTCAGAGGCAGAAATGAAGTCAGAGGTAGAGCTGGTGTGGAGCTGAAGTCAGAGGCGGAGATGAAGTTGGAGTCAGATGCAAAGCTGGTGTGGGGCTGGAGTGAGAGGTGGAGCTGAAGTCAGAGACTGGTGTGGAGCTGGAGTCAGAGGTAGAGCTGAAGTCAGGGTTGGAGGTGGAGCTGAAGTCAGAGACTGGTGTGGAGCTGGAGGCGGAGCTGAAGGCAGAGGCAGAGCAGGTCTGGAGCTGTAGGCACAGTCAAAGGCGGAAGTGGGGCTGAAGTCAGAGGCAGAGCTGGAGGCGGAGCTGAAGTCAGAGGCAGAGCTGGAGGCGGTGCTGAAGTCAGAGATGGAGTTGAAGTCAGAGGCAGAGCTGGTGGTGGAGTCAGAGAATGCTTCATTAAACCATATAGTGTACATTCCTTCCCTGCAACACTAGTGAAGTCTTCATGGCATAGTGGATAGTGCTCTGGACTCTCACCCCAGCGACCCGAGTTCAAATCCCGGCTGAAGTCAGAGGCAGAGATGGTGTAGAGCTGGAGTCAGAGGCAGAAATGAAGTCAGAGGTAGAGCTGGTGTGGAGCTGAAGTCAGAGGCGGAGATGAAGTAGGAGTCAGATGCAAAGCTGGTGTGGGGCTGGAGTTGGAGGCAGAGCTGGTGTGGAGCTGAAGTCAGAGGTGGAGCTGAAGTCAGAGACTGGTGTGGAGCTGGAGTCAGAGGTAGAGCTGAAGTTAGGGTTGGAGGTGGAGCTGATGTCAGAGACTGGTGTGGAGCTGGAGGCGGAGCTGAAGGCAGAGGCAGAGCAGGTCTGGAGCTGGAGGCAGAGTCAAAGGCGGAAGTGGGGCTGAAGTCAGAGGCAGAGCTGAAGGCGGAGCTGAAGTCAGAGGCAGAGCTGGAGGCGGTGCTGAAGTCAGAGGTGGAGCTGAAGTCAGAGGCAGAGCTGGTGGTGGAGTCAGATAATGCTCCATTAAACCATATAGTGTACATTCCTTCCCTGCAACACTAGTGAAGTCTTCATGGTATAGTGGATAGTGCTCTGGACTCTCACCCCAGCGACCCGAGTTCAAATCCCGGTGGGACCAAAGAAAATATGTCATCATGGAAAAGGCGTTGGTGGCGGAGCTGGAGCTGTAGGCGGAGCTGAAGTCAGAGGCGGAGCTGGAGTCAGAGGCAGATTTGGTGTGGTGCCGAAATTGGAGGCGGAGCTGAAGTCAGTGGCAGAGATGGTGTGGAGCTGGAGTTGGAGGAGAAGCTGTAGTCAGAGATGGAACTGAAGTTGTGGTCAGATGCAGAACTGGTGTGGAGCTGGAGTCACAGGCGGAGCTGAAGTCAGAAACTGGTGTGGAGCTGGCGGCGGAGTTGGAGGCGGAAGTGGGGCTGAAGTCAGAGGCAGAGATGGTGTAGAGCTGGAGTCAGAGGCAGAAATGAAGTCAGAGGTAGAGCTGGTGTGGACCTGAAGTCAGAGGCGGAGATGAAGTAGGAGTCAGATGCAAAGCTGGTGTGGGGCTGGAGTTGGAGGCAGAGCTGGTGTGGAGCTGAAGTCAGAGGTGGAGCTGAAGTCAGAGACTGGTGTGGAGCTGGAGTCAGAGGTAGAGCTGAAGTCAGGGTTGGAGGTGGAGCTGATGTCAGAGACTGGTGTGGAGCTGGAGGCGGAGCTGAAGGCAGAGGCAGAGCAGGTCTGGAGCTGGAGGCAGAGTCAAAGGCGGAAGTGGGGCTGAAGTCAGAGGCAGAGCTGGAGGCGGTGCTGAAGTCAGAGGTGGAGCTGAAGTCAGAGGCAGAGCTGGTGGTGGAGTCAGAGAATGCTCCATTAAACCATATACTGTACATTCCTTCCCTGCAACACTAGTGAAGTCTTAATGGTATAGTGGATAGTGCTCTGGACTCTCACCCCAGCGACCCGAGTTCAAATCCCGGTGGGACCAAAGAAAATATGTCATCATGGAAAAGGTGTTGGAGGCGGAGCTGGAGCTGTAGGCGGAGCTGAAGTCAGAGGCGGAGCTGGAGTCAGAGGCAGATTTGGTGTGGCGCCGGAATTGGAAGCGGAGCTGAAGTCAGTGGCAGAGATGGTGTGGAACTGGAGTTGGAGGAGGAGCTGTAGTCAGAGATGGAACTGAAGTTGAAGTCAGATGCAAAACTGGTGTGGAGCTAGAGTCAGAGGTGGAGCTGAAGGCAGAAACTGGTGTGGAGCTGGCGGCGGAGTTGGAGGCGGAAGTGGGGCTGAAGTCAGAGGCAGAGATGATGTAGAGCTGCAGTCAGAGGCAGAAATGAAGTCAGAGGTAGAGCTGGTGTGGAGCTGAAGTCAGAGGCGGAGATGAAGTTGGAGTCAGATGCAAATCTGGTGTGGGGCTGGAGTCAGAGGTGGAGCTGAAGTGAGACTGGTGTGGAGCTGGAGTCAGAGGTAGAGCTGAAGTCAGGGTTGGAGGTGGAGCTGAAGTCAGAGACTGGTGTGGAGCTGGAGGCGGAGCTGAAGGCAGAGGCAGAGCAGGTCTGGAGCTGGAGGCAAAGTCAAAGGCGGAAGTGGGGCTGAAGTCAGAGGCAGAGCTGGAGGCGGAGCTGAAGTCAGAGGCAGAGCTGGAGGCGGTGCTGAAGTCAGAGGTGGAGCTGAAGTCAGAGGCAGAGCTGGTGGTGGAGTCAGAGAATGCTCCATTAAACCATATAGTGTACATTCCTTCCCTGCAACACTAGTGAAGTCTTAATGGTATAGTGGATAGTGCTCTGGACTCTCACCCCAGCGACCCGAGTTCAAATCCCGGTGGGACCAAAGAAAATATGTCATCATGGAAAAGGTGTTGGATGCGGAGCTGGAGCTGTAGGCGGAGCTGAAGTCAGAGGCGGACCTGAAGTCAGAGGCAGATTTGGTGTGGCGCCGGAATTGGAAGCTGAGCTGAAGTCAGTGGCAGAGATGGTGTGGAACTGGAGTTGGAGGAGGAGTTGTAGTCAGAGATGGAACTGAAGTTGAAGTCAGATGCAAAACTGGTGTGGAGCTGGAGTCAGAGGTGGAGCTGAAGTCAGAAACTGGTGTGGAGCTGGCGGCGGAGTTGGAGGCGGAAGTGGG
Source organism: Syngnathus leptorhynchus (assembly GCF_054491065.1). Lineage (NCBI taxonomy): Eukaryota > Metazoa > Chordata > Actinopteri > Syngnathiformes > Syngnathidae > Syngnathus > Syngnathus leptorhynchus. The sequence continues at coordinate 350,929 of NW_028231992.1, read as the reverse complement.
GCTGAAGTCACAGGCAGAGATGGTGTAGAGCTGGAGTCAGAGGCAGAAATGAAGTCAGAGGTAGGGCTGGTGTGGAGCTGAAGTCAGAGGCGGAGATGAAGTTGGAGTCAGATGCAAATCTGGTGTGGGGCTGGAGTCAGAGGTGGAGCTGAAGTCAGAGACTGGTGTGGAGCTGGAGTCAGAGGTAGAGCTGAAGTCAGGGTTGGAGGTGGAGCTGATGTCAGAGACTGGTGTGGAGCTGGAGGCGGAGCTGGAGGCAGAGTCAAAGGCGGAAGTGGGGCTGAAGTCAGAGGCAGAGCTGGAGGCGGAGCTGAAGTCAGAGGCAGAGCTGGAGGCGGTGCTGAAGTTAGAGGTGGAGCTGAAGTCAGAGGCAGAGCTGGTGGTGGAGTCAGAGAATGCTTCATTAAACCATATAGTGTACATTCCTTCCCTGCAACACTAGTGAAGTCTTCATGGTATCGTGGATAGTGCTCTGGACTCTCACCCCAGCGACCCGAGTTCAAATCCCGGTGGGACCAAAGAAAATATGTCATCATGGAAAAGGCGTTGGTGGCGGAGCTGGAGCTGTAGGCGGAGCTGAAGTCAGAGGCGGAGCTGGAGTCAGAGGCAGATTTGGTGTGGTGCCGAAATTGGAGGCGGAGCTGAAGTCAGTGGCAGAGATGGTGTGGAGCTGGAGTTGGAGGAGAAGCTGTAGTCAGAGATGGAACTGAAGTTGTGGTCAGATGCAGAACTGGTGTGGAGCTGGAGTCAGAGGCGGAGCTGAAGTCAGAAACTGGTGTGGAGCTGGCGGCGGAGTTGGAGGCGGAAGTGGGGCTGATGTCAGAGGCAGAGATGGTGTAGAGCTGAAGTCAGAGGCAGAAATGAAGTCAGAGGTAGAGCTGGTGTGGAGCTGAAGTCAGAGGCGGAGATGAAGTTGGAGTCAGATGCAAAGCTGGTGTGGGGCTGGAGTGAGAGGTGGAGCTGAAGTCAGAGACTGGTGTGGAGCTGGAGTCAGAGGTAGAGCTGAAGTCAGGGTTGGAGGTGGAGCTGAAGTCAGAGACTGGTGTGGAGCTGGAGGCGGAGCTGAAGGCAGAGGCAGAGCAGGTCTGGAGCTGTAGGCACAGTCAAAGGCGGAAGTGGGGCTGAAGTCAGAGGCAGAGCTGGAGGCGGAGCTGAAGTCAGAGGCAGAGCTGGAGGCGGTGCTGAAGTCAGAGATGGAGCTGAAGTCAGAGGCAGAGCTGGTGGTGGAGTCAGAAAATGCTCCATTAAACCATATAGTGTACATTCCTTCCCTGCAACACTAGTGAAGTCTTCATGGTATAGTGGATAGTGCTCTGGACTCTCACCCCAGCGACCCGAGTTCAAATCCCGGCTGAAGTCAGAGGCAGAGATGGTGTAGAGCTGGAGTCAGAGGCAGAAATGAAGTCAGAGTTAGAGCTGGTGTGGAGCTGAAGTCAGAGGCGGAGATGAAGTAGGAGTCAGATGCAAAGCTGGTGTGGGGCTGGAGTTGGAGGCAGAGCTGGGGTGGAACTGAAATCAGAGGTGGAGCTGAAGTCAGAGACTGGTGTGGAGCTGGAGTTAGAGGTAGAGCTGAAGTAAGGGTTGGAGATGGAACTGATGTCAGAGACTGGTGTGGAGCTGGAGGCGGAGCTGAAGGCAGAGGCAGAGCAGGTCTGGAGCTGGAGGCAGAGTCAAAGGCGGAAGTGGGGCTGAAGTCAGAGGCAGAGCTGGAGGCGGAGCTGAAGTCAGAGGCAGAGCTGGAGGCGGTGCTGAAGTCAGAGGCAGAGCTGGTGGTGGAGTCAGAGAATGCTCCATTAAACCATATAGTGTACATTCCTTCCCTGCAACACTAGTGAAGTCTTCATGGTATAGTGCATAGTGCTCTGGACTCTCACCCCAGCGACCCGAGTTCAAATCCCGGTGGGACCAAAGAAAATATGTCATCATGGAAAAGGTGTTGGATGCGGAGCTGGAGCTGTAGGCGGAGCTGAAGTCAGAGGCGGACCTGAAGTCAGAGGCAGATTTGGTGTGGCGCCGGAATTGGAAGCTGAGCTGAAGTCAGTGGCAGAGATGGTGTGGAACTGGAGTTGGAGGAGGAGTTGTAGTCAGAGATGGAACTGAAGTTGAAGTCAGATGCAAAACTGGTGTGGAGCTGGAGTCAGAGGTGGAGCTGAAGTCAGAAACTGGTGTGGAGCTGGCGGCGGAGTTGGAGGCGGAAGTGGGGCTGAAGTCACAGGCAAAGATGGTGTAGAGCTGGAGTCAGAGGCAGAAATGAAGTCAGAGGTAGGGCTGGTGTGGAGCTGAAGTCAGAGGCGGAGATGAAGTTGGAGTCAGATGCAAATCTGGTGTGGGGCTGGAGTCAGAGGTGGAGCTGAAGTCAGAGACTGGTGTGGAGCTGGAGTCAGAGGTAGAGCTGAAGTCAGGGTTGGAGGTGGAGCTGATGTCAGAGACTGGTGTGGAGCTGGAGGCGGAGCTGGAGGCAGAGTCAAAGGCGGAAGTGGGGCTGAAGTCAGAGGCAGAGCTGGAGGCGGAGCTGAAGTCAGAGGCAGAGCTGGAGGCGGTGCTGAAGTCAGAGGTGGAGCTGAAGTCAGAGGCAGAGCTGGTGGTGGAGTCAGAGAATGCTTCATTAAACCATATAGTGTACATTCCTTCCCTGCAACACTAGTGAAGTCTTCATGGTATCGTGGATAGTGCTCTGGACTCTCACCCCAGCGACCCGAGTTCAAATCCCGGTGGGACCAAAGAAAATATGTCATCATGGAAAAGGCGTTGGTGGCGGAGCTGGAGCTGTAGGCGGAGCTCAAGTCAGAGGCGGAGCTGGAGTCAGAGGCAGATTTGGTGTGGTGCCGAAATTGGAGGCGGAGCTGAAGTCAGTGGCAGAGATGGTGTGGAGCTGGAGTTGGAGGAGAAGCTGTACTCAGAGATGGAACTGAAGTTGTGGTCAGATGCAGAACTGGTGTGGAGCTGGAGTCAGAGGCGGAGTTGAAGTCAGAAACTGGTGTGGAGCTGGCGGCGGAGCTGGAGGCGGAAGTGGGGCTGATGTCAGAGGCAGAGATGGTGTAGAGCTGAAGTCAGAGGCAGAAATGAAGTCAGAGGTAGAGCTGGTGTGGAGCTGAAGTCAGAGGCGGAGATGAAGTTGGAGTCAGATGCAAAGCTGGTGTGGGGCTGGAGTGAGAGGTGGAGCTGAAGTCAGAGACTGGTGTGGAGCTGGAGTCAGAGGTAGAGCTGAAGTCAGGGTTGGAGGTGGAGCTGAAGTCAGAGACTGGTGTGGAGCTGGAGGCGGAGCTGAAGGCAGAGGCAGAGCAGGTCTGGAGCTGTAGGCACAGTCAAAGGCGGAAGTGGGGCTGAAGTCAGAGGCAGAGCTGGAGGCGGAGCTGAAGTCAGAGGCAGAGCTGGAGGCGGTGCTGAAGTCAGAGATGGAGTTGAAGTCAGAGGCAGAGCTGGTGGTGGAGTCAGAGAATGCTTCATTAAACCATATAGTGTACATTCCTTCCCTGCAACACTAGTGAAGTCTTCATGGCATAGTGGATAGTGCTCTGGACTCTCACCCCAGCGACCCGAGTTCAAATCCCGGCTGAAGTCAGAGGCAGAGATGGTGTAGAGCTGGAGTCAGAGGCAGAAATGAAGTCAGAGGTAGAGCTGGTGTGGAGCTGAAGTCAGAGGCGGAGATGAAGTAGGAGTCAGATGCAAAGCTGGTGTGGGGCTGGAGTTGGAGGCAGAGCTGGTGTGGAGCTGAAGTCAGAGGTGGAGCTGAAGTCAGAGACTGGTGTGGAGCTGGAGTCAGAGGTAGAGCTGAAGTTAGGGTTGGAGGTGGAGCTGATGTCAGAGACTGGTGTGGAGCTGGAGGCAGAGTCAAAGGCGGAAGTGGGGCTGAAGTCAGAGGCAGAGCTGAAGGCGGAGCTGAAGTCAGAGGCAGAGCTGGAGGCGGTGCTGAAGTCAGAGGTGGAGCTGAAGTCAGAGGCAGAGCTGGTGGTGGAGTCAGAGAATGCTCCATTAAACCATATAGTGTACATTCCTTCCCTGCAACACTAGTGAAGTCTTCATGGTATAGTGGATAGTGCTCTGGACTCTCACCCCAGCGACCCGAGTTCAAATCCCGGTGGGACCAAAGAAAATATGTCATCATGGAAAAGGCGTTGGTGGCGGAGCTGGAGCTGTAGGCGGAGCTGAAGTCAGAGGCGGAGCTGGAGTCAGAGGCAGATTTGGTGTGGTGCCGAAATTGGAGGCGGAGCTGAAGTCAGTGGCAGAGATGGTGTGGAGCTGGAGTTGGAGGAGAAGCTGTAGTCAGAGATGGAACTGAAGTTGTGGTCAGATGCAGAACTGGTGTGGAGCTGGAGTCACAGGCGGAGCTGAAGTCAGAAACTGGTGTGGAGCTGGCGGCGGAGTTGGAGGCGGAAGTGGGGCTGAAGTCAGAGGCAGAGATGGTGTAGAGCTGGAGTCAGAGGCAGAAATGAAGTCAGAGGTAGAGCTGGTGTGGAGCTGAAGTCAGAGGCGGAGATGAAGTAGGAGTCAGATGCAAAGCTGGTGTGGGGCTGGAGTTGGAGGCAGAGCTGGTGTGGAGCTGAAGTCAGAGGTGGAGCTGAAGTCAGAGACTGGTGTGGAGCTGGAGTCAGAGGTAGAGCTGAAGTCAGGGTTGGAGGTGGAGCTGATGTCAGAGACTGGTGTGGAGCTGGAGGCGGAGCTGAAGGCAGAGGCAGAGCAGGTCTGGAGCTGGAGGCAGAGTCAAAGGCGGAAGTGGGGCTGAAGTCAGAGGCAGAGCTGGAGGCGGTGCTGAAGTCAGAGGTGGAGCTGAAGTCAGAGGCAGAGCTGGTGGTGGAGTCAGAGAATGCTCCATTAAACCATATACTGTACATTCCTTCCCTGCAACACTAGTGAAGTCTTAATGGTATAGTGGATAGTGCTCTGGACTCTCACCCCAGCGACCCGAGTTCAAATCCCGGTGGGACCAAAGAAAATATGTTTTCATGGAAAAGGTGTTGGAGGCGGAGCTGGAGCTGTAGGCGGAGCTGAAGTCAGAGGCGGAGCTGGAGTCAGAGGCAGATTTGGTGTGGCGCCGGAATTGGAAGCGGAGCTGAAGTCAGTGGCAGAGATGGTGTGGAACTGGAGTTGGAGGAGGAGCTGTAGTCAGAGATGGAACTGAAGTTGAAGTCAGATGCAAAACTGGTGTGGAGCTAGAGTCAGAGGTGGAGCTGAAGGCAGAAACTGGTGTGGAGCTGGCGGCGGAGTTGGAGGCGGAAGTGGGGCTGAAGTCAGAGGCAGAGATGATGTAGAGCTGCAGTCAGAGGCAGAAATGAAGTCAGAGGTAGAGCTGGTGTGGAGCTGAAGTCAGAGGCGGAGATGAAGTTGGAGTCAGATGCAAATCTGGTGTGGGGCTGGAGTCAGAGGTGGAGCTGAAGTGAGACTGGTGTGGAGCTGGAGTCAGAGGTAGAGCTGAAGTCAGGGTTGGAGGTGGAGCTGAAGTCAGAGACTGGTGTGGAGCTGGAGGCGGAGCTGAAGGCAGAGGCAGAGCAGGTCTGGAGCTGGAGGCAAAGTCAAAGGCGGAAGTGGGGCTGAAGTCAGAGGCAGAGCTGGAGGCGGAGCTGAAGTCAGAGGCAGAGCTGGAGGCGGTGCTGAAGTCAGAGGTGGAGCTGAAGTCAGAGGCAGAGCTGGTGGTGGAGTCAGAGAATGCTCCATTAAACCATATAGTGTACATTCCTTCCCTGCAACACTAGTGAAGTCTTAATGGTATAGTGGATAGTGCTCTGGACTCTCACCCCAGCGACCCGAGTTCAAATCCCGGTGGGACCAAAGAAAATATGTCATCATGGAAAAGGTGTTGGATGCGGAGCTGGAGCTGTAGGCGGAGCTGAAGTCAGAGGCGGACCTGAAGTCAGAGGCAGATTTGGTGTGGCGCCGGAATTGGAAGCTGAGCTGAAGTCAGTGGCAGAGATGGTGTGGAACTGGAGTTGGAGGAGGAGTTGTAGTCAGAGATGGAACTGAAGTTGAAGTCAGATGCAAAACTGGTGTGGAGCTGGAGTCAGAGGTGGAGCTGAAGTCAGAAACTGGTGTGGAGCTGGCGGCGGAGTTGGAGGCGGAAGTGGGGCTGAAGTCACAGGCAAAGATGGTGTAGAGCTGGAGTCAGAGGCAGAAATGAAGTCAGAGGTAGGGCTGGTGTGGAGCTGAAGTCAGAGGCGGAGATGAAGTTGGAGTCAGATGCAAATCTGGTGTGGGGCTGGAGTCAGAGGTGGAGCTGAAGTCAGAGACTGGTGTGGAGCTGGAGTCAGAGGTAGAGCTGAAGTCAGGGTTGGAGGTGGAGCTGATGTCAGAGACTGGTGTGGAGCTGGAGGCGGAGCTGGAGGCAGAGTCAAAGGCGGAAGTGGGGCTGAAGTCAGAGGCAGAGCTGGAGGCGGAGCTGAAGTCAGAGGCAGAGCTGGAGGCGGTGCTGAAGTCAGAGGTGGAGCTGAAGTCAGAGGCAGAGCTGGTGGTGGAGTCAGAGAATGCTTCATTAAACCATATAGTGTACATTCCTTCCCTGCAACACTAGTGAAGTCTTCATGGTATCGTGGATAGTGCTCTGGACTCTCACCCCAGCGACCCGAGTTCAAATCCCGGTGGGACCAAAGAAAATATGTCATCATGGAAAAGGCGTTGGTGGCGGAGCTGGAGCTGTAGGCGGAGCTCAAGTCAGAGGCGGAGCTGGAGTCAGAGGCAGATTTGGTGTGGTGCCGAAATTGGAGGCGGAGCTGAAGTCAGTGGCAGAGATGGTGTGGAGCTGGAGTTGGAGGAGAAGCTGTACTCAGAGATGGAACTGAAGTTGTGGTCAGATGCAGAACTGGTGTGGAGCTGGAGTCAGAGGCGGAGTTGAAGTCAGAAACTGGTGTGGAGCTGGCGGCGGAGCTGGAGGCGGAAGTGGGGCTGATGTCAGAGGCAGAGATGGTGTAGAGCTGAAGTCAGAGGCAGAAATGAAGTCAGAGGTAGAGCTGGTGTGGAGCTGAAGTCAGAGGCGGAGATGAAGTTGGAGTCAGATGCAAAGCTGGTGTGGGGCTGGAGTGAGAGGTGGAGCTGAAGTCAGAGACTGGTGTGGAGCTGGAGTCAGAGGTAGAGCTGAAGTCAGGGTTGGAGGTGGAGCTGAAGTCAGAGACTGGTGTGGAGCTGGAGGCGGAGCTGAAGGCAGAGGCAGAGCAGGTCTGGAGCTGTAGGCACAGTCAAAGGCGGAAGTGGGGCTGAAGTCAGAGGCAGAGCTGGAGGCGGAGCTGAAGTCAGAGGCAGAGCTGGAGGCGGTGCTGAAGTCAGAGATGGAGTTGAAGTCAGAGGCAGAGCTGGTGGTGGAGTCAGAGAATGCTTCATTAAACCATATAGTGTACATTCCTTCCCTGCAACACTAGTGAAGTCTTCATGGCATAGTGGATAGTGCTCTGGACTCTCACCCCAGCGACCCGAGTTCAAATCCCGGCTGAAGTCAGAGGCAGAGATGGTGTAGAGCTGGAGTCAGAGGCAGAAATGAAGTCAGAGGTAGAGCTGGTGTGGAGCTGAAGTCAGAGGCGGAGATGAAGTAGGAGTCAGATGCAAAGCTGGTGTGGGGCTGGAGTTGGAGGCAGAGCTGGTGTGGAGCTGAAGTCAGAGGTGGAGCTGAAGTCAGAGACTGGTGTGGAGCTGGAGTCAGAGGTAGAGCTGAAGTTAGGGTTGGAGGTGGAGCTGATGTCAGAGACTGGTGTGGAGCTGGAGGCGGAGCTGAAGGCAGAGGCAGAGCAGGTCTGGAGCTGGAGGCAGAGTCAAAGGCGGAAGTGGGGCTGAAGTCAGAGGCAGAGCTGAAGGCGGAGCTGAAGTCAGAGGCAGAGCTGGAGGCAGTGCTGAAGTCAGAGGTGGAGCTGAAGTCAGAGGCAGAGCTGGTGGTGGAGTCAGAGAATGCTCCATTAAACCATATAGTGTACATTCCTTCCCTGCAACACTAGTGAAGTCTTCATGGTATAGTGGATAGTGCTCTGGACTCTCACCCCAGCGACCCGAGTTCAAATCCCGGTGGGACCAAAGAAAATATGTCATCATGGAAAAGGCGTTGGTGGCGGAGCTGGAGCTGTAGGCGGAGCTGAAGTCAGAGGCGGAGCTGGAGTCAGAGGCAGATTTGGTGTGGTGCCGAAATTGGAGGCGGAGCTGAAGTCAGTGGCAGAGATGGTGTGGAGCTGGAGTTGGAGGAGAAGCTGTAGTCAGAGATGGAACTGAAGTTGTGGTCAGATGCAGAACTGGTGTGGAGCTGGAGTCACAGGCGGAGCTGAAGTCAGAAACTGGTGTGGAGCTGGCGGCGGAGTTGGAGGCGGAAGTGGGGCTGAAGTCAGAGGCAGAGATGGTGTAGAGCTGGAGTCAGAGGCAGAAATGAAGTCAGAGGTAGAGCTGGTGTGGACCTGAAGTCAGAGGCGGAGATGAAGTAGGAGTCAGATGCAAAGCTGGTGTGGGGCTGGAGTTGGAGGCAGAGCTGGTGTGGAGCTGAAGTCAGAGGTGGAGCTGAAGTCAGAGACTGGTGTGGAGCTGGAGTCAGAGGTAGAGCTGAAGTCAGGGTTGGAGGTGGAGCTGATGTCAGAGACTGGTGTGGAGCTGGAGACGGAGCTGAAGGCAGAGGCAGAGCAGGTCTGGAGCTGGAGGCAGAGTCAAAGGCGGAAGTGGGGCTGAAGTCAGAGGCAGAGCTGGAGGCGGTGCTGAAGTCAGAGGTGGAGCTGAAGTCAGAGGCAGAGCTGGTGGTGGAGTCAGAGAATGCTCCATTAAACCATATACTGTACATTCCTTCCCTGCAACACTAGTGAAGTCTTAATGGTATAGTGGATAGTGCTCTGGACTCTCACCCCAGCGACCCGAGTTCAAATCCCGGTGGGACCAAAGAAAATATGTCATCATGGAAAAGGTGTTGGAGGCGGAGCTGGAGCTGTAGGCGGAGCTGAAGTCAGAGGCGGAGCTGGAGTCAGAGGCAGATTTGGTGTGGCGCCGGAATTGGAAGCGGAGCTGAAGTCAGTGGCAGAGATGGTGTGGAACTGGAGTTGGAGGAGGAGCTGTAGTCAGAGATGGAACTGAAGTTGAAGTCAGATGCAAAACTGGTGTGGAGCTAGAGTCAGAGGTGGAGCTGAAGGCAGAAACTGGTGTGGAGCTGGCGGCGGAGTTGGAGGCGGAAGTGGGGCTGAAGTCAGAGGCAGAGATGATGTAGAGCTGCAGTCAGAGGCAGAAATGAAGTCAGAGGTAGAGCTGGTGTGGAGCTGAAGTCAGAGGCGGAGATGAAGTTGGAGTCAGATGCAAATCTGGTGTGGGGCTGGAGTCAGAGGTGGAGCTGAAGTGAGACTGGTGTGGAGCTGGAGTCAGAGGTAGAGCTGAAGTCAGGGTTGGAGGTGGAGCTGAAGTCAGAGACTGGTGTGGAGCTGGAGGCGGAGCTGAAGGCAGAGGCAGAGCAGGTCTGGAGCTGGAGGCAAAGTCAAAGGCGGAAGTGGGGCTGAAGTCAGAGGCAGAGCTGGAGGCGGAGCTGAAGTCAGAGGCAGAGCTGGAGGCGGTGCTGAAGTCAGAGGTGGAGCTGAAGTCAGAGGCAGAGCTGGTGGTGGAGTCAGAGAATGCTCCATTAAACCATATAGTGTACATTCCTTCCCTGCAACACTAGTGAAGTCTTAATGGTATAGTGGATAGTGCTCTGGACTCTCACCCCAGCGACCCGAGTTCAAATCCCGGTGGGACCAAAGAAAATATGTCATCATGGAAAAGGTGTTGGATGCGGAGCTGGAGCTGTAGGCGGAGCTGAAGTCAGAGGCGGACCTGAAGTCAGAGGCAGATTTGGTGTTGCGCCGGAATTGGAAGCTGAGCTGAAGTCAGTGGCAGAGATGGTGTGGAACTGGAGTTGGAGGAGGAGTTGTAGTCAGAGATGGAACTGAAGTTGAAGTCAGATGCAAAACTGGTATGGAGCTGGAGTCAGAGGTGGAGCTGAAGTCAGAAACTGGTGTGGAGCTGGCGGCGGAGTTGGAGGCGGAAGTGGGGCTGAAGTCACAGGCAGAGATGGTGTAGAGCTGGAGTCAGAGGCAGAAATGAAGTCAGAGGTAGGGCTGGTGTGGAGCTGAAGTCAGAGGCGGAGATGAAGTTGGAGTCAGATGCAAATCTGGTGTGGGGCTGGAGTCAGAGGTGGAGCTGAAGTCAGAGACTGGTGTGGAGCTGGAGTCAGAGGTAGAGCTGAAGTCAGGGTTGGAGGTGGAGCTGATGTCAGAGACTGGTGTGGAGCTGGAGGCGGAGCTGGAGGCAGAGTCAAAGGCGGAAGTGGGGCTGAAGTCAGAGGCAGAGCTGGAGGCGGAGCTGAAGTCAGAGGCAGAGCTGGAGGCGGTGCTGAAGTTAGAGGTGGAGCTGAAGTCAGAGGCAGAGCTGGTGGTGGAGTCAGAGAATGCGTCATTAAACCATATAGTGTACATTCCTTCCCTGCAACACTAGTGAAGTCTTCATGGTATCGTGGATAGTGCTCTGGACTCTCACCCCAGCGACCCGAGTTCAAATCCCGGTGGGACCAAAGAAAATATGTCATCATGGAAAAGGCGTTGGTGGCGGAGCTGGAGCTGTAGGCGGAGCTGAAGTCAGAGGCGGAGCTGGAGTCAGAGGCAGATTTGGTGTGGTGCCGAAATTGGAGGCGGAGCTGAAGTCAGTGGCAGAGATGGTGTGGAGCTGGAGTTGGAGGAGAAGCTGTAGTCAGAGATGGAACTGAAGTTGTGGTCAGATGCAGAACTGGTGTGGAGCTGGAGTCAGAGGCGGAGCTGAAGTCAGAAACTGGTGTGGAGCTGGCGGCGGAGTTGGAGGCGGAAGTGGGGCTGATGTCAGAGGCAGAGATGGTGTAGAGCTGAAGTCAGAGGCAGAAATGAAGTCAGAGGTAGAGCTGGTGTGGAGCTGAAGTCAGAGGCGGAGATGAAGTTGGAGTCAGATGCAAAGCTGGTGTGGGGCTGGAGTGAGAGGTGGAGCTGAAGTCAGAGACTGGTGTGGAGCTGGAGTCAGAGGTAGAGCTGAAGTCAGGGTTGGAGGTGGAGCTGAAGTCAGAGACTGGTGTGGAGCTGGAGGCGGAGCTGAAGGCAGAGGCAGAGCAGGTCTGGAGCTGTAGGCACAGTCAAAGGCGGAAGTGGGGCTGAAGTCAGAGGCAGAGCTGGAGGCGGAGCTGAAGTCAGAGGCAGAGCTGGAGGCGGTGCTGAAGTCAGAGATGGAGCTGAAGTCAGAGGCAGAGCTGGTGGTGGAGTCAGAAAATGCTCCATTAAACCATATAGTGTACATTCCTTCCCTGCAACACTAGTGAAGTCTTCATGGTATAGTGGATAGTGCTCTGGACTCTCACCCCAGCGACCCGAGTTCAAATCCCGGTGGGACCAAAGAAAATATGTCATCATGGAAAAGGTGTTGGATGCGGAGCTGGAGCTGTAGGCGGACCTGAAGTCAGAGGCAGATTTGGTGTGGCGCCGGAATTGGAAGCGGAGCTGAAGTAAGTGGCAGAGATGGTGTGGAGCTGGAGTTGGAGGAGGAGCTGTAGTGTGAGATGGAACTGAAGTTGAAGTCAGATGCAGAACTGGTGTGGAGCTGGAGTCAGAGGTGGAGCTGAAGTCAGAAACTGGTGTGGAGCTGGTGGCGGAGTTGGAGGCGGAAGTGGGGCTGAAGTCAGAGGCAGAGATGGTGTAGAGCTGGAGTCAGAGGTAGAGCTGGTGTGGAGCTGAAGTCAGAGGCGGAGATGAAGTTGGAGTCAGATGCAAAGCTGGTGTGGGGCTGGAGTCAGAGGTGGAGCTGAAGTGAGACTGGTGTGGAGCTGGAGTCAGAGGTAGAGTTGAAGTCAGGGTTGGAGGTGGAGACTGGTGTGGAGCTGGAGGCGGAGCTGAAGGCAGAGGCAGAGCAAGTCTGGAGCTGGAGGCAGAGTCAAAGGCGGAAGTGGGGCTGAAGTCAGAGGCAGAGCTGGAGGCGGTGCTAAAGTCAGAGGTGGAGCTGAAGTCAGAGGCAGAGCTGGTGGTGGAGTCAGAGAATGCTCCATTAAACCATATAGTGTACATTCCTTCCCTGCAACACTAGTGAAGTGTTAATGGTATAGTGGATAGTGCTCTGGACTCTCACCCCAGCGACCCGAGTTCAAATCCCGGTGGGACCAAAGAAAATATGTCATCATGGAAAAGGTGTTGGAGGCGGAGCTGGAGCTGTAGGCGGAGCTGAAGTCAGAGGCGGACCTGAAGGCAGAGCTGGTGTGGAGCTGAAGTCAGAGGTGGAGCTGAAGTCAGAGACTGGTGTGGAGCTGGAGTCAGAGGTAGAGCTGAAGTCAGGGATGGAGGTGGAGCTGATGTCAGAGACTGGTGTGGAGCTGGAGGCGGAGCTGAAGGCAGAGGCAGAGCAGGTCTGGAGCTGGAGGCAGAGTCAAAGGCGGAAGTGGGGCTGAAGTCAGAGGCAGAGCTGGAGGCGGAGCTGAAGTCAGAGGCAGAGCTGGAGGCGGTGCTGAAGTCAGAGGTGGAGCTGAAGTCAGAGGCAGAGCTGGTGGTGGAGTCAGAGAATGCTCCATTAAACCATATAGTGTACATTCCTTCCCTGCAACACTAGTGAAGTCTTAATGGTATAGTGGATAGTGCTCTGGACTCTCACCCCAGCGACCCGAGTTCAAATCCCGGTGGGACCAAAGAAAATATGTCATCATGGAAAAGGTGTTGGAGGCGGAGCTGGAGCTGTAGGCGGAGCTGAAGTCAGAGGCGGACCTGAAGTCAGAGGCAGATTTGGTGTGGCGCCGGAATTGGAAGCGGAGCTGAAGTCAGTGGCAGAGATGGTGTGGAACTGGAGTTGGAGGAGGAGCTGTAGTCAGAGATGGAACTGAAATTGAAGTCAGATGCAAAACTGGTGTGGAGCTGGAGTCAGAGGTGGAACTGAAGTCAGAAACTGGTGTGGAGCTGGCGGCGGAGTTGGAGGCGGAAGTGGGGCTGAAGTCAGAGGCAGAGATGGTGTAGAGCTGGAGTCAGAGGCAGAAATGAAGTCATAGGTAGAGCTGGTGTGGAGCTGAAGTCAGAGGCGGAGATGAAGTTGGAATCAGATGCAAATCTGGTGTGGGGCTGGAGTCAGAGGTGGAGCTGAAGTGAGACTGGTGTGGAGCTGGAGTCAGAGGTAGAGCTGAAGTCAGGGTTGGAGGTGGAGCTGAAGTCGGAGACTGGTGTGGAGCTGGAGGCGGAGCTGAAGGCAGAGGCAGAGCAAGTCTGGAGCTGGAGGCAGAGTCAAAGGCGGAAGTGGGGCTGAAGTCAGAGGCAGAGCTGGAGGCGGTGCTAAAGTCAGAGGTGGAGCTGAAGTCAGAGGCAGAGCTGGTGGTGGAGTCAGAGAATGCTCTATTAAACCATATAGTGTACATTCCTTCCCTGCAACACTAGTGAAGTGTTAATGGTATAGTGGATAGTGCTCTGGACTCTCACCCCAGCGACCCGAGTTCAAATCCCGGTGGGACCAAAGAAAATATGTCATCATGGAAAAGGTGTTGGAGGCGGAGCTGGAGCTGTAGGCGGAGCTGAAGTCAGAGGCGGACCTGAAGGCAGAGCTGGTGTGGAGCTGAAGTCAGAGGTGGAGCTGAAGTCAGAGACTGGTGTGGAGCTGGAGTCAGAGGTAGAGCTGAAGTCAGGGTTGGAGGTGGAGCTGATGTCAGAGACTGGTGTGGAGCTGGAGGCGGAGCTGAAGGCAGAGCAGGTCTGGAGCTGGAGGCAGAGTCAAAGGCGGAAGTGGGGCTGAAGCTGGAGGCGGAGCTGAAGTCAGAGGCAGAGCTGGAGCCGGTGCTGAAGTCAGAGGTGGAGCTGAAGTCAGAGGCAGAGCTGGTGGTGGAGTCAGAGAATGCTCCATTAAACCATATAGTGTACATTCCTTCCCTGCAACACTAGTGAAGTCTTCATGGTATAGTGGATAGTGCTCTGGACTCTCACCCCAGCGACCCGAGTTCAAATCCCGGCTGAAGTCAGAGGCAGAGATGGTGTAGAGCTGGAGTCAGAGGCAGAAATGAAGTCAGAGGTAGAGCTGGTGTGGAGCTGAAGTCAGAGGCGGAGATGAAGTTGGAGTCAGATGCAAAGCTGGTGTGGGGCTGGAGTCAGAGGTGGAGCTGAAGTCAGAGACTGGTGTGGAGCTGGAGTCAGAGGTAGAGCTGAAGTCAGGGTTGGAGGTGGAGCTGATGTCAGAGACTGGTGTGGAGCTGGAGGCGGAGCTGAAGGCAGAGGCAGAGCAGGTCTGGAGCTGGAGGCACAGTCAAAGGCCGAAGTGGGGCTGAAGTCAGAGGCAGAGCTGGAGGCGGAGCTGAAGTCAGAGGCAGAGCTGGAGCCGGTGCTGAAGTCAGAGGTGGAGCTGAAGTCAGAGGCAGAGCTGGTGGTGGAGTCAGAGAATGCTCCATTAAACCATATAGTGTACATTCCTTCCCTGCAACACTAGTGAAGTCTTCATGGTATAGTGGATAGTGCTCTGGACTCTCACCCCAGCGACCCGAGTTCAAATCCCGGCTGAAGTCAGAGGCAGAGATGGTGTAGAGCTGGAGTCAGAGGCAGAAATGAAGTCAGAGGTAGAGCTGGTGTGGAGCTGAAGTCAGAGGCGGAGATGAAGTTGGAGTCAGATGCAAAGCTGGTGTGGGGCTGAAGTCAGAGGTGGAGCTGAAGTCAGAGACTGGTGTGGAGCTGGAGTCAGAGGTAGAGCTGAAGTCAGGGTTGGAGGTGGAGCTGAAGTCAGAGACTGGTGTGGAGCTGGAGGCGGAGCTGAAGGCAGAGGCAGAGCAGGTCTGGAGCTGGAGGCACAGTCAAAGGCCGAAGTGGGGCTGAAGTCAGAGGCAGAGCTGGAGGCGGAGCTGAAGTCAGAGGCAGAGCTGGACGCAGTGCTGAAGTCAGAGGTGGAGCTGAAGTCAGAGGCAGAGCTGGTGGTGGAGTCAGAGAATGCTCCATTAAACCTTATAGTGTACATTCCTTCCCTGCAACACTAGTGAAGTCTTCATGGTATAGTGGATAGTGCTCTGGACTCTCACCCCAGCGACCCGAGTTCAAATCCCGGCTGAAGTCAGAGGCAGAGATGGTGTAGAGCTGGAGTCAGAGGCAGAAATGAAGTCAGAGGTAGAGCTGGTGTGGAGCTGAAGTCAGAGGCGGAGATGAAGTAGGAGTCAGATGCAAAGCTGGTGTGGGGCTGGAGTTGGAGGCAGAGCTGGTGTGGAGCTGAAGTCAGAGGTGGAGCTGAAGTCAGAGACTGGTGTGGAGCTGGAGTCAGAGGTAGAGCTGAAGTCAGGGTTGGAGGTAGAGCTGATGTCAGAGACTGGTGTGGAGCTGGAGGCGGAGCTGAAGGCAGAGGCAGAGCAGGTCTGGAGCTGGAGGCAGAGTCAAAGGCGGAAGTGGGGCTGAAGTCAGAGGCAGAGCTGGAGGCGGAGCTGAAGTCAGAGGCAGAGCTGGAGGCGGTGCTGAAGTCAGAGGTGGAGCTGAAGTCAGAGGCAGAGCTGGTGGTGGAGTCAGAGAATGCTCCATTAAACCATATAGTGTACATTCCTTCCCTGCAACACTAGTGAAGTCTCCATGGTATAGTGGATAGTGCTCTGGACTCTCACCCCAGCGACCCGAGTTCAAATCCCGGCTGAAGTCAGAGGCAGAGATGGTGTAAAGCTGGAGTCAGAGGCAGAAATTAAGTCAGAGGTAGAGCTGGTGTGGAGCTGAAGTCAGAGGCGGAGATGAAGTAGGAGTCAGATGCAAAGCTGGTGTGGGGCTGGAGTTGGAGGCAGAGCTGGTGTGGAGCTGAAGTCAGAGGTGGAGCTGAAGTCAGAGACCGGTGTGGAGCTAGGGTTGGAGGTGGAGCTGATGTCAGAGACTGGTGTGGAGCTGGCGGCGGAGCTGAAGGCAGAGGCAGAGCAGGTCTGGAGCTGGAGGCAGAGTCAAAGGCGGAAGTGGGGCTGAAGTCAAAGGCAGAGCTGGAGGCGGAGCTGAAGTCAGAGGCAGAGCTGGAGGCGGTGCTGAAGTCAGATGCAGAGCTGGTGGTGGAGTCAGAGAATGCTCCATTAAACCAAATAGTGAACATTCCTTCCGTGCAACACTAGTGAAGTGTTAATGGTATAGTGGATAGTGCTCTGGACTCTCACCCCAGCGACCCGAGTTCAAATCCCGGTGGGACCAAAGAAAATATGTCATCATGGAAAAGGTGTTGGAGGCGGAGCTAGAGCTGTAGGCGGAGCTGAAGTCAGAGGCGGACCTGAAGTCAGAGGCAGATTTGGTGTGGCGCCGGAATTGGAAGCGGAGCTGAAGTCAGTGGCAGAGATGGTGTGGAACTGGAGTTGGAGGAGGAACTGTAGTCAGAGATGGAACTGAAGTTGAAGTCAGATGCAAAACTGGTGTGGAGCTGGAGTCAGAGGTGGAACTGAAGTCAGAAACTGGTGTGGAGCTGGCGGCGGAGTTGGAGGCGGAAGTGGGGCTGAAGTCAGAGGTAGAGCTGAAGTCAGGGTTGGAGGTGGAGCTGAAGTCGGAGACTGGTGTGGAGCTGAAGGCAGAGGCAGAGCAAGTCTGGAGCTGGAGGCAGAGTCAAAGGCGGAAGTGGGGCTGAAGTCAGAGGCAGAGCTGGAGGCGGTGCTAAAGTCAGAGGTGGAGCTGAAGTCAGAGGCAGAGCTGGTGGTGGAGTCAGAGAATGCTCCATTAAACCATATAGTGTACATTCCTTCCCTGCAACACTAGTGAAGTGTTAATGGTATAGTGGATAGTGCTCTGGACTCTCACCCCAGCGACCCGAGTTCAAATCCCGGTGGGACCAAAGAAAATATGTCATCATGGAAAAGGTGTTGGAGGCGGAGCTGGAGCTGTAGGCGGAGCTGAAGTCAGAGGCGGACCTGAAGGCAGAGCTGGTGTGGAGCTGAAGTCAGAGGTGGAGCTGAAGTCAGAGACTGGTGTGGAGCTGGAGTCAGAGGTAGAGCTGAAGTCAGGGTTGGAGGTGGAGCTGATGTCAGAGACTGGTGTGGAGCTGGAGGCGGAGCTGAAGGCAGAGGCAGAGCAGGTCTGGAGCTGGAGGCACAGTCAAAGGCCGAAGTGGGGCTGAAGTCAGAGGCAGAGCTGGAGGCGGAGCTGAAGTCAGAGGCAGAGCTGGAGCCGGTGCTGAAGTCAGAGGTGGAGCTGAAGTCAGAGGCAGAGCTGGTGGTGGAGTCAGAGAATGCTCCATTAAACCATATAGTGTACATTCCTTCCCTGCAACACTAGTGAAGTCTTCATGGTATAGTGGATAGTGCTCTGGACTCTCACCCCAGCGACCCGAGTTCAAATCCCGGCTGAAGTCAGAGGCAGAGATGGTGTAGAGCTGGAGTCAGAGGCAGAAATGAAGTCAGAGGTAGAGCTGGTGTGGAGCTGAAGTCAGAGGCGGAGATGAAGTTGGAGTCAGATGCAAAGCTGGTGTGGGGCTGGAGTCAGAGGTGGAGCTGAAGTCAGAGACTGGTGTGGAGCTGGAGTCAGAGGTAGAGCTGAAGTCAGGGTTGGAGGTGGAGCTGATGTCAGAGACTGGTGTGGAGCTGGAGGCGGAGCTGAAGGCAGAGGCAGAGCAGGTCTGGAGCTGGAGGCACAGTCAAAGGCCGAAGTGGGGCTGAAGTCAGAGGCAGAGCTGGAGGCGGAGCTGAAGTCAGAGGCAGAGCTGGAGCCGGTGCTGAAGTCAGAGGTGGAGCTGAAGTCAGAGGCAGAGCTGGTGGTGGAGTCAGAGAATGCTCCATTAAACCATATAGTGTACATTCCTTCCCTGCAACACTAGTGAAGTCTTCATGGTATAGTGGATAGTGCTCTGGACTCTCACCCCAGCGACCCGAGTTCAAATCCCGGCTGAAGTCAGAGGCAGAGATGGTGTAGAGCTGGAGTCAGAGGCAGAAATGAAGTCAGAGGTAGAGCTGGTGTGGAGCTGAAGTCAGAGGCGGAGATGAAGTTGGAGTCAGATGCAAAGCTGGTGTGGGGCTGAAGTCAGAGGTGGAGCTGAATTCAGAGACTGGTGTGGAGCTGGAGTCAGAGGTAGAGCTGAAGTCAGGGTTGGAGGTGGAGCTGATGTCAGAGACTGGTGTGGAGCTGGAGGCAGAGCTGAAGGCAGAGGCAGAGCAGGTCTGGAGCTGGAGGCACAGTCAAAGGCCGAAGTGGGGCTGAAGTCAGAGGCAGAGCTGGAGGTGGAGCTGAAGTCAGAGGCAGAGCTGGAGCCGGTGCTGAAGTCAGAGGTGGAGCTGAAGTCAGAGGCAGAGCTGGTGGTGGAGTCAGAGAATGCTCCATTAAACCATATAGTGTACATTCCTTCCCTGCAACACTAGTGAAGTCTTCATGGTATAGTGGATAGTGCTCTGGACTCTCACCCCAGCGACCCGAGTTCAAATCCCGGCTGAAGTCAGAGGCAGAGATGGTGTAGAGCTGGAGTCAGAGGCAGAAATGAAGTCAGAGGTAGAGCTGGTGTGGAGCTGAAGTCAGAGGCGGAGATGAAGTTGGAGTCAGATGCAAAGCTGGTGTGGGGCTGGAGTCAGAGGTGGAGCTGAAGTCAGAGACTGGTGTGGAGCTGGAGTCAGAGGTAGAGCTGAAGTCAGGGTTGGAGGTGGAGCTGAAGTCAGAGACTGGTGTGGAGCTGGAGGCGGAGCTGAAGGCAGAGGCAGAGCAGGTCTGGAGCTGGAGGCACAGTCAAAGGCCGAAGTGGGGCTGAAGTCAGAGGCAGAGCTGGAGGCGGAGCTGAATTCAGAGGCAGAGCTGGACACAGTGCTGAAGTCAGAGGCAGAGCTGGTGGTGGAGTCAGAGAATGCTCCATTATACCATATAGTGTACATTCCTTCCCTGCAACACTAGTGAAGTCTTCATGGTATAGTGGATAGTGCTCTGGACTCTCACCCCAGCGACCCGAGTTCAAATCCCGGCTGAAGTCAGAGGCAGAGATGGTGTAGAGCTGGAGTCAGAGGCAGAAATGAAGTCAGAGGTAGAGCTGGTGTGGAGCTGAAGTCAGAGGCGGAGATGAAGTAGGAGTCAGATGCAAAGCTGGTGTGGGGCTGGAGTTGGAGGCAGAGCTGGTGTGGAGCTGAAGTCAGAGGTGGAGCTGAAGTCAGAGACTGGTGTGGAGCTGGAGTCAGAGGTAGAGCTGAAGTCAGGGTTGGAGGTAGAGCTGATGTCAGAGACTGGTGTGGAGCTGGAGGCGGAGCTGAAGGCAGAGGCAGAGCAGGTCTGGAGCTGGAGGCAGAGTCAAAGGCGGAAGTGGGGCTGAAGTCAGAGGCAGAGCTGGAGGCGGAGCTGAAGTCAGAGGCAGAGCTGGAGGCGGTGCTGAAGTCAGAGGTGGAGCTGAAGTCAGAGGCAGAGCTGGTGGTGGAGTCAGAGAATGCTCCATTAAACCATATAGTGTACATTCCTTCCCTGCAACACTAGTGAAGTCTCCATGGTATAGTGGATAGTGCTCTGGACTCTCACCCCAGCGACCCGAGTTCAAATCCCGGCTGAAGTCAGAGGCAGAGATGGTGTAAAGCTGGAGTCAGAGGCAGAAATGAAGTCAGAGGTGGAGCTGAAGTCAGAGGCGGAGATGAAGCTGGAGTTGGAGGCAGAGCTGGTGTGGAGCTGAAGTCAGAGGTGGAGCTGAAGTCAGAGACTGGTGTGGAGCTGGAGTCAGAGGTAGAGCTGAAGTCAGGGTTGGAGGTGGAGCTGATGTCAGAGACTGGTGTGGAGCTGGAGGCGGAGCTGAAGGCAGAGGCAGAGCAGGTCTGGAGCTGGAGGCAGAGTCAAAGGCGGAAGTGGGGCTGAAGTCAGAGGCAGAGCTGGAGGCGGAGCTGAAGTCAGAGGCAGAGCTGGAGGCGGTGCTGAAGTCAGATGCAGAGCTGGTGGTGGAGTCAGAGAATGCTCCATTAAACCATATAGTGTACATTCCTTCCCTGCAACACTAGTGAAGTCTTCATGGTATAGTGGATAGTGCTCTGGACTCTCACCCCAGCGACCCGAGTTCATATCCCGGTGGGACCAAAGAAAATATGTCATCATGGAAAAGGCGTTGGAGGCGGAGCTGGAGCTGTAGGCGGAGCTGAAGTCAGAGGCGGAGCTGAAGTCAGAGGCAGATTTGGTGTGGTGCCGAAATTGGAGGCGGAGCTGAAGTCAGTGGCAGAGATGGTGTGGAGCTGGAGTTGGAGGAGAAGCTGTAGTCAGAGATGGAACTGAAGTTGTGGTCAGATGCAGAACTGGTGTGGAGCTGGAGTCAGAGGCGGAGCTGAAGTCAGAAACTGGTGTGGAGCTGGCGGCGGAGATGGAGGCGGAAGTGGGGCGGAAGTCAGAGGCAGAGATGGTGTAGAGCTGGAGTCAGAGGCAGAAATGAAGTCAGAGGTAGAGCTGGTGTGGAACTGTAGTCAGAGGTGGAAATGAAGTTGGAGTCAGATGCAAATCTGGTGTGGGGCTGGAGTCAGAGGTGGAGCTGAAGTGAGACTGGTGTGGAGCTGGAGTCAGAGGTAGAGCTGAAGTCAGGGTTGGAGGTGGAGCTGAAGTCGGAGACTGGTGTGGAGCTGAAGGCAGAGGCAGAGCAGGTCTGGAGCTCGAGGCAGAGTCAAAGGCGGAAGTGGGGCTGAAGTCAGAGGCAGAGCTGGAGGCGGAGCTGAAGTCAGAGGCAGAGCTGGAGGCGGTGCTGAAGTCAGAGGTGGAGCTGAAGTCAGAGGCAGAGCTGGTGGTGGAGTCAGAGAATGCTCCATTAAACCATATAGTGTACATTCCTTCCCTGCAACACTAGTGAAGTCTTCATGGTATAGTGGATAGTGCTCTGGACTCTCACCCCAGCGACCCGAGTTCAAATCCCGGTGGGACCAAAGAAAATATGTCATCATGGAAAAGGTGTTGGAGGCGGAGCTGGAGCTGTAGGCGGAGCTGAAGTCAGAGGCGGACCTGAAGTCAGAGGCAGATTTGGTGTGGCGCCGGAATTGGAAGCGGAGCTGAAGTCAGTGGCAGAGATGGTGTGGAACTGGAGTTGGAGGAGGAGCTGTAGTCAGAGATGGAACTGAAGTTGAAGTCAGATGCAAAACTGGTGTGGAGCTGGAGTCAGAAGGGGAGCTGAAGTCAGAGACTGGTGTCGAGCTGGAGGCGGAGCTGAAGGCAGAGGCAGAGCAGGTCTGGAGCTGGAGGCACAGTCAAAGGCGGAAGTGGGGCTGAAGTCAGAGGCAGAGCTGGAGGCGGAGCTGAAGTCAGAGGCAGAGTTGGGGGCGGTGCTGAAGCCAGAGGTGCAGCTCAAGTCAGAGGCAGAGCTGGTGGTGGAGTCAGAGAATGCTCCATTAAACCATATAGTGTACATTCCTTCCCTGCAACACTAGTGAAGACTTCATGGTATAGTGGATAATGCTCTGGACTCTCACCCCAGCGACCCGAGTTCAAATCCCGGCTGAAGTCAGAGGCAGAGATGGTGTAGAGCTGGAGTCAGAGGCAGAAATGAAGTCAGAGGTAGAGCTGGTGTGGAGCTGAAGTCAGAGGCGGAGATGAAGTAGGAGTCAGATGCAAAGCTGGTGTGGGGCTGGAGTTGGAGGCAGAGCTGGTGTGGAGCTGAAGTCAGAGGTGGAGCTGAAGTCAGAGACTGGTGTGGAGCTGGAGTCAGAGGTAGAGCTGAAGTCAGGGTTGGAGGTGGAGCTGATGTCAGAGACTGGTGTGGAGCTGGAGGCGGAGCTGAAGGCAGAGGCAGAGCAGGTCTGGAGCTGGAGGCAGAGTCAAAGGCGGAAGTGGGGCTGAAGTCAGAGGCAGAGCTGGAGGCGGAGCTGAAGTCAGAGGCAGAGCTGGAGGCGGTGCTGAAGTCAGAGGTGGAGCTGAAGTCAGAGGCAGAGCTGGTGGTGGAGTCAGAGAATGCTCCATTAAACCATATAGTGTTCATTCCTTCCCTGCAACACTAGTGAAGTCTTAATGGTATAGTGGATAGTGCTCTGGACTCTCACCCCAGCGACCCGAGTTCAAATCCCGGTGGGACCAAAGAAAATATGTCATCATGGAAAAGGTGTTGGAGGCGGAGCTGGAGCTGTAGGCGGAGCTGAAGTCAGAGGCGGAGCTGAAGTCAGAGGCAGATTTGGTGTGGTGCCGAAATTGAAGGCGGAGCTGAAGTCAGTGGCAGAGATGGTGTGGAGCTGGAGTTGGAGGAGAAGCTGTGGTCAGAGATGGAACTGAAGTTGTGGTCAGATGCAGAACTGGTGTGGAGCTGGAGTCAGAGGCGGAGCTGAAGTCAGAAACTGGTGTGGAGCTGGCGGCGGAGTTGAAGGCGGAAGTGGGGCTGAAGTCAGAGGCAGAGATGGTGAAGAGCTGGAGTCAGAGGCAGAAATGAAGTCAGAGGTAGAGATGGTGTGGAGCTAAAGTCAGAGGTGGAGATGAAGTTGGAGTCAGATGCAAAGCTGGTGTGGGGCTGGAGTCAGAGGTGGAGCTGAAGTCAGAGACTGGTGTGGAGCTGGAGTCAGAGGTAGAGCTGAAGTCAGGGTTGGAGGTGGAGCTGAAGTCAGAGACTGGTGTGGAGCTGGAGGCGGAGCTGAAGGCAGAGGCAGAGCAGGTCTGGAGCTGTAGGCACAGTCAAAGGCGGAAGTGGGGCTGAAGTCAGAGGCAGAGCTGGAGGCGGAGCTGAAGTCAGAGGCAGAGCTGGAGGCGGTGCTGAAGTCAGAGGTGCAGCTCAAGTCAGAGGCAGAGCTGGTGGTGGAGTCAGAGAATGCTCCATTAAACCATATAGTGTACATTCCTTCCCTGCAACACTAGTGAAGTCTTCATGGTGTAGTGGATAGTGCTCTGGACTCTCACCCCAGCGACCCGAGTTCAAATCCCGGTGGGACCAAAGAAAATATGTCATCATGGAAAAGGTGTTGGAGGCGGAGCTGGAGCTGTAGGCGGACCTGAAGTCAGAGGCGGACCTGAAGTCAGAGGCAGATTTGGTGTGGCGCCGGAATTGGAAGCGGAGCTGAAGTCAGTGGCAGAGATGGTGTGGAACTGGAGTTGGAGGAGGAGCTGTAGTGTGAGATGGAACTGAAGTTGAAGTCAGATGCAGAACTGGTGTGGAGCTGGAGTCAGAGGTGGAGCTGAAGTCAGGAACTGGTGTGGAGCTGGCGGCGGAGTGTGAGGCGGAAGTGGGGCTGAAGTCAGAGGCAAAGATGGTGTAGAGCTGGAGTCAGAGGCAGAAATGAAGTCAGAGGTAGAGCTGGTGTGAAGCTGAAGTCAGAGGCGATTAAATTGGAGTCAGATGCAAAGCTGGTGTGGGGCTGGAGTCAGAGGTGGAGCTGAAGTGAGACTGGTGTGGAGCTGGAGTCAGAGGTCGAGCTGAAGTCAGGGTTGGAGGTGGAGCTGAAGTCGGAGACTGGTGTGGAGCTGGAGGCGGAGCTGAAGGCAGAGGCAGAGCAGGTCTGGAGCTGGAGGCAGAGTCAAAGGCGGAAGTGGGGCTGAAGTCAGAGGCAGAGCTGGAGGCGGAGCTGAAGTCAGAGGCAGAGCTGGAGGCGGTGCTGAAGTCAGAGGTGCAGCTCAAGTCAGAGGCAGAGCTGGTGGTGGAGTCAGAGAATGCTCCATTAAACCATATAGTGTACATTCCTTCCCTGCAACACTAGTGAAGTCTTCATGGTGTAGTGGATAGTGCTCTGGACTCTCACCCCAGCGACCCGAGTTCAAATCCCGGTGGGACCAAAGAAAATATGTCATCATGGAAAAGGTGTTGGAGGCGGAGCTGGAGCTGTAGGCGGACCTGAAGTCAGAGGCGGACCTGAAGTCAGAGGCAGATTTGGTGTGGCGCCGGAATTGGAAGCGGAGCTGAAGTCAGTGGCAGAGATGGTGTGGAACTGGAGTTGGAGGAGGAGCTGTAGTGTGAGATGGAACTGAAGTTGAAGTCAGATGCAGAACTGGTGTGGAGCTGGAGTCAGAGGTGGAGCTGAAGTCAGGAACTGGTGTGGAGCTGGCGGCGGAGTGTGAGGCGGAAGTGGGGCTGAAGTCAGAGGCAAAGATGGTGTAGAGCTGGAGTCAGAGGCAGAAATGAAGTCAGAGGTAGAGCTGGTGTGAAGCTGAAGTCAGAGGCGATTAAATTGGAGTCAGATGCAAAGCTGGTGTGGGGCTGGAGTCAGAGGTGGAGCTGAAGTGAGACTGGTGTGGAGCTGGAGTCAGAGGTCGAGCTGAAGTCACGGTTGGAGGTGGAGCTGAAGTCGGAGACTGGTGTGGAGCTGGAGGCGGAGCTGAAGGCAGAGGCAGAGCAGGTCTGGAGCTGGAGGCAGAGTCAAAGGCGGAAGTGGGGCTGAAGTCAGAGGCAGAGCTGGAGGCGGAGCTGAAGTCAGAGGCAGAGCTGGAGGCGGTGCTGAAGTCAGAGGTGGAGCTGAAGTCAGAGGCAGAGCTGGTGGTGGAGTCAGAGAATGCTCCATTAAACCATATAGTGTACATTCCTTCCCTGCAACACTAGTAAAGTCTTCATGGTATAGTGGATAGTGCTCTGGACTCTCACCCCAGCGACCCGAGTTCAAATCCCGGTGGGACCAAAGAAAATATGTCATCATGGAAAAGGCGTTGGTGGCGGAGCTGGAGCTGTAGGCGGAGCTGAAGTCAGAGGCGGAGCTGAAGTCAGAGGCAGATTTGGTGTGGTGCCGAAATTGAAGGCGGAGCTGAAGTCAGTGGCAGAGATGGTGTGGAGCTGGAGTTGGAGGAGAAGCTGTAGTCAGAGATGGAACTGAAGTTGTGGTCAGATGCAGAACTGGTGTGGAGCTGGAGTCAGAGGCGGAGCTGAAGTCAGAAACTGGTGTGGAGCTGGCGGTGGAGTTGGAGGCGGAAGTGGGGCTGAAGTCAGATGCAGAGATGGTGAAGAGCTGGAGTCAGAGGCAGAAATGAAGTCAGAGGTAGAGCTGGTGTGGAGCTGAAGTCAGAGGCGGAGATGAAGTTGGAGTCAGATGCAAAGCTGGTGTGGGGCTGGAGTCAGAGGTGGAGCTGAAGTCAGAGACTGGTGTGGAGCTGAAGTCAGGGTTGGAGGTGGAGCTGATGTCAGAGACTGGTGTGGAGCTGGAGGCGGAGCTGAAGGCAGAGGCAGAGCAGGTCTGGAGCTGGAGGCAGAGTCAAAGGCGGAAGTGGGGCTGAAGTCAGAGGCAGAGCTGGAGGCGGAGCTGAAGTCAGAGGCAGAGCTGGAGGCGGTGCTGAAGTCAGAGGTGGAGCTGAAGTCAGAGGCAGAGCTGGTGGTGGAGTCAGAGAATGCTCCATTAAACCATATAGTGTACATTCCTTCCCTGCAACACTAGTGAAGTCTTAATGGTATAGTGGATAGTGCTCTGGACTCTCACCCCAGCGACCCGAGTTCAAATCCCGGTGGGACCAAAGAAAATATGTCATCATGGAAAAGGTGTTGGATGCGGAGCTGGAGCTGTAGGCGGAGCTGAAGTCAGAGGCGGACCTGAAGTCAGAGGCAGATTTGGTGTTGCGCCGGAATTGGAAGCTGAGCTGAAGTCAGTGGCAGAGATGGTGTGGAACTGGAGTTGGAGGAGGAGTTGTAGTCAGAGATGGAACTGAAGTTGAAGTCAGATGCAAAACTGGTGTGGAGCTGGAGTCAGAGGTGGAGCTGAAGTCAGAAACTGGTGTGGAGCTGGCGGCGGAGTTGGAGGCGGAAGTGGGGCTGAAGTCACAGGCAGAGATGGTGTAGAGCTGGAGTCAGAGGCAGAAATGAAGTCAGAGGTAGGGCTGGTGTGGAGCTGAAGTCAGAGGCGGAGATGAAGTTGGAGTCAGATGCAAATCTGGTGTGGGGCTGGAGTCAGAGGTGGAGCTGAAGTCAGAGACTGGTGTGGAGCTGGAGTCAGAGGTAGAGCTGAAGTCAGGGTTGGAGGTGGAGCTGATGTCAGAGACTGGTGTGGAGCTGGAGGCGGAGCTGGAGGCAGAGTCAAAGGCGGAAGTGGGGCTGAAGTCAGAGGCAGAGCTGGAGGCGGAGCTGAAGTCAGAGGCAGAGCTGGAGGCGGTGCTGAAGTTAGAGGTGGAGCTGAAGTCAGAGGCAGAGCTGGTGGTGGAGTCAGAGAATGCTTCATTAAACCATATAGTGTACATTCCTTCCCTGCAACACTAGTGAAGTCTTCATGGTATCGTGGATAGTGCTCTGGACTCTCACCCCAGCGACCCGAGTTCAAATCCCGGTGGGACCAAAGAAAATATGTCATCATGGAAAAGGCGTTGGTGGCGGAGCTGGAGCTGTAGGCGGAGCTGAAGTCAGAGGCGGAGCTGGAGTCAGAGGCAGATTTGGTGTGGTGCCGAAATTGGAGGCGGAGCTGAAGTCAGTGGCAGAGATGGTGTGGAGCTGGAGTTGGAGGAGAAGCTGTAGTCAGAGATGGAACTGAAGTTGTGGTCAGATGCAGAACTGGTGTGGAGCTGGAGTCAGAGGCGGAGCTGAAGTCAGAAACTGGTGTGGAGCTGGCGGCGGAGTTGGAGGCGGAAGTGGGGCTGATGTCAGAGGCAGAGATGGTGTAGAGCTGAAGTCAGAGGCAGAAATGAAGTCAGAGGTAGAGCTGGTGTGGAGCTGAAGTCAGAGGCGGAGATGAAGTTGGAGTCAGATGCAAAGCTGGTGTGGGGCTGGAGTGAGAGGTGGAGCTGAAGTCAGAGACTGGTGTGGAGCTGGAGTCAGAGGTAGAGCTGAAGTCAGGGTTGGAGGTGGAGCTGAAGTCAGAGACTGGTGTGGAGCTGGAGGCGGAGCTGAAGGCAGAGGCAGAGCAGGTCTGGAGCTGTAGGCACAGTCAAAGGCGGAAGTGGGGCTGAAGTCAGAGGCAGAGCTGGAGGCGGAGCTGAAGTCAGAGGCAGAGCTGGAGGCGGTGCTGAAGTCAGAGATGGAGCTGAAGTCAGAGGCAGAGCTGGTGGTGGAGTCAGAAAATGCTCCATTAAACCATATAGTGTACATTCCTTCCCTGCAACACTAGTGAAGTCTTCATGGTATAGTGGATAGTGCTCTGGACTCTCACCCCAGCGACCCGAGTTCAAATCCCGGCTGAAGTCAGAGGCAGAGATGGTGTAGAGCTGGAGTCAGAGGCAGAAATGAAGTCAGAGTTAGAGCTGGTGTGGAGCTGAAGTCAGAGGCGGAGATGAAGTAGGAGTCAGATGCAAAGCTGGTGTGGGGCTGGAGTTGGAGGCAGAGCTGGGGTGGAACTGAAATCAGAGGTGGAGCTGAAGTCAGAGACTGGTGTGGAGCTGGAGTTAGAGGTAGAGCTGAAGTAAGGGTTGGAGATGGAGCTGATGTCAGAGAATGGTGTGGAGCTGGAGGCGGAGCTGAAGGCAGAGGCAGAGCAGGTCTGGAGCTGGAGGCAGAGTCAAAGGCGGAAGTGGGGCTGAAGTCAGTGGCAGAGCTGAAGGCGGAGCTGAAGTCAGAGGCAGAGCTGGAGGCGGTGCTGAAGTCAGAGGTGGAGCTGAAGTCAGAGGCAGAGCTGGTGGTGGAGTCAGAGAATGCTCCATTAAACCATATAGTGTACATTCCTTCCCTGCAACACTAGTGAAGTCTTCATGGTATAGTGGATAGTGCTCTGGACTCTCACCCCAGCGACCCGAGTTCAAATCCCGGTGGGACCAAAGAAAATATGTCATCATGGAAAAGGTGTTGGAGGCGGAGCTGGAGCTGTAGGCGGAGCTGAAGTCAGAGGCGGACCTGAAGTCAGAGGCAGATTTGGTGTGGCGCCGGAATTGGAAGCGGAGCTGAAGTCAGTGGCAGAGATGGTGTGGAACTGGAGTTGGAGGAGGAGCTGTAGTCAGAGATGGAACTGAAATTGAAGTCAGATGCAAAACTGGTGTGGAGCTGGAGTCAGAGGTGGAACTGAAGTCAGAAACTGGTGTGGAGCTGGCGGCGGAGTTGGAGGCGGAAGTGGGGCTGAAGTCAGAGGCAGAGATGGTGTAGAGCTGGAGTCAGAGGCAGAAATGAAGTCATAGGTAGAGCTGGTGTGGAGCTGAAGTCAGAGGCGGAGATGAAGTTGGAATCAGATGCAAATCTGGTGTGGGGCTGGAGTCAGAGGTGGAGCTGAAGTGAGACTGGTGTGGAGCTGGAGTCAGAGGTAGAGCTGAAGTCAGGGTTGGAGGTGGAGCTGAAGTCGGAGACTGGTGTGGAGCTGGAGGCGGAGCTGAAGGCAGAGGCAGAGCAAGTCTGGAGCTGGAGGCAGAGTCAAAGGCGGAAGTGGGGCTGAAGTCAGAGGCAGAGCTGGAGGCGGTGCTAAAGTCAGAGGTGGAGCTGAAGTCAGAGGCAGAGCTGGTGGTGGAGTCAGAGAATGCTCTATTAAACCATATAGTGTACATTCCTTCCCTGCAACACTAGTGAAGTGTTAATGGTATAGTGGATAGTGCTCTGGACTCTCACCCCAGCGACCCGAGTTCAAATCCCGGTGGGACCAAAGAAAATATGTCATCATGGAAAAGGTGTTGGAGGCGGAGCTGGAGCTGTAGGCGGAGCTGAAGTCAGAGGCGGACCTGAAGGCAGAGCTGGTGTGGAGCTGAAGTCAGAGGTGGAGCTGAAGTCAGAGACTGGTGTGGAGCTGGAGTCAGAGGTAGAGCTGAAGTCAGGGTTGGAGGTGGAGCTGATGTCAGAGACTGGTGTGGAGCTGGAGGCGGAGCTGAAGGCAGAGCAGGTCTGGAGCTGGAGGCAGAGTCAAAGGCGGAAGTGGGGCTGAAGCTGGAGGCGGAGCTGAAGTCAGAGGCAGAGCTGGAGCCGGTGCTGAAGTCAGAGGTGGAGCTGAAGTCAGAGGCAGAGCTGGTGGTGGAGTCAGAAAATGCTCCATTAAACCATATAGTGTACATTCCTTCCCTGCAACACTAGTGAAGTCTTCATGGTATAGTGGATAGTGCTCTGGACTCTCACCCCAGCGACCCGAGTTCAAATCCCGGCTGAAGTCAGAGGCAGAGATGGTGTAGAGCTGGAGTCAGAGGCAGAAATGAAGTCAGAGGTAGAGCTGGTGTGGAGCTGAAGTCAGAGGCGGAGATGAAGTTGGAGTCAGATGCAAAGCTGGTGTGGGGCTGGAGTCAGAGGTGGAGCTGAAGTCAGAGACTGGTGTGGAGCTGGAGTCAGAGGTAGAGCTGAAGTCAGGGTTGGAGGTGGAGCTGATGTCAGAGACTGGTGTGGAGCTGGAGGCGGAGCTGAAGGCAGAGGCAGAGCAGGTCTGGAGCTGGAGGCACAGTCAAAGGCCGAAGTGGGGCTGAAGTCAGAGGCAGAGCTGGAGGCGGAGCTGAAGTCAGAGGCAGAGCTGGAGCCGGTGCTGAAGTCAGAGGTGGAGCTGAAGTCAGAGGCAGAGCTGGTGGTGGAGTCAGAGAATGCTCCATTAAACCATATAGTGTACATTCCTTCCCTGCAACACTAGTGAAGTCTTCATGGTATAGTGGATAGTGCTCTGGACTCTCACCCCAGCGACCCGAGTTCAAATCCCGGCTGAAGTCAGAGGCAGAGATGGTGTAGAGCTGGAGTCAGAGGCAGAAATGAAGTCAGAGGTAGAGCTGGTGTGGAGCTGAAGTCAGAGGCGGAGATGAAGTTGGAGTCAGATGCAAAGCTGGTGTGGGGCTGAAGTCAGAGGTGGAGCTGAAGTCAGAGACTGGTGTGGAGCTGGAGTCAGAGGTAGAGCTGAAGTCAGGGTTGGAGGTGGAGCTGAAGTCAGAGACTGGTGTGGAGCTGGAGGCGGAGCTGAAGGCAGAGGCAGAGCAGGTCTGGAGCTGGAGGCACAGTCAAAGGCCGAAGTGGGGCTGAAGTCAGAGGCAGAGCTGGAGGCGGAGCTGAAGTCAGAGGCAGAGCTGGACGCAGTGCTGAAGTCAGAGGTGGAGCTGAAGTCAGAGGCAGAGCTGGTGGTGGAGTCAGAGAATGCTCCATTAAACCTTATAGTGTACATTCCTTCCCTGCAACACTAGTGAAGTCTTCATGGTATAGTGGATAGTGCTCTGGACTCTCACCCCAGCGACCCGAGTTCAAATCCCGGCTGAAGTCAGAGGCAGAGATGGTGTAGAGCTGGAGTCAGAGGCAGAAATGAAGTCAGAGGTAGAGCTGGTGTGGAGCTGAAGTCAGAGGCGGAGATGAAGTAGGAGTCAGATGCAAAGCTGGTGTGGGGCTGGAGTTGGAGGCAGAGCTGGTGTGGAGCTGAAGTCAGAGGTGGAGCTGAAGTCAGAGACTGGTGTGGAGCTGGAGTCAGAGGTAGAGCTGAAGTCAGGGTTGGAGGTAGAGCTGATGTCAGAGACTGGTGTGGAGCTGGAGGCGGAGCTGAAGGCAGAGGCAGAGCAGGTCTGGAGCTGGAGGCAGAGTCAAAGGCGGAAGTGGGGCTGAAGTCAGAGGCAGAGCTGGAGGCGGAGCTGAAGTCAGAGGCAGAGCTGGAGGCGGTGCTGAAGTCAGAGGTGGAGCTGAAGTCAGAGGCAGAGCTGGTGGTGGAGTCAGAGAATGCTCCATTAAACCATATAGTGTACATTCCTTCCCTGCAACACTAGTGAAGTCTCCATGGTATAGTGGATAGTGCTCTGGACTCTCACCCCAGCGACCCGAGTTCAAATCCCGGCTGAAGTCAGAGGCAGAGATGGTGTAAAGCTGGAGTCAGAGGCAGAAATGAAGTCAGAGGTAGAGCTGGTGTGGAGCTGAAGTCAGAGGCGGAGATGAAGTAGGAGTCAGATGCAAAGCTGGTGTGGGGCTGGAGTTGGAGGCAGAGCTGGTGTGGAGCTGAAGTCAGAGGTGGAGCTGAAGTCAGAGACCGGTGTGGAGCTAGGGTTGGAGGTGGAGCTGATGTCAGAGACTGGTGTGGAGCTGGCGGCGGAGCTGAAGGCAGAGGCAGAGCAGGTCTGGAGCTGGAGGCAGAGTCAAAGGCGGAAGTGGGGCTGAAGTCAAAGGCAGAGCTGGAGGCGGAGCTGAAGTCAGAGGCAGAGCTGGAGGCGGTGCTGAAGTCAGATGCAGAGCTGGTGGTGGAGTCAGAGAATGCTCCATTAAACCAAATAGTGAACATTCCTTCCGTGCAACACTAGTGAAGTGTTAATGGTATAGTGGATAGTGCTCTGGACTCTCACCCCAGCGACCCGAGTTCAAATCCCGGTGGGACCAAAGAAAATATGTCATCATGGAAAAGGTGTTGGAGGCGGAGCTGGAGCTGTAGGCGGAGCTGAAGTCAGAGGCGGACCTGAAGTCAGAGGCAGATTTGGTGTGGCGCCGGAATTGGAAGCGGAGCTGAAGTCAGTGGCAGAGATGGTGTGGAACTGGAGTTGGAGGAGGAACTGTAGTCAGAGATGGAACTGAAGTTGAAGTCAGATGCAAAACTGGTGTGGAGCTGGAGTCAGAGGTGGAACTGAAGTCAGAAACTGGTGTGGAGCTGGCGGCGGAGTTGGAGGCGGAAGTGGGGCTGAAGTCAGAGGTAGAGCTGAAGTCAGGGTTGGAGGTGGAGCTGAAGTCGGAGACTGGTGTGGAGCTGAAGGCAGAGGCAGAGCAAGTCTGGAGCTGGAGGCAGAGTCAAAGGCGGAAGTGGGGCTGAAGTCAGAGGCAGAGCTGGAGGCGGTGCTAAAGTCAGAGGTGGAGCTGAAGTCAGAGGCAGAGCTGGTGGTGGAGTCAGAGAATGCTCCATTAAACCATATAGTGTACATTCCTTCCCTGCAACACTAGTGAAGTGTTAATGGTATAGTGGATAGTGCTCTGGACTCTCACCCCAGCGACCCGAGTTCAAATCCCGGTGGGACCAAAGAAAATATGTCATCATGGAAAAGGTGTTGGAGGCGGAGCTGGAGCTGTAGGCGGAGCTGAAGTCAGAGGCGGACCTGAGACTGGTGTGGAGCTGGAGTCAGAGGTAGAGCTGAAGTCAGGGTTGGAGGTGGAGCTGATGTCAGAGACTGTGGAGCTGGAGGCGGAGCTGAAGGCAGAGGCAGAGCAGGTCTGGAGCTGGAGGCACAGTCAAAGGCCGAAGTGGGGCTGAAGTCAGAGGCAGAGCTGGAGGCGGAGCTGAAGTCAGAGGCAGAGCTGGAGCCGGTGCTGAAGTCAGAGGTGGAGCTGAAGTCAGAGGCAGAGCTGGTGGTGGAGTCAGAGAATGCTCCATTAAACCATATAGTGTACATTCCTTCCCTGCAACACTAGTGAAGTCTTCATGGTATAGTGGATAGTGCTCTGGACTCTCACCCCAGCGACCCGAGTTCAAATCCCGGCTGAAGTCAGAGGCAGAGATGGTGTAGAGCTGGAGTCAGAGGCAGAAATGAAGTCAGAGGTAGAGCTGGTGTGGAGCTGAAGTCAGAGGCGGAGATGAAGTTGGAGTCAGATGCAAAGCTGGTGTGGGGCTGGAGTCAGAGGTGGAGCTGAAGTCAGAGACTGGTGTGGAGCTGGAGTCAGAGGTAGAGCTGAAGTCAGGGTTGGAGGTGGAGCTGATGTCAGAGACTGGTGTGGAGCTGGAGGCGGAGCTGAAGGCAGAGGCAGAGCAGGTCTGGAGCTGGAGGCACAGTCAAAGGCCGAAGTGGGGCTGAAGTCAGAGGCAGAGCTGGAGGCGGAGCTGAAGTCAGAGGCAGAGCTGGAGCCGGTGCTGAAGTCAGAGGTGGAGCTGAAGTCAGAGGCAGAGCTGGTGGTGGAGTCAGAGAATGCTCCATTAAACCATATAGTGTACATTCCTTCCCTGCAACACTAGTGAAGTCTTCATGGTATAGTGGATAGTGCTCTGGACTCTCACCCCAGCGACCCGAGTTCAAATCCCGGCTGAAGTCAGAGGCAGAGATGGTGTAGAGCTGGAGTCAGAGGCAGAAATGAAGTCAGAGGTAGAGCTGGTGTGGAGCTGAAGTCAGAGGCGGAGATGAAGTTGGAGTCAGATGCAAAGCTGGTGTGGGGCTGAAGTCAGAGGTGGAGCTGAATTCAGAGACTGGTGTGGAGCTGGAGTCAGAGGTAGAGCTGAAGTCAGGGTTGGAGGTGGAGCTGATGTCAGAGACTGGTGTGGAGCTGGAGGCAGAGCTGAAGGCAGAGGCAGAGCAGGTCTGGAGCTGGAGGCACAGTCAAAGGCCGAAGTGGGGCTGAAGTCAGAGGCAGAGCTGGAGGCGGAGCTGAAGTCAGAGGCAGAGCTGGAGCCGGTGCTGAAGTCAGAGGTGGAGCTGAAGTCAGAGGCAGAGCTGGTGGTGGAGTCAGAGAATGCTCCATTAAACCATATAGTGTACATTCCTTCCCTGCAACACTAGTGAAGTCTTCATGGTATAGTGGATAGTGCTCTGGACTCTCACCCCAGCGACCCGAGTTCAAATCCCGGCTGAAGTCAGAGGCAGAGATGGTGTAGAGCTGGAGTCAGAGGCAGAAATGAAGTCAGAGGTAGAGCTGGTGTGGAGCTGAAGTCAGAGGCGGAGATGAAGTTGGAGTCAGATGCAAAGCTGGTGTGGGGCTGGAGTCAGAGGTGGAGCTGAAGTCAGAGACTGGTGTGGAGCTGGAGTCAGAGGTAGAGCTGAAGTCAGGGTTGGAGGTGGAGCTGAAGTCAGAGACTGGTGTGGAGCTGGAGGCGGAGCTGAAGGCAGAGGCAGAGCAGGTCTGGAGCTGGAGGCACAGTCAAAGGCCGAAGTGGGGCTGAAGTCAGAGGCAGAGCTGGAGGCGGAGCTGAATTCAGAGGCAGAGCTGGACACAGTGCTGAAGTCAGAGGCAGAGCTGGTGGTGGAGTCAGAGAATGCTCCATTATACCATATAGTGTACATTCCTTCCCTGCAACACTAGTGAAGTCTTCATGGTATAGTGGATAGTGCTCTGGACTCTCACCCCAGCGACCCGAGTTCAAATCCCGGCTGAAGTCAGAGGCAGAGATGGTGTAGAGCTGGAGTCAGAGGCAGAAATGAAGTCAGAGGTAGAGCTGGTGTGGAGCTGAAGTCAGAGGCGGAGATGAAGTAGGAGTCAGATGCAAAGCTGGTGTGGGGCTGGAGTTGGAGGCAGAGCTGGTGTGGAGCTGAAGTCAGAGGTGGAGCTGAAGTCAGAGACTGGTGTGGAGCTGGAGTCAGAGGTAGAGCTGAAGTCAGGGTTGGAGGTAGAGCTGATGTCAGAGACTGGTGTGGAGCTGGAGGCGGAGCTGAAGGCAGAGGCAGAGCAGGTCTGGAGCTGGAGGCAGAGTCAAAGGCGGAAGTGGGGCTGAAGTCAGAGGCAGAGCTGGAGGCGGAGCTGAAGTCAGAGGCAGAGCTGGAGGCGGTGCTGAAGTCAGAGGTGGAGCTGAAGTCAGAGGCAGAGCTGGTGGTGGAGTCAGAGAATGCTCCATTAAACCATATAGTGTACATTCCTTCCCTGCAACACTAGTGAAGTCTCCATGGTATAGTGGATAGTGCTCTGGACTCTCACCCCAGCGACCCGAGTTCAAATCCCGGCTGAAGTCAGAGGCAGAGATGGTGTAAAGCTGGAGTCAGAGGCAGAAATGAAGTCAGAGGTGGAGCTGAAGTCAGAGGCGGAGATGAAGTAGGAGTCAGATGCAAGCTGGTGTGGGGCTGGAGTTGGAGGCAGAGCTGGTGTGGAGCTGAAGTCAGAGGTGGAGCTGAAGTCAGAGACTGGTGTGGAGCTGGAGTCAGAGGTAGAGCTGAAGTCAGGGTTGGAGGTGGAGCTGATGTCAGAGACTGGTGTGGAGCTGGAGGCGGAGCTGAAGGCAGAGGCAGAGCAGGTCTGGAGCTGGAGGCAGAGTCAAAGGCGGAAGTGGGGCTGAAGTCAGAGGCAGAGCTGGAGGCGGAGCTGAAGTCAGAGGCAGAGCTGGAGGCGGTGCTGAAGTCAGATGCAGAGCTGGTGGTGGAGTCAGAGAATGCTCCATTAAACCATATAGTGTACATTCCTTCCCTGCAACACTAGTGAAGTCTTCATGGTATAGTGGATAGTGCTCTGGACTCTCACCCCAGCGACCCGAGTTCATATCCCGGTGGGACCAAAGAAAATATGTCATCATGGAAAAGGCGTTGGAGGCGGAGCTGGAGCTGTAGGCGGAGCTGAAGTCAGAGGCGGAGCTGAAGTCAGAGGCAGATTTGGTGTGGTGCCGAAATTGGAGGCGGAGCTGAAGTCAGTGGCAGAGATGGTGTGGAGCTGGAGTTGGAGGAGAAGCTGTAGTCAGAGATGGAACTGAAGTTGTGGTCAGATGCAGAACTGGTGTGGAGCTGGAGTCAGAGGCGGAGCTGAAGTCAGAAACTGGTGTGGAGCTGGCGGCGGAGATGGAGGCGGAAGTGGGGCGGAAGTCAGAGGCAGAGATGGTGTAGAGCTGGAGTCAGAGGCAGAAATGAAGTCAGAGGTAGAGCTGGTGTGGAACTGTAGTCAGAGGTGGAAATGAAGTTGGAGTCAGATGCAAATCTGGTGTGGGGCTGGAGTCAGAGGTGGAGCTGAAGTGAGACTGG
This sequence comes from Syngnathus leptorhynchus, assembly GCF_054491065.1. NCBI lineage: Eukaryota > Metazoa > Chordata > Actinopteri > Syngnathiformes > Syngnathidae > Syngnathus > Syngnathus leptorhynchus. The sequence continues at coordinate 315,794 of NW_028231992.1, read as the reverse complement.
TGTGGAGCTGGAGTCAGAGGTAGAGCTGAAGTCAGGGTTGGAGGTGGAGCTGAAGTCGGAGACTGGTGTGGAGCTGAAGGCAGAGGCAGAGCAGGTCTGGAGCTCGAGGCAGAGTCAAAGGCGGAAGTGGGGCTGAAGTCAGAGGCAGAGCTGGAGGCGGAGCTGAAGTCAGAGGCAGAGCTGGAGGCGGTGCTGAAGTCAGAGGTGGAGCTGAAGTCAGAGGCAGAGCTGGTGGTGGAGTCAGAGAATGCTCCATTAAACCATATAGTGTACATTCCTTCCCTGCAACACTAGTGAAGTCTTCATGGTATAGTGGATAGTGCTCTGGACTCTCACCCCAGCGACCCGAGTTCAAATCCCGGTGGGACCAAAGAAAATATGTCATCATGGAAAAGGTGTTGGAGGCGGAGCTGGAGCTGTAGGCGGAGCTGAAGTCAGAGGCGGACCTGAAGTCAGAGGCAGATTTGGTGTGGCGCCGGAATTGGAAGCGGAGCTGAAGTCAGTGGCAGAGATGGTGTGGAACTGGAGTTGGAGGAGGAGCTGTAGTCAGAGATGGAACTGAAGTTGAAGTCAGATGCAAAACTGGTGTGGAGCTGGAGTCAGAAGGGGAGCTGAAGTCAGAGACTGGTGTCGAGCTGGAGGCGGAGCTGAAGGCAGAGGCAGAGCAGGTCTGGAGCTGGAGGCACAGTCAAAGGCGGAAGTGGGGCTGAAGTCAGAGGCAGAGCTGGAGGCGGAGCTGAAGTCAGAGGCAGAGTTGGGGGCGGTGCTGAAGCCAGAGGTGCAGCTCAAGTCAGAGGCAGAGCTGGTGGTGGAGTCAGAGAATGCTCCATTAAACCATATAGTGTACATTCCTTCCCTGCAACACTAGTGAAGACTTCATGGTATAGTGGATAATGCTCTGGACTCTCACCCCAGCGACCCGAGTTCAAATCCCGGCTGAAGTCAGAGGCAGAGATGGTGTAGAGCTGGAGTCAGAGGCAGAAATGAAGTCAGAGGTAGAGCTGGTGTGGAGCTGAAGTCAGAGGCGGAGATGAAGTAGGAGTCAGATGCAAAGCTGGTGTGGGGCTGGAGTTGGAGGCAGAGCTGGTGTGGAGCTGAAGTCAGAGGTGGAGCTGGAGTCAGAGACTGGTGTGGAGCTGAAGTCAGGGTTGGAGGTGGAGCTGATGTCAGAGACTGGTGTGGAGCTGGAGGCGGAGCTGAAGGCAGAGGCAGAGCAGGTCTGGAGCTGGAGGCAGAGTCAAAGGCGGAAGTGGGGCTGAAGTCAGAGGCAGAGCTGGAGGCGGAGCTGAAGTCAGAGGCAGAGCTGGAGGCGGTGCTGAAGTCAGAGGTGGAGCTGAAGTCAGAGGCAGAGCTGGTGGTGGAGTCAGAGAATGCTCCATTAAACCATATAGTGTTCATTCCTTCCCTGCAACACTAGTGAAGTCTTAATGGTATAGTGGATAGTGCTCTGGACTCTCACCCCAGCGACCCGAGTTCAAATCCCGGTGGGACCAAAGAAAATATGTCATCATGGAAAAGGTGTTGGAGGCGGAGCTGGAGCTGTAGGCGGAGCTGAAGTCAGAGGCGGAGCTGAAGTCAGAGGCAGATTTGGTGTGGTGCCGAAATTGAAGGCGGAGCTGAAGTCAGTGGCAGAGATGGTGTGGAGCTGGAGTTGGAGGAGAAGCTGTGGTCAGAGATGGAACTGAAGTTGTGGTCAGATGCAGAACTGGTGTGGAGCTGGAGTCAGAGGCGGAGCTGAAGTCAGAAACTGGTGTGGAGCTGGCGGCGGAGTTGAAGGCGGAAGTGGGGCTGAAGTCAGAGGCAGAGATGGTGAAGAGCTGGAGTCAGAGGCAGAAATGAAGTCAGAGGTAGAGATGGTGTGGAGCTAAAGTCAGAGGTGGAGATGAAGTTGGAGTCAGATGCAAAGCTGGTGTGGGGCTGGAGTCAGAGGTGGAGCTGAAGTCAGAGACTGGTGTGGAGCTGGAGTCAGAGGTAGAGCTGAAGTCAGGGTTGGAGGTGGAGCTGAAGTCAGAGACTGGTGTGGAGCTGGAGGCGGAGCTGAAGGCAGAGGCAGAGCAGGTCTGGAGCTGTAGGCACAGTCAAAGGCGGAAGTGGGGCTGAAGTCAGAGGCAGAGCTGGAGGCGGAGCTGAAGTCAGAGGCAGAGCTGGAGGCGGTGCTGAAGTCAGAGGTGCAGCTCAAGTCAGAGGCAGAGCTGGTGGTGGAGTCAGAGAATGCTCCATTAAACCATATAGTGTACATTCCTTCCCTGCAACACTAGTGAAGTCTTCATGGTGTAGTGGATAGTGCTCTGGACTCTCACCCCAGCGACCCGAGTTCAAATCCCGGTGGGACCAAAGAAAATATGTCATCATGGAAAAGGTGTTGGAGGCGGAGCTGGAGCTGTAGGCGGACCTGAAGTCAGAGGCGGACCTGAAGTCAGAGGCAGATTTGGTGTGGCGCCGGAATTGGAAGCGGAGCTGAAGTCAGTGGCAGAGATGGTGTGGAACTGGAGTTGGAGGAGGAGCTGTAGTGTGAGATGGAACTGAAGTTGAAGTCAGATGCAGAACTGGTGTGGAGCTGGAGTCAGAGGTGGAGCTGAAGTCAGGAACTGGTGTGGAGCTGGCGGCGGAGTGTGAGGCGGAAGTGGGGCTGAAGTCAGAGGCAAAGATGGTGTAGAGCTGGAGTCAGAGGCAGAAATGAAGTCAGAGGTAGAGCTGGTGTGAAGCTGAAGTCAGAGGCGATTAAATTGGAGTCAGATGCAAAGCTGGTGTGGGGCTGGAGTCAGAGGTGGAGCTGAAGTGAGACTGGTGTGGAGCTGGAGTCAGAGGTCGAGCTGAAGTCAGGGTTGGAGGTGGAGCTGAAGTCGGAGACTGGTGTGGAGCTGGAGGCGGAGCTGAAGGCAGAGGCAGAGCAGGTCTGGAGCTGGAGGCAGAGTCAAAGGCGGAAGTGGGGCTGAAGTCAGAGGCAGAGCTGGAGGCGGAGCTGAAGTCAGAGGCAGAGCTGGAGGCGGTGCTGAAGTCAGAGGTGCAGCTCAAGTCAGAGGCAGAGCTGGTGGTGGAGTCAGAGAATGCTCCATTAAACCATATAGTGTACATTCCTTCCCTGCAACACTAGTGAAGTCTTCATGGTGTAGTGGATAGTGCTCTGGACTCTCACCCCAGCGACCCGAGTTCAAATCCCGGTGGGACCAAAGAAAATATGTCATCATGGAAAAGGTGTTGGAGGCGGAGCTGGAGCTGTAGGCGGACCTGAAGTCAGAGGCGGACCTGAAGTCAGAGGCAGATTTGGTGTGGCGCCGGAATTGGAAGCGGAGCTGAAGTCAGTGGCAGAGATGGTGTGGAACTGGAGTTGGAGGAGGAGCTGTAGTGTGAGATGGAACTGAAGTTGAAGTCAGATGCAGAACTGGTGTGGAGCTGGAGTCAGAGGTGGAGCTGAAGTCAGGAACTGGTGTGGAGCTGGCGGCGGAGTGTGAGGCGGAAGTGGGGCTGAAGTCAGAGGCAAAGATGGTGTAGAGCTGGAGTCAGAGGCAGAAATGAAGTCAGAGGTAGAGCTGGTGTGAAGCTGAAGTCAGAGGCGATTAAATTGGAGTCAGATGCAAAGCTGGTGTGGGGCTGGAGTCAGAGGTGGAGCTGAAGTGAGACTGGTGTGGAGCTGGAGTCAGAGGTCGAGCTGAAGTCACGGTTGGAGGTGGAGCTGAAGTCGGAGACTGGTGTGGAGCTGGAGGCGGAGCTGAAGGCAGAGGCAGAGCAGGTCTGGAGCTGGAGGCAGAGTCAAAGGCGGAAGTGGGGCTGAAGTCAGAGGCAGAGCTGGAGGCGGAGCTGAAGTCAGAGGCAGAGCTGGAGGCGGTGCTGAAGTCAGAGGTGGAGCTGAAGTCAGAGGCAGAGCTGGTGGTGGAGTCAGAGAATGCTCCATTAAACCATATAGTGTACATTCCTTCCCTGCAACACTAGTAAAGTCTTCATGGTATAGTGGATAGTGCTCTGGACTCTCACCCCAGCGACCCGAGTTCAAATCCCGGTGGGACCAAAGAAAATATGTCATCATGGAAAAGGCGTTGGTGGCGGAGCTGGAGCTGTAGGCGGAGCTGAAGTCAGAGGCGGAGCTGAAGTCAGAGGCAGATTTGGTGTGGTGCCGAAATTGAAGGCGGAGCTGAAGTCAGTGGCAGAGATGGTGTGGAGCTGGAGTTGGAGGAGAAGCTGTAGTCAGAGATGGAACTGAAGTTGTGGTCAGATGCAGAACTGGTGTGGAGCTGGAGTCAGAGGCGGAGCTGAAGGGTGAAACTGGTGTGGAGCTGGCGGTGGAGTTGGAGGCGGAAGTGGGGCTGAAGTCAGATGCAGAGATGGTGAAGAGCTGGAGTCAGAGGCAGAAATGAAGTCAGAGGTAGAGCTGGTGTGGAGCTGAAGTCAGAGGCGGAGATGAAGTTGGAGTCAGATGCAAAGCTGGTGTGGGGCTGGAGTCAGAGGTGGAGCTGAAGTCAGAGACTGGTGTGGAGCTGAAGTCAGGGTTGGAGGTGGAGCTGATGTCAGAGACTGGTGTGGAGCTGGAGGCGGAGCTGAAGGCAGAGGCAGAGCAGGTCTGGAGCTGGAGGCAGAGTCAAAGGCGGAAGTGGGGCTGAAGTCAGAGGCAGAGCTGGAGGCGGAGCTGAAGTCAGAGGCAGAGCTGGAGGCGGTGCTGAAGTCAGAGGTGGAGCTGAAGTCAGAGGCAGAGCTGGTGGTGGAGTCAGAGAATGCTCCATTAAACCATATAGTGTACATTCCTTCCCTGCAACACTAGTGAAGTGTTAATGGTATAGTGGATAGTGCTCTGGACTCTCACCCCAGCGACCCGAGTTCAAATCCCGGTGGGACCAAAGAAAATATGTCATCATGGAAAAGGTGTTGGAGGCGGAGCTGGAGCTGTAGGCGGAGCTGAAGTCAGAGGCGGACCTGAAGTCAGAGGCAGATTTGGTGTGGCGCCAGAATTGGAAGCGGAGCTGAAGTCAGTGGCAGAGATGGTGTGGAACTGGAGTTGGAGGAGAAGCTGTAGTGTGAGATGGAACTGAAGTTGAAGTCAGATGCAGAACTGGTGTGGAGCTGGAGTCAGAGGTGGAGCTGAAGTCAGAAACTGGTGTGGAGCTGGCGGCGGAGTTGAAGGCGGAAGTGGGGCTGAAGTCAGAGGCAGAGATGGTGTAGAGCTGGAGTCAGAGGCAGAAATGAAGTCAGAGGTAGAGCTGGTGTGGAACTGTAGTCAGAGGCGGAGATGAAGTTGGAGTCAGATGCAAATCTGGTGTGGGGCTGGAGTCAGAGGTGGAGCTGAAGTGAGACTGGTGTGGAGCTGGAGTCAGAGGTAGAGCTGAAGTCAGGGCTGGAGGTGGAGCTGAAGTCGGAGACTGGTGTGGAGCTGGAGGCGGAGCTGAAGGCAGACGCAGAGCAAGTCTGGAGCTGGAGGCAGAGTCAAAGGCGGAAGTGGGGCTGAAGTCAGAGGCAGAGCTGGAGGCGGTGCTGAAGTCAGAGGTGGAGCTGAAGTCAGAGGCAGAGCTGGTGGTGGAGTCAGAGAATGCTCCATTAAACCATATAGTGTACATTCCTTCCCTGCAACACTAGTGAAGTCTTCATGGTATAGTGGATAGTGCTCTGGACTCTCACCCCAGCGACCCGAGTTCAAATCCCGGTGGGACCAAAGAAAATATGTCATCATGGAAAAGGCGTTGGTGGGGGAGCTGGAGCTAAAGGCGGAGCTGAAGTCAGAGGCGGAGCTGGAGTCAGAGGCAGATTTGGTGTGGTGCCGAAATTGGCGGCGGAGCTGAAGTCAGTGGCAGAGATGGTGTGGAGCTGGAGTTGGAGGAGAAGCTGTAGTCAGAGATGGAACTGAAGTTGTGGTCAGATGCAGAACTGGTGTGGAGCTGGAGTCAGAGGCGGAGCTGAAGTCAGAAACTGGTGTGGAGCTGGCGCCGGAGTTGTAGGCGGAAGTGGGGCTGAAGTCAGAGGCAGAGATGGTGTAAAGCTGGAGTCAGAGGCAGAAATGAAGTCAGAGGTAGAGCTGGTGTGGAGCTGAAGTCAGAGGCGGAGATGAAGTTGGAGTCAGATGCAAAGCTGGTGTGGGGCTGGAGTCAGAGGTGGAGCTGAAGTCAGAGACTGGTGTGGAGCTGGAGTCAGAGGTAGAGCTGAAGTCAGGGTTGGAGGTGGAGCTGAAGTCAGAGACTGGTGTGGAGCTGGAGGCGGAGCTGAAGGCAGAGGCAGAGCAGGTCTGGAGTTGTAGGCACAGTCAAAGGCGGAAGTGGGGCTGAAGTCAGAGGCAGAGCTGGAGGCGGAGCTGAAGTCAGAGGCAGAGCTGGAGGCGGTGCTGAAGTCAGAGGTGGAGCTGAAGTCAGAGGCAGAGCTGGTGGTGGAGTCAGAGAATGCTCCATTAAACCATATAGTGTACATTCCTTCCCTGCAACACTAGTGAAGTCTTCATGGTATAGTGGATAGTGCTCTGGACTCTCACCCCAGCGACCCGTTCAAATCCCGGCTGAAGTCAGAGGCAGAGATGGTGTAGAGCTGGAGTCAGAGGCAGAAATGAAGTCAGAGGTAGAGCTGGTGTGGAGCTGAAGTCAGAGGCGGAGATGAAGTAGGAGTCAGATGCAAAGCTGGTGTGGGGCTGGAGTTGGAGGCAGAGCTGGTGTGGAGCTGAAGTCAGAGGTGGAGCTGAAGTCAGAGGTGGAGCTGAAGTCAGAGGCAGAGCTGGTGGTGGAGTCAGAGAATGCTCCATTAAACCATATAGTGTACATTCCTTCCCTGCAACACTAGTAAAGTCTTCATGGTATAGTGGATAGTGCTCTGGACTCTCACCCCAGCGACCCGAGTTCAAATCCCGGTGGGACCAAAGAAAATATGTCATCATGGAAAAGGTGTTGGAGGCGGAGCTGGAGCTGTAGGCGGAGCTGAAGTCAGAGGCAGATTTGGTGTGGCGCCGGAATTGGAAGCGGAGCTGAAGTCAGTGGCAGAGATGGTGTGGAACTGGAGTTGGAGGAGGAGCTGTAGTGTGGGATGGAACTGAAGTTGAAGTCAGATGCAGAACTGGTGTGGAGCTGGAGTCAGAGGCAGAGCTGGTGGTGGAGTCAGAGAATGCTCCATTAATCCATATAGTGTACATTCCTTCCCTGCAACACTAGTGAAGTCTTCATGGTATAGTGGATAGTGCTCTGGACTCTCACCCCAGCGACCCGAGTTCAAATCCCGGCTGAAGTCAGAGGCAGAGATGGTGTAGAGCTGGAGTCAGAGGCAGAAATGAAGTCAGAGGTAGAGCTGGTGTGGAGCTGAAGTCAGAGGCAGAGATGAAGTAGGAGTCAGATGCAAAGCTGGTGTGGGGCTGGAGTTGGAGGCAGAGCTGGTGTGGAGCTGAAGTCAGAGGTGGAGCTGAAGTCAGAGGCAGAGCTGGTGGTGGAGTCAGAGAATGCTCCATTAAACCATATAGTGTACATTCCTTCCCTGCAACACTAGTAAAGTCTTCATGGTATAGTGGATAGTGCTCTGGACTCTCACCCCAGCGACCCGAGTTCAAATCCCGGTGGGACCAAAGAAAATATGTCATCATGGAAAAGGCGTTGGTGGCGGAGCTGGAGCTGTAGGCGGAGCTGAAGTCAGAGGCGGAGCTGAAGTCAGAGGCAGATTTGGTGTGGTGCCGAAATTGGAGGCGGAGCTGAAGTCAGTGGCAGAGATGGTGTGGAGCTGGAGTTGGAGGAGAAGCTGTAGTCAGAGATGGAACTGAAGTTGTGGTCAGATGCAGAACTGGTGTGGCGCTGGAGTCAGAGGCGGAGCTGAAGTCAGAAACTGGTGTGGAGCTGGCGGCGGAGTTGGAGGCGGAAGTGGGGCTGAAGTCAGAGGCAGAGATGGTGTAGAGCTGGAGTCATAGGCAGAAATGAAGTCAGAGGTAGAGCTGGTGTGGAGCTGAAGTCAGAGGCGGAGATGAAGTTAGAGTCAGATGCAAACCTGGTGTGGGGCTGGAGTTGGAGGCAGAGCTGGTGTGGAGCTGGAGTCAGAGGTGGAGCTGAAGTGAGACTGGTGTGGAGCTGGAGTCAGAGGTAAAGTTGAAGTCAGGGTTGGAGGTGGAGCTGAAGTCAGAGACTGGTGTGGAGCTGGAGGCGGAGCTGAAGGCAGAGGCAGAGCAGGTCTGGAGCTGTAGGCACAGTCAAAGGCGGAAGTGGGGCTGAAGTCAGAGGCAGAGCTGGAGGCGGAGCTGAAGTCAGAGGCAGAGCTGGAGGCGGTGCTGAAGTCAGAGGTGGAGCTGAAGTCAGAGGCAGAGCTGGTGGTGGAGTCAGAGAATGCTCCATTAAACCATATAGTGTACATTCCTTCCCTGCAACACTAGTGAAGTCTTCATGGTATAGTGGATAGTGCTCTGGACTCTCACCCCAGCAGTTCAAATCCCGGCTGAAGTCAGAGGCAGAGATGGTGTAGAGCTGGAGTCAGAAGCAGAAATGAAGTCAGAGGTAGAGCTGGTGTGGAGCTGAAGTCAGAGGCGGAGATGAAGTAGGAGTCAGATGCAAAGCTGGTGTGGGGCTGGAGTTGGAGGCAGAGCTGGTGTGGAGCTGAAGTCAGAGGTGGAGCTGAAGTCAGAGGTGGAGCTGAAGTCAGAGGCAGAGCTGGTGGTGGAGTCAGAGAATGCTCCATTAAACCATATAGTGTACATTCCTTCCCTGCAACACTAGTAAAGTCTTCATGGTATAGTGGATAGTGCTCTGGACTCTCACCCCAGCGACCCGAGTTCAAATCCCGGTGGGACCAAAGAAAATATGTCATCATGGAAAAGGTGTTGGAGGCGGAGCTGGAGCTGTAGGCGGAGCTGAAGTCAGAGGCAGATTTGGTGTGGCGCCGGAATTGGAAGCGGAGCTGAAGTCAGTGGCAGAGATGGTGTGGAGCTGGAGTTGGAGGCAGAGCTGGTGTGGAGCTGAAGTCAGAGGTGGAGCTGAAGTCAGAGGTGGAGCTGAAGTCAGAGGCAGAGCTGGTGGTGGAGTCAGAGAATGCTCCATTAAACCATATAGTGTACATTCCTTCCCTGCAACACTAGTAAAGTCTTCATGGTATAGTGGATAGTGCTCTGAACTCTCACCCCAGCGACCCGAGTTCAAATCCCGGTGGGACCAAAGAAAATATGTCATCATGGAAAAGGTGTTGGAGGCGGAGCTGGAGCTGTAGGCGGAGCTGAAGTCAGAGGCAGATTTGGTGTGGCGCCGGAATTGGAAGCGGAGCTGAAGTCAGTGGCAGAGATGGTGTGGAACTGGAGTTGGAGGAGGAGCTGTAGTGTGGGATGGAACTGAAGTTGAAGTCAGATGCAGAACTGGTGTGGAGCTGGAGTCAGAGGCAGAGCTGGTGGTGGAGTCAGAGAATGCTCCATTAAACCATATAGTGTACATTCCTTCCCTGCAACACTAGTGAAGTCTTCATGGTATAGTGGATAGTGCTCTGGACTCTCACCCCAGCGACCCGAGTTCAAATCCCGGCTGAAGTCAGAGGCAGAGATGGTGTAGAGCTGGAGTCAGAGGCAGAAATGAAGTCAGAGGTAGAGCTGGTGTGGAGCTGAAGTCAGAGGTGGAGATGAAGTAGGAGTCAGATGCAAAGCTGGTGTGGGGCTGGAGTTGGAGGCAGAGCTGGTGTGGAGCTGAAGTCAGAGGTGGAGCTGAAGTCAGAGGCAGAGCTGGTGGTGGAGTCAGAGAATACTCAATTAAACCATATAGTGTACATTCCTTCCCTGCAACACTATTAAAGTCTTCATGGTATAGTGGATAGTGCTCTGGACTCTCACCCCAGCGACCCGAGTTCAAATCCCGGTTGGACCAAAGAAAATATGTCATCATGGAAAAGGCGTTGGTGGCGGAGCTGGAGCTGTAGGCGAAGCTGAAGTCAGAGGCGGAGCTTAAGTCAGAGGCAGATTTGGTGTGGTGCCGAAATTGGAGGCGGAGCTGAAGTCAGTGGCAGAGATGGTGTGGAGCTGGAGTTGGAGGAGAAGCTGTAGTCAGAGATGGAACTGAAGTTGTGGTCAGATGCAGAACTGGTGTGGAGCTGTAGTCAGAGGCGGAGCTGAAGTCAGAAACTGGTGTGGAGCTGGCGGCGGAGATGAAGGCGGAAGTGGGGCTGAACTCAGAGGCAGAGATGGTGTAGAGCTGGAGTCAGAGGCAGAAATGAAGTCAGAGGTAGAGCTGGTGTGGAACTGTAGTCAGAGGCGGAAATGAAGTTGGAGTCAGATGCAAATCTGGTGTGGGGCTGGAGTCAGAGGTGGAGCTGAAGTCAGGGTTGGAGGTGGAGCTGAATTCGGAGACTGGTGTGGAGCTGAAGGCAGAGGCAGAGCAGGTCTGGAGCTGTAGGCACAGTCAAAGGCGGAAGTGGGGCTGAAGTCAGAGGCAGAGCTGGAGGCGGAGCTGAAGTCAGAGGCAGAGCTGGAGGCGGTGCTGAAGTCAGAGGTGGAGCTGAAGTCAGAGGCAGAGCTGGTGGTGGAGTCAGAGAATGCTCCATTAAACCATATAGTGTACACTCCTTCCCTGCAACACTAGTGAAGTCTTCATGGTATAGTGGATAGTGCTCTGGACTCTCACCCCAGCGACCCGAGTTCAAATCCCGGTGGGACCAAAGAAAATATGTCATCATGGAAAAGGCGTTGGTGGCGGAGCTGGAGCTGTAGGCGGAGTTGAAGTCAGAGGCGGACCTGAAGTCAGAGGCAGAGCTGGTGTGGTGCCGAAATTGAAGGCGGAGCTGAAGTCAGTGGCAGAGATGGTGTGGAGCTGGAGTTGGAGGAGAAGCTGTAGTCAGAGATGGAACTGAAGTTGTGGTCAGATGCAGAACTGGTGTGGAGCTGGAGTCAGAGGCGGAGCTGAAGTCAGAAACTGGTGTGGAGCTGGCGGCGGAGTTGGAGGCGGAAGTGGGGCTGAAGTCAGAGGCAGAGATGGTGTAGAGCTGGAGTCAGAGGCAGAAATGAAGTCAGAGGTAGAGCTGGTGTGGAGCTGAAGTCAGAGGCGAAGATGAAGTCAGAGTCAGATGCAAACCTGGTGTGGAGCTGGAGTCAGAGGTGGAGCTGAAGTGAGACTGGTGTGGAGCTGGAGTCAGAGGTAAAGTTGAAGTCAGGGTTGGAGGTGGAGCTGAAGTCAGAGACTGGTGTGGAGCTGGAGGCGGAGCTGAAGGCAGAGGCAGAGCAGGTCTGGAGCTGTAGGCACAGTCAAAGGCGGAAGTGGGGCTGAAGTCAGAGCCAGAGCTGGAGGCGGAGCTGAAGTCAGAGGCAGAGCTGGAGGCGGTGCTGAAGTCAGAGGTGGAGCTGAAGTCAGAGGCAGAGCTGGTGGTGGAGTCAGAGAATGCTCCATTAAACCATATAGTGTACATTCCTTCCCTGCAACACTAGTGAAGTCTTCATGGTATAGTGGATAGTGCTCTGGACTCTCACCCCAGCAGTTCAAATCCCGGCTGAAGTCAGAGGCAGAGATGGTGTAGAGCTGGAGTCAGAAGCAGAAATGAAGTCAGAGGTAGAGCTGGTGTGGAGCTGAAGTCAGAGGCGGAGATGAAGTAGGAGTCAGATGCAAAGCTGGTGTGGGGCTGGAGTTGGAGGCAGAGCTGGTGTGGAGCTAAAGTCAGAGGTGGAGCTGAAGTCAGAGGCGGACCTGAAGTCAGAGGCAAAGCTGGTGTGGTGCCGAAATTGAAGGCGGAGCTGAAGTCAGTGGCAGAGATGGTGTGGAGCTGGAGTTGGAGGAGAAGCTGTAGTCAGAGATGGAACTGAAGTTGTAGTCAGATGCAGAACTGGTGTGGAGCTGGAGTCAGAGGCGGAGCTGAAGTCAGAAACTGGTGTGGAGCTGGCGGCGGAGTTGGAGGCGGAAGTGGGGCTGAAGTCAGAGGCAGAGATGGTGTAGAGCTGGAGTCAGAGGCAGAAATGAAGTCAGAGGTAGAGCTGGTGTGGAGCTGAAGTCAGAGGTGGAGCTGAAGTCAGAGGCAGAGCTGGTGGTGGAGTCAGAGAATGCTCCATTAAACCATATAGTGTACATTCCTTCCCTGCAACACTAGTAAAGTCTTCATGGTATAGTGGATAGTGCTCTGGACTCTCACCCCAGCGACCCGAGTTCAAATCCCGGTGGGACCAAAGAAAATATGTCATCATGGAAAAGGCGTTGGTGGCGGAGCTGGAGCTGTAGGCGGAGCTGAAGTCAGAGGCGGAGCTGAAGTCAGAGGCAGATTTGGTGTGGTGCCGAAATTGGAGGCAGAGCTGAAGTCAGTGGCAGAGATGGTGTGGAGCTGGAGTTGGAGGAGAAGCTGTAGTCAGAGATGGAACTGAAGTTGTGGTCAGATGCAGAACTGGTGTGGAGCTGTAGTCAGAGGCGGAGCTGAAGTCAGACACTGGTGTGGAGCTGACGGCGGAGATGGAGGCGGAAATGGGGCTGAACTCAGAGGCAGAGATGGTGTAGAGCTGGAGTCAGAGGCAGAAATGAAGTCAGAGGTAGAGCTGGTGTGGAGCTGAAGTCAGAGGCGGAGATGAAGTTAGAGTCAGATGCAAACCTGGTGTGGGGCTGGAGTTGGAGGCAGAGCTGGTGTGGAGCTGGAGTCAGAGGTGGAGCTGAAGTGAGACTGGTGTGGAGCTGGAGTCAGAGGTAAAGTTGAAGTCAGGGTTGGAGGTGAAGCTGAAGTCAGAGACTGGTGTGGAGCTGGAGGCAGAGCTGAAGGCAGAGGCAGAGCAGGTCTGGAGCTGTAGGCACAGTCAAAGGCGGAAGTGGGGCTGAAGTCAGAGGCAGAGCTGGAGGCGGAGCTGAAGTCAGAGGCAGAGCTGGAGGCGGTGCTGAAGTCAGAGGTGGAGCTGAAGTCAGAGGCAGAGCTGGTGGTGGAGTCAGAGAATGCTCCATTAAACCATATAGTGTACATTCCTTTCCTGCAACACTAGTGAAGTCTTCATGGTATAGTGGATAGTGCTCTGGACTCTCACCCCAGCAGTTCAAATCCCGGCTGAAGTCAGAGGCAGAGATGGTGTAGAGCTGGAGTCAGAAGCAGAAATGAAGTCAGAGGTAGAGCTGGTGTGGAGCTGAAGTCAGAGGCGGAGATGAAGTAGGAGTCAGATGCAAAGCTGGTGTGGGGCTGGAGTTGGAGGCAGAGCTGGTGTGGAGCTGAAGTCAGAGGTGGAGCTGAAGTCAGAGGTGGAGCTGAAGTCAGAGGCAGAGCTGGTGGTGGAGTCAGAGAATGCTCCATTAAACCATATAGTGTACATTCCTTCTCTGCAACACTAGTAAAGTCTTCATGGTATAGTGGATAGTGCTCTGGACTCTCACCCCAGCGACCCGAGTTCAAATCCCGGTGGGACCAAAGAAAATATGTCATCATGGAAAAGGTGTTGGAGGCGGAGCTGGAGCTGTAGGCGGAGCTGAAGTCAGAGGCAGATTTGGTGTGGCGCCGGAATTGGAAGCGGAGCTGAAGTCAGTGGCAGAGATGGTGTGGAACTGGAGTTGGAGGAGGAGCTGTAGTGTGGGATGGAACTGAAGTTGAAGTCAGATGCAGAACTGGTGTGGAGCTGGAGTCAGAGGCAGAGCTGGTGGTGGAGTCAGACAATGCTCCATTAAACCATATAGTGTACATTCCTTCCCTGCAACACTAGTGAAGTCTTCATGGTATAGTGGATAGTGCTCTGGACTCTCACCCCAGCGACCCGAGTTCAAATCCCGGCTGAAGTCAGAGGCAGAGATGGTGTAGAGCTGGAGTCAGAGGCAGAAATGAAGTCAGAGGTAGAGCTGGTGTGGAGCTGAAGTCAGAGGCGGAGATGAAGTAGGAGTCAGATGCAAAGCTGGTGTGGGGCTGGAGTTGGAGGCAGAGCTGGTGTGGAGCTGAAGTCAGAGGTGGAGCTGAAGTCAGAGGCAGAGCTGGTGGTGGAGTCAGAGAATGCTCCATTAAACCATATAGTGTACATTCCTTCCCTGCAACACTATTAAAGTCTTCATGGTATAGTGGATAGTGCTCTGGACTCTCACCCCAGCGACCCGAGTTCAAATCCCGGTTGGACCAAAGAAAATATGTCATCATGGAAAAGGCGTTGGTGGCGGAGCTGGAGCTGTAGGCGAAGCTGAAGTCAGAGGCGGAGCTGAAGTCAGAGGCAGATTTGGTGTGGTGCCGAAATTGGAGGCGGAGCTGAAGTCAGTGGCAGAGATGGTGTGGAGCTGGAGTTGGAGGAGAAGCTGTAGTCAGAGATGGAACTGAAGTTGTGGTCAGATGCAGAACTGGTGTGGAGCTGTAGTCAGAGGCGGAGCTGAAGTCAGAAACTGGTGTGGAGCTGGCGGCGGAGATGAAGGCGGAAGTGGGGCTGAACTCAGAGGCAGAGATGGTGTAGAGCTGGAGTCAGAGGCAGAAATGAAGTCAGAGGTAGAGCTGGTGTGGAACTGTAGTCAGAGGCGGAAATGAAGTTGGAGTCAGATGCAAATCTGGTGTGGGGCTGGAGTCAGAGGTGGAGCTGAAGTCAGGGTTGGAGGTGGAGCTGAATTCGGAGACTGGTGTGGAGCTGAAGGCAGAGGCAGAGCAGGTCTGGAGCTGTAGGCACAGTCAAAGGCGGAAGTGGGGCTGAAGTCAGAGGCAGAGCTGGAGGCGGAGCTGAAGTCAGAGGCAGAGCTGGAGGCGGTGCTGAAGTCAGAGGTGGAGCTGAAGTCAGAGGCAGAGCTGGTGGTGGAGTCAGAGAATGCTCCATTAAACCATATAGTGTACACTCCTTCCCTGCAACACTAGTGAAGTCTTCATGGTATAGTGGATAGTGCTCTGGACTCTCACCCCAGCGACCCGAGTTCAAATCCCGGTGGGACCAAAGAAAATATGTCATCATGGAAAAGGCGTTGGTGGCGGAGCTGGAGCTGTAGGCGGAGTTGAAGTCAGAGGCGGACCTGAAGTCAGAGGCAGAGCTGGTGTGGTGCCGAAATTGAAGGCGGAGCTGAAGTCAGTGGCAGAGATGGTGTGGAGCTGGAGTTGGAGGAGAAGCTGTAGTCAGAGATGGAACTGAAGTTGTGGTCAGATGCAGAACTGGTGTGGAGCTGGAGTCAGAGGCGGAGCTGAAGTCAGAAACTGGTGTGGAGCTGGCGGCGGAGTTGGAGGCGGAAGTGGGGCTGAAGTCAGAGGCAGAGATGGTGTAGAGCTGGAGTCAGAGGCAGAAATGAAGTCAGAGGTAGAGCTGGTGTGGAGCTGAAGTCAGAGGCGAAGATGAAGTTAGAGTCAGATGCAAACCTGGTGTGGAGCTGGAGTCAGAGGTGGAGCTGAAGTGAGACTGGTGTGGAGCTGGAGTCAGAGGTAAAGTTGAAGTCAGGGTTGGAGGTGGAGCTGAAGTCAGAGACTGGTGTGGAGCTGGAGGCGGAGCTGAAGGCAGAGGCAGAGCAGGTCTGGAGCTGTAGGCACAGTCAAAGGCGGAAGTGGGGCTGAAGTCAGAGCCAGAGCTGGAGGCGGAGCTGAAGTCAGAGGCAGAGCTGGAGGCGGTGCTGAAGTCAGAGGTGGAGCTGAAGTCAGAGGCAGAGCTGGTGGTGGAGTCAGAGAATGCTCCATTAAACCATATAGTGTACATTCCTTCCCTGCAACACTAGTGAAGTCTTCATGGTATAGTGGATAGTGCTCTGGACTCTCACCCCAGCAGTTCAAATCCCGGCTGAAGTCAGAGGCAGAGATGGTGTAGAGCTGGAGTCAGAAGCAGAAATGAAGTCAGAGGTAGAGCTGGTGTGGAGCTGAAGTCAGAGGCGGAGATGAAGTAGGAGTCAGATGCAAAGCTGGTGTGGGGCTGGAGTTGGAGGCAGAGCTGGTGTGGAGCTAAAGTCAGAGGTGGAGCTGAAGTCAGAGGCGGACCTGAAGTCAGAGGCAAAGCTGGTGTGGTGCCGAAATTGAAGGCGGAGCTGAAGTCAGTGGCAGAGATGGTGTGGAGCTGGAGTTGGAGGAGAAGCTGTAGTCAGAGATGGAACTGAAGTTGTAGTCAGATGCAGAACTGGTGTGGAGCTGGAGTCAGAGGCGGAGCTGAAGTCAGAAACTGGTGTGGAGCTGGCGGCGGAGTTGGAGGCGGAAGTGGGGCTGAAGTCAGAGGCAGAGATGGTGTAGAGCTGGAGTCAGAGGCAGAAATGAAGTCAGAGGTAGAGCTGGTGTGGAGCTGAAGTCAGAGGTGGAGCTGAAGTCAGAGGCAGAGCTGGTGGTGGAGTCAGAGAATGCTCCATTAAACCATATAGTGTACATTCCTTCCCTGCAACACTAGTAAAGTCTTCATGGTATAGTGGATAGTGCTCTGGACTCTCACCCCAGCGACCCGAGTTCAAATCCCGGTGGGACCAAAGAAAATATGTCATCATGGAAAAGGCGTTGGTGGCGGAGCTGGAGCTGTAGGCGGAGCTGAAGTCAGAGGCGGAGCTGAAGTCAGAGGCAGATTTGGTGTGGTGCCGAAATTGGAGGCAGAGCTGAAGTCAGTGGCAGAGATGGTGTGGAGCTGGAGTTGGAGGAGAAGCTGTAGTCAGAGATGAAACTGAAGTTGTGGTCAGATGCAGAACTGGTGTGGAGCTGTAGTCAGAGGCGGAGCTGAAGTCAGACACTGGTGTGGAGCTGACGGCGGAGATGCAGGCGGAAATGGGGCTGAACTCAGAGGCAGAGATGGTGTAGAGCTGGAGTCAGAGGCAGAAATGAAGTCAGAGGTAGAGCTGGTGTGGAGCTGAAGTCAGAGGCGGAGATGAAGTTAGAGTCAGATGCAAACCTGGTGTGGGGCTGGAGTTGGAGGCAGAGCTGGTGTGGAGCTGGAGTCAGAGGTGGAGCTGAAGTGAGACTGGTGTGGAGCTGGAGTCAGAGGTAAAGTTGAAGTCAGGGTTGGAGGTGAAGCTGAAGTCAGAGACTGGTGTGGAGCTGGAGGCAGAGCTGAAGGCAGAGGCAGAGCAGGTCTGGAGCTGTAGGCACAGTCAAAGGCGGAAGTGGGGCTGAAGTCAGAGGCAGAGCTGGAGGCGGAGCTGAAGTCAGAGGCAGAGCTGGAGGCGGTGCTGAAGTCAGAGGTGGAGCTGAAGTCAGAGGCAGAGCTGGTGGTGGAGTCAGAGAATGCTCCATTAAACCATATAGTGTACATTCCTTTCCTGCAACACTAGTGAAGTCTTCATGGTATAGTGGATAGTGCTCTGGACTCTCACCCCAGCAGTTCAAATCCCGGCTGAAGTCAGAGGCAGAGATGGTGTAGAGCTGGAGTCAGAAGCAGAAATGAAGTCAGAGGTAGAGCTGGTGTGGAGCTGAAGTCAGAGGCGGAGATGAAGTAGGAGTCAGATGCAAAGCTGGTGTGGGGCTGGAGTTGGAGGCAGAGCTGGTGTGGAGCTGAAGTCAGAGGTGGAGCTGAAGTCAGAGGTGGAGCTGAAGTCAGAGGCAGAGCTGGTGGTGGAGTCAGAGAATGCTCCATTAAACCATATAGTGTACATTCCTTCTCTGCAACACTAGTAAAGTCTTCATGGTATAGTGGATAGTGCTCTGGACTCTCACCCCAGCGACCCGAGTTCAAATCCCGGTGGGACCAAAGAAAATATGTCATCATGGAAAAGGTGTTGGAGGCGGAGCTGGAGCTGTAGGCGGAGCTGAAGTCAGAGGCAGATTTGGTGTGGCGCCGGAATTGGAAGCGGAGCTGAAGTCAGTGGCAGAGATGGTGTGGAACTGGAGTTGGAGGAGGAGCTGTAGTGTGGGATGGAACTGAAGTTGAAGTCAGATGCAGAACTGGTGTGGAGCTGGAGTCAGAGGCAGAGCTGGTGGTGGAGTCAGACAATGCTCCATTAAACCATATAGTGTACATTCCTTCCCTGCAACACTAGTGAAGTCTTCATGGTATAGTGGATAGTGCTCTGGACTCTCACCCCAGCGACCCGAGTTCAAATCCCGGCTGAAGTCAGAGGCAGAGATGGTGTAGAGCTGGAGTCAGAGGCAGAAATGAAGTCAGAGGTAGAGCTGGTGTGGAGCTGAAGTCAGAGGCGGAGATGAAGTAGGAGTCAGATGCAAAGCTGGTGTGGGGCTGGAGTTGGAGGCAGAGCTGGTGTGGAGCTGAAGTCAGAGGTGGAGCTGAAGTCAGAGGCAGAGCTGGTGGTGGAGTCAGAGAATGCTCCATTAAACCATATAGTGTACATTCCTTCCCTGCAACACTATTAAAGTCTTCATGGTATAGTGGATAGTGCTCTGGACTCTCACCCCAGCGACCCGAGTTCAAATCCCGGTGGGACCAAAGAAAATATGTCATCATGGAAAAGGCGTTGGTGGCGGAGCTGGAGCTGTAGGCGAAGCTGAAGTCAGAGGCGGAGCTGAAGTCAGAGGCAGATTTGGTGTGGTGCCGAAATTGGAGGCGGAGCTGAAGTCAGTGGCAGAGATGGTGTGGAGCTGGAGTTGGAGGAGAAGCTGTAGTCAGAGATGGAACTGAAGTTGTGGTCAGATGCAGAACTGGTGTGGAGCTGTAGTCAGAGGCGGAGCTGAAGTCAGAAACTGGTGTGGAGCTGGCGGCGGAGATGGAGGCGGAAGTGGGGCTGAACTCAGAGGCAGAGATGGTGTAGAGCTGGAGTCAGAGGCAGAAATGAAGTCAGAGGTAGAGCTGGTGTGGAACTGTAGTCAGAGGCGGAAATGAAGTTGGAGTCAGATGCAAATCTGGTGTGGGGCTGGAGTCAGAGGTGGAGCTGAAGTCAGGGTTGGAGGTGGAGCTGAATTCGGAGACTGGTGTGGAGCTGAAGGCAGAGGCAGAGCAGGTCTGGAGCTCGAGGCAGAGTCAAAGGCGGAAGTGGGGCTGAAGTCAGAGGCAGAGCTGGAGGCGGAGCTGAAGTCAGAGGCAGAGCTGGAGGCGGTGCTGAAGTCAGAGGTGGAGCTGAAGTCAGAGGCAGAGCTGGTGGTGGAGTCAGAGAATGCTCCATTAAACCATATAGTGTACATTCCTTCCCTGCAACACTAGTGAAGTCTTCATGGTATAGTGGATAGTGCTCTGGACTCTCACCCCAGCGACCCGAGTTCAAATCCCGGTGGGACCAAAGAAAATATGTCATCATGGAAAAGGCGTTGGTGGCGGAGCTGGAGCTGTAGGCGGAGTTGAAGTCAGAGGCGGACCTGAAGTCAGAGGCAGATTTGGTGTGGTGCCGAAATTGAAGGCGGAGCTGAAGTCAGTGGCAGAGATGGTGTGGAGCTGGATTTGGAGGAGAAGCTGTAGTCAGAGATGGAACTGAAGTTGTGGTCAGATGCAGAACTGGTGTGGAGCTGGAGTCAGAGGCGGAGCTGAAGTCAGAAACTGGTGTGGAGCTGGCGGCGGAGTTGGAGGCGGAAGTGGGGCTGAAGTCAGAGGCAGAGATGGTGTAGAGCTGGAGTCAGAGGCAGAAATGAAGTCAGAGGTAGAGCTGGTGTGGAGCTGAAGTCAGAGGCGGAGATGAAGTTAGAGTCAGATGCAAACCTGGTGTGGGGCTGGAGTTGGAGGCAGAGCTGGTGTGGAGCTGGAGTCAGAGGTGGAGCTGAAGTGAGACTGGTGTGGAGCTGGAGTCAAAGGTAAAGTTGAAGTCAGGGTTGGAGGTGGAGCTGAAGTCAGAGACTGGTGTGGAGCTGGAGGCGGAGCTGAAGGCAGAGGCAGAGCAGGTCTGGAGCTGTAGGCACAGTCAAAGGCGGAAGTGGGGCTGAAGTCAGAGGCAGAGCTGGAGGCGGAGCTGAAGTCAGAGGCAGAGCTGGAGGCGGTGCTGAAGTCAGAGGTGGAGCTGAAGTCAGAGGCAGAGCTGGTGGTGGAGTCAGAGAATGCTCCATTAAACCATATAGTGTACATTCCTTCCCTGCAACACTAGTGAAGTCTTCATGGTATAGTGGATAGTGCTCTGGACTCTCACCCCAGCAGTTCAAATCCCGGCTGAAGTCAGAGGCAGAGATGGTGTAGAGCTGGAGTCAGAAGCAGAAATGAAGTCAGAGGTAGAGCTGGTGTGGAGCTGAAGTCAGAGGCGGAGATGAAGTAGGAGTCAGATGCAAAGCTGGTGTGGGGCTGGAGTTGGAGGCAGAGCTGGTGTGGAGCTGAAGTCAGAGGTGGAGCTGAAGTCAGAGGTGGAGCTGAAGTCAGAGGCAGAGCTGGTGGTGGAGTCAGAGAATGCTCCATTAAACCATATAGTGTACATTCCTTCCCTGCAACACTAGTAAAGTCTTCATGGTATAGTGGATAGTGCTCTGGACTCTCACCCCAGCGACCCGAGTTCAAATCCCGGTGGGACCAAAGAAAATATGTCATCATGGAAAAGGTGTTGGAGGCGGAGCTGGAGCTGTAGGCGGAGCTGAAGTCAGAGGCAGATTTGGTGTGGCGCCGGAATTGGAAGCGGAGCTGAAGTCAGTGGCAGAGCTGGTGTGGAGCTGAAGTCAGAGGTGGAGCTGAAGTCAGAGGTGGAGCTGAAGTCAGAGGCAGAGCTGGTGGTGGAGTCAGAGAATGCTCCATTAAACCATATAGTGTACATTCCTTCCCTGCAACACTAGTAAAGTCTTCATGGTATAGTGGATAGTGCTCTGGACTCTCACCCCAGCGACCCGAGTTCAAATCCCGGTGGGACCAAAGAAAATATGTCATCATGGAAAAGGTGTTGGAGGCGGAGCTGGAGCTGTAGGCGGAGCTGAAGTCAGAGGCAGATTTGGTGTGGCGCCGGAATTGGAAGCGGAGCTGAAGTCAGTGGCAGAGATGGTGTGGAACTGGAGTTGGAGGAGGAGCTGTAATGTGGGATGGAACTGAAGTTGAAGTCAGATGCAGAACTGGTGTGGAACTGTAGTCAGAGGCGGAGCTGAAGTCAGAAACTGGTGTGGAGCTGGCGGGGGAGATGGAGGCGGAAGTGGGGCTGAACTCAGAGGCAGAGATGGTGTAGAGCTGGTGTCAGAGGCAGAAATGAAGTCAGAGGTAGAGCTGGTGTGGAACTGTAGTCAGAGGCGGAAATGAAGTTGGAGTCAGATGCAAATCTGGTGTGGGGCTGGAGTCAGAGGTGGAGCTGAAGTCAGGGTTGGAGGTGGAGCTGAATTCGGAGACTGGTGTGGAGCTGAAGGCAGAGGCAGAGCAGGTCTGGAGCTCGAGGCAGAGTCAAAGGCGGAAGTGGGGCTGAAGTCAGAGGCAGAGCTGGAGGCGGAGCTGAAGTCAGAGGCAGAGCTGGAGGCGGTGCTGAAGTCAGAGGTGGAGCTGAAGTCAGAGGCAGAGCTGGTGGTGGAGTCAGAGAATGCTCCATTAAACCATATAGTGTACATTCCTTCCCTGCAACACTAGTGAAGTCTTCATGGTATAGTGGATAGTGCTCTGGACTCTCACCCCAGCGACCCGAGTTCAAATCCCGGTGGGACCAAAGAAAATATGTCATCATGGAAAAGGCGTTGGTGGCGGAGCTAGAGCTGTAGGCGGAGTTGAAGTCAGAGGCGGACCTGAAGTCAGAGGCAGATTTGGTGTGGTGCCGAAATTGAAGGCGGAGCTGAAGTCAGTGGCAGAGATGGTGTGGAGCTGGAGTTGGAGGAGAAGCTGTAGTCAGAGATGGAACTGAAGTTGTGGTCAGATGCAGAACTGGTGTGGAGCTGGAGTCAGAGGCGGAGCTGAAGTCAGAAACTGGTGTGGAGCTGGCGGCGGAGTTGGAGGCGGAAGTGGGGCTGAAGTCAGAGGCAGAGATGGTGTAGAGCTGGAGTCAGAGGCAGAAATGAAGTCAGAGGTAGAGCTGGTGTGGAGCTGAAGTCAGAGGCGAAGATGAAGTTAGAGTCAGATGCAAACCTGGTGTGGGGCTGGAGTTGGAGGCAGAGCTGGTGTGGAGCTGGAGTCAGAGGTGGAGCTGAAGTGAGACTGGTGTGGAGCTGGAGTCAGAGGTAAAGTTGAAGTCAGGGTTGGAGGTGGAGCTGAAGTCAGAGACTGGTGTGGAGCTGAAGGCGGAGCTGAAGGCAGAGGCAGAGCAGGTCTGGAGCTGTAGGCACAGTCAAAGGCGGAAGTGGGGCTGAAGTCAGAGGCAGAGCTGGAGGCGGAGCTGAAGTCAGAGGCAGAGCTGGAGGCGGTGCTGAAGTCAGAGGTGGAGCTGAAGTCAGAGGCAGAGCTGGTGGTGGAGTCAGAGAATGCTCCATTAAACCATATAGTGTACATTCCTTCCCTGCAACACTAGTGAAGTCTTCATGGTATAGTGGATAGTGCTCTGGACTCTCACCCCAGCAGTTCAAATCCCGGCTGAAGTCAGAGGCAGAGATGGTGTAGAGCTGGAGTCAGAAGCAGAAATGAAGTCAGAGGTAGAGCTGGTGTGGAGCTGAAGTCAGAGGCGGAGATGAAGTAGGAGTCAGATGCAAAGCTGGTGTGGGGCTGGAGTTGGAGGCAGAGCTGGTGTGGAGCTGAAGTCAGAGGTGGAGCTGAAGTCAGAGGTGGAGCTGAAGTCAGAGGCAGAGCTGGTGGTGGAGTCAGAGAATGCTCCATTAAACCATATAGTGTACATTCCTTCCCTGCAACACTAGTAAAGTCTTCATGGTATAGTGGATAGTGCTCTGGACTCTCACCCCAGCGACCCGAGTTCAAATCCCGGTGGGACCAAAGAAAATATGTCATCATGGAAAAGGTGTTGGAGGCGGAGCTGGAGCTGTAGGCGGAGCTGAAGTCAGAGGCAGATTTGGTGTGGCGCCGGAATTGGAAGCGGAGCTGAAGTCAGTGGCAGAGATGGTGTGGGGCTGGAGTTGGAGGCAGAGCTGGTGTGGAGCTGAAATCAGAGGTGGAGCTGAAGTCAGAGGTGAAGCTGAAGTCAGAGGCAGAGCTGGTGGTGGAGTCAGAGAATGCTCCATTAAACCATATAGTGTACATTCCTTCCCTGCAACACTAGTAAAGTCTTCATGGTATAGTGGATAGTGCTCTGGACTCTCACCCCAGCGACCCGAGTTCAAATCCCGGTGGGACCAAAGAAAATATGTCATCATGGAAAAGGTGTTGGAGGCGGAGCTGGAGCTGTAGGCGGAGCTGAAGTCAGAGGCAGATTTGGTGTGGCGCCGGAATTGGGAGCGGAGCTGAAGTCAGTGGCAGAGATGGTGTGGAACTGGAGTTGGAGGAGGAGCTGTAGTGTGGGATGGAACTGAAGTTGAAGTCAGATGCAGAACTGGTGTGGAGCTGGAGTCAGAGGCAGAGCTGGTGGTGGAGTCAGAGAATGCTCCATTAAACCATATAGTGTACATTCCTTCCCTGCAACACTAGTGAAGTCTTCATGGTATAGTGGATAGTGCTCTGGACTCTCACCCCAGCGACCCGAGTTCAAATCCCGGCTGAAGTCAGAGGCAGAGATGGTGTAGAGCTGGAGTCAGAGGCAGAAATGAAGTCAGAGGTAGAGCTGGTGTGGAGCTGAAGTCAGAGGCGGAGATGAAGTAGGAGTCAGATGCAAAGCTGGTGTGGGGCTGGAGTTGGAGGCAGAGCTGGTGTGGAGGCTGAAGTCAGAGGTGGAGCTGAAGTCAGAGGCAGAGCTGGTGGTGGAGTCAGAGAATGCTCCATTAAACCATATAGTGTACATTCCTTCCCTGGAACACTAGTAAAGTCTTCATGGTATAGTGGATAGTGCTCTGGACTCTCACCCCAGCGACCCGAGTTCAAATCCCGGTGGGATCAAAGAAAATATGTCATCATGGAAAAGGCGTTGGTGGCGGAGCTGGAGCTGTAGGCGAAGCTGAAGTCAGAGGCGGAGCTGAAGTCAGAGGCAGATTTGGTGTGGTGCCGAAATTGGAGGCGGAGCTGAAGTCAGTGGCAGAGATGGTGTGGAGCTGGAGTTGGAGGAGAAGCTGTAGTCAGAGATGGAACTGAAGTTGTGGTCAGATGCAGAACTGGTGTGGAGCTGTAGTCAGAGGCGGAGCTGAAGTCAGAAACTGGTGTGGAGCTGGCGGCGGAGATGGAGGCGGAAGTGGGGCTGAACTCAGAGGCAGAGATGGTGTAGAGCTGGAGTCAGAGGCAGAAATGAAGTCAGAGGTAGAGCTGGTGTGGAACTGTAGTCAGAGGCGGAAATGAAGTTGGAGTCAGATGCAAATCTGGTGTGGGGCTGGAGTCAGAGGTGGAGCTGAAGTCAGGGTTGGAGGTGGAGCTGAAGTCGGAGACTGGTGTGGAGCTGAAGGCAGAGGCAGAGCAGGTCTGGAGCTCGAGGCAGAGTCAAAGGCGGAAGTGGGGCTGAAGTCAGAGGCAGAGCTGGAGGCGGAGCTGTAGGCACAGTCAAAGGCGGAAGTGGGGCTGAAGTCAGAGGTGGAGCTGAAGTCAGAGGCAGAGCTGGTGGTGGAGTCAGAGAATGCTCCATTAAACCATATAGTGTACATTCCTTCCCTGCAACACTAGTGAAGTCTTCATGGTATAGTGGATAGTGCTCTGGACTCTCACCCCAGCGACCCGAGTTCAAATCCCGGTGGGACCAAAGAAAATATGTCATCATAGAAAAGGCGTTGGTGGCGGAGCTGGAGCTGTAGGCGGAGTTGAAGTCAGAGGCGGACCTGAAGTCAGAGGCAGATTTGGTGTGGTGCCGAAATTGAAGGCGGAGCTGAAGTCAGTGGCAGAGATGGTGTGGAGCTGGAGTTGGAGGAGAAGCTGTAGTCAGAGATGGAACTGAAGTTGTGGTCAGATGCAGAACTGGTGTGGAGCTGGAGTCAGAGGCGGAGCTGAAGTCAGAAACTGGTGTGGAGCTGGCGGCGGAGTTGGAGGCGGAAGTGGGGCTGAAGTCAGAGGCAGAGATGGTGTAGAGCTGGAGTCAGAGGCAGAAATGAAGTCAGAGGTAGAGCTGAAGTCAGAGGCGGAGATGAAGTTAGAGTCAGATGCAAACCTGGTGTGGGGCTGGAGTTGGAGGCAGAGCTGGTGTGGAGCTGGAGTCAGAGGTGGAGCTGAAGTGAGACTGGTGTGGAGCTGGAGTCAGAGGTAAAGTTGAAGTCAGGGTTGGAGGTGAAGCTGAAGTCAGAGACTGGTGTGGAGCTGGAGGCGGAGCTGAAGGCAGAGGCAGAGCAGGTCTGGAGCTGTAGGCACAGTCAAAGGCGGAAGTGGGGCTGAAGTCAGAGGCAGAGCTGGAGGCGGAGCTGAAGTCAGAGGCAGAGCTGGAGGCGGTGCTGAAGTCAGAGGTGGAGCTGAAGTCAGAGGCAGAGCTGGTGGTGGAGTCAGAGAATGCTCCATTAAACCATATAGTGTACATTCCTTCCCTGCAACACTAGTGAAGTCTTCATGGTATAGTGGATAGTGCTCTGGACTCTCACCCCAGCAGTTCAAATCCCGGCTGAAGTCAGAGGCAGAGATGGTGTAGAGCTGGAGTCAGAAGCAGAAATGAAGTCAGAGGTAGAGCTGGTGTGGAGCTGAAGTCAGAGGCGGAGATGAAGTAGGAGTCAGATGCAAAGCTGGTGTGGGGCTGGAGTTGGAGGCAGAGCTGGTGTGGAGCTGGTGTCAGAGGTGGAGCTGAAGTCAGAGGTGGAGCTGAAGTCAGAGGCAGAGCTGGTGGTGGAGTCAGAGAATGCTCCATTAAATCATATAGTGTACATTCCTTCCCTGCAACACTAGTAAAGTCTTCATGGTATAGTGGATAGTGCTCTGGACTCTCACCCCAGCGACCCGAGTTCAAATCCCGGTGGGACCAAAGAAAATATGTCATCATGGAAAAGGTGTTGGAGGCGGAGCTGGAGCTGTAGGCGGAGCTGAAGTCAGAGGCAGATTTGGTGTGGCGCCGGAATTGGAAGCGGAGCTGAAGTCAGTGGCAGAGATGGTGTGGAACTGGAGTTGGAGGAGGAGCTGTAGTGTGGGATGGAACTGAAGTTGAAGTCAGATGCAGAACTGGTGTGGAGCTGGAGTCAGAGGCAGAGCTGGTGGTGGAGTCAGAGAATGCTCCATTAAACCATATAGTGTACATTCCTTCCCTGCAACACTAGTGAAGTCTTCATGGTATAGTGGATAGTGCTCTGGACTCTCACCCCAGCGACCCGAGTTCAAATCCCGGCTGAAGTCAGAGGCAGAGATGGTGTAGAGCTGGAGTCAGAGGCAGAAATGAAGTCAGAGGTAGAGCTGGTGTGGAGCTGAAGTCAGAGGCGGAGATGAAGTAGGAGTCAGATGCAAAGCTGGTGTGGGGCTGGAGTTGGAGGCAGAGCTGGTGTGGAGCTGAAGTCAGAGGTGGAGCTGAAGTCAGAGGCAGAGCTGGTGGTGGAGTCAGAGAATGCTCCATTAAACCATATAGTGTACATTCCTTCCCTGCAACACTAGTAAAGTCTTCATGGTATAGTGGATAGTGCTCTGGACTCTCACCCCAGCGACCTGAGTTCAAATCCCGGTGGGACCAAAGAAAATATGTCATCATGGAAAAGGCGTTGGTGGCGGAGTTGGAGCTGTAGGCGAAGCTGAAGTCAGAGGCGGAGCTGAAGTCAGAGGCAGATTTGGTGTGGTGCCGAAATTGGAGGCGGAGCTGAAGTCAGTGGCAGAGATGGTGTGGAGCTGGAGTTGGAGGAGAAGCTGTAGTCAGAGATGGAACTGAAGTTGTGGTCAGATGCAGAACTGGTGTGGAGCTGTAGTCAGAGGCGGAGCTGAAGTCAGAAACTGGTGTGGAGCTGGCGGCGGAGATGGAGGCGGAAGTGGGGCTGAACTCAGAGGCAGAGATGGTGTAGAGCTGGAGTCAGAGGCAGAAATGAAGTCAGAGGTAGAGCTGGTGTGGAACTGTAGTCAGAGGCGGAAATGAAGTTGGAGTCAGATGCAAATCTGGTGTGGGGCTGGAGTCAGAGGTGGAGCTGAAGTCAGGGTTGGAGGTGGAGCTGAAGTCGGAGACTGGTGTGGAGCTGAAGGCAGAGGCAGAGCAGGTCTGGAGCTCGAGGCAGAGTCAAAGGCGGAAGTGGGGCTGAAGTCAGAGGCAGAGCTGGAGGCGGAGCTGAAGTCAGAGGCAGAGCTGGAGGCGGTGCTGAAGTCAGAGGTGGAGCTGAAGTCAGAGGCAGAGCTGGTGGTGGAGTCAGAGAATGCTCCATTAAACCATATAGTGTACATTCCTTCCCTGCAACACTAGTGAAGTCTTCATGGTATAGTGGATAGTGCTCTGGACTCTCACCCCAGCGACCCGAGTTCAAATCCCGGTGGGACCAAAGAAAATATGTCATCATGGAAAAGGCGTTGGTGGCGGAGCTGGAGCTGTAGGCGGAGTTGAAGTCAGAGGCGGACCTGAAGTCAGAGGCAGATTTGGTGTGGTGCCGAAATTGAAGGCGGAGCTGAAGTCAGTGGCAGAGATGGTGTGGAGCTGGAGTTGGAGGAGAAGCTGTAGTCAGAGATGGAACTGAAGTTGTGGTCAGATGCAGAACTGGTGTGGAGCTGGAGTCAGAGGCGGAGCTGAAGTCAGAAACTGGTGTGGAGCTGGCGGCGGAGTTGGAGGCGGAAGTGGGGCTGAAGTCAGAGGCAGAGATGGTGTAGAGCTGGAGTCAGAGGCAGAAATGAAGTCAGAGGTAGAGCTGGTGTGGAGCTGAAGTCAGAGGCGGAGATGAAGTTAGTGTCAGATGCAAACCTGGTGTGGGGCTGGAGTTGGAGGTAGAGCTGGTGTGGAGCTGGAGTCAGAGGTGGAGCTGAAGTGAGACTGGTGTGGAGCTGGAGTCAGAGGTAAAGTTGAAGTCAGGGTTGGAGGTGGAGCTGAAGTCAGAGACTGGTGTGGAGCTGGAGGCGGAGCTGAAGGCAGAGGCAGAGCAGGTCTGGAGCTGTAGGCACAGTCAAAGGCGGAAGTGGGGCTGAAGTCAGAGGCAGAGCTGGAGGCGGAGCTGAAGTCAGAGGCAGAGCTGGAGGCGGTGCTGAAGTCAGAGGTGGAGCTGAAGTCAGAGGCAGAGCTGGTGGTGGAGTCAGAGAATGCTCCATTAAACCATATAGTGTACATTCCTTCCCTGCAACACTAGTGAAGTCTTCATGGTATAGTGGATAGTGCTCTGGACTCTCACCCCAGCAGTTCAAATCCCGGCTGAAGTCAGAGGCAGAGATGGTGTAGAGCTGGAGTCAGAAGCAGAAATGAAGTCAGAGGTAGAGCTGGTGTGGAGCTGAAGTCAGAGGCGGAGATGAAGTAGGAGTCAGATGCAAAGCTGGTGTGGGGCTGGAGTTGGAGGCAGAGCTGGTGTGGAGCTGAAGTCAGAGGTGGAGCTGAAGTCAGAGGTGGAGCTGAAGTCAGAGACAGAGCTGGTGGTGGAGTCAGAGAATGCTCCATTAAACCATATAGTGTACATTCCTTCCCTGCAACACTAGTAAAGTCTTCATGGTATAGTGGATAGTGCTCTGGACTCTCACCCCAGCGACCCGAGTTCAAATCCCGGTGGGACCAAAGAAAATATGTCATCATGGAAAAGGTGTTGGAGGCGGAGCTGGAGCTGTAGGCGGAGCTGAAGTCAGAGGCAGATTTGGTGTGGCGCCGGAATTGGAAGCGGAGCTGAAGTCAGTGGCAGAGATGGTGTGGGGCTGGAGTTGGAGGCAGAGCTGGTGTGGAGCTGAAATCAGAGGTGGAGCTGAAGTCAGAGGTGGAGCTGAAGTCAGAGGCAGAGCTGGTGGTGGAGTCAGAGAATGCTCCATTAAACCATATAGTGTACATTCCTTCCCTGCAACACTAGTAAAGTCTTCATGGTATAGTGGATAGTGCTCTGGACTCTCACCCCAGCGACCCGAGTTCAAATCCCGGTGGGACCAAAGAAAATATGTCATCATGGAAAAGGTGTTGGAGGCGGAGCTGGAGCTGTAGGCGGAGCTGAAGTCAGAGGCAGATTTGGTGTGGCGCCGGAATTGGAAGCGGAGCTGAAGTCAGTGGCAGAGATGGTGTGGAACTGGAGTTGGAGGAGGAGCTGTAGTGTGGGATGGAACTGAAGTTGAAGTCAGATGCAGAACTGGTGTGGAGCTGGAGTCAGAGGCAGAGCTGGTGGTGGAGTCAGAGAATGCTCCATTAAACCATATAGTGTACATTCCTTCCCTGCAACACTAGTGAAGTCTTCATGGCATAGTGGATAGTGCTCTGGACTCTCACCCCAGCGACCCGAGTTCAAATCCCGGCTGAAGTCAGAGGCAGAGATGGTGTAGAGCTGGAGTCAGAGGCAGAAATGAAGTCAGAGGTAGAGCTGGTGTGGAGCTGAAGTCAGAGGCGGAGATGAAGTAGGAGTCAGATGCAAAGCTGGTGTGGGGCTGGAGTTGGAGGCAGAGCTGGTGTGGAGCTGAAGTCAGAGGTGGAGCTGAAGTCAGAGGCAGAGCTGGTGGTGGAGTCAGAGAATGCTCCATTAAACCATATAGTGTACATTCCTTCCCTGCAACACTAGTGAAGTCTTAATGGTATAGTGGATAGTGCTCTGGACTCTCACCCCAGCGACCCGAGTTCAAATCCCGGTGGGACCAAAGAAAATATGTCATCATGGAAAAGGTGTTGGATGCGGAGCTGGAGCTGTAGGCGGAGCTGAAGTCAGAGGCGGACCTGAAGTCAGAGGCAGATTTGGTGTGGCGCCGGAATTGGAAGCTGAGCTGAAGTCAGTGGCAGAGATGGTGTGGAACTGGAGTTGGAGGAGGAGTTGTAGTCAGAGATGGAACTGAAGTTGAAGTCAGATGCAAAACTGGTGTGGAGCTGGAGTCAGAGGTGGAGCTGAAGTCAGAAACTGGTGTGGAGCTGGCGGCGGAGTTGGAGGCGGAAGTGGGGCTGAAGTCACAGGCAGAGATGGTGTAGAGCTGGAGTCAGAGGCAGAAATGAAGTCAGAGGTAGGGCTGGTGTGGAGCTGAAGTCAGAGGCGGAGATGAAGTTGGAGTCAGATGCAAATCTGGTGTGGGGCTGGAGTCAGAGGTGGAGCTGAAGTCAGAGACTGGTGTGGAGCTGGAGTCAGAGGTAGAGCTGAAGTCAGGGTTGGAGGTGGAGCTGATGTCAGAGACTGGTGTGGAGCTGGAGGCGGAGCTGGAGGCAGAGTCAAAGGCGGAAGTGGGGCTGAAGTCAGAGGCAGAGCTGGAGGCGGAGCTGAAGTCAGAGGCAGAGCTGGAGGCGGTGCTGAAGTTAGAGGTGGAGCTGAAGTCAGAGGCAGAGCTGGTGGTGGAGTCAGAGAATGCTTCATTAAACCATATAGTGTACATTCCTTCCCTGCAACACTAGTGAAGTCTTCATGGTATCGTGGATAGTGCTCTGGACTCTCACCCCAGCGACCCGAGTTCAAATCCCGGTGGGACCAAAGAAAATATGTCATCATGGAAAAGGCGTTGGTGGCGGAGCTGGAGCTGTAGGCGGAGCTGAAGTCAGAGGCGGAGCTGGAGTCAGAGGCAGATTTGGTGTGGTGCCGAAATTGGAGGCGGAGCTGAAGTCAGTGGCAGAGATGGTGTGAAGCTGGAGTTGGAGGAGAAGCTGTAGTCAGAGATGGAACTGAAGTTGTGGTCAGATGCAGAACTGGTGTGGAGCTGGAGTCAGAGGCGGAGCTGAAGTCAGAAACTGGTGTGGAGCTGGCGGCGGAGTTGGAGGCGGAAGTGGGGCTGATGTCAGAGGCAGAGATGGTGTAGAGCTGAAGTCAGAGGCAGAAATGAAGTCAGAGGTAGAGCTGGTGTGGAGCTGAAGTCAGAGGCGGAGATGAAGTTGAAGTCAGATGCAAAGCTGGTGTGGGGCTGGAGTGAGAGGTGGAGCTGAAGTCAGAGACTGGTGTGGAGCTGGAGTCAGAGGTAGAGCTGAAGTCAGGGTTGGAGGTGGAGCTGAAGTCAGAGACTGGTGTGGAGCTGGAGGCGGAGCTGAAGGCAGAGGCAGAGCAGGTCTGGAGCTGTAGGCACAGTCAAAGGCGGAAGTGGGGCTGAAGTCAGAGGCAGAGCTGGAGGCGGAGCTGAAGTCAGAGGCAGAGCTGGAGGCGGTGCTGAAGTCAGAGATGGAGCTGAAGTCAGAGGCAGAGCTGGTGGTGGAGTCAGAAAATGCTCCATTAAACCATATAGTGTACATTCCTTCCCTGCAACACTAGTGAAGTCTTCATGGTATAGTGGATAGTGCTCTGGACTCTCACCCCAGCGACCCGAGTTCAAATCCCGGCTGAAGTCAGAGGCACAGATGGTGTAGAGCTGGAGTCAGAGGCAGAAATGAAGTCAGAGTTAGAGCTGGTGTGGAGCTGAAGTCAGAGGCGGAGATGAAGTAGGAGTCAGATGCAAAGCTGGTGTGGGGCTGGAGTTGGAGGCAGAGCTGGGGTGGAACTGAAATCAGAGGTGGAGCTGAAGTCAGAGACTGGTGTGGAGCTGGAGTTAGAGGTAGAGCTGAAGTAAGGGTTGGAGATGGAGCTGATGTCAGAGACTGGTGTGGAGCTGGAGGCGGAGCTGAAGGCAGAGGCAGAGCAGGTCTGGAGCTGGAGGCAGAGTCAAAGGCGGAAGTGGGGCTGAAGTCAGTGGCAGAGCTGAAGGCGGAGCTGAAGTCAGAGGCAGAGCTGGAGGCGGTGCTGAAGTCAGAGGTGGAGCTGAAGTCAGAGGCAGAGCTGGTGGTGGAGTCAGAGAATGCTCCATTAAACCATATAGTGTACATTCCTTCCCTGCAACACTAGTGAAGTCTTCATGGTATAGTGGATAGTGCTCTGGACTCTCACCCCAGCGACCCGAGTTCAAATCCCGGTGGGACCAAAGAAAATATGTCATCATGGAAAAGGCGTTGGTGGCGGAGCTGGAGCTGTAGGCGGAGCTGAAGTCAGAGGCGGAGCTGGAGTCAGAGGCAGATTTGGTGTGGTGCCGAAATTGGAGGCGGAGCTGAAGTCAGTGGCAGAGATGGTGTGGAGCTGGAGTTGGAGGAGAAGCTGTAGTCAGAGATGGAACTGAAGTTGTGGTCAGATGCAGAACTGGTGTGGAGCTGGAGTCAGAGGCGGAGCTGAAGTCAGAAACTGGTGTGGAGCTGGCGGCGGAGTTGGAGGCGGAAGTGGGGCTGAAGTCAGAGGCAGAGATGGTGTAGAGCTGGAGTCAGAGGCAGAAATGAAGTCAGAGGTAGAGCTGGTGTGGAGCTGAAGTCAGAGGCGGAGATGAAGTAGGAGTCAGATGCAAAGCTGGTGTGGGGCTGGAGTTGGAGGCAGGGCTGGTGTGGAGCTGAAGTCAGAGGTGGAGCTGAAGTCAGAGACTGGTGTGGAGCTGGAGTCAGAGGTAGAGCTGAAGTCAGGGTTGGAGGTGGAGCTGATGTCAGAGAATGGTGTGGAGCTGGAGGCGGAGCTGAAGGCAGAGGTAGAGCAGGTCTGGAGCTGGAGGCAGAGTCAAAGGCGGAAGTGGGGCTGAAGTCAGAGGCAGAGCTGGAGGCGGAGATGAAGTCAGAGGCAGAGCTGGAGGCGGTGCTGAAGTCAGAGGTGGAGCTGAAGTCAGAGGCAGAGCTGGTGGTGGAGTCAGAGAATGCTCCATTAAACCATATAGTGTACATTCCTTCCCTGCAACACTAGTGAAGTCTTCATGGTATAGTGGATAGTGCTCTGGACTCTCACCCCAGCGACCCGAATTAAAATCCCGGTGGGACCAAAGAAAATATGTCATCATGGAAAAGGCGTTGGTGGCGGAGCTGGAGCTGTAGGCGGAGCTGAAGTCAGAGGCGGAGCTGGAGTCAGAGGCAGATTTGGTGTGGTGCCGAAATTGGAGGCGGAGCTGAAGTCAGTGGCAGAGATGGTGTGGAGCTGGATTTGGAGGAGAAGCTGTAGTCAGAGATGGAACTGAAGTTGTGGTCAGATGCAGAACTGGTGTGGAGCTGGAGTCAGAGGCGGAACTGAAGTCAGAAACTGGTGTGGAGCTGGCGGCGGAGTTGGAGGCGGAAGTGGGGCTGAAGTCAGAGGCAGAGATGGTGTAGAGCTGGAGTCAGAGGCAGAAATGAAGTCAGAGGTAGAGCTGGTATGGAGCTGAAGTCAGAGGCGGAGATGAAGTTGGAGTCAGATGCAAATCTGGTGTGGGGCTGGAGTCAGAGGTGGAGCTGAAGTGAGACTGGTGTGGAGCTGGAGTCAGAGGTAGAGCTGAAGTCAGGGTTGGAGGTGGAGCTGAAGTCGGAGACTGGTGTGGAGCTGGAGGCGGAGCTGAAGGCAGAGGCAGAGCAGGTCTGGAGCTGGAGGCACAGTCAAAGGCGGAAGTGGGGCTGAAGTCAGAGGCAGAGCTGGAGGCGGAGCTGAAGTCAGAGGCAGAGCTGGAGGCGGTGCTGAAGTCAGAGGCAGAGCTGGTGGTGGAGTCAGAGAATGCTCCATTAAACCATATAGTGTACATTCCTTCCCTGCAACACTAGTGAAGTCTTCATGGTATAGTGGATAGTGCTCTGGACTCTCACCCCAGCGACCCGAGTTCAAATCCCGGTGGGACCAAAGAAAATATGTCATCATGGAAAAGGTGTTGGATGCGGAGCTGGAGCTGTAGGCGGACCTGAAGTCAGAGGCAGATTTGGTGTGGCGCCGGAATTGGAAGCGGAGCTGAAGTAAGTGGCAGAGATGGTGTGGAGCTGGAGTTGGAGGAGGAGCTGTAGTGTGAGATGGAACTGAAGTTGAAGTCAGATGCAGAACTGGTGTGGAGCTGGAGTCAGAGGTGGAGCTGAAGTCAGAAACTGGTGTGGAGCTGGTGGCGGAGTTGGAGGCGGAAGTGGGGCTGAAGTCAGAGGCAGAGATGGTGTAGAGCTGGAGTCAGAGGTAGAGCTGGTGTGGAGCTGAAGTCAGAGGCGGAGATGAAGTTGGAGTCAGATGCAAAGCTGGTGTGGGGCTGGAGTCAGAGGTGGAGCTGAAGTGAGACTGGTGTGGAGCTGGAGTCAGAGGTAGAGTTGAAGTCAGGGTTGGAGGTGGAGCTGAAGTCGGAGACTGGTGTGGAGCTGGAGGCGGAGCTGAAGGCAGAGGCAGAGCAAGTCTGGAGCTGGAGGCAGAGTCAAAGGCGGAAGTGGGGCTGAAGTCAGAGGCAGAGCTGGAGGCGGTGCTAAAGTCAGAGGTGGAGCTGAAGTCAGAGGCAGAGCTGGTGGTGGAGTCAGAGAATGCTCCATTAAACCATATAGTGTACATTCCTTCCCTGCAACACTAGTGAAGTGTTAATGGTATAGTGGATAGTGCTCTGGACTCTCACCCCAGCGACCCGAGTTCAAATCCCGGTGGGACCAAAGAAAATATGTCATCATGGAAAAGGTGTTGGAGGCGGAGCTGGAGCTGTAGGCGGAGCTGAAGTCAGAGGCGGACCTGAAGGCAGAGCTGGTGTGGAGCTGAAGTCAGAGGTGGAGCTGAAGTCAGAGACTGGTGTGGAGCTGGAGTCAGAGGTAGAGCTGAAGTCAGGGATGGAGGTGGAGCTGATGTCAGAGACTGGTGTGGAGCTGGAGGCGGAGCTGAAGGCAGAGGCAGAGCAGGTCTGGAGCTGGAGGCAGAGTCAAAGGCGGAAGTGGGGCTGAAGTCAGAGGCAGAGCTGGAGGCGGAGCTGAAGTCAGAGGCAGAGCTGGAGCCGGTGCTGAAGTCAGAGGTGGAGCTGAAGTCAGAGGCAGAGCTGGTGGTGGAGTCAGAGAATGCTCCATTAAACCATATAGTGTACATTCCTTCCCTGCAACACTAGTGAAGTCTTCATGGTATAGTGGATAGTGCTCTGGACTCTCACCCCAGCGACCCGAGTTCAAATCCCGGCTGAAGTCAGAGGCAGAGATGGTGTAGAGCTGGAGTCAGAGGCAGAAATGAAGTCAGAGGTAGAGCTGGTGTGGAGCTGAAGTCAGAGGCGGAGATGAAGTTGGAGTCAGATGCAAAGCTGGTGTGGGGCTGGAGTCAGAGGTGGAGCTGAAGTCAGAGACTGGTGTGGAGCTGGAGTCAGAGGTAGAGCTGAAGTCAGGGTTGGAGGTGGAGCTGAAGTCAGAGACTGGTGTGGAGCTGGAGGCGGAGCTGAAGGCAGAGGTAGAGCAGGTCTGGAGCTGGAGGCACAGTCAAAGGCCGAAGTGGGGCTGAAGTCAGAGGCAGAGCTGGAGGCGGAGCTGAAGTCAGAGGCAGAGCTGGACGCGGTGCTGAAGTCAGAGGTGGAGCTGGTGGTGGAGTCAGAGAATGCTCCATTAAACCATATAGTGTACATTCCTTCCCTGCAACACTAGTGAAGTCTTAATGGTATAGTGGATAGTGCTCTGGACTCTCACCCCAGCGACCCGAGTTCAAATCCCGGTGGGACCAAAGAAAATATGTCATCATGGAAAAGGTGTTGGAGGCGGAGCTGGAGCTGTAGGCGGAGCTGAAGTCAGAGGCGGACCTGAAGTCAGAGGCAGATTTGGTGTGGCGCCGGAATTGGAAGCGGAGCTGAAGTCAGTGGCAGAGATGGTGTGGAACTGGAGTTGGAGGAGGAGCTGTAGTCAGAGATGGAACTGAAGTTGAAGTCAGATGCAAAACTGGTGTGGAGCTGGAGTCAGAGGTGGAACTGAAGTCAGAAACTGGTGTGGAGCTGGCAGCGGAGTTGGAGGCGGAAGTGGGGCTGAAGTCAGAGGCAGAGATGGTGTAGAGCTGGAGTCAGAGGCAGAAATGAAGTCAGAGGTAGAGCTGGTGTGGAGCTGAAGTCAGAGGCGGAGATGAAGTTGGAGTCAGATGCAAATCTGGTGTGGGGCTGGAGTCAGAGGTGGAGCTGAAGTGAGACTGGTGTGGAGCTGGAGTCAGAGGTAGAGCTGAAGTCAGGGTTGGAGGTGGAGCTGAAGTCGGAGACTGGTGTGGAGCTGGAGGCGGAGCTGAAGGCAGAGGCAGAGCAAGTCTGGAGCTGGAGGCAGAGTCAAAGGCGGAAGTGGGGCTGAAGTCAGAGGCAGAGCTGGAGGCGGTGCTAAAGTCAGAGGTGGAGCTGAAGTCAGAGGCAGAGCTGGTGGTGGAGTCAGAGAATGCTCCATTAAACCATATAGTGTACATTCCTTCCCTGCAACACTAGTGAAGTCTTCATGGTATAGTGGATAGTGCTCTGGACTCTCACCCCAGCGACCCGAGTTCAAATCCCGGCTGAAGTCAGAGGGAGAGATGGTGTAGAGCTGGAGTCAGAGGCAGAAATGAAGTCAGAGGTAGAGCTGGTGTGGAGCTGAAGTCAGAGGCGGAGATGAAGTAGGAGTCAGATGCAAAGCTGGTGTGGGGCTGGAGTTGGAGGCAGAGCTGGTGTGGAGCTGAAGTCAGAGGTGGAGCTGAAGTCAGAGACTGGTGTGGAGCTGGAGTCAGAGGTAGAGCTGAAGTCAGGGTTGGAGGTGGAGCTGATGTCAGAGACTGGTGTGGAGCTGGAGGTGGAGCTGAAGGCAGAGGCAGAGCAGGTCTGGAGCTGGAGGCAGAGTCAAAGGCGGAAGTGGGGCTGAAGTCAGAGGCAGAGCTGGAGGCGGAGCTGAAGTCAGAGGCAGAGCTGGAGGCGGTGCTGAAGTCAGAGGTGGAGCTGAAGTCAGAGGCAGAGCTGGTGGTGGAGTCAGAGAATGCTCCATTAAACCATATAGTGTACATTCCTTCCCTGCAACACTAGTGAAGTCTTAATGGTATAGTGGATAGTGCTCTGGACTCTCACCCCAGCGACCCGAGTTCAAATCCCGGTGGGACCAAAGAAAATATGTCATCATGGAAAAGGTGTTGGAGGCGGAGCTGGAGCTGTAGGCGGAGCTGAAGTCAGAGGCGGACCTGAAGTCAGAGGCAGATTTGGTGTGGCGCCGGAATTGGAAGCGGAGCTGAAGTCAGTGGCAGAGATGGTGTGGAACTGGAGTTGGAGGAGGAGCTGTAGTCAGAGATGGAACTGAAGTTGAAGTCAGATGCAAAACTGGTGTGGAGCTGGAGTCAGAGGTGGAACTGAAGTCAGAAACTGGTGTGGAGCTGGCGGCGGAGTTGGAGGCGGAAGTGGGGCTGAAGTCAGAGGCAGAGATGGTGTAGAGCTGGAGTCAGAGGCAGAAATGAAGTCATAGGTAGAGCTGGTGTGGAGCTGAAGTCAGAGGCGGAGATGAAGTTGGAGTCAGATGCAAATCTGGTGTGAGGCTGGAGTCAGAGGTGGAGCTGAAGTGAGACTGATGTGGAGCTGGAGTCAGAGGTAGAGCTGAAGTCAGGGTTGGAGGTGGAGCTGAAGTCGGAGACTGGTGTGGAGCTGGAGGCGGAGCTGAAGGCAGAGGCAGAGCAAGTCTGGAGCTGGAGGCAGAGTCAAAGGCGGAAGTGGAGCTGAAGTCAGATGCAGAGCTGGTGGTGGAGTCAGAGAATGCTCCATTAAACCATATAGTGTACATTCCTTCCCTGCAACACTAGTGAAGTGTTAATGGTATAGTGGATAGTGCTCTGGACTCTCACCCCAGCGACCCGAGTTCAAATCCCGGTGGGACCAAAGAAAATATGTCATCATGGAAAAGGTGTTGGAGGCGGAGCTGGAGCTGTAGGCGGAGCTGAAGTCAGAGGCGGACCTGAAGGCAGAGCTGGTGTGGAGCTGAAGTCAGAGGTGGAGCTGAAGTCAGAGACTGGTGTGGAGCTGGAGTCAGAGGTAGAGCTGAAGTCAGGGATGGAGGTGGAGCTGATGTCAGAGACTGGTGTGGAGCTGGAGGCGGAGCTGAAGGCAGAGGCAGAGCAGGTCTGGAGCTGGAGGCAGAGTCAAAGGCGGAAGTGGGGCTGAAGTCAGAGGCAGAGCTGGAGGCGGAGCTGAAGTCAGAGGCAGAGCTGGAGCCAGTGCTGAAGTCAGAGGTGGAGCTGAAGTCAGAGGCAGAGCTGGTGGTGGAGTCAGAGAATGCTCCATTAAACCATATAGTGTACATTCCTTCCCTGCAACACTAGTGAAGTCTTCATGGTATAGTGGATAGTGCTCTGGACTCTCACCCCAGCGACCCGAGTTCAAATCCCGGCTGAAGTCAGAGGCAGAGATGGTGTAGAGCTGGAGTCAGAGGCAGAAATGAAGTCAGAGGTAGAGCTGGTGTGGAGCTGAAGTCAGAGGCGGAGATGAAGTTGGAGTCAGATGCAAAGCTGGTGTGGGGCTGGAGTCAGAGGTGGAGCTGAAGTCAGAGACTGGTGTGGAGCTGGAGTCAGAGGTAGAGCTGAAGTCAGGGTTTGAGGTGGAGCTGAAGTCAGAGACTGGTGTGGAGCTGGAGGCGGAGCTGAAGGCAGAGGTAGAGCAGGTCTGGAGCTGGAGGCACAGTCAAAGGCCGAAGTGGGGCTGAAGTCAGAGGCAGAGCTGGAGGCGGAGCTGAAGTCAGAGGCAGAGCTGGACGCGGTGCTGAAGTCAGAGGTGGAGCTGAAGTCAGAGGCAGAGCTGGTGGTGGAGTCAGAGAATGCTCCATTAAACCATATAGTGTACATTCCTTCCCTGCAACACTAGTGAAGTCTTCATGGTATAGTGGATAGTGCTCTGGACTCTCACCCCAGCGACCCGAGTTCAAATCCCGGCTGAAGTCAGAGGCAGAGATGGTGTAGAGCTGGAGTCAGAGGCAGAAATGAAGTCAGAGGTAGAGCTGGTGTGGAGCTGAAGTCAGAGGCGGAGATGAAGTAGGAGTCAGATGCAAAGCTGGTGTGGGGCTGGAGTTGGAGGCAGAGCTGGTGTGGAGCTGAAGTCAGAGGTGGAGCTGAAGTCAGAGACTGGTGTGGAGCTGGAGTCAGAGGTAGAGCTGAAGTCAGGGTTGGAGGTGGCGCTGATGTCAGAGACTGGTGTGGAGCTGGAGGCGGAGCTGAAGGCAGAGGCAGAGCAGGTCTGGAGCTGGAGGCAGAGTCAAAGGCGGAAGTGGGGCTGAAGTCAGAGGCAGAGCTGGAGGCGGAGCTGAAGTCAGAGGCAGAGCTGGAGGCGGTGCTGAAGTCAGAGGTGGAGCTGAAGTCAGAGGCAGAGCTGGTGGTGGAGTCAGAGAATGCTCCATTAAACCATATAGTGTACATTCCTTCCCTGCAACACTAGTGAAGTCTTAATGGTATAGTGGATAGTGCTCTGGACTCTCACCCCAGCGACCCGAGTTCAAATCCCGGTGGGACCAAAGAAAATATGTCATCATGGAAAAGGTGTTGGAGGCGGAGCTGGAGCTGTAGGCGGAGCTGAAGTCAGAGGCGGACCTGAAGTCAGAGGCAGATTTGGTGTGGCGCCGGAATTGGAAGCGGAGCTGAAGTCAGTGGCAGAGATGGTGTGGAACTGGAGTTGGAGGAGGAGCTGTAGTCAGAGATGGAACTGAAATTGAAGTCAGATGCAAAACTGGTGTGGAGCTGGAGTCAGAGGTGGAACTGAAGTCAGAAACTGGTGTGGAGCTGGCGGCGGAGTTGGAGGCGGAAGTGGGGCTGAAGTCAGAGGCAGAGATGGTGTAGAGCTGGAGTCAGAGGCAGAAATGAAGTCATAGGTAGAGCTGGTGTGGAGCTGAAGTCAGAGGCGGAGATGAAGTTGGAATCAGATGCAAATCTGGTGTGGGGCTGGAGTCAGAGGTGGAGCTGAAGTGAGACTGGTGTGGAGCTGGAGTCAGAGGTAGAGCTGAAGTCAGGGTTGGAGGTGGAGCTGAAGTCGGAGACTGGTGTGGAGCTGGAGGCGGAGCTGAAGGCAGAGGCAGAGCAAGTCTGGAGCTGGAGGCAGAGTCAAAGGCGGAAGTGGGGCTGAAGTCAGAGGCAGAGCTGGAGGCGGTGCTAAAGTCAGAGGTGGAGCTGAAGTCAGAGGCAGAGCTGGTGGTGGAGTCAGAGAATGCTCTATTAAACCATATAGTGTACATTCCTTCCCTGCAACACTAGTGAAGTGTTAATGGTATAGTGGATAGTGCTCTGGACTCTCACCCCAGCGACCCGAGTTCAAATCCCGGTGGGACCAAAGAAAATATGTCATCATGGAAAAGGTGTTGGAGGCGGAGCTGGAGCTGTAGGCGGAGCTGAAGTCAGAGGCGGACCTGAAGGCAGAGCTGGTGTGGAGCTGAAGTCAGAGGTGGAGCTGAAGTCAGAGACTGGTGTGGAGCTGGAGTCAGAGGTAGAGCTGAAGTCAGGGTTGGAGGTGGAGCTGATGTCAGAGACTGGTGTGGAGCTGGAGGCGGAGCTGAAGGCAGAGCAGGTCTGGAGCTGGAGGCAGAGTCAAAGGCGGAAGTGGGGCTGAAGCTGGAGGCGGAGCTGAAGTCAGAGGCAGAGCTGGAGCCGGTGCTGAAGTCAGAGGTGGAGCTGAAGTCAGAGGCAGAGCTGGTGGTGGAGTCAGAGAATGCTCCATTAAACCATATAGTGTACATTCCTTCCCTGCAACACTAGTGAAGTCTTCATGGTATAGTGGATAGTGCTCTGGACTCTCACCCCAGCGACCCGAGTTCAAATCCCGGCTGAAGTCAGAGGCAGAGATGGTGTAGAGCTGGAGTCAGAGGCAGAAATGAAGTCAGAGGTAGAGCTGGTGTGGAGCTGAAGTCAGAGGCGGAGATGAAGTTGGAGTCAGATGCAAAGCTGGTGTGGGGCTGGAGTCAGAGGTGGAGCTGAAGTCAGAGACTGGTGTGGAGCTGGAGTCAGAGGTAGAGCTGAAGTCAGGGTTGGAGGTGGAGCTGAAGTCAGAGACTGGTGTGGAGCTGGAGGCGGAGCTGAAGGCAGTGGCAGAGCAGGTCTGGAGCTGGAGGCACAGTCAAAGGCCGAAGTGGGGCTGAAGTCAGAGGCAGAGCTGGAGGCGGAGATGAAGTCAGAGGCAGAGCTGGAGCCGGTGCTGAAGTCAGAGGTGGAGCTGAAGTCAGAGGCAGAGCTGGTGGTGGAGTCAGAGAATGCTCCATTAAACCATATAGTGTACATTCCTTCCCTGCAACACTAGTGAAGTCTTCATGGTATAGTGGATAGTGCTCTGGACTCTCACCCCAGCGACCCGAGTTCAAATCCCGGCTGAAGTCAGAGGCAGAGATGGTGTAGAGCTGGAGTCAGAGGCAGAAATGAAGTCAGAGGTAGAGCTGGTGTGGAGCTGAAGTCAGAGGCGGAGATGAAGTTGGAGTCAGATGCAAAGCTGGTGTGGGGCTGGAGTCAGAGGTGGAGCTGAAGTCAGAGACTGGTGTGGAGCTGGGGTCAGAGGTAGAGCTGAAGTCAGGGTTGGAGGTAGAGCTGATGTCAGAGACTGGTGTGGAGCTGGAGGCGGAGCTGAAGGCAGAGGCAGAGCAGGTCTGGAGCTGGAGGCAGAGTCAAAGGCGGAAGTGGGGCTGAAGTCAGAGGCAGAGCTGGAGGCGGAGCTGAAGTCAGAGGCAGAGCTGGAGGCGGTGCTGAAGTCAGAGGTGGAGCTGAAGTCAGAGGCAGAGCTGGTGGTGGAGTCAGAGAATGCTCCATTAAACCATATAGTGTACATTCCTTCCCTGCAACACTAGTGAAGTCTCCATGGTATAGTGGATAGTGCTCTGGA
The DNA here is from genome assembly GCF_054491065.1 of Syngnathus leptorhynchus. Classification (NCBI taxonomy): domain Eukaryota; kingdom Metazoa; phylum Chordata; class Actinopteri; order Syngnathiformes; family Syngnathidae; genus Syngnathus; species Syngnathus leptorhynchus. The sequence continues at coordinate 274,759 of NW_028231992.1, read as the reverse complement.
CTCTCACCCCAGCGACCCGAGTTCAAATCCCGGCTGAAGTCAGAGGCAGAGATGGTGTAAAGCTGGAGTCAGAGGCAGAAATGAAGTCAGAGGTAGAGCTGGTGTGGAGCTGAAGTCAGAGGCGGAGATGAAGTAGGAGTCAGATGCAAAGCTGGTGTGGGGCTGGAGTTGGAGGCAGAGCTGGTGTGGAGCTGAAGTCAGAGGTGGAGCTGAAGTCAGAGACCGGTGTGGAGCTAGGGTTGGAGGTGGAGCTGATGTCAGAGACTGGTGTGGAGCTGGAGGCGGAGCTGAAGGCAGAGGCAGAGCAGGTCTGGAGCTGGAGGCAGAGTCAAAGGCGGAAGTGGGGCTGAAGTCAAAGGCAGAGCTGGAGGCGGAGCTGAAGTCAGAGGCAGAGCTGGAGGCGGTGCTGAAGTCAGATGCAGAGCTGGTGGTGGAGTCAGAGAATGCTCCATTAAACCAAATAGTGAACATTCCTTCCGTGCAACACTAGTGAAGTGTTAATGGTATAGTGGATAGTGCTCTGGACTCTCACCCCAGCGACCCGAGTTCAAATCCCGGTGGGACCAAAGAAAATATGTCATCATGGAAAAGGTGTTGGAGGCGGAGCTGGAGCTGTAGGCGGAGCTGAAGTCAGAGGCGGACCTGAAGTCAGAGGCAGATTTGGTGTGGCGCCGGAATTGGAAGCGGAGCTGAAGTCAGTGGCAGAGATGGTGTGGAACTGGAGTTGGAGGAGGAACTGTAGTCAGAGATGGAACTGAAGTTGAAGTCAGATGCAAAACTGGTGTGGAGCTGGAGTCAGAGGTGGAACTGAAGTCAGAAACTGGTGTGGAGCTGGCGGCGGAGTTGGAGGCGGAAGTGGGGCTGAAGTCAGAGGTAGAGCTGGTCAGGGTTGGAGGTGGAGCTGAAGTCGGAGACTGGTGTGGAGCTGAAGGCAGAGGCAGAGCAAGTCTGGAGCTGGAGGCAGAGTCAAAGGCGGAAGTGGGGCTGAAGTCAGAGGCAGAGCTGGAGGCGGTGCTAAAGTCAGAGGTGGAGCTGAAGTCAGAGGCAGAGCTGGTGGTGGAGTCAGAGAATGCTCCATTAAACCATATAGTGTACATTCCTTCCCTGCAACACTAGTGAAGTGTTAATGGTATAGTGGATAGTGCTCTGGACTCTCACCCCAGCGACCCGAGTTCAAATCCCGGTGGGACCAAAGAAAATATGTCATCATGGAAAAGGTGTTGGAGGCGGAGCTGGAGCTGTAGGCGGAGCTGAAGTCAGAGGCGGACCTGAAGGCAGAGCTGGTGTGGAGCTGAAGTCAGAGGTGGAGCTGAAGTCAGAGACTGGTGTGGAGCTGGAGTCAGAGGTAGAGCTGAAGTCAGGGTTGGAGGTGGAGCTGATGTCAGAGACTGGTGTGGAGCTGGAGGCGGAGCTGAAGGCAGAGGCAGAGCAGGTCTGGAGCTGGAGGCACAGTCAAAGGCCGAAGTGGGGCTGAAGTCAGAGGCAGAGCTGGAGGCGGAGCTGAAGTCAGAGGCAGAGCTGGAGCCGGTGCTGAAGTCAGAGGTGGAGCTGAAGTCAGAGGCAGAGCTGGTGGTGGAGTCAGAGAATGCTCCATTAAACCATATAGTGTACATTCCTTCCCTGCAACACTAGTGAAGTCTTCATGGTATAGTGGATAGTGCTCTGGACTCTCACCCCAGCGACCCGAGTTCAAATCCCGGCTGAAGTCAGAGGCAGAGATGGTGTAGAGCTGGAGTCAGAGGCAGAAATGAAGTCAGAGGTAGAGCTGGTGTGGAGCTGAAGTCAGAGGCGGAGATGAAGTTGGAGTCAGATGCAAAGCTGGTGTGGGGCTGGAGTCAGAGGTGGAGCTGAAGTCAGAGACTGGTGTGGAGCTGGAGTCAGAGGTAGAGCTGAAGTCAGGGTTGGAGGCGGAGCTGAAGGCAGAGGCAGAGCAGGTCTGGAGCTGGAGGCACAGTCAAAGGCCGAAGTGGGGCTGAAGTCAGAGGCAGAGCTGGAGGCGGAGCTGAAGTCAGAGGCAGAGCTGGAGCCGGTGCTGAAGTCAGAGGTGGAGCTGAAGTCAGAGGCAGAGCTGGTGGTGGAGTCAGAGAATGCTCCATTAAACCATATAGTGTACATTCCTTCCCTGCAACACTAGTGAAGTCTTCATGGTATAGTGGATAGTGCTCTGGACTCTCACCCCAGCGACCCGAGTTCAAATCCCGGCTGAAGTCAGAGGCAGAGATGGTGTAGAGCTGGAGTCAGAGGCAGAAATGAAGTCAGAGGTAGAGCTGGTGTGGAGCTGAAGTCAGAGGCGGAGATGAAGTTGGAGTCAGATGCAAAGCTGGTGTGGGGCTGGAGTCAGAGGTGGAGCTGAAGTCAGAGACTGGTGTGGAGCTGGAGTCAGAGGTAGAGCTGAAGTCAGGGTTGGAGGTGAAGCTGAAGTCAGAGACTGGTGTGGAGCTGGAGGCGGAGCTGAAGGCAGAGGCAGAGCAGGTCTGGAGCTGGAGGCACAGTCAAAGGCCGAAGTGGGGCTGAAGTCAGAGGCAGAGCTGGAGGCGGAGCTGAAGTCAGAGGCAGAGCTGGACGCAGTGCTGAAGTCAGAGGTGGAGCTGAAGTCAGAGGCAGAGCTGGTGGTGGAGTCAGAGAATGCTCCATTAAACCATATAGTGTACATTCCTTCCCTGCAACACTAGTGAAGTCTTCATGGTATAGTGGATAGTGCTCTGGACTCTCACCCCAGCGACCCGAGTTCAAATCCCGGCTGAAGTCAGAGGCAGAGATGGTGTAGAGCTGGAGTCAGAGGCAGAAATGAAGTCAGAGGTAGAGCTGGTGTGGAGCTGAAGTCAGAGGCGGAGATGAAGTAGGAGTCAGATGCAAAGCTGGTGTGGGGCTGGAGTTGGAGGCAGAGCTGGTGTGGAGCTGAAGTCAGAGGTGGAGCTGAAGTCAGAGACTGGTGTGGAGCTGGAGTCAGAGGTAGAGCTGAAGTCAGGGTTGGAGGTAGAGCTGATGTCAGAGACTGGTGTGGAGCTGGGGGCGGAGCTGAAGGCAGAGGCAGAGCAGGTCTGGAGCTGGAGGCAGAGTCAAAGGCGGAAGTGGGGCTGAAGTCAGAGGCAGAGCTGGAGGCGGAGCTGAAGTCAGAGGCAGAGCTGGAGGCGGTGCTGAAGTCAGAGGTGGAGCTGAAGTCAGAGGCAGAGCTGGTGGTGGAGTCAGAGAATGCTCCATTAAACCATATAGTGTACATTCCTTCCCTGCAACACTAGTGAAGTCTCCATGGTATAGTGGATAGTGCTCTGGACTCTCACCCCAGCGACCCGAGTTCAAATCCCGGCTGAAGTCAGAGGCAGAGATGGTGTAAAGCTGGAGTCAGAGGCAGAAATGAAGTCAGAGGTAGAGCTGGTGTGGAGCTGAAGTCAGAGGCGGAGATGAAGTAGGAGTCAGATGCAAAGCTGGTGTGGGGCTGGAGTTGGAGGCAGAGCTGGTGTGGGGCTGAAGTCAAAGGTGGAGCTGAAGTCAGAGACTGGTGTGGAGCTGGAGGCGGAGCTGAAGGCAGAGGCAGAGCAGGTCTGGAGCTGGAGGCAGAGTCAAAGGCGGAAGTGGGGCTGAAGTCAAAGGCAGAGCTGGAGGCGGAGCTGAAGTCAGAGGCAGAGCTGGAGGCGGTGCTGAAGTCAGATGCAGAGCTGGTGGTGGAGTCAGAGAATGCTCCATTAAACCATATAGTGAACATTCCTTCCGTGCAACACTAGTGAAGTGTTAATGGTATAGTGGATAGTGCTCTGGACTCTCACCCCAGCGACCCGAGTTCAAATCCCGGTGGGACCAAAGAAAATATGTCATCATGGAAAAGGTGTTGGAGGCGGAGCTGGAGCTGTAGGCGGAGCTGAAATCAGAGGCGGACCTGAAGTCAGAGGCAGATTTGGTGTGGCGCCGGAATTGGAAGCGGAGCTGAAGTCAGTGGCAGAGATGGTGTGGAACTGGAGTTGGAGGAGGAGCTGTAGTCAGAGATGGAACTGAAGTTGAAGTCAGTTGCAAAACTGGTGTGGAGCTGGAGTCAGAGGTGAAACTGAAGTCAGAAACTGGTGTGGAGCTGACGGCGGAGTTGGAGGCGGAAGTGGGGCTGAAGTCAGAGGTAGAGCTGAAGTCAGGGTTGGAGGTGGAGCTGAAGTCGGAGACTGGTGTGGAGCTGAAGGCGGAGCTGAAGGCAGAGGCAGAGCAAGTCTGGAGCTGGAGGCAGAGTCAAAGGCGGAAGTGGGGCTGAAGTCAGAGGCAGAGCTGGAGGCGGTGCTAAAGTCAGAGGTGGAGCTGAAGTCAGAGGCAGAGCTGGTGGTGGAGTCAGAGAATGCTCCATTAAACCATATAGTGTACATTCCTTCCCTGCAACACTAGTGAAGTGTTAATGGTATAGTGGATAGTGCTCTGGACTCTCACCCAAGCGACCCGAGTTCAAATCCCGGTGGGACCAAAGAAAATATGTCATCATGGAAAAGGTGTTGGAGGCGGAGCTGGAGCTGTAGGCGGAGCTGAAGTCAGAGGCGGACCTGAAGGCAGAGCTGGTGTGGAGCTGAAGTCAGAGGTGGAGCTGAAGTCAGAGACTGGTGTGGAGCTGGAGTCAGAGGTAGAGCTGAAGTCAGGGTTGGAGGTGGAGCTGATGTCAGAGACTGGTGTGGAGCTGGAGGCGGAGCTGAAGGCAGAGGCAGTGCAGGTCTGGAGCTGGAGGCAGAGTCAAAGGCGGAAGTGGGGCTGAAGTCAGAGGCAGAGCTGGAGGCGGAGCTGAAGTCAGAGGCAGAGCTGGAGGCGGTGCTGAAGTCAGATGCAGAGCTGGTGGTGGAGTCAGAGAATGCTCCATTAAACCATATAGTGTACATTCCTTCCCTGCAACACTAGTGAAGTCTTCATGGTATAGTGGATAGTGCTCTGGACTCTCACCCCAGCGACCCGAGTTCATATCCCGGTGGGACCAAAGAAAATATGTCATCATGGAAAAGGCGTTGGAGGCGGAGCTGGAGCTGTAGGCGGAGCTGAAGTCAGAGGCGGAGCTGAAGTCAGAGGCAGATTTGGTGTGGTGCCGAAATTGGAGGCGGAGCTGAAGTCAGTGGCAGAGATGGTGTGGAGCTGGAGTTGGAGGAGAAGCTGTAGTCAGAGATGGAACTGAAGTTGTGGTCAGATGCAGAACTGGTGTGGAGCTGGAGTCAGAGGCGGAGCTGAAGTCAGAAACTGGTGTGGAGCTGGCGGCGGAGATGGAGGCGGAAGTGGGGCGGAAGTCAGAGGCAGAGATGGTGTAGAGCTGGAGTCAGAGGCAGAAATGAAGTCAGAGGTAGAGCTGGTGTGGAACTGTAGTCAGAGGTGGAAATGAAGTTGGAGTCAGATGCAAATCTGGTGTGGGGCTGGAGTCAGAGGTGGAGCTGAAGTGAGACTGGTGTGGAGCTGGAGTCAGAGGTAGAGCTGAAGTCAGGGTTGGAGGTGGAGCTGAAGTCGGAGACTGGTGTGGAGCTGAAGGCAGAGGCAGAGCAGGTCTGGAGCTCGAGGCAGAGTCAAAGGCGGAAGTGGGGCTGAAGTCAGAGGCAGAGCTGGAGGCGGAGCTGAAGTCAGAGGCAGAGCTGGAGGCGGTGCTGAAGTCAGAGGTGGAGCTGAAGTCAGAGGCAGAGCTGGTGGTGGAGTCAGAGAATGCTCCATTAAACCATATAGTGTACATTCCTTCCCTGCAACACTAGTGAAGTCTTCATGGTATAGTGGATAGTGCTCTGGACTCTCACCCCAGCGACCCGAGTTCAAATCCCGGTGGGACCAAAGAAAATATGTCATCATGGAAAAGGTGTTGGAGGCGGAGCTGGAGCTGTAGGCGGAGCTGAAGTCAGAGGCGGACCTGAAGTCAGAGGCAGATTTGGTGTGGCGCCGGAATTGGAAGCGGAGCTGAAGTCAGTGGCAGAGATGGTGTGGAACTGGAGTTGGAGGAGGAGCTGTAGTCAGAGATGGAACTGAAGTTGAAGTCAGTTGCAAAACTGGTGTGGAGCTGGAGTCAGAGGTGGAACTGAAGTCAGAAACTGGTGTGGAGCTGACGGCGGAGTTGGAGGCGGAAGTGGGGCTGAAGTCAGAGGTAGAGCTGAAGTCAGGGTTGGAGGTGGAGCTGAAGTCGGAGACTGGTGTGGAGCTGAAGGCGGAGCTGAAGGCAGAGGCAGAGCAAGTCTGGAGCTGGAGGCAGAGTCAAAGGCGGAAGTGGGGCTGAAGTCAGAGGCAGAGCTGGAGGCGGTGCTAAAGTCAGAGGTGGAGCTGAAGTCAGAGGCAGAGCTGGTGGTGGAGTCAGAGAATGCTCCATTAAACCATATAGTGTACATTCCTTCCCTGCAACACTAGTGAAGTGTTAATGGTATAGTGGATAGTGCTCTGGACTCTCACCCAAGCGACCCGAGTTCAAATCCCGGTGGGACCAAAGAAAATATGTCATCATGGAAAAGGTGTTGGAGGCGGAGCTGGAGCTGTAGGCGGAGCTGAAGTCAGAGGCGGACCTGAAGGCAGAGCTGGTGTGGAGCTGAAGTCAGAGGTGGAGCTGAAGTCAGAGACTGGTGTGGAGCTGGAGTCAGAGGTAGAGCTGAAGTCAGGGTTGGAGGTGGAGCTGATGTCAGAGACTGGTGTGGAGCTGGAGGCGGAGCTGAAGGCAGAGGCAGTGCAGGTCTGGAGCTGGAGGCAGAGTCAAAGGCCGAAGTGGGGCTGAAGTCAGAGGCAGAGCTGGAGGCGGAGCTGAAGTCAGAGGCAGAGCTGGAGGCGGTGCTGAAGTCAGATGCAGAGCTGGTGGTGGAGTCAGAGAATGCTCCATTAAACCATATAGTGTACATTCCTTCCCTGCAACACTAGTGAAGTCTTCATGGTATAGTGGATAGTGCTCTGGACTCTCACCCCAGCGACCCGAGTTCATATCCCGGTGGGACCAAAGAAAATATGTCATCATGGAAAAGGCGTTGGAGGCGGAGCTGGAGCTGTAGGCGGAGCTGAAGTCAGAGGCGGAGCTGAAGTCAGAGGCAGATTTGGTGTGGTGCCGAAATTGGAGGCGGAGCTGAAGTCAGTGGCAGAGATGGTGTGGAGCTGGAGTTGGAGGAGAAGCTGTAGTCAGAGATGGAACTGAAGTTGTGGTCAGATGCAGAACTGGTGTGGAGCTGGAGTCAGAGGCGGAGCTGAAGTCAGAAACTGGTGTGGAGCTGGCGGCGGAGATGGAGGCGGAAGTGGGGCGGAAGTCAGAGGCAGAGATGGTGTAGAGCTGGAGTCAGAGGCAGAAATGAAGTCAGAGGTAGAGCTGGTGTGGAACTGTAGTCAGAGGTGGAAATGAAGTTGGAGTCAGATGCAAATCTGGTGTGGGGCTGGAGTCAGAGGTGGAGCTGAAGTGAGACTGGTGTGGAGCTGGAGTCAGAGGTAGAGCTGAAGTCAGGGTTGGAGGTGGAGCTGAAGTCGGAGACTGGTGTGGAGCTGAAGGCAGAGGCAGAGCAGGTCTGGAGCTCGAGGCAGAGTCAAAGGCGGAAGTGGGGCTGAAGTCAGAGGCAGAGCTGGAGGCGGAGCTGAAGTCAGAGGCAGAGCTGGAGGCGGTGCTGAAGTCAGAGGTGGAGCTGAAGTCAGAGGCAGAGCTGGTGGTGGAGTCAGAGAATGCTCCATTAAACCATATAGTGTACATTCCTTCCCTGCAACACTAGTGAAGTCTTCATGGTATAGTGGATAGTGCTCTGGACTCTCACCCCAGCGACCCGAGTTCAAATCCCGGTGGGACCAAAGAAAATATGTCATCATGGAAAAGGTGTTGGAGGCGGAGCTGGAGCTGTAGGCGGAGCTGAAGTCAGAGGCGGACCTGAAGTCAGAGGCAGATTTGGTGTGGCGCCGGAATTGGAAGCGGAGCTGAAGTCAGTGGCAGAGATGGTGTGGAACTGGAGTTGGAGGAGGAGCTGTAGTCAGAGATGGAACTGAAGTTGAAGTCAGATGCAAAACTGGTGTGGAGCTGGAGTCAGAAGGGGAGCTGAAGTCAGAGACTGGTGTGGAGCTGGAGGCGGAGCTGAAGGCAGAGGCAGAGCAGGTCTGGAGCTGGAGGCACAGTCAAAGGCGGAAGTGGGGCTGAAGTCAGAGGCAGAGCTGGAGGCGGAGCTGAAGTCAGAGGCAGAGTTGGGGGCGGTGCTGAAGCCAGAGGTGCAGCTCAAGTCAGAGGCAGAGCTGGTGGTGGAGTCAGAGAATGCTCCATTAAACCATATAGTGTACATTCCTTCCCTGCAACACTAGTGAAGACTTCATGGTATAGTGGATAATGCTCTGGACTCTCACCCCAGCGACCCGAGTTCAAATCCCGGCTGAAGTCAGAGGCAGAGATGGTGTAGAGCTGGAGTCAGAGGCAGAAATGAAGTCAGAGGTAGAGCTGGTGTGGAGCTGAAGTCAGAGGCGGAGATGAAGTAGGAGTCAGATGCAAAGCTGGTGTGGGGCTGGAGTTGGAGGCAGAGCTGGTGTGGAGCTGAAGTCAGAGACTGGTGTGGAGCTGGAGTCAGAGGTAGAGCTGAAGTCAGGGTTGGAGGTGGAGCTGATGTCAGAGACTGGTGTGGAGCTGGAGGCGGAGCTGAAGGCAGAGGCAGAGCAGGTCTGGAGCTGGAGGCAGAGTCAAAGGCGGAAGTGGGGCTGAAGTCAGAGGCAGAGCTGGAGGCGGAGCTGAAGTCAGAGGCAGAGCTGGAGGCGGTGCTGAAGTCAGAGGTGGAGCTGAAGTCAGAGGCAGAGCTGGTGGTGGAGTCAGAGAATGCTCCATTAAACCATATAGTGTACATTCCTTCCCTGCAACACTAGTGAAGTCTTCATGGTATAGTGGATAGTGCTCTGGACTCTCACCCCAGCGACCCGAGTTCAAATCCCGGTGGGACCAAAGAAAATATGTCATCATGGAAAAGGCGTTGGTGGCGGAGCTGGAGCTGTAGGCGGAGCTGAAGTCAGAGGCGGAGCTGAAGTCAGAGGCAGATTTGGTGTGGTGCCGAAATTGGAGGCGGAGCTGAAGTCAGTGGCAGAGATGGTGTGGAGCTGGAGTTGGAGGAGAAGCTGTAGTCAGAGATGGAACTGAAGTTGTGGTCAGATGCAGAACTGGTGTGGAGCTGGAGTCAGAGGCGGAGCTGAAGTCAGAAACTGGTGTGGAGCTGGCGGCGGAGATGGAGGCGGAAGTGAGGCGGAAGTCAGAGGCAGAGATGGTGTAGAGCTGGAGTCAGAGGCAGGAATGAAGTCAGAGGTAGAGCTGGTGTGGAACTGTAGTCAGAGGCGGAAATGAAGTTGAAGTCAGTTGCAAATCTGGTGTGGGGCTGGAGTCAGAGGTGGAGCTGAAGTGAGACTGGTGTGGAGCTGGAGTCAGAGGTAGAGCTGAAGTCAGGGTTGGAGGTGGAGCTGAAGTCGGAGACTGGTGTGGAGCTGAAGGCAGAGGCAGAGCAGGTCTGGAGCTCGAGGCAGAGTCAAAGGCGGAAGTGGGGCTGAAGTCAGAGGCAGAGCTGGAGGCGGAGCTGAAGTCAGAGGCAGAGCTGGAGGCGGTGCTGAAGTCAGAGGTGGAGCTGAAGTCAGAGGCAGAGCTGGTGGTGGAGTCAGAGAATGCTCCATTAAACCATATAGTGTACATTCCTTCCCTGCAACACTAGTGAAGTCTTCATGGTATAGTGGATAGTGCTCTGGACTCTCACCCCAGCGACCCGAGTTCAAATCCCGGTGGGACCAAAGAAAATATGTCATCATGGAAAAGGTGTTGGAGGCGGAGCTGGAGCTGTAGGCGGAGTTGAAGTCAGAGGCGGACCTGAAGTCAGAGGCAGATTTGGTGTGGTGCCGAAATTGAAGGCGGAGCTGAAGTCAGTGGCAGAGATGGTGTGGAGCTGGAGTTGGAGGAGAAGCTGTAGTCAGAGATGGAACTGAAGTTGTGGTCAGATGCAGAACTGGTGTGGAGCTGGAGTCAGAGGCGGAGCTGAAGTCAGAAACTGGTGTGGAGCTGGCGGCGGAGTTGGAGGCGGAAGTGGGGCTGAAGTCAGAGGCAGAGATGGTGTAGAGCTGGAGTCAGAGGCAGAAATGAAGTCAGAGGTAGAGCTGGTGTGGAGCTGAAGTCAGAGGCGGAGATGAAGTTAGAGTCAGATGCAAACCTGGTGTGGGGCTGGAGTTGGAGGCAGAGCTGGAGTCAGAGGTGGAGCTGAAGTGAGACTGGTGTGGAGCTGGAGTCAGAGGTAAAGTTGAAGTCAGGGTTGGAGGTGGAGCTGAAGTCAGAGACTGGTGTGGAGCTGGAGGCGGAGCTGAAGGCAGAGGCAGAGCAGGTCTGGAGCTGTAGGCACAGTCAAAGGCGGAAGTGGGGCTGAAGTCAGAGGCAGAGCTGGAGGCGGAGCTGAAGTCAGAGGCAGAGCTGGAGGCGGTGCTGAAGTCAGAGGTGGAGCTGAAGTCAGAGGCAGAGCTGGTGGTGGAGTCAGAAAATGCTCCATTAAACCATATAGTGTACATTCCTTCCCTGCAACACTAGTGAAGTCTTCATGGTATAGTGGATAGTGCTCTGGACTCTCACCCCAGCAGTTCAAATCCCGGCTGAAGTCAGAGGCAGAGATGGTGTAGAGCTGGAGTCAGAAGCAGAAATGAAGTCAGAGGTAGAGCTGGTGTGGAGCTGAAGTCAGAGGCGGAGATGAAGTAGGAGTCAGATGCAAAGCTGGTGTGGGGCTGGAGTTGGAGGCAGAGCTGGTGTGGAGCTGAAGTCAGAGGTGGAGCTGAAGTCAGAGGTGGAGCTGAAGTCAGAGGCAGAGCTGGTGGTGGAGTCAGAGAATGCTCCATTAAACCATATAGTGTACATTCCTTCCCTGCAACACTAGTAAAGTCTTCATGGTATAGTGGATAGTGCTCTGGACTCTCACCCCAGCGACCCGAGTTCAAATCCCGGTGGGACCAAAGAAAATATGTCATCATGGAAAAGGTGTTGGAGGCGGAGCTGGAGCTGTAGGCGGAGCTGAAGTCAGAGGCAGATTTGGTGTGGCGCCGGAATTGGAAGCGGAGCTGAAGTCAGTGGCAGAGATGGTGTGGAACTGGAGTTGGAGGAGGAGCTGTAGTGTGGGATGGAACTGAAGTTGAAGTCAGATGCAGAACTGGTGTGGAGCTGGAGTCAGAGGCAGAGCTGGTGGTGGAGTCAGAGAATGCTCCATTAAACCATATAGTGTACATTCCTTCCCTGCAACACTAGTGAAGTCTTCATGGTATAGTGGATAGTGCTCTGGACTCTCACCCCAGCGACCCGAGTTCAAATCCCGGTGGGACCAAAGAAAATATGTCATCATGGAAAAGGCGTTGGTGGCGGAGCTGGAGCTGTAGGCGGAGCTGAAGTCAGAGGCGGAGCTGAAGTCAGAGGCAGATTTGGTGTGGTGCCGAAATTGGAGGCGGAGCTGAAGTCAGTGGCAGAGATGGTGTGGAGCTGGAGTTGGAGGAGAAGCTGTAGTCAGAGATGGAACTGAAGTTGTGGTCAGATGCAGAACTGGTGTGGAGCTGGAGTCAGAGGCGGAGCTGAAGTCAGAAACTGTTGTGGAGCTGGCGGCGAAGATGGAGGCGGAAGTGGGGCTGAAGTCAGAGGCAGAGATGGTGTAGAGCTGGAGTCAGAGGCAGAAATGAAGTCAGAGGTAGAGCTGGTGTGGAACTGTAGTCAGAGGCGGAAATGAAGTTGGAGTCAGATGCAAATCTGGTTTGGGGCTGGAGTCAGAGGTGGAGCTGAAGTGAGACTGGTGTGGAGCTGGAGTCAGAGGTGGAGCTGAAGTCGGAGACTGGTGTGGAGCTGAAGGCAGAGGCAGATTTGGTGTGGCGCCGGAATTGGAAGCGGAGCTGAAGTCAGTGGCAGAGATGGTGTGAAACTGGAGTTGGAGGAGGAGCTGTAGTCAGAGATGGAACTGAAGTTGAAGTCAGATGCAAAACTGGTGTGGAGCTGGAGTCAGAAGGGGAGCTGAAGTCAGAAACTGGTGTGGAGCTGGCGGCGGAGTTGGAGGCGGAAGTGGGGCTGAAGTCAGAGGCAGAGATGGTGTAGAGCTGGAGTCAGAGGCAGAAATGAAGTCAGAGGTAGAGCTGGTGTGGAGCTGAAGTCAGAGGCGGAAATGAAGTTGGAGTCAGATGCAAATCTGGTGTGGGGCTGGAGTCAGAGGTGGAGCTGAAGTGAGACTGGTGTGGAGCTGGAGTCAGAGGTAGAGCTGAAGTCAGGGTTGGAGGTGGAGCTGAAGTCGGAGACTGGTGTGGAGCTGGAGGTGGAGCTGAAGGCAGAGGCAGAGCAAATCTGGAGCTGGAGGCAGAGTCAAAAGCGGAAGTGGGGCTGAAGTCAGAGGCAGAGCTGGAGGCGGTGCTGAAGTCAGAGGTGGAGCTGAAGTCAGAGGCAGAGCTGGTGGTGGAGTCAGAGAATGCTCCATTAAACCATATAGTGTACATTCCTTCCCTGCAACACTAGTGAAGTCTTCATGGTATAGTGGATAGTGCTCTGGACTCTCACCCCAGCGACCCGACTTCAAATCCCGGTGGGACCAAAGAAAATATGTCATCATGGAAAAGGCGTTGGTGGCGGAGCTGGAGCTGTAGGCGGAGTTGAAGTCAGAGGCGGACCTGAAGTCAGAGGCAGATTTGGTGTGGTGCCGAAATTGAAGGCAGAGCTGAAGTCAGTGGCAGAGATGGTGTGGAGCTGGAGTTGGAGGAGAAGCTGTAGTCAGAGATGGAACTGAAGTTGTGGTCAAATGCAGAACTGGTGTGGAGCTGGAGTCAGAGGCGGAGCTGAAGTCAGAAACTGGTGTGGAGCTGGCGGCGGAGTTGGAGGCGGAAGTGGGGCTGAAGTCAGAGGCAGAGATGGTGTAGAGCTGGAGTCAGAGGCAGAAATGAAGTCAGAGGTAGAGCTGGTGTGGAGCTGAAGTTGGAGGCAGAGCTGGTGTGGAGCGGGAGTCAGAGGTGGAGCTGAAGTGAGACTGGTGTGGAGCTGGAGTCAGAGGTAAAGTTGAAGTCAGGGTTGGAGGTGGAGCTGAAGTCAGAGACTGGTGTGGAGCTGGAGGCGGAGCTGAAGGCAGAGGCAGAGCAGGTCTGGAGCTGTAGGCACAGTCAAAGGCGGAAGTGGGGCTGAAGTCAGAGGCAGAGCTGGAGGCGGAGCTGAAGTCAGAGGCAGAGCTGGAGGCGGTGCTGAAGTCAGAGGTGGAGCTGAAGTCAGAGGCAGAGCTGGTGGTGGAGTCAGAGAATGCTCCATTAAACCATATAGTGTACATTCCTTCCCTGCAACACTAGTGAAGTCTTCATGGTATAGTGGATAGTGCTCTGGACTCTCACCCCAGCAGTTCAAATCCCGGCTGAAGTCAGAGGCAGAGATGGTGTAGAGCTGTAGTCAGAAGCAGAAATGAAGTCAGAGGTAGAGCTGGTGTGGAGCTGAAGTCAGAGGCGGAGATGAAGTAGGAGTCAGATGCAAAGCTGGTGTGGGGCTGGAGTTGGAGGCAGAGCTGGTGTGGAGCTGAAGTCAGAGGTGGAGCTGAAGTCAGAGGCAGAGCTGGTGGTGGAGTCAGAGAATGCTCCATTAAACCATATAGTGTATATTCCTTCCCTGCAACACTAGTAAAGTCTTCATGGTATAGTGGATAGTGCTCTGGACTCTCACCCCAGCGACCCGAGTTCAAATCTCGGTGGGACCAAAGAAAATATGTCATCATGGAAAAGGCGTTGGTGGCGGAGCTGGAGCTGTAGGCGGAGCTGAAGTCAGAGGCGGAGCTGAAGTCAGAGGCAGATTTGGTGTGGTGCCGAAATTGGAGGCGGAGCTGAAGTCAGTGGCAGAGATGGTGTGGAGCTGGAGTTGGAGGAGAAGCTGTAGTCAGAGATGGAACTGAAGTTGTGGTCAGATGCAGAACTGGTGTGGAGCTGGAGTCAGAGGCGGAGCTGAAGTCAGAAACTGGTGTGGAGCTGGCGGCGGAGTTGGAGGCGGAAGTGGGGCTGAACTCAGAGGCAGAGATGGTGTAGAGCTGGAGTCAGAGGCAGAAATGAAGTCAGAGGTAGAGCTGGTGTGGAGCTGAAGTCAGAGGCGGAGATGAAGTAGGAGTCAGATGCAAAGCTGGTGTGGGGCTGGAGTTGGAGGCAGAGCTGTTGTGGAGCTGAAGTCAGAGGTGGAGCTGAAGTCAGAGACTGGTGTGGAGCTGGAGTCAGAGGTAGAGCTGAAGTCAGGGTTGGAGGTGGAGCTGATGTCAGAGACTGGTGTGGAGCTGGAGGCGGAGCTGAAGGCAGAGGCAGAGCAGGTCTGGAGCTGGAGGCAGAGTCAAAGGCGGAAGTGGGGCTGAAGTCAGAGGCAGAGCTGGAGGCGGAGCTGAAGTCAGAGGCAGAGCTGGAGGCGGTGCTGAAGTCAGAGGTGGAGCTGAAGTCAGAGGCAGAGCTGGTGGTGGAGTCAGAGAATGCTCCATTAAACCATATAGTGTACATTCCTTCCCTGCAACACTAGTGAAGTGTTAATGGTATAGTGGATAGTGCTCTGGACTCTCACCCCAGCGACCCGAGTTCAAATCCCGGTGGGACCAAAGAAAATATGTCATCATGGAAAAGGTGTTGGAGGCGGAGCTGGAGCTGTAGGCGGAGCTGAAGTCAGAGGCCGACCTGAAGTCAGAGGCAGATTTGGTGTGGCGCCGGAATTGGAAGCGGAGCTGAAGTCAGTGGCAGAGATGGTGTGGAACTGGAGTTGGAGGAGAAGCTGTAGTGTGAGATGGAACTGAAGTTGAAGTCAGATGCAGAACTGGTGTGGAGCTGGAGTCAGAGGTGGAGCTGAAGTCAGAAACTGGTGTGGAGCTGGCGGCGGAGTTGAAGGCGGAAGTGGGGCTGAAGTCAGAGGCAGAGATGGTGTAGAGCTGGAGTCAGAGGCAGAAATGAAGTCAGAGGTAGAGCTGGTGTGGAACTGTAGTCAGAGGCGGAGATGAAGTTGGAGTCAGATGCAAATCTGGTGTGGGGCTGGAGTCAGAGGTGGAGCTGAAGTGAGACTGGTGTGGAGCTGGAGTCAGAGGTAGAGCTGAAGTCAGGATTGGAGGTGGAGCTGAAGTCGGAGACTGGTGTGGAGCTGGAGGCGGAGCTGAAGGCAGACGCAGAGCAAGTCTGGAGCTGGTGGCAGAGTCAAAGGCGGAAGTGGGGCTGAAGTCAGAGGCAGAGCTGGAGGCAGTGCTGAAGTCAGAGGTGGAGCTGAAGTCAGAGGCAGAGCTGGTGGTGGAGTCAGAGAATGCTCCATTAAACCATATAGTGTACATTCCTTCCCTGCAACACTAGTGAAGTCTTCATGGTATAGTGGATAGTGCTCTGGACTCTCACCCCAGCGACCCGAGTTCAAATCCCGGTGGGACCAAAGAAAATATGTCATCATGGAAAAGGCGTTGGTGGCGGAGCTGGAGCTAAAGGAGAAGCTGTAGTCAGAGATGGAACTGAAGTTGTGGTCAGATGCAGAACTGGTGTGGAGCTGGAGTCAGAGGCGGAGCTGAAGTCAGAAACTGGTGTGGAGCTGGCGGCGGAGTTGGAGGCGGAAGTGGGGCTGAACTCAGAGGCAGAGATGGTGTAGAGCTGGAGTCAGAGGCAGAAATGAAGTCAGAGGTAGAGCTGGTGTGGAACTGTAGTCAGAGGCGGAAATGAAGTTGGAGTCAGATGCAAATCTGGTGTGGGGCTGGAGTCAGAGGTGGAGCTGAAGTGAGACTGGTGTGGAGCTGGAGTCAGAGGTAGAGCTGAAGTCAGGGTTGGAGGTGGAGCTGAAGTCGGAGACTGGTGTGGAGCTGGAGGTGGAGCTGAAGGCAGAGGCAGAGCAAATCTGGAGCTGGAGGCAGAGTCAAAAGCGGAAGTGGGGCTGAAGTCAGAGGCAGAGCTGGAGGCGGTGCTGAAGTCAGAGGTGGAGCTGAAGTCAGAGGCAGAGCTGGTGGTGGAGTCAGAGAATGCTCCATTAAACCATATAGTGTACATTCCTTCCCTGCAACACTAGTGAAGTCTTCATGGTATAGTGGATAGTGCTCTGGACTCTCACCCCAGCGACCCGAGTTCAAATCCCGGTGGGACCAAAGAAAATATGTCATCATGGAAAAGGCGTTGGTGGCGGAGCTGGAGCTGTAGGCGGAGTTGAAGTCAGAGGCGGACCTGAAGTCAGAGGCAGATTTGGTGTGGTGCCGAAATTGAAGGCAGAGCTGAAGTCAGTGGCAGAGATGGTGTGGAGCTGGAGTTGGAGGAGAAGCTGTAGTCAGAGATGGAACTGAAGTTGTGGTCAGATGCAGAACTGGTGTGGAGCTGGAGTCAGAGGCGGAGCTGAAGTCAGAAACTGGTGTGGAGCTGGCGGCGGAGTTGGAGGCGGAAGTGGGGCTGAAGTCAGAGGCAGAGATGGTGTAGAGCTGGAGTCAGAGGCAGAAATGAAGTCAGAGGTAGAGCTGGTGTGGAGCTGAAGTTGGAGGCAGAGCTGGTGTGGAGCGGGAGTCAGAGGTGGAGCTGAAGTGAGACTGGTGTGGAGCTGGAGTCAGAGGTAAAGTTGAAGTCAGGGTTGGAGGTGGAGCTGAAGTCAGAGACTGGTGTGGAGCTGGAGGCGGAGCTGAAGGCAGAGGCAGAGCAGGTCTGGAGCTGTAGGCACAGTCAAAGGCGGAAGTGGGGCTGAAGTCAGAGGCAGAGCTGGAGGCGGAGCTGAAGTCAGAGGCAGAGCTGGAGGCGGTGCTGAAGTCAGAGGTGGAGCTGAAGTCAGAGGCAGAGCTGGTGGTGGAGTCAGAGAATGCTCCATTAAACCATATAGTGTACATTCCTTCCCAGCAACACTAGTGAAGTCTTCATGGTATAGTGGATAGTGCTCTGGACTCTCACCCCAGCAGTTCAAATCCCGGCTGAAGTCAGAGGCAGAGATGGTGTAGAGCTGTAGTCAGAAGCAGAAATGAAGTCAGAGGTAGAGCTGGTGTGGAGCTGAAGTCAGAGGCGGAGATGAAGTAGGAGTCAGATGCAAAGCTGGTGTGGGGCTGGAGTTGGAGGCAGAGCTGGTGTGGAGCTGAAGTCAGAGGTGGAGCTGAAGTCAGAGGCAGAGCTGGTGGTGGAGTCAGAGAATGCTCCATTAAACCATATAGTGTATATTCCTTCCCTGCAACACTAGTAAAGTCTTCATGGTATAGTGGATAGTGCTCTGGACTCTCACCCCAGCGACCCGAGTTCAAATCTCGGTGGGACCAAAGAAAATATGTCATCATGGAAAAGGCGTTGGTGGCGGAGCTGGAGCTGTAGGCGGAGCTGAAGTCAGAGGCGGAGCTGAAGTCAGAGGCAGATTTGGTGTGGTGCCGAAATTGGAGGCGGAGCTGAAGTCAGTGGCAGAGATGGTGTGGAGCTGGAGTTGGAGGAGAAGCTGTAGTCAGAGATGGAACTGAAGTTGTGGTCAGATGCAGAACTGGTGTGGAGCTGGAGTGAGAGGCGGAGCTGAAGTCAGAAACTGGTGTGGAGCTGGCGGCGGAGTTGGAGGCGGAAGTGGGGCTGAACTCAGAGGCAGAGATGGTGTAGAGCTGGAGTCAGAGGCAGAAATGAAGTCAGAGGTAGAGCTGGTGTGGAGCTGAAGTCAGAGGCGGAGATGAAGTAGGAGTCAGATGCAAAGCTGGTGTGGGGCTGGAGTTGGAGGCAGAGCTGTTGTGGAGCTGAAGTCAGAGGTGGAGCTGAAGTCAGAGACTGGTGTGGAGCTGGAGTCAGAGGTAGAGCTGAAGTCAGGGTTGGAGGTGGAGCTGATGTCAGAGACTGGTGTGGAGCTGGAGGCGGAGCTGAAGGCAGAGGCAGAGCAGGTCTGGAGCTGGAGGCAGAGTCAAAGGCGGAAGTGGGGCTGAAGTCAGAGGCAGAGCTGGAGGCGGAGCTGAAGTCAGAGGCAGAGCTGGAGGCGGTGCTGAAGTCAGAGGTGGAGCTGAAGTCAGAGGCAGAGCTGGTGGTGGAGTCAGAGAATGCTCCATTAAACCATATAGTGTACATTCCTTCCCTGCAACACTAGTGAAGTGTTAATGGTATAGTGGATAGTGCTCTGGACTCTCACCCCAGCGACCCGAGTTCAAATCCCGGTGGGACCAAAGAAAATATGTCATCATGGAAAAGGTGTTGGAGGCGGAGCTGGAGCTGTAGGCGGAGCTGAAGTCAGAGGCCGACCTGAAGTCAGAGGCAGATTTGGTGTGGCGCCGGAATTGGAAGCGGAGCTGAAGTCAGTGGCAGAGATGGTGTGGAACTGGAGTTGGAGGAGAAGCTGTAGTGTGAGATGGAACTGAAGTTGAAGTCAGATGCAGAACTGGTGTGGAGCTGGAGTCAGAGGTGGAGCTGAAGTCAGAAACTGGTGTGGAGCTGGCGGCGGAGTTGAAGGCGGAAGTGGGGCTGAAGTCAGAGGCAGAGATGGTGTAGAGCTGGAGTCAGAGGCAGAAATGAAGTCAGAGGTAGAGCTGGTGTGGAACTGTAGTCAGAGGCGGAGATGAAGTTGGAGTCAGATGCAAATCTGGTGTGGGGCTGGAGTCAGAGGTGGAGCTGAAGTGAGACTGGTGTGGAGCTGGAGTCAGAGGTAGAGCTGAAGTCAGGATTGGAGGTGGAGCTGAAGTCGGAGACTGGTGTGGAGCTGGAGGCGGAGCTGAAGGCAGACGCAGAGCAAGTCTGGAGCTGGTGGCAGAGTCAAAGGCGGAAGTGGGGCTGAAGTCAGAGGCAGAGCTGGAGGCAGTGCTGAAGTCAGAGGTGGAGCTGAAGTCAGAGGCAGAGCTGGTGGTGGAGTCAGAGAATGCTCCATTAAACCATATAGTGTACATTCCTTCCCTGCAACACTAGTGAAGTCTTCATGGTATAGTGGATAGTGCTCTGGACTCTCACCCCAGCGACCCGAGTTCAAATCCCGGTGGGACCAAAGAAAATATGTCATCATGGAAAAGGCGTTGGTGGCGGAGCTGGAGCTAAAGGAGAAGCTGTAGTCAGAGATGGAACTGAAGTTGTGGTCAGATGCAGAACTGGTGTGGAGCTGGAGTCAGAGGCGGAGCTGAAGTCAGAAACTGGTGTGGAGCTGGCGGCGGAGTTGGAGGCGGAAGTGGGGCTGAACTCAGAGGCAGAGATGGTGTAGAGCTGGAGTCAGAGGCAGAAATGAAGTCAGAGGTAGAGCTGGTGTGGAACTGTAGTCAGAGGCGGAAATGAAGTTGGAGTCAGATGCAAATCTGGTGTGGGGCTGGAGTCAGAGGTGGAGCTGAAGTGAGACTGGTGTGGAGCTGGAGTCAGAGGTAGAGCTGAAGTCAGGGTTGGAGGTGGAGCTGAAGTCGGAGACTGGTGTGGAGCTGGAGGTGGAGCTGAAGGCAGAGGCAGAGCAAATCTGGAGCTGGAGGCAGAGTCAAAAGCGGAAGTGGGGCTGAAGTCAGAGGCAGAGCTGGAGGCGGTGCTGAAGTCAGAGGTGGAGCTGAAGTCAGAGGCAGAGCTGGTGGTGGAGTCAGAGAATGCTCCATTAAACCATATAGTGTACATTCCTTCCCTGCAACACTAGTGAAGTCTTCATGGTATAGTGGATAGTGCTCTGGACTCTCACCCCAGCGACCCGAGTTCAAATCCCGGTGGGACCAAAGAAAATATGTCATCATGGAAAAGGCGTTGGTGGCGGAGCTGGAGCTGTAGGCGGAGTTGAAGTCAGAGGCGGACCTGAAGTCAGAGGCAGATTTGGTGTGGTGCCGAAATTGAAGGCAGAGCTGAAGTCAGTGGCAGAGATGGTGTGGAGCTGGAGTTGGAGGAGAAGCTGTAGTCAGAGATGGAACTGAAGTTGTGGTCAGATGCAGAACTGGTGTGGAGCTGGAGTCAGAGGCGGAGCTGAAGTCAGAAACTGGTGTGGAGCTGGCGGCGGAGTTGGAGGCGGAAGTGGGGCTGAAGTCAGAGGCAGAGATGGTGTAGAGCTGGAGTCAGAGGCAGAAATGAAGTCAGAGGTAGAGCTGGTGTGGAACTGAAGTTGGAGGCAGAGCTGGTGTGGAGCGGGAGTCAGAGGTGGAGCTGAAGTGAGACTGGTGTGGAGCTGGAGTCAGAGGTAAAGTTGAAGTCAGGGTTGGAGGTGGAGCTGAAGTCAGAGACTGGTGTGGAGCTGGAGGCGGAGCTGAAGGCAGAGGCAGAGCAGGTCTGGAGCTGTAGGCACAGTCAAAGGCGGAAGTGGGGCTGAAGTCAGAGGCAGAGCTGGAGGCGGAGCTGAAGTCAGAGGCAGAGCTGGAGGCGGTGCTGAAGTCAGAGGTGGAGCTGAAGTCAGAGGCAGAGCTGGTGGTGGAGTCAGAGAATGCTCCATTAAACCATATAGTGTACATTCCTTCCCTGCAACACTAGTGAAGTCTTCATGGTATAGTGGATAGTGCTCTGGACTCTCACCCCAGCAGTTCAAATCCCGGCTGAAGTCAGAGGCAGAGATGGTGTAGAGCTGTAGTCAGAAGCAGAAATGAAGTCAGAGGTAGAGCTGGTGTGGAGCTGAAGTCAGAGGCGGAGATGAAGTAGGAGTCAGATGCAAAGCTGGTGTGGGGCTGGAGTTGGAGGCAGAGCTGGTGTGGAGCTGAAGTCAGAGGTGGAGCTGAAGTCAGAGGCAGAGCTGGTGGTGGAGTCAGAGAATGCTCCATTAAACCATATAGTGTATATTCCTTCCCTGCAACACTAGTAAAGTCTTCATGGTATAGTGGATAGTGCTCTGGACTCTCACCCCAGCGACCCGAGTTCAAATCTCGGTGGGACCAAAGAAAATATGTCATCATGGAAAAGGCGTTGGTGGCGGAGCTGGAGCTGTAGGCGGAGCTGAAGTCAGAGGCGGAGCTGAAGTCAGAGGCAGATTTGGTGTGGTGCCGAAATTGGAGGCGGAGCTGAAGTCAGTGGCAGAGATGGTGTGGAGCTGGAGTTGGAGGAGAAGCTGTAGTCAGAGATGGAACTGAAGTTGTGGTCAGATGCAGAACTGGTGTGGAGCTGGAGTCAGAGGCGGAGCTGAAGTCAGAAACTGGTGTGGAGCTGGCGGCGGAGTTGGAGGCGGAAGTGGGGCTGAACTCAGAGGCAGAGATGGTGTAGAGCTGGAGTCAGAGGCAGAAATGAAGTCAGAGGTAGAGCTGGTGTGGAGCTGAAGTCAGAGGCGGAGATGAAGTAGGAGTCAGATGCAAAGCTGGTGTGGGGCTGGAGTTGGAGGCAGAGCTGTTGTGGAGCTGAAGTCAGAGGTGGAGCTGAAGTCAGAGACTGGTGTGGAGCTGGAGTCAGAGGTAGAGCTGAAGTCAGGGTTGGAGGTGGAGCTGATGTCAGAGACTGGTGTGGAGCTGGAGGCGGAGCTGAAGGCAGAGGCAGAGCAGGTCTGGAGCTGGAGGCAGAGTCAAAGGCGGAAGTGGGGCTGAAGTCAGAGGCAGAGCTGGAGGCGGAGCTGAAGTCAGAGGCAGAGCTGGAGGCGGTGCTGAAGTCAGAGGTGGAGCTGAAGTCAGAGGCAGAGCTGGTGGTGGAGTCAGAGAATGCTCCATTAAACCATATAGTGTACATTCCTTCCCTGCAACACTAGTGAAGTGTTAATGGTATAGTGGATAGTGCTCTGGACTCTCACCCCAGCGACCCGAGTTCAAATCCCGGTGGGACCAAAGAAAATATGTCATCATGGAAAAGGTGTTGGAGGCGGAGCTGGAGCTGTAGGCGGAGCTGAAGTCAGAGGCCGACCTGAAGTCAGAGGCAGATTTGGTGTGGCGCCGGAATTGGAAGCGGAGCTGAAGTCAGTGGCAGAGATGGTGTGGAACTGGAGTTGGAGGAGAAGCTGTAGTGTGGGATGGAACTGAAGTTGAAGTCAGATGCAGAACTGGTGTGGAGCTGGAGTCAGAGGTGGAGCTGAAGTCAGAAACTGGTGTGGAGCTGGCGGCGGAGTTGAAGGCGGAAGTGGGGCTGAAGTCAGAGGCAGAGATGGTGTAGAGCTGGAGTCAGAGGCAGAAATGAAGTCAGAGGTAGAGCTGGTGTGGAACTGTAGTCAGAGGCGGAGATGAAGTTGGAGTCAGATGCAAATCTGGTGTGGGGCTGGAGTCAGAGGTGGAGCTGAAGTGAGACTGGTGTGGAGCTGGAGTCAGAGGTAGAGCTGAAGTCAGGATTGGAGGTGGAGCTGAAGTCGGAGACTGGTGTGGAGCTGGAGGCGGAGCTGAAGGCAGACGCAGAGCAAGTCTGGAGCTGGTGGCAGAGTCAAAGGCGGAAGTGGGGCTGAAGTCAGAGGCAGAGCTGGAGGCAGTGCTGAAGTCAGAGGTGGAGCTGAAGTCAGAGGCAGAGCTGGTGGTGGAGTCAGAGAATGCTCCATTAAACCATATAGTGTACATTCCTTCCCTGCAACACTAGTGAAGTCTTCATGGTATAGTGGATAGTGCTCTGGACTCTCACCCCAGCGACCCGAGTTCAAATCCCGGTGGGACCAAAGAAAATATGTCATCATGGAAAAGGCGTTGGTGGCGGAGCTGGAGCTAAAGGAGAAGCTGTAGTCAGAGATGGAACTGAAGTTGTGGTCAGATGCAGAACTGGTGTGGAGCTGGAGTCAGAGGCGGAGCTGAAGTCAGAAACTGGTGTGGAGCTGGCGGCGGAGTTGGAGGCGGAAGTGGGGCTGAACTCAGAGGCAGAGATGGTGTAGAGCTGGAGTCAGAGGCAGAAATGAAGTCAGAGGTAGAGCTGGTGTGGAACTGTAGTCAGAGGCGGAGATGAAGTTGGAGTCAGATGCAAATCTGGTGTGGGGCTGGAGTCAGAGGTGGAGCTGAAGTGAGACTGGTGTGGAGCTGGAGTCAGAGGTGGAGCTGAAGTCGGAGACTGGTGTGGAGATGAAGGCAGAGGCAGAGCAGGTCTGGAGCTGTAGGCACAGTCAAAGGCGGAAGTGGGGCTGAAGTCAGAGGCAGAGCTGGAGGCGGGGCTGAAGTCAGAGGCAGAGCTGGACGCGGTGCTGAAGTCAGAGGTGGAGCTGAAGTCAGAGGCAGAGCTGGTGGTGGAGTCAGAGAATGCTCCATTAAACCATATAGTGTACATTCCCTCCCTGCAACACTAGTAAAGTCTTCATGGTATAGTGGATAGTGCTCTGGACTCTCACCCCAGCGACCCGAGTTCAAATCCCGGTGGGACCAAAGAAAATATGTCATCATGGAAAAGGCGTTGGTGGCGGAGCTGGAGCTGTAGGCGGAGCTGAAGTCAGAGGCGGGGCTGAAGTCAGAGGCAGATTTGGTGTGGTGCCGAAATTGGAGGCGGAGCTGAAGTCAGTGGCAGAGATATTGTGGAACTGGAGTTGGAGGAGGAGCTGTAGTCAGAGATGGAACTGAAGTTGAAGTCAGATGCAAAACTGGTGTGGCGCTGGAGTCAGAAGGGGAGCTGAAGTCAGAAACTGGTGTGGAGTTGGCGGCGGAGTTGGAGGCGGAAGTTGGGCTGAACTCAGAGGCAGAGATGGTGTAGAGCTGGAGTCAGTG
This sequence comes from Syngnathus leptorhynchus, assembly GCF_054491065.1. Taxonomy (NCBI): domain Eukaryota; kingdom Metazoa; phylum Chordata; class Actinopteri; order Syngnathiformes; family Syngnathidae; genus Syngnathus; species Syngnathus leptorhynchus. Next base: position 251,411 of record NW_028231992.1, on the reverse strand, counting down.
GCAGAAATGAAGTCAGAGGTAGAGCTGGTGTGGAGCTGAAGTCAGAGGCGGAGATGAAGTTGGAGTCAGATGCAAAGCTGGTGTGGGGCTGGAGTCAGAGGTGGAGCTGAAGTCAGAGACTGGTGTGGAGCTGGAGTCAGAGGTGGAGCTGAAGTCGGAGACTGGTGTGGAGCTGAAGGCAGAGGATGATTTGGTGTGGCGCCGGAATTGGAAGCGGAGCTGAAGTCAGTGGCAGAGATGGTGTGGAACTGGAGTTGGAGGAGGAGCTGTAGTCAGAGATGGAACTGAAGTTGAAGTCAGATGCAAAACTGGTGTGGAGCTGGAGTCAGAAGGGGAGCTGAAGTCAGAAACTGGTGTGGAGCTGGCGGCGGAGTTGGAGGCGGAAGTGGGGCTGAAGTCAGAGGCAGAGATGGTGTAGAGCTGGAGTCAGAGGCAGAAATGAAGTCAGAGGTAGAGCTGGTGTGGAGCTGAAGTCAGAGGCGGAAATGAAGTTGGAGTCAGATGCAAATCTGGTGTGGGGCTGGAGTCAGAGGTGGAGCTGAAGTGAGACTGGTGTGGAGCTGGAGTCAGAGGTAGAGCTGAAGTCAGGGTTGGAGGTGGAGCTGAAGTCGGAGACTGGTGTGGAGCTGGAGGTGGAGCTGAAGGCAGAGGCAGAGCAAATCTGGAGCTGGAGGCAGAGTCAAAAGCGGAAGTGGGGCTGAAGTCAGAGGCAGAGCTGGAGGCGGTGCTGAAGTCAGAGGTGGAGCTGAAGTCAGAGGCAGAGCTGGTGGTGGAGTCAGAGAATGCTCCATTAAACCATATAGTGTACATTCCTTCCCTGCAACACTAGTGAAGTCTTCATGGTATAGTGGATAGTGCTCTGGACTCTCACCCCAGCGACCCGAGTTCAAATCCCGGTGGGACCAAAGAAAATATGTCATCATGGAAAAGGCGTTGGTGGCGGAGCTGGAGCTGTAGGCGGAGTTGAAGTCAGAGGCGGACCTGAAGTCAGAGGCAGATTTGGTGTGGTGCCGAAATTGAAGGCAGAGCTGAAGTCAGTGGCAGAGATGGTGTGGAGCTGGAGTTGGAGGAGAAGCTGTAGTCAGAGATGGAACTGAAGTTGTGGTCAAATGCAGAACTGGTGTGGAGCTGGAGTCAGAGGCGGAGCTGAAGTCAGAAACTGGTGTGGAGCTGGCGGCGGAGTTGGAGGCGGAAGTGGGGCTGAAGTCAGAGGCAGAGATGGTGTAGAGCTGGAGTCAGAGGCAGAAATGAAGTCAGAGGTAGAGCTGGTGTGGAGCTGAAGTTGGAGGCAGAGCTGGTGTGGAGCGGGAGTCAGAGGTGGAGCTGAAGTGAGACTGGTGTGGAGCTGGAGTCAGAGGTAAAGTTGAAGTCAGGGTTGGAGGTGGAGCTGAAGTCAGAGACTGGTGTGGAGCTGGAGGCGGAGCTGAAGGCAGAGGCAGAGCAGGTCTGGAGCTGTAGGCACAGTCAAAGGCGGAAGTGGGGCTGAAGTCAGAGGCAGAGCTGGAGGCGGAGCTGAAGTCAGAGGCAGAGCTGGAGGCGGTGCTGAAGTCAGAGGTGGAGCTGAAGTCAGAGGCAGAGCTGGTGGTGGAGTCAGAGAATGCTCCATTAAACCATATAGTGTACATTCCTTCCCTGCAACACTAGTGAAGTCTTCATGGTATAGTGGATAGTGCTCTGGACTCTCACCCCAGCAGTTCAAATCCCGGCTGAAGTCAGAGGCAGAGATGGTGTAGAGCTGTAGTCAGAAGCAGAAATGAAGTCAGAGGTAGAGCTGGTGTGGAGCTGAAGTCAGAGGCGGAGATGAAGTAGGAGTCAGATGCAAAGCTGGTGTGGGGCTGGAGTTGGAGGCAGAGCTGGTGTGGAGCTGAAGTCAGAGGTGGAGCTGAAGTCAGAGGCAGAGCTGGTGGTGGAGTCAGAGAATGCTCCATTAAACCATATAGTGTATATTCCTTCCCTGCAACACTAGTAAAGTCTTCATGGTATAGTGGATAGTGCTCTGGACTCTCACCCCAGCGACCCGAGTTCAAATCTCGGTGGGACCAAAGAAAATATGTCATCATGGAAAAGGCGTTGGTGGCGGAGCTGGAGCTGTAGGCGGAGCTGAAGTCAGAGGCGGAGCTGAAGTCAGAGGCAGATTTGGTGTGGTGCCGAAATTGGAGGCGGAGCTGAAGTCAGTGGCAGAGATGGTGTGGAGCTGGAGTTGGAGGAGAAGCTGTAGTCAGAGATGGAACTGAAGTTGTGGTCAGATGCAGAACTGGTGTGGAGCTGGAGTCAGAGGCGGAGCTGAAGTCAGAAACTGGTGTGGAGCTGGCGGCGGAGTTGGAGGCGGAAGTGGGGCTGAACTCAGAGGCAGAGATGGTGTAGAGCTGGAGTCAGAGGCAGAAATGAAGTCAGAGGTAGAGCTGGTGTGGAGCTGAAGTCAGAGGCGGAGATGAAGTAGGAGTCAGATGCAAAGCTGGTGTGGGGCTGGAGTTGGAGGCAGAGCTGTTGTGGAGCTGAAGTCAGAGGTGGAGCTGAAGTCAGAGACTGGTGTGGAGCTGGAGTCAGAGGTAGAGCTGAAGTCAGGGTTGGAGGTGGAGCTGATGTCAGAGACTGGTGTGGAGCTGGAGGCGGAGCTGAAGGCAGAGGCAGAGCAGGTCTGGAGCTGGAGGCAGAGTCAAAGGCGGAAGTGGGGCTGAAGTCAGAGGCAGAGCTGGAGGCGGAGCTGAAGTCAGAGGCAGAGCTGGAGGCGGTGCTGAAGTCAGAGGTGGAGCTGAAGTCAGAGGCAGAGCTGGTGGTGGAGTCAGAGAATGCTCCATTAAACCATATAGTGTACATTCCTTCCCTGCAACACTAGTGAAGTGTTAATGGTATAGTGGATAGTGCTCTGGACTCTCACCCCAGCGACCCGAGTTCAAATCCCGGTGGGACCAAAGAAAATATGTCATCATGGAAAAGGTGTTGGAGGCGGAGCTGGAGCTGTAGGCGGAGCTGAAGTCAGAGGCCGACCTGAAGTCAGAGGCAGATTTGGTGTGGCGCCGGAATTGGAAGCGGAGCTGAAGTCAGTGGCAGAGATGGTGTGGAACTGGAGTTGGAGGAGAAGCTGTAGTGTGAGATGGAACTGAAGTTGAAGTCAGATGCAGAACTGGTGTGGAGCTGGAGTCAGAGGTGGAGCTGAAGTCAGAAACTGGTGTGGAGCTGGCGGCGGAGTTGAAGGCGGAAGTGGGGCTGAAGTCAGAGGCAGAGATGGTGTAGAGCTGGAGTCAGAGGCAGAAATGAAGTCAGAGGTAGAGCTGGTGTGGAACTGTAGTCAGAGGCGGAGATGAAGTTGGAGTCAGATGCAAATCTGGTGTGGGGCTGGAGTCAGAGGTGGAGCTGAAGTGAGACTGGTGTGGAGCTGGAGTCAGAGGTAGAGCTGAAGTCAGGATTGGAGGTGGAGCTGAAGTCGGAGACTGGTGTGGAGCTGGAGGCGGAGCTGAAGGCAGACGCAGAGCAAGTCTGGAGCTGGTGGCAGAGTCAAAGGCGGAAGTGGGGCTGAAGTCAGAGGCAGAGCTGGAGGCAGTGCTGAAGTCAGAGGTGGAGCTGAAGTCAGAGGCAGAGCTGGTGGTGGAGTCAGAGAATGCTCCATTAAACCATATAGTGTACATTCCTTCCCTGCAACACTAGTGAAGTCTTCATGGTATAGTGGATAGTGCTCTGGACTCTCACCCCAGCGACCCGAGTTCAAATCCCGGTGGGACCAAAGAAAATATGTCATCATGGAAAAGGCGTTGGTGGCGGAGCTGGAGCTAAAGGAGAAGCTGTAGTCAGAGATGGAACTGAAGTTGTGGTCAGATGCAGAACTGGTGTGGAGCTGGAGTCAGAGGCGGAGCTGAAGTCAGAAACTGGTGTGGAGCTGGCGGCGGAGTTGGAGGCGGAAGTGGGGCTGAACTCAGAGGCAGAGATGGTGTAGAGCTGGAGTCAGAGGCAGAAATGAAGTCAGAGGTAGAGCTGGTGTGGAACTGTAGTCAGAGGCGGAAATGAAGTTGGAGTCAGATGCAAATCTGGTGTGGGGCTGGAGTCAGAGGTGGAGCTGAAGTGAGACTGGTGTGGAGCTGGAGTCAGAGGTAGAGCTGAAGTCAGGGTTGGAGGTGGAGCTGAAGTCGGAGACTGGTGTGGAGCTGGAGGTGGAGCTGAAGGCAGAGGCAGAGCAAATCTGGAGCTGGAGGCAGAGTCAAAAGCGGAAGTGGGGCTGAAGTCAGAGGCAGAGCTGGAGGCGGTGCTGAAGTCAGAGGTGGAGCTGAAGTCAGAGGCAGAGCTGGTGGTGGAGTCAGAGAATGCTCCATTAAACCATATAGTGTACATTCCTTCCCTGCAACACTAGTGAAGTCTTCATGGTATAGTGGATAGTGCTCTGGACTCTCACCCCAGCGACCCGAGTTCAAATCCCGGTGGGACCAAAGAAAATATGTCATCATGGAAAAGGCGTTGGTGGCGGAGCTGGAGCTGTAGGCGGAGTTGAAGTCAGAGGCGGACCTGAAGTCAGAGGCAGATTTGGTGTGGTGCCGAAATTGAAGGCAGAGCTGAAGTCAGTGGCAGAGATGGTGTGGAGCTGGAGTTGGAGGAGAAGCTGTAGTCAGAGATGGAACTGAAGTTGTGGTCAGATGCAGAACTGGTGTGGAGCTGGAGTCAGAGGCGGAGCTGAAGTCAGAAACTGGTGTGGAGCTGGCGGCGGAGTTGGAGGCGGAAGTGGGGCTGAAGTCAGAGGCAGAGATGGTGTAGAGCTGGAGTCAGAGGCAGAAATGAAGTCAGAGGTAGAGCTGGTGTGGAGCTGAAGTCAGAGGCGGAGATGAAGTTGGAGGCAGAGCTGGTGTGGAGCGGGAGTCAGAGGTGGAGCTGAAGTGAGACTGGTGTGGAGCTGGAGTCAGAGGTAAAGTTGAAGTCAGGGTTGGAGGTGGAGCTGAAGTCAGAGACTGGTGTGGAGCTGGAGGCGGAGCTGAAGGCAGAGGCAGAGCAGGTCTGGAGCTGTAGGCACAGTCAAAGGCGGAAGTGGGGCTGAAGTCAGAGGCAGAGCTGGAGGCGGAGCTGAAGTCAGAGGCAGAGCTGGAGGCGGTGCTGAAGTCAGAGGTGGAGCTGAAGTCAGAGGCAGAGCTGGTGGTGGAGTCAGAGAATGCTCCATTAAACCATATAGTGTACATTCCTTCCCTGCAACACTAGTGAAGTCTTCATGGTATAGTGGATAGTGCTCTGGACTCTCACCCCAGCAGTTCAAATCCCGGCTGAAGTCAGAGGCAGAGATGGTGTAGAGCTGTAGTCAGAAGCAGAAATGAAGTCAGAGGTAGAGCTGGTGTGGAGCTGAAGTCAGAGGCGGAGATGAAGTAGGAGTCAGATGCAAAGCTGGTGTGGGGCTGGAGTTGGAGGCAGAGCTGGTGTGGAGCTGAAGTCAGAGGTGGAGCTGAAGTCAGAGGCAGAGCTGGTGGTGGAGTCAGAGAATGCTCCATTAAACCATATAGTGTATATTCCTTCCCTGCAACACTAGTAAAGTCTTCATGGTATAGTGGATAGTGCTCTGGACTCTCACCCCAGCGACCCGAGTTCAAATCTCGGTGGGACCAAAGAAAATATGTCATCATGGAAAAGGCGTTGGTGGCGGAGCTGGAGCTGTAGGCGGAGCTGAAGTCAGAGGCGGAGCTGAAGTCAGAGGCAGATTTGGTGTGGTGCCGAAATTGGAGGCGGAGCTGAAGTCAGTGGCAGAGATGGTGTGGAGCTGGAGTTGGAGGAGAAGCTGTAGTCAGAGATGGAACTGAAGTTGTGGTCAGATGCAGAACTGGTGTGGAGCTGGAGTCAGAGGCGGAGCTGAAGTCAGAAACTGGTGTGGAGCTGGCGGCGGAGTTGGAGGCGGAAGTGGGGCTGAACTCAGAGGCAGAGATGGTGTAGAGCTGGAGTCAGAGGCAGAAATGAAGTCAGAGGTAGAGCTGGTGTGGAGCTGAAGTCAGAGGCGGAGATGAAGTAGGAGTCAGATGCAAAGCTGGTGTGGGGCTGGAGTTGGAGGCAGAGCTGTTGTGGAGCTGAAGTCAGAGGTGGAGCTGAAGTCAGAGACTGGTGTGGAGCTGGAGTCAGAGGTAGAGCTGAAGTCAGGGTTGGAGGTGGAGCTGATGTCAGAGACTGGTGTGGAGCTGGAGGCGGAGCTGAAGGCAGAGGCAGAGCAGGTCTGGAGCTGGAGGCAGAGTCAAAGGCGGAAGTGGGGCTGAAGTCAGAGGCAGAGCTGGAGGCGGAGCTGAAGTCAGAGGCAGAGCTGGAGGCGGTGCTGAAGTCAGAGGTGGAGCTGAAGTCAGAGGCAGAGCTGGTGGTGGAGTCAGAGAATGCTCCATTAAACCATATAGTGTACATTCCTTCCCTGCAACACTAGTGAAGTGTTAATGGTATAGTGGATAGTGCTCTGGACTCTCACCCCAGCGACCCGAGTTCAAATCCCGGTGGGACCAAAGAAAATATGTCATCATGGAAAAGGTGTTGGAGGCGGAGCTGGAGCTGTAGGCGGAGCTGAAGTCAGAGGCCGACCTGAAGTCAGAGGCAGATTTGGTGTGGCGCCGGAATTGGAAGCGGAGCTGAAGTCAGTGGCAGAGATGGTGTGGAACTGGAGTTGGAGGAGAAGCTGTAGTGTGGGATGGAACTGAAGTTGAAGTCAGATGCAGAACTGGTGTGGAGCTGGAGTCAGAGGTGGAGCTGAAGTCAGAAACTGGTGTGGAGCTGGCGGCGGAGTTGAAGGCGGAAGTGGGGCTGAAGTCAGAGGCAGAGATGGTGTAGAGCTGGAGTCAGAGGCAGAAATGAAGTCAGAGGTAGAGCTGGTGTGGAACTGTAGTCAGAGGCGGAGATGAAGTTGGAGTCAGATGCAAATCTGGTGTGGGGCTGGAGTCAGAGGTGGAGCTGAAGTGAGACTGGTGTGGAGCTGGAGTCAGAGGTAGAGCTGAAGTCAGGATTGGAGGTGGAGCTGAAGTCGGAGACTGGTGTGGAGCTGGAGGCGGAGCTGAAGGCAGACGCAGAGCAAGTCTGGAGCTGGTGGCAGAGTCAAAGGCGGAAGTGGGGCTGAAGTCAGAGGCAGAGCTGGAGGCAGTGCTGAAGTCAGAGGTGGAGCTGAAGTCAGAGGCAGAGCTGGTGGTGGAGTCAGAGAATGCTCCATTAAACCATATAGTGTACATTCCTTCCCTGCAACACTAGTGAAGTCTTCATGGTATAGTGGATAGTGCTCTGGACTCTCACCCCAGCGACCCGAGTTCAAATCCCGGTGGGACCAAAGAAAATATGTCATCATGGAAAAGGCGTTGGTGGCGGAGCTGGAGCTAAAGGAGAAGCTGTAGTCAGAGATGGAACTGAAGTTGTGGTCAGATGCAGAACTGGTGTGGAGCTGGAGTCAGAGGCGGAGCTGAAGTCAGAAACTGGTGTGGAGCTGGCGGCGGAGTTGGAGGCGGAAGTGGGGCTGAACTCAGAGGCAGAGATGGTGTAGAGCTGGAGTCAGAGGCAGAAATGAAGTCAGAGGTAGAGCTGGTGTGGAACTGTAGTCAGAGGCGGAGATGAAGTTGGAGTCAGATGCAAATCTGGTGTGGGGCTGGAGTCAGAGGTGGAGCTGAAGTGAGACTGGTGTGGAGCTGGAGTCAGAGGTGGAGCTGAAGTCGGAGACTGGTGTGGAGATGAAGGCAGAGGCAGAGCAGGTCTGGAGCTGTAGGCACAGTCAAAGGCGGAAGTGGGGCTGAAGTCAGAGGCAGAGCTGGAGGCGGGGCTGAAGTCAGAGGCAGAGCTGGACGCGGTGCTGAAGTCAGAGGTGGAGCTGAAGTCAGAGGCAGAGCTGGTGGTGGAGTCAGAGAATGCTCCATTAAACCATATAGTGTACATTCCCTCCCTGCAACACTAGTAAAGTCTTCATGGTATAGTGGATAGTGCTCTGGACTCTCACCCCAGCGACCCGAGTTCAAATCCCGGTGGGACCAAAGAAAATATGTCATCATGGAAAAGGCGTTGGTGGCGGAGCTGGAGCTGTAGGCGGAGCTGAAGTCAGAGGCGGGGCTGAAGTCAGAGGCAGATTTGGTGTGGTGCCGAAATTGGAGGCGGAGCTGAAGTCAGTGGCAGAGATATTGTGGAACTGGAGTTGGAGGAGGAGCTGTAGTCAGAGATGGAACTGAAGTTGAAGTCAGATGCAAAACTGGTGTGGCGCTGGAGTCAGAAGGGGAGCTGAAGTCAGAAACTGGTGTGGAGTTGGCGGCGGAGTTGGAGGCGGAAGTTGGGCTGAACTCAGAGGCAGAGATGGTGTAGAGCTGGAGTCAGTGGCAGAAATGAAGTCAGAGGTAGAGCTGGTGTGGAGCTGAAGTCAGAGGCGGAGATGAAGTTGGAGTCAGATGCAAAGCTGGTGTGGGGCTGGAGTCAGAGGTGGAGCTGAAGTCAGAGACTGGTGTGGAGCTGGAGTCAGAGGTGGAGCTGAAGTCGGAGACTGGTGTGGAGCTGAAGGCAGAGGATGATTTGGTGTGGCGCCGGAATTGGAAGCGGAGCTGAAGTCAGTGGCAGAGATGGTGTGGAACTGGAGTTGGAGGAGGAGCTGTAGTCAGAGATGGAACTGAAGTTGAAGTCAGATGCAAAACTGGTGTGGAGCTGGAGTCAGAAGGGGAGCTGAAGTCAGAAACTGGTGTGGAGCTGGCGGCGGAGTTGGAGGCGGAAGTGGGGCTGAAGTCAGAGGCAGAGATGGTGTAGAGCTGGAGTCAGAGGCAGAAATGAAGTCAGAGGTAGAGCTGGTGTGGAGCTGAAGTCAGAGGCGGAAATGAAGTTGGAGTCAGATGCAAATCTGGTGTGGGGCTGGAGTCAGAGGTGGAGCTGAAGTGAGACTGGTGTGGAGCTGGAGTCAGAGGTAGAGCTGAAGTCAGGGTTGGAGGTGGAGCTGAAGTCGGAGACTGGTGTGGAGCTGGAGGTGGAGCTGAAGGCAGAGGCAGAGCAAATCTGGAGCTGGAGGCAGAGTCAAAAGCGGAAGTGGGGCTGAAGTCAGAGGCAGAGCTGGAGGCGGTGCTGAAGTCAGAGGTGGAGCTGAAGTCAGAGGCAGAGCTGGTGGTGGAGTCAGAGAATGCTCCATTAAACCATATAGTGTACATTCCTTCCCTGCAACACTAGTGAAGTCTTCATGGTATAGTGGATAGTGCTCTGGACTCTCACCCCAGCGACCCGAGTTCAAATCCCGGTGGGACCAAAGAAAATATGTCATCATGGAAAAGGCGTTGGTGGCGGAGCTGGAGCTGTAGGCGGAGTTGAAGTCAGAGGCGGACCTGAAGTCAGAGGCAGATTTGGTGTGGTGCCGAAATTGAAGGCAGAGCTGAAGTCAGTGGCAGAGATGGTGTGGAGCTGGAGTTGGAGGAGAAGCTGTAGTCAGAGATGGAACTGAAGTTGTGGTCAAATGCAGAACTGGTGTGGAGCTGGAGTCAGAGGCGGAGCTGAAGTCAGAAACTGGTGTGGAGCTGGCGGCGGAGTTGGAGGCGGAAGTGGGGCTGAAGTCAGAGGCAGAGATGGTGTAGAGCTGGAGTCAGAGGCAGAAATGAAGTCAGAGGTAGAGCTGGTGTGGAGCTGAAGTTGGAGGCAGAGCTGGTGTGGAGCGGGAGTCAGAGGTGGAGCTGAAGTGAGACTGGTGTGGAGCTGGAGTCAGAGGTAAAGTTGAAGTCAGGGTTGGAGGTGGAGCTGAAGTCAGAGACTGGTGTGGAGCTGGAGGCGGAGCTGAAGGCAGAGGCAGAGCAGGTCTGGAGCTGTAGGCACAGTCAAAGGCGGAAGTGGGGCTGAAGTCAGAGGCAGAGCTGGAGGCGGAGCTGAAGTCAGAGGCAGAGCTGGAGGCGGTGCTGAAGTCAGAGGTGGAGCTGAAGTCAGAGGCAGAGCTGGTGGTGGAGTCAGAGAATGCTCCATTAAACCATATAGTGTACATTCCTTCCCTGCAACACTAGTGAAGTCTTCATGGTATAGTGGATAGTGCTCTGGACTCTCACCCCAGCAGTTCAAATCCCGGCTGAAGTCAGAGGCAGAGATGGTGTAGAGCTGTAGTCAGAAGCAGAAATGAAGTCAGAGGTAGAGCTGGTGTGGAGCTGAAGTCAGAGGCGGAGATGAAGTAGGAGTCAGATGCAAAGCTGGTGTGGGGCTGGAGTTGGAGGCAGAGCTGGTGTGGAGCTGAAGTCAGAGGTGGAGCTGAAGTCAGAGGCAGAGCTGGTGGTGGAGTCAGAGAATGCTCCATTAAACCATATAGTGTATATTCCTTCCCTGCAACACTAGTAAAGTCTTCATGGTATAGTGGATAGTGCTCTGGACTCTCACCCCAGCGACCCGAGTTCAAATCTCGGTGGGACCAAAGAAAATATGTCATCATGGAAAAGGCGTTGGTGGCGGAGCTGGAGCTGTAGGCGGAGCTGAAGTCAGAGGCGGAGCTGAAGTCAGAGGCAGATTTGGTGTGGTGCCGAAATTGGAGGCGGAGCTGAAGTCAGTGGCAGAGATGGTGTGGAGCTGGAGTTGGAGGAGAAGCTGTAGTCAGAGATGGAACTGAAGTTGTGGTCAGATGCAGAACTGGTGTGGAGCTGGAGTCAGAGGCGGAGCTGAAGTCAGAAACTGGTGTGGAGCTGGCGGCGGAGTTGGAGGCGGAAGTGGGGCTGAACTCAGAGGCAGAGATGGTGTAGAGCTGGAGTCAGAGGCAGAAATGAAGTCAGAGGTAGAGCTGGTGTGGAGCTGAAGTCAGAGGCGGAGATGAAGTAGGAGTCAGATGCAAAGCTGGTGTGGGGCTGGAGTTGGAGGCAGAGCTGTTGTGGAGCTGAAGTCAGAGGTGGAGCTGAAGTCAGAGACTGGTGTGGAGCTGGAGTCAGAGGTAGAGCTGAAGTCAGGGTTGGAGGTGGAGCTGATGTCAGAGACTGGTGTGGAGCTGGAGGCGGAGCTGAAGGCAGAGGCAGAGCAGGTCTGGAGCTGGAGGCAGAGTCAAAGGCGGAAGTGGGGCTGAAGTCAGAGGCAGAGCTGGAGGCGGAGCTGAAGTCAGAGGCAGAGCTGGAGGCGGTGCTGAAGTCAGAGGTGGAGCTGAAGTCAGAGGCAGAGCTGGTGGTGGAGTCAGAGAATGCTCCATTAAACCATATAGTGTACATTCCTTCCCTGCAACACTAGTGAAGTGTTAATGGTATAGTGGATAGTGCTCTGGACTCTCACCCCAGCGACCCGAGTTCAAATCCCGGTGGGACCAAAGAAAATATGTCATCATGGAAAAGGTGTTGGAGGCGGAGCTGGAGCTGTAGGCGGAGCTGAAGTCAGAGGCCGACCTGAAGTCAGAGGCAGATTTGGTGTGGCGCCGGAATTGGAAGCGGAGCTGAAGTCAGTGGCAGAGATGGTGTGGAACTGGAGTTGGAGGAGAAGCTGTAGTGTGAGATGGAACTGAAGTTGAAGTCAGATGCAGAACTGGTGTGGAGCTGGAGTCAGAGGTGGAGCTGAAGTCAGAAACTGGTGTGGAGCTGGCGGCGGAGTTGAAGGCGGAAGTGGGGCTGAAGTCAGAGGCAGAGATGGTGTAGAGCTGGAGTCAGAGGCAGAAATGAAGTCAGAGGTAGAGCTGGTGTGGAACTGTAGTCAGAGGCGGAGATGAAGTTGGAGTCAGATGCAAATCTGGTGTGGGGCTGGAGTCAGAGGTGGAGCTGAAGTGAGACTGGTGTGGAGCTGGAGTCAGAGGTAGAGCTGAAGTCAGGATTGGAGGTGGAGCTGAAGTCGGAGACTGGTGTGGAGCTGGAGGCGGAGCTGAAGGCAGACGCAGAGCAAGTCTGGAGCTGGTGGCAGAGTCAAAGGCGGAAGTGGGGCTGAAGTCAGAGGCAGAGCTGGAGGCAGTGCTGAAGTCAGAGGTGGAGCTGAAGTCAGAGGCAGAGCTGGTGGTGGAGTCAGAGAATGCTCCATTAAACCATATAGTGTACATTCCTTCCCTGCAACACTAGTGAAGTCTTCATGGTATAGTGGATAGTGCTCTGGACTCTCACCCCAGCGACCCGAGTTCAAATCCCGGTGGGACCAAAGAAAATATGTCATCATGGAAAAGGCGTTGGTGGCGGAGCTGGAGCTAAAGGAGAAGCTGTAGTCAGAGATGGAACTGAAGTTGTGGTCAGATGCAGAACTGGTGTGGAGCTGGAGTCAGAGGCGGAGCTGAAGTCAGAAACTGGTGTGGAGCTGGCGGCGGAGTTGGAGGCGGAAGTGGGGCTGAACTCAGAGGCAGAGATGGTGTAGAGCTGGAGTCAGAGGCAGAAATGAAGTCAGAGGTAGAGCTGGTGTGGAACTGTAGTCAGAGGCGGAAATGAAGTTGGAGTCAGATGCAAATCTGGTGTGGGGCTGGAGTCAGAGGTGGAGCTGAAGTGAGACTGGTGTGGAGCTGGAGTCAGAGGTAGAGCTGAAGTCAGGGTTGGAGGTGGAGCTGAAGTCGGAGACTGGTGTGGAGCTGGAGGTGGAGCTGAAGGCAGAGGCAGAGCAAATCTGGAGCTGGAGGCAGAGTCAAAAGCGGAAGTGGGGCTGAAGTCAGAGGCAGAGCTGGAGGCGGTGCTGAAGTCAGAGGTGGAGCTGAAGTCAGAGGCAGAGCTGGTGGTGGAGTCAGAGAATGCTCCATTAAACCATATAGTGTACATTCCTTCCCTGCAACACTAGTGAAGTCTTCATGGTATAGTGGATAGTGCTCTGGACTCTCACCCCAGCGACCCGAGTTCAAATCCCGGTGGGACCAAAGAAAATATGTCATCATGGAAAAGGCGTTGGTGGCGGAGCTGGAGCTGTAGGCGGAGTTGAAGTCAGAGGCGGACCTGAAGTCAGAGGCAGATTTGGTGTGGTGCCGAAATTGAAGGCAGAGCTGAAGTCAGTGGCAGAGATGGTGTGGAGCTGGAGTTGGAGGAGAAGCTGTAGTCAGAGATGGAACTGAAGTTGTGGTCAGATGCAGAACTGGTGTGGAGCTGGAGTCAGAGGCGGAGCTGAAGTCAGAAACTGGTGTGGAGCTGGCGGCGGAGTTGGAGGCGGAAGTGGGGCTGAAGTCAGAGGCAGAGATGGTGTAGAGCTGGAGTCAGAGGCAGAAATGAAGTCAGAGGTAGAGCTGGTGTGGAGCTGAAGTCAGAGGCGGAGATGAAGTTGGAGGCAGAGCTGGTGTGGAGCGGGAGTCAGAGGTGGAGCTGAAGTGAGACTGGTGTGGAGCTGGAGTCAGAGGTAAAGTTGAAGTCAGGGTTGGAGGTGGAGCTGAAGTCAGAGACTGGTGTGGAGCTGGAGGCGGAGCTGAAGGCAGAGGCAGAGCAGGTCTGGAGCTGTAGGCACAGTCAAAGGCGGAAGTGGGGCTGAAGTCAGAGGCAGAGCTGGAGGCGGAGCTGAAGTCAGAGGCAGAGCTGGAGGCGGTGCTGAAGTCAGAGGTGGAGCTGAAGTCAGAGGCAGAGCTGGTGGTGGAGTCAGAGAATGCTCCATTAAACCATATAGTGTACATTCCTTCCCTGCAACACTAGTGAAGTCTTCATGGTATAGTGGATAGTGCTCTGGACTCTCACCCCAGCAGTTCAAATCCCGGCTGAAGTCAGAGGCAGAGATGGTGTAGAGCTGTAGTCAGAAGCAGAAATGAAGTCAGAGGTAGAGCTGGTGTGGAGCTGAAGTCAGAGGCGGAGATGAAGTAGGAGTCAGATGCAAAGCTGGTGTGGGGCTGGAGTTGGAGGCAGAGCTGGTGTGGAGCTGAAGTCAGAGGTGGAGCTGAAGTCAGAGGCAGAGCTGGTGGTGGAGTCAGAGAATGCTCCATTAAACCATATAGTGTATATTCCTTCCCTGCAACACTAGTAAAGTCTTCATGGTATAGTGGATAGTGCTCTGGACTCTCACCCCAGCGACCCGAGTTCAAATCTCGGTGGGACCAAAGAAAATATGTCATCATGGAAAAGGCGTTGGTGGCGGAGCTGGAGCTGTAGGCGGAGCTGAAGTCAGAGGCGGAGCTGAAGTCAGAGGCAGATTTGGTGTGGTGCCGAAATTGGAGGCGGAGCTGAAGTCAGTGGCAGAGATGGTGTGGAGCTGGAGTTGGAGGAGAAGCTGTAGTCAGAGATGGAACTGAAGTTGTGGTCAGATGCAGAACTGGTGTGGAGCTGGAGTCAGAGGCGGAGCTGAAGTCAGAAACTGGTGTGGAGCTGGCGGCGGAGTTGGAGGCGGAAGTGGGGCTGAACTCAGAGGCAGAGATGGTGTAGAGCTGGAGTCAGAGGCAGAAATGAAGTCAGAGGTAGAGCTGGTGTGGAGCTGAAGTCAGAGGCGGAGATGAAGTAGGAGTCAGATGCAAAGCTGGTGTGGGGCTGGAGTTGGAGGCAGAGCTGTTGTGGAGCTGAAGTCAGAGGTGGAGCTGAAGTCAGAGACTGGTGTGGAGCTGGAGTCAGAGGTAGAGCTGAAGTCAGGGTTGGAGGTGGAGCTGATGTCAGAGACTGGTGTGGAGCTGGAGGCGGAGCTGAAGGCAGAGGCAGAGCAGGTCTGGAGCTGGAGGCAGAGTCAAAGGCGGAAGTGGGGCTGAAGTCAGAGGCAGAGCTGGAGGCGGAGCTGAAGTCAGAGGCAGAGCTGGAGGCGGTGCTGAAGTCAGAGGTGGAGCTGAAGTCAGAGGCAGAGCTGGTGGTGGAGTCAGAGAATGCTCCATTAAACCATATAGTGTACATTCCTTCCCTGCAACACTAGTGAAGTGTTAATGGTATAGTGGATAGTGCTCTGGACTCTCACCCCAGCGACCCGAGTTCAAATCCCGGTGGGACCAAAGAAAATATGTCATCATGGAAAAGGTGTTGGAGGCGGAGCTGGAGCTGTAGGCGGAGCTGAAGTCAGAGGCCGACCTGAAGTCAGAGGCAGATTTGGTGTGGCGCCGGAATTGGAAGCGGAGCTGAAGTCAGTGGCAGAGATGGTGTGGAACTGGAGTTGGAGGAGAAGCTGTAGTGTGAGATGGAACTGAAGTTGAAGTCAGATGCAGAACTGGTGTGGAGCTGGAGTCAGAGGTGGAGCTGAAGTCAGAAACTGGTGTGGAGCTGGCGGCGGAGTTGAAGGCGGAAGTGGGGCTGAAGTCAGAGGCAGAGATGGTGTAGAGCTGGAGTCAGAGGCAGAAATGAAGTCAGAGGTAGAGCTGGTGTGGAACTGTAGTCAGAGGCGGAGATGAAGTTGGAGTCAGATGCAAATCTGGTGTGGGGCTGGAGTCAGAGGTGGAGCTGAAGTGAGACTGGTGTGGAGCTGGAGTCAGAGGTAGAGCTGAAGTCAGGATTGGAGGTGGAGCTGAAGTCGGAGACTGGTGTGGAGCTGGAGGCGGAGCTGAAGGCAGACGCAGAGCAAGTCTGGAGCTGGTGGCAGAGTCAAAGGCGGAAGTGGGGCTGAAGTCAGAGGCAGAGCTGGAGGCAGTGCTGAAGTCAGAGGTGGAGCTGAAGTCAGAGGCAGAGCTGGTGGTGGAGTCAGAGAATGCTCCATTAAACCATATAGTGTACATTCCTTCCCTGCAACACTAGTGAAGTCTTCATGGTATAGTGGATAGTGCTCTGGACTCTCACCCCAGCGACCCGAGTTCAAATCCCGGTGGGACCAAAGAAAATATGTCATCATGGAAAAGGCGTTGGTGGCGGAGCTGGAGCTAAAGGAGAAGCTGTAGTCAGAGATGGAACTGAAGTTGTGGTCAGATGCAGAACTGGTGTGGAGCTGGAGTCAGAGGCGGAGCTGAAGTCAGAAACTGGTGTGGAGCTGGCGGCGTAGTTGGAGGCGGAAGTGGGGCTGAACTCAGAGGCAGAGATGGTGTAGAGCTGGAGTCAGAGGCAGAAATGAAGTCAGAGGTAGAGCTGGTGTGGAACTGTAGTCAGAGGCGGAGATGAAGTTGGAGTCAGATGCAAATCTGGTGTGGGGCTGGAGTCAGAGGTGGAGCTGAAGTGAGACTGGTGTGGAGCTGGAGTCAGAGGTGGAGCTGAAGTCGGAGACTGGTGTGGAGCTGAAGGCAGAGGCAGAGCAGGTCTGGAGCTGTAGGCACAGTCAAAGGCGGAAGTGGGGCTGAAGTCAGAGGCAGAGCTGGAGGCGGGGCTGAAGTCAGAGGCAGAGCTGGACGCGGTGCTGAAGTCAGAGGTGGAGCTGAAGTCAGAGGCAGAGCTGGTGGTGGAGTCAGAGAATGCTCCATTAAACCATATAGTGTACATTCCCTCCCTGCAACACTAGTAAAGTCTTCATGGTATAGTGGATAGTGCTCTGGACTCTCACCCCAGCGACCCGAGTTCAAATCCCGGTGGGACCAAAGAAAATATGTCATCATGGAAAAGGCGTTGGTGGCGGAGCTGGAGCTGTAGGCGGAGCTGAAGTCAGAGGCGGGGCTGAAGTCAGAGGCAGATTTGGTGTGGTGCCGAAATTGGAGGCGGAGCTGAAGTCAGTGGCAGAGATGGTGTGGAGCTGGAGTTGGAGGAGAAGCTGTAGTCAGAAATGGAACTGAAGTTGTGGTCAGATGCAGAACTGGTGTGGAGCTGGAGTCAGAGGCGGAGCTGAAGTCAGAAACTGGTGTGGAGTTGGCGGCGGAGTTGGAGGCGGAAGTTGGGCTGAACTCAGAGGCAGAGATGGTGTAGAGCTGGAGTCAGTGGCAGAAATGAAGTCAGAGGTAGAGCTGGTGTGGAGCTGAAGTCAGAGGCGGAGATGAAGTAGGAGTCAGATGCAAAGCTGGTGTGGGGCTGGAGTTGGAGGCAGAGCTGTTGTGGAGCTGAAGTCAGAGGTGGAGCTGAAGTCAGAGACTGGTGTGGAGCTGGAGTCAGAGGTAGAGCTGAAGTCAGGGTTGGAGGTGGAGCTGATGTCAGAGACTGGTGTGGAGCTGGAGGCGGAGCTGAAGGCAGAGGTAGAGCAGGTCTGGAGCTGGAGGCAGAGTCAAAGGCGGAAGTGGGGCTGAAGTCAGAGGCAGAGCTGGAGGCGGAGCTGAAGTCAGAGGCAGAGCTGGAGGCGGTGCTGAAGTCAGAGGTGGAGCTGAAGTCAGAGGCAGAGCTGGTGGTGGAGTCAGAGAATGCTCCATTAAACCATATAGTGTACATTCCTTCCCTGCAACACTAGTGAAGTGTTAATGGTATAGTGGATAGTGCTCTGGACTCTCACCCCAGCGACCCGAGTTCAAATCCCGGTGGGACCAAAGAAAATATGTCATCATGGAAAAGGTGTTGGAGGCGGAGCTGGAGCTGTAGGCGGAGCTGAAGTCAGAGGCCGACCTGAAGTCAGAGGCAGATTTGGTGTGGCGCCGGAATTGGAGGCGGAGCTGAAGTCAGTGGCAGAGATGGTGTGGAACTGGAGTTGGAGGAGAAGCTGTAGTGTGAGATGGAACTGAAGTTGAAGTCAGATGCAGAACTGGTGTGGAGCTGGAGTCAGAGGTGGAGCTGAAGTCAGAAACTGGTGTGGAGCTGGCGGCGGAGTTGAAGGCGGAAGTGGGGCTGAAGTCAGAGGCAGAGATGGTGTAGAGCTGGAGTCAGAGGCAGAAATGAAGTCAGAGGTAGAGCTGGTGTGGAACTGTAGTCAGAGGCGGAGATGAAGTTGGAGTCAGATGCAAATCTGGTGTGGGGCTGGAGTCAGAGGTGGAGCTGAAGTGAGACTGGTGTGGAGCTGGAGTCAGAGGTAGAGCTGAAGTCAGGATTGGAGGTGGAGCTGAAGTCGGAGACTGGTGTGGAGCTGGAGGCGGAGCTGAAGGCAGACGCAGAGCAAGTCTGGAGCTGGTGGCAGAGTCAAAGGCGGAAGTGGGGCTGAAGTCAGAGGCAGAGCTGGAGGCAGTGCTGAAGTCAGAGGTGGAGCTGAAGTCAGAGGCAGAGCTGGTGGTGGAGTCAGAGAATGCTCCATTAAACCATATAGTGTACATTCCTTCCCTGCAACACTAGTGAAGTCTTCATGGTATAGTGGATAGTGCTCTGGACTCTCACCCCAGCGACCCGAGTTCAAATCCCGGTGGGACCAAAGAAAATATGTCATCATGGAAAAGGCGTTGGTGGCGGAGCTGGAGCTAAAGGAGAAGCTGTAGTCAGAGATGGAACTGAAGTTGTGGTCAGATGCAGAACTGGTGTGGAGCTGGAGTCAGAGGCGGAGCTGAAGTCAGAAACTGGTGTGGAGCTGGCGGCGGAGTTGGAGGCGGAAGTGGGGCTGAAGTCAGAGGCAGAGATGGTGTAGAGCTGGAGTCAGAGGCAGAAATGAAGTCAGAGGTAGAGCTGGTATGGAGCTGAAGTCAGAGGCGGAGATGAAGTTGGAGTCAGATGCAAATCTGGTGTGGGGCTGGAGTCAGAGGTGGAGCTGAAGTGAGACTGGTGTGGAGCTGGAGTCAGAGGTAGAGCTGAAGTCAGGGTTGGAGGTGGAGCTGAAGTCGGAGACTGGTGTGGAGCTGGAGGCGGAGCTGAAGGCAGAGGCAGAGCAGGTCTGGAGCTGGAGGCACAGTCAAAGGCGGAAGTGGGGCTGAAGTCAGAGGCAGAGCTGGAGGCGGAGCTGAAGTCAGAGGCAGAGCTGGAGGCGGTGCTGAAGTCAGAGGCAGAGCTGGTGGTGGAGTCAGAGAATGCTCCATTAAACCATATAGTGTACATTCCTTCCCTGCAACACTAGTGAAGTCTTCATGGTATAGTGGATAGTGCTCTGGACTCTCACCCCAGCGACCCGAGTTCAAATCCCGGTGGGACCAAAGAAAATATGTCATCATGGAAAAGGTGTTGGATGCGGAGCTGGAGCTGTAGGCGGACCTGAAGTCAGAGGCAGATTTGGTGTGGCGCCGGAATTGGAAGCGGAGCTGAAGTAAGTGGCAGAGATGGTGTGGAGCTGGAGTTGGAGGAGGAGCTGTAGTGTGAGATGGAACTGAAGTTGAAGTCAGATGCAGAACTGGTGTGGAGCTGGAGTCAGAGGTGGAGCTGAAGTCAGAAACTGGTGTGGAGCTGGTGGCGGAGTTGGAGGCGGAAGTGGGGCTGAAGTCAGAGGCAGAGATGGTGTAGAGCTGGAGTCAGAGGTAGAGCTGGTGTGGAGCTGAAGTCAGAGGCGGAGATGAAGTTGGAGTCAGATGCAAAGCTGGTGTGGGGCTGGAGTCAGAGGTGGAGCTGAAGTGAAACTGGTGTGGAGCTGGAGTCAGAGGTAGAGCTGAAGTCAGGGTTGGAGGTGGAGCTGAAGTCGGAGACTGGTGTGGAGCTGAAGGCGGAGCTGAAGGCAGAGGCAGAGCAGGTCTGGAGCTGGAGGCAGAGTCAAAGGCGGAAGTGGGGCTGAAGTCAGAGGCAGAGCTGGAGGCGGAGCTGAAGTCAGAGGCAGAGCTGGAGGCGGTGCTGAAGTCAGAGGCAGAGATGGTGTGGAGCTGGAGTTGGAGGAGAAGCTGTAGTCAGAGATGGAACTGAAGTTGTGGAGTCAGAGGCAGAAATGAAGTCAGAGGTAGAGCTGGTGTGGAGCTGAAGTCAGAGGCGGAGATGAAGTTGGAGTCAGATGCAAAGCTGGTGTGGGGCTGGAGTCAGAGGTGGAGCTGAAGTCAGAGACTGGTGTGGAGCTGGAGTCAGAGGTAGAGCTGAAGTCAGGGTTGGAGGTGGAGCTGAAGTCAGAGACTGGTGTGGAGCTGGAGGCGGAGCTGAAGGCAGAGGTAGAGCAGGTCTGGAGTTGTAGGCACAGTCAAAGGCGGAAGTGGGGCTGAAGTCAGAGGCAGAGCTGGAGGCGGAGCTGAAGTCAGAGGCAGAGCTGGAGGCGGTGCTGAAGTCAGAGGTGGAGCTGAAGTCAGAGGCAGAGCTGGTGGTGGAGTCAGAGAATGCTCCATTAAACCATATAGTGTACATTCCTTCCCTGCAACACTAGTGAAGTCTTAATGGTATAGTGGATAGTGCTCTGGACTCTCACCCCAGCGACCCGAGTTCAAATCCCGGTGGGACCAAAGAAAATATGTCATCATGGAAAAGGTGTTGGAGGCGGAGCTGGAGCTGTAGGCGGAGCTGAAGTCAGAGGCGGACCTGAAGTCAGAGGCAGATTTGGTGTGGCGCCGGAATTGGAAGCGGAGCTGAAGTCAGTGGCAGAGATGGTGTGGAACTGGAGTTGGAGGAGGAGCTGTAGTCAGAGATGGAACTGAAGTTGAAGTCAGATGCAAACCTGGTGTGGAGCTGGAGTCAGAGGTGGAACTGAAGTCAGAAACTGGTGTGGAGCTGGCGGCGGAGTTGGAGGCGGAAGTGGGGCTGAAGTCAGAGGCAGAGATGGTGTAGAGCTGGAGTCAGAGGCAGAAATGAAGTCATAGGTAGAGCTGGTGTGGAGCTGAAGTCAGAGGCGGAGATGAAGTTGGAGTCAGATGCAAATCTGGTGTGGGGCTGGAGTCAGAGGTGGAGCTGAAGTGAGACTGGTGTGGAGCTGGAGTCAGAGGTAGAGTTGAAGTCAGGGTTGGAGGTGGAGCTGAAGTCGGAGACTGGTGTGGAGCTGGAGGCGGAGCTGAAGGCAGAGGCAGAGCAAGTCTGGAGCTGGACGCAGAGTCAAAGGCGGAAGTGGGGCTGAAGTCAGAGGCAGAGCTGGAGGCGGTGCTAAAGTCAGAGGTGGAGCTGAAGTCAGAGGCAGAGCTGGTGGTGGAGTCAGAGAATGCTCCATTAAACCATATAGTGTACATTCCTTCCCTGCAACACTAGTGAAGTGTTAATGGTATAGTGGATAGTGCTCTGGACTCTCACCCCAGCGACCCGAGTTCAAATCCCGGTGGGACCAAAGAAAATATGTCATCATGGAAAAGGTGTTGGAGGCGGAGCTGGAGCTGTAGGCGGAGCTGAAGTCAGAGGCGGACCTGAAGGCAGAGCTGGTGTGGAGCTGAAGTCAGAGGTGGAGCTGAAGTCAGAGACTGGTGTGGAGCTGGAGTCAGAGGTAGAGCTGAAGTCAGGGATGGAGGTGGAGCTGATGTCAGAGACTGGTGTGGAGCTGGAGGCGGAGCTGAAGGCAGAGGCAGAGCAGGTCTGGAGCTGGAGGCAGAGTCAAAGGCGGAAGTGGGGCTGAAGTCAGAGGCAGAGCTGGAGGCGGAGCTGAAGTCAGAGGCAGAGCTGGAGGCGGTGCTAAAGTCAGAGGTGGAGCTGAAGTCAGAGGCAGAGCTGGTGGTGGAGTCAGAGAATGCTCCATTAAACCATATAGTGTACATTCCTTCCCTGCAACACTAGTGAAGTCTTCATGGTATAGTGGATAGTGCTCTGGACTCTCACCCCAGCGACCCGTGTTCAAATCCCGGCTGAAGTCAGAGGCAGAGATGGTGTAGAGCTGGAGTCAGAGGCAGAAATGAAGTCAGAGGTAGAGCTGGTGTGGAGCTGAAGTCAGAGGCGGAGATGAAGTAGGAGTCAGATGCAAAGCTGGTGTGGGGCTGGAGTTGGAGGCAGAGCTGGTGTGGAGCTGAAGTCAGAGGTGGAGCTGAAGTCAGAGACTGGTGTGGAGCTGGAGTCAGAGGTAGAGCTGAAGTCAGGGTTGGAGGTGGAGCTAATGTCAGAGACTGGTGTGGAGCTGGAGGCGGAGCTGAAGGCAGAGGCAGAGCAGGTCTGGAGCTGGAGGCAGAGTCAAAGGCGGAAGTGGGGCTGAAGTCAGAGGCAGAGCTGGAGGCGGAGCTGAAGTCAGAGGCAGAGCTGGAGGCGGTGCTGAAGTCAGATGCAGAGCTGGTGGTGGAGTCAGAGAATGCTCCATTAAACCATATAGTGTACATTCCTTCCCTGCAACACTAGTGAAGTCTTCATGGTATAGTGGATAGTGCTCTGGACTCTCACCCCAGCGACCCGAGTTCATATCCCGGTGGGACCAAAGAAAATATGTCATCATGGAAAAGGCGTTGGAGGCGGAGCTGGAGCTGTAGGCGGAGCTGAAGTCAGAGGCGGAGCTGAAGTCAGAGGCAGATTTGGTGTGGTGCCGAAATTGGAGGCGGAGCTGAAATCAGTGGCAGAGATGGTGTGGAGCTGGAGTTGGAGGAGAAGCTGTAGTCAGAGATGGAACTGAAGTTGTGGTCAGATGCAGAACTGGTGTGGAGCTGGAGTCAGAGGCGGAGCTGAAGTCAGAAACTGGTGTGGAGCTGGCGGCGGAGATGGAGGCGGAAGTGGGGCGGAAGTCAGAGGCAGAGATGGTGTAGAGCTGGAGTCAGAGGCAGAAATGAAGTCAGAGGTAGAGCTGGTGTGGAACTGTAGTCAGAGGTGGAAATGAAGTTGGAGTCAGATGCAAATCTGGTGTGGGGCTGGAGTCAGAGGTGGAGCTGAAGTGAGACTGGTGTGGAGCTGGAGTCAGAGGTAGAGCTGAAGTCAGGGTTGGAGGTGGAGCTGAAGTCGGAGACTGGTGTGGAGCTGAAGGCAGAGGCAGAGCAGGTCTGGAGCTCGAGGCAGAGTCAAAGGCGGAAGTGGGGCTGAAGTCAGAGGCAGAGCTGGAGGCGGAGCTGAAGTCAGAGGCAGAGCTGGAGGCGGTGCTGAAGTCAGAGGTGGAGCTGAAGTCAGAGGCAGAGCTGGTGGTGGAGTCAGAGAATGCTCCATTAAACCATATAGTGTACATTCCTTCCCTGCAACACTAGTGAAGTCTTCATGGTATAGTGGATAGTGCTCTGGACTCTCACCCCAGCGACCCGAGTTCAAATCCCGGTGGGACCAAAGAAAATATGTCATCATGGAAAAGGTGTTGGAGGCGGAGCTGGAGCTGTAGGCGGAGCTGAAGTCAGAGGCGGACCTGAAGTCAGAGGCAGATTTGGTGTGGCGCCGGAATTGGAAGCGGAGCTGAAGTCAGTGGCAGAGATGGTGTGGAACTGGAGTTGGAGGAGGAGCTGTAGTCAGAGATGGAACTGAAGTTGAAGTCAGATGCAAAACTGGTGTGGAGCTGGAGTCAGAAGGGGAGCTGAAGTCAGAGACTGGTGTGGAGCTGGAGGCGGAGCTGAAGGCAGAGGCAGAGCAGGTCTGGAGCTGGAGGCACAGTCAAAGGCGGAAGTGGGGCTGAAGTCAGAGGCAGAGCTGGAGGCGGAGCTGAAGTCAGAGGCAGAGTTGGGGGCGGTGCTGAAGCCAGAGGTGCAGCTCAAGTCAGAGGCAGAGCTGGTGGTGGAGTCAGAGAATGCTCCATTAAACCATATAGTGTACATTCCTTCCCTGCAACACTAGTGAAGACTTCATGGTATAGTGGATAATGCTCTGGACTCTCACCCCAGCGACCCGAGTTCAAATCCCGGCTGAAGTCAGAGGCAGAGATGGTGTAGAGCTGGAGTCAGAGGCAGAAATGAAGTCAGAGGTAGAGCTGGTGTGGAGCTGAAGTCAGAGGCGGAGATGAAGTAGGAGTCAGATGCAAAGCTGGTGTGGGGCTGGAGTTGGAGGCAGAGCTGGTGTGGAGCTGAAGTCAGAGGTGGAGCTGAAGTCAGAGACTGGTGTGGAGCTGGAGTCAGAGGTAGAGCTGAAGTCAGGGTTGGAGGTGGAGCTGATGTCAGAGACTGGTGTGGAGCTGGAGGCGGAGCTGAAGGCAGAGGCAGAGCAGGTCTGGAGCTGGAGGCAGAGTCAAAGGCGGAAGTGGGGCTGAAGTCAGAGGCAGAGCTGGAGGCGGAGCTGAAGTCAGAGGCAGAGCTGGAGGCGGTGCTGAAGTCAGAGGTGGAGCTGAAGTCAGAGGCAGAGCTGGTGGTGGAGTCAGAGAATGCTCCATTAAACCATATAGTGTTCATTCCTTCCCTGCAACACTAGTGAAGTCTTAATGGTATAGTGGATAGTGCTCTGGACTCTCACCCCAGCGACCCGAGTTCAAATCCCGGTGGGACCAAAGAAAATATGTCATCATGGAAAAGGTGTTGGAGGCGGAGCTGGAGCTGTAGGCGGAGCTGAAGTCAGAGGCGGAGCTGAAGTCAGAGGCAGATTTGGTGTGGTGCCGAAATTGAAGGCGGAGCTGAAGTCAGTGGCAGAGATGGTGTGGAGCTGGAGTTGGAGGAGAAGCTGTAGTCAGAGATGGAACTGAAGTTGTGGTCAGATGCAGAACTGGTGTGGCGCTAGAGTCAGAGGCGGAGCTGAAGTCAGAAACTGGTGTGGAGCTGGCGGCGGAGTTGGAGGCGGAAGTGGGGCTGAAGTCAGAGGCAGAGATGGTGTAGAGCTGGAGTCAGAGGCAGAAATGAAGTCAGAGGTAGAGCTGGTGTGGAGCTGAAGTCAGAGGCGGAGATGAAGTTGGAGTCAGATGCAAAGCTGGTGTGGGGCTGGTGTCAGAGGTGGAGCTGAAGTGAGACTGGTGTGGAGCTGGAGTCAGACGTAGAGCTGAAGTCAGGGTTGGAGGTGGAGCTGAAGTCGGAGACTGGTGTGGAGCTGGAGGCGGAGCTGAAGGCAGAGGCAGAGCAGGTCTGGAGCTGGAGGCAGAGTCAAA
Organism: Syngnathus leptorhynchus; assembly: GCF_054491065.1. Classification (NCBI taxonomy): domain Eukaryota; kingdom Metazoa; phylum Chordata; class Actinopteri; order Syngnathiformes; family Syngnathidae; genus Syngnathus; species Syngnathus leptorhynchus. Next base: position 227,156 of record NW_028231992.1, on the reverse strand, counting down.
GGCGGAAGTGGGGCTGAAGTCAGAGGCAGAGCTGGAGGCGGAGCTGAAGTCAGAGGCAGAGCTGGAGGCGGTGCTGAAGTCAGAGGTGGAGCTCAAGTCAGAGGCAGAGCTGGTGGTGGAGTCAGAGAATGCTCCATTAAACCATATAGTGTACATTCCTTCCCTGCAACACTAGTGAAGTCTTCATGGTATAGTGGATAGTGCTCTGGACTCTCACCCCAGCGACCCGAGTTCAAATCCCGGCTGAAGTCAGAGTTAGAGATGGTGTAGAGCTGGAGTCAGAGGCAGAAATGAAGTCAGAGGTAGAGCTGGTGTGGAGCTGAAGTCAGAGGCGGAGATGAAGTAGGAGTCAGATGCAAAGCTGGTGTGGGGCTGGAGTTGGAGGCAGAGCTGATGTGGAGCTGAAGTCAGAGGTGGAGCTGAAGTCAGAGACTGGTGTGGAGCTGGAGTCAGAGGTAGAGCTGAAGTCAGGGTTGGAGGTGGAGCTGAAGTCGGAGACTGGTGTGGAGCTGGAGGCGGAGCTGAAGGCAGAGGCAGAGCAGGTCTGGAGCTGGAGGCAGAGTCAAAAGCGGAAGTGGGGCTGAAGTCAGAGGCAGAGCTGGAGGCGGAGCTGAAGTCAGAGGCAGAGCTGGAGGCGGTGCTGAAGTCAGAGGTGGAGCTGAAGTCAGAGGCAGAGCTGGTGGTGGAGTCAGAGAATGCTCCATTAAACCATATAGTGTACATTCCTTCCCTGTAACACTAGTGAAGTCTTCATGGTATAGTGGATAGTGCTCTGGACTCTCACCCCAGCGACCCGAGTTCAAATCCCGGTGGGACCAAAGAAAATATGTCATCATGGAAAAGGCTTTGGTGGCGGAGCTGGAGCTGTAGGCGGAGCTGAAGTCAGAGGCAGATTTGCTGTGGTGCCGAAATTGGAGGCGGAGCTGAAGTCAGTGGCAGAGATGGTGTGGAGCTGGAGTTGGAGGAGAAGCTGTAGTCAGAGATGGAACTGAAGTTGTGGAGTCAGAGGCAGAAATGAAGTCAGAGGTAGAGCTGGTGTGGAGCTGAAGTCAGAGGCGGAGATGAAGTTGGAGTCAGATGCAAAGCTGGTGTGGGGCTGGAGTCAGAGGTGGAGCTGAAGTCAGAGACTGGTGTGGAGCTGAAGTCAGAGGTGCAGCTCAAGTCAGAGGCAGAGCTGGTGGTGGAGTCAGAGAATGCTCCATTAAACCATATAATGTACATTCCTTCCCTGCAACACTAGTGAAGTCTTCATGGTATAGTGGATAGTGCTCTGGACTCTCACCCCAGCGACCCGAGTTCAAATCCCGGCTGAAGTCAGAGGCAGAGATGGTGTAGAGCTGGAGTCAGAGGCAGAAATGAAGTCAGAGGTAGAGCTGGTGTGGAGCTGAAGTCAGAGGCGGAGATGAAGTAGGAGTCAGATGCAAAGCTGGTGTGGGGCTGGAGTTGGAGGCAGAGCTGGTGTGGAGCTGAAGTCAGAGGTGGAGCTGATGTCAGAGACTGGTGTGGAGCTGGAGTCAGAGGCAGAGATGAAGTCAGAGGTAGAGCTGGTGTGGAGCTAAAGTCAGAGGTGGAGATGAAATTGGAGTCAGATGCAAAGCTGGTGTGGGGCTGGAGTCAGAGGTGGAGCTGAAGTGAAACTGGTGTGGAGCTGGAGTCAGAGGTAGAGCTGAAGTCAGGGTTGGAGGTGGAGCTGAAGTCGGAGACTGGTTTGGAGCTGGAGGCAGAGTCAAAGGCGGAAGTGGGGCTGAAGTCAGAGGCAGAGCTGGAGGCGGAGCTGAAGTCAGAGGCAGAGCTGGAGGCGGTGCTGAAGTCAGAGGTGGAGCTGAAGTCAGAGGCAGAGCTGGTGGTGGAGTCAGAGAATGCTCCATTAAACCATATAGTGTACATTCCTTCCTGCAACACTAGTGAAGTCTTCATGGTATAGTGGGTAGTGCTCTGGACTCTCACCCCAGCGACCCGAGTTCAAATCCCGGTGGGACCAAAGAAAATATGTCATCATGGAAAAGGTGTTGGAGGCGGAGCTGGAGCTGTAGGCGGACCTGAAGTCAGAGGCGGACCTGAAGTCAGAGGCAGATTTGGTGTGGCGCCGGAATTGGAAGCGGAGCTGAAGTCAGTGGCAGAGATGGTGTGGAACTGGAGTTGGAGGAGGAGCTGTAGTGTGAGATGGAACTGAAGTTGAAGTCAGATGCAGAACTGGTGTGGAGCTGGAGTCAGAGGTGGAGCTGAAGTCAGGAACTGGTGTGGAGCTGGCGGCGGAGTGTGAGGCGGAAGTGGGGCTGAAGTCAGAGGCAAAGATGGTGTAGAGCTGGAGTCAGAGGCAGAAATGAAGTCAGAGGTAGAGCTGGTGTGAAGCTGAAGTCAGAGGCGATGAAATTGGAGTCAGATGCAAAGCTGGTGTGGGGCTGGAGTCAGAGGTGGAGCTGAAGTGAGACTGGTGTGGAGCTGGAGTCAGAGGTGGAGCTGAAGTCAGAAACTGGTGTGGAGCTGGCGGCGGAGTTGGAGGCGGAAGTGGGGCTGAAGTCAGAGGCAGAGATGGTGAAGAGCTGGAGTCAGAGGCAGAAATGAAGTCAGAGGTAGAGCTGGTGTGGAACTGAAGTCAGAGGTGGAGCTGAAGTCAGAGGCAGAGCTGGTGGTGGAGTCAGAGAATGCTCCATTAAACCATATAGTGTTCATTCCTTCCCTGCAACACTAGTGAAGTCTTAATGGTATAGTGGATAGTGCTCTGGACTCTCACCCCAGCGACCCGAGTTCAAATCCCGGTGGGACCAAAGAAAATATGTCATCATGGAAAAGGTGTTGGAGGCGGAGCTGGAGCTGTAGGCGGAGCTGAAGTCATAGGCGGAGCTGAAGTCAGAGGCAGATTTGGTGTGGTGCCGAAATTGAAGGCGGAGCTGAAGTCAGTGGCAGAGATGGTGTGGAGCTGGAGTTGGAGGAGAAGCTGTAGTCAGAGATGGAACTGAAGTTGTGGTCAGATGCAGAACTGGTGTGGCGCTAGAGTCAGAGGCGGAGCTGAAGTCAGAAACTGGTGTGGAGCTGGCGGCGGAGTTGGAGGCGGAAGTGGGGCTGAAGTCAGAGGCAGAGATGGTGTAGAGCTGGAGTCAGAGGCAGAAATGAAGTCAGAGGTAGAGCTGGTGTGGAGCTGAAGTCAGAGGCGGAGATGAAGTTGGAGTCAGATGCAAAGCTGGTGTGGGGCTGGTGTCAGAGGTGGAGCTGAAGTGAGACTGGTGTGGAGCTGGAGTCAGACGTAGAGCTGAAGTCAGGGTTGGAGGTGGAGCTGAAGTCGGAGACTGGTGTGGAGCTGGAGGCGGAGCTGAAGGCAGAGGCAGAGCAGGTCTGGAGCTGGAGGCAGAGTCAAAGGCGGAAGTGGGGCTGAAGTCAGAGGCAGAGCTGGAGGCGGAGCTGAAGTCAGAGGCAGAGCTGGAGGCGGTGCTGAAGTCAGAGGTGGAGCTCAAGTCAGAGGCAGAGCTGGTGGTGGAGTCAGAGAATGCTCCATTAAACCATATAGTGTACATTCCTTCCCTGCAACACTAGTGAAGTCTTCATGGTATAGTGGATAGTGCTCTGGACTCTCACCCCAGCGACCCGAGTTCAAATCCCGGCTGAAGTCAGAGTTAGAGATGGTGTAGAGCTGGAGTCAGAGGCAGAAATGAAGTCAGAGGTAGAGCTGGTGTGGAGCTGAAGTCAGAGGCGGAGATGAAGTAGGAGTCAGATGCAAAGCTGGTGTGGGGCTGGAGTTGGAGGCAGAGCTGATGTGGAGCTGAAGTCAGAGGTGGAGCTGAAGTCAGAGACTGGTGTGGAGCTGGAGTCAGAGGTAGAGCTGAAGTCAGGGTTGGAGGTGGAGCTGAAGTCGGAGACTGGTGTGGAGCTGGAGGCGGAGCTGAAGGCAGAGGCAGAGCAGGTCTGGAGCTGGAGGCAGAGTCAAAAGCGGAAGTGGGGCTGAAGTCAGAGGCAGAGCTGGAGGCGGAGCTGAAGTCAGAGGCAGAGCTGGAGGCGGTGCTGAAGTCAGAGGTGGAGCTGAAGTCAGAGGCAGAGCTGGTGGTGGAGTCAGAGAATGCTCCATTAAACCATATAGTGTACATTCCTTCCCTGTAACACTAGTGAAGTCTTCATGGTATAGTGGATAGTGCTCTGGACTCTCACCCCAGCGACCCGAGTTCAAATCCCGGTGGGACCAAAGAAAATATGTCATCATGGAAAAGGCTTTGGTGGCGGAGCTGGAGCTGTAGGCGGAGCTGAAGTCAGAGGCAGATTTGCTGTGGTGCCGAAATTGGAGGCGGAGCTGAAGTCAGTGGCAGAGATGGTGTGGAGCTGGAGTTGGAGGAGAAGCTGTAGTCAGAGATGGAACTGAAGTTGTGGAGTCAGAGGCAGAAATGAAGTCAGAGGTAGAGCTGGTGTGGAGCTGAAGTCAGAGGCGGAGATGAAGTTGGAGTCAGATGCAAAGCTGGTGTGGGGCTGGAGTCAGAGGTGGAGCTGAAGTCAGAGACTGGTGTGGAGCTGAAGTCAGAGGTGCAGCTCAAGTCAGAGGCAGAGCTGGTGGTGGAGTCAGAGAATGCTCCATTAAACCATATAATGTACATTCCTTCCCTGCAACACTAGTGAAGTCTTCATGGTATAGTGGATAGTGCTCTGGACTCTCACCCCAGCGACCCGAGTTCAAATCCCGGCTGAAGTCAGAGGCAGAGATGGTGTAGAGCTGGAGTCAGAGGCAGAAATGAAGTCAGAGGTAGAGCTGGTGTGGAGCTGAAGTCAGAGGCGGAGATGAAGTAGGAGTCAGATGCAAAGCTGGTGTGGGGCTGGAGTTGGAGGCAGAGCTGGTGTGGAGCTGAAGTCAGAGGTGGAGCTGATGTCAGAGACTGGTGTGGAGCTGGAGTCAGAGGCAGAGATGAAGTCAGAGGTAGAGCTGGTGTGGAGCTAAAGTCAGAGGTGGAGATGAAATTGGAGTCAGATGCAAAGCTGGTGTGGGGCTGGAGTCAGAGGTGGAGCTGAAGTGAAACTGGTGTGGAGCTGGAGTCAGAGGTAGAGCTGAAGTCAGGGTTGGAGGTGGAGCTGAAGTCGGAGACTGGTTTGGAGCTGGAGGCAGAGTCAAAGGCGGAAGTGGGGCTGAAGTCAGAGGCAGAGCTGGAGGCGGAGCTGAAGTCAGAGGCAGAGCTGGAGGCGGTGCTGAAGTCAGAGGTGGAGCTGAAGTCAGAGGCAGAGCTGGTGGTGGAGTCAGAGAATGCTCCATTAAACCATATAGTGTACATTCCTTCCTGCAACACTAGTGAAGTCTTCATGGTATAGTGGGTAGTGCTCTGGACTCTCACCCCAGCGACCCGAGTTCAAATCCCGGTGGGACCAAAGAAAATATGTCATCATGGAAAAGGTGTTGGTGGCGGAGCTGGAGCTGTAGGCGGAGCTGAAGTCAGAGGCGGAGCTGAAGTCAGAGGCAGATTTGGTGTGGTGCCGAAATTAAAGGCGGAGCTGAAGTCAGTGGCAGAGATGGTGTGGAGCTGGAGTTGGAGGAGAAGCTGTGGTCAGAGATGGAACTGAAGTTGTGGTCAAATGCAGAACTGGTGTGAAGCTGGAGTCAGAGGCGGAGCTGAAGTCAGAAACTGGTGTGGAGCTGGCGGCGGAGTTGGAGGCGGAAGTGGGGCTGAAGTCAGAGGCAGAGATGGTGAAGAGCTGGAGTCAGAGGCAGAAATGAAGTCAGAGGTAGAGCTGGTGTGGAACTGAAGTCAGAGGTGGAGCTGAAGTCAGAGACTGGTGTGGAGCTGGAGTCAGAGGTAGAGCTGAAGTCAGGGTTGGAGGTGGAGCTGAAGTCAGAGACTGGTGTGGAGCTGGAGGCGGAGCTGAAGGCAGAGGCAGAGCAGGTCTGGAGCTGTAGGCACAGTCAAAGGCGGAAGTGGGGCTGAAGTCAGAGGCAGAGCTGGAGGCGGAGCTGAAGTCAGAGGCAGAGCTGGAGGCGGTGCTGAAGTCAGAGGTGCAGCTCAAGTCAGAGGCAGAGCTGGTGGTGGAGTCAGAGAATGCTCCATTAAACCATATAGTGTACATTCCTTCCCTGCAACACTAGTGAAGTCTTCATGGTATAGTGGATAGTGCTCTGGACTCTCACCCCAGCGACCCGAGTTCAAATCCCGGTGGGACCAAAGAAAATATGTCATCATGGAAAAGGTGTTGGAGGCGGAGCTGGAGCTGTAGGCGGACCTGAAGTCAGAGGCGGACCTGAAGTCAGAGGCAGATTTGGTGTGGCGCCGGAATTGGAAGCGGAGCTGAAGTCAGTGGCAGAGATGGTGTGGAACTGGAGTTGGAGGAGGAGCTGTAGTGTGAGATGGAACTGAAGTTGAAGTCAGATGCAGAACTGGTGTGGAGCTGGAGTCAGAGGTGGAGCTGAAGTCAGGAACTGGTGTGGAGCTGGCGGCGGAGTGTGAGGCGGAAGTGGGGCTGAAGTCAGAGGCAAAGATGGTGTAGAGCTGGAGTCAGAGGCAGAAATGAAGTCAGAGGTAGAGCTGGTGTGAAGCTGAAGTCAGAGGCGATGAAATTGGAGTCAGATGCAAAGCTGGTGTGGGGCTGGAGTCAGAGGTGGAGCTGAAGTGAGACTGGTGTGGAGCTGGAGTCAGAGGTGGAGCTGAAGTCAGAAACTGGTGTGGAGCTGGCGGCGGAGTTGGAGGCGGAAGTGGGGCTGAAGTCAGAGGCAGAGATGGTGAAGAGCTGGAGTCAGAGGCAGAAATGAAGTCAGAGGTAGAGCTGGTGTGGAACTGAAGTCAGAGGTGGAGCTGAAGTCAGAGACTGGTGTGGAGCTGGAGTCAGAGGTAGAGCTGAAGTCAGGGTTGGAGGTGGAGCTGAAGTCAGAGACTGGTGTGGAGCTGGAGGCGGAGCTGAAGGCAGAGGCAGAGCAGGTCTGGAGCTGTAGGCACAGTCAAAGGCGGAAGTGGGGCTGAAGTCAGAGGCAGAGCTGGAGGCGGAGCTGAAGTCAGAGGCAGAGCTGGAGGCGGTGCTGAAGTCAGAGGTGCAGCTCAAGTCAGAGGCAGAGCTGGTGGTGGAGTCAGAGAATGCTCCATTAAACCATATAGTGTACATTCCTTCCCTGCAACACTAGTGAAGTCTTCATGGTATAGTGGATAGTGCTCTGGACTCTCACCCCAGCGACCCGAGTTCAAATCCCGGCTGAAGTCAGAGGCAGAGATGGTGTAGAGCTGGATTCAGAGGCAGAAATGAAGTCAGAGGTAGAGCTGGTGTGGAGCTGAAGTCAGAGGCGGAGATGAAGTAGGAGTCAGATGCAAAGCTGGTGTGGGGCTGGAGTTGGAGGCAGAGCTGGTGTGGAGCTGAAGTCAGAGGTGGAGCTGAAGTCAGAGACTGGTGTGGAGCTGGAGTCAGAGGTAGAGCTGAAGTCAGAGTTGGAGGTGGAGCTGAAGTCGGAGACTGGTGTGGAGCTGGAGGCGGAGCTGAAGGCAGAGGCAGAGCAGGTCTGGAGCTGGAGGCAGAGTCAAAGGCGGAAGTGGGGCTGAAGTCAGAGGCAGAGCTGGAGGCGGAGCTGAAGTCAGAGGCAGAGCTGGAGGCGGTGCTGAAGTCAGAGGTGGAGCTGAAGTCAGAGGCAGAGCTGGTGGTGGAGTCAGAGAATGCTCCATTAAACCATATAGTGTACATTCCTTCCCTGCAACACTAGTGAAGTCTTCATGGTATAGTGGATAGTGCTCTGGACTCTCACCCCAGCGACCCGAGTTCAAATCCCGGTGGGACCAAAGAAAATATGTCATCATGGAAAAGGCGTTGGTGGCGGAGCTGGAGCTGTAGGCGGAGCTGAAGTCAGAGGCGGAGCTGAAGTCAGAGGCAGATTTGGTGTGGTGCCGAAATTGAAGGCGGAGCTGAAGTCAGTGGCAGAGATGGTGTGGAGCTGGAGTTGGAGGAGAAGCTGTGGTCAGAGATGGAACTGAAGTTGTGGTCAGATGCAGAACTGGTGTGGAGCTGGAGTCAGAGGCGGAGCTGAAGTCAGAAACTGGTGTGGAGCTGGCGGCGGAGTTGAAGGCGGAAGTGGGGCTGAAGTCAGAGGCAGAGATGGTGAAGAGCTGGAGTCATAGGCAGAAATGAAGTCAGAGGTAGAGATGGTGTGGAGCTAAAGTCAGAGGTGGAGATGAAGTTGGAGTCAGATGCAAAGCTGGTATGGGGCTGGAGTCAGAGGTGGAGCTGAAGTCAGAGACTGGTGTGGAGCTGGAGTCAGAGGTAGAGCTGAAGTCAGGGTTGGAGGTGGAGCTGAAGTCAGAGACTGGTGTGGAGCTGGAGGCGGAGCTGAAGGCAGAGGCAGAGCAGGTCTGGAGCTGTAGGCACAGTCAAAGGCGGAAGTGGGGCTGAAGTCAGAGGCAGAGCTGGAGGCGGAGCTGAAGTCAGAGGCAGAGCTGGAGGCGGTGCTGAAGTCAGAGGTGCAGCTCAAGTCAGAGGCAGAGCTGGTGGTGGAATCAGAGAATGCTCCATTAAACCATATAGTGTACATTCCTTCCCTGCAACACTAGTGAAGTCTTCATGGTGTAGTGGATAGTGCTCTGGACTCTCACCCCAGCGACCCGAGTTCAAATCCCGGTGGGACCAAAGAAAATATGTCATCATGGAAAAGGTGTTGGAGGCGGAGCTGGAGCTGTAGGCGGACCTGAAGTCAGAGGCGGACCTGAAGTCAGAAGCAGATTTGGTGTGGCGCCGGAATTGGAAGCGGAGCTGAAGTCAGTGGCAGAGATGGTGTGGAACTGGAGTTGGAGGAGGAGCTGTAGTGTGAGATGGAACTGAAGTTGAAGTCAGATGCAGAACTGGTGTGGAGCTGGAGTCAGAGGTGGAGCTGAAGTCAGGAACTGGTGTGGAGCTGGCGGCGGAGTGTGAGGCGGAAGTGGGGCTGAAGTCAGAGGCAAAGATGGTGTAGAGCTGGAGTCAGAGGCAGAAATGAAGTCAGAGGTAGAGCTGGTGTGAAGCTGAAGTCAGAGGCGATGAAATTGGAGTCAGATGCAAAGCTGGTGTGGAGCTGGAGTCAGAGGTGGAGCTGAAGTGAGACTGGTGTGGAGCTGGAGTCAGAGGTCGAGCTGAAGTCAGGGTTGGAGGTGGAGCTGAAGTCGGAGACTGGTGTGGAGCTGGAGGCGGAGCTGAAGGCAGAGGCAGAGCAGGTCTGGAGCTGGAGGCAGAGTCAAAGGCGGAAGTGGGGCTGAAGTCAGAGGCAGAGCTGGAGGCGGAGCTGAAGTCAGAGGCAGAGCTGGAGGCGGTGCTGAAGTCAGAGGTGGAGCTGAAGTCAGAGGCAGAGCTGGTGGTGGAGTCAGAGAATGCTCCATTAAACCATATATTGTACATTCCTTCCCTGCAACACTAGTAAAGTCTTTATGGTATAGTGGATAGTGCTCTGGACTCTCACCCCAGCGACCCGAGTTCAAATCCCGGTGGGACCAAAGAAAATATGTCATCATGGAAAAGGCGTTGGTGGCGGAGCTGGAGCTGTAGGCGGAGCTGAAGTCAGAGGCGGAGCTGAAGTCAGAGGCAGATTTGGTGTGGTGCCGAAATTGAAGGCGGAGCTGAAGTCAGTGGCAGAGATGGTGTGGAGCTGGAGTTGGAGGAGAAGCTGTAGTCAGAGATGGAACTGAAGTTGTGGTCAGATGCAGAACTGGTGTGGAGCTGGAGTCAGAGGCGGAGCTGAAGTCAGAAACTGGTGTGGAGCTGGCGGTGGAGTTGGAGGCGGAAGTGGGGCTGAAGTCAGATGCAGAGATGGTGAAGAGCTGGAGTCAGAGGCAGAAATGAAGTCAGAGGTAGAGCTGGTGTGGAGCTGAAGTCAGAGGCGGAGATGAAGTTGGAGTCAGATGCAAAGCTGGTGTGGGGCTGGAGTCAGAGGTGGAGCTGAAGTCAGAGACTGGTGTGGAGCTGAAGTCAGGGTTGGAGGTGGAGCTGATGTCAGAGACTGGTGTGGAGCTGGAGGCGGAGCTGAAGGCAGAGGCAGAGCAGGTCTGGAGCTGGAGGCAGAGTCAAAGGCGGAAGTGGGGCTGAAGTCAGAAGCAGAGCTGGAGGCGGAGCTGAAGTCAGAGGCAGAGCTGGAGGCGGTGCTGAAGTCAGAGGTGGAGCTGAAGTCAGAGGCAGAGCTGGTGGTGGAGTCAGAGAATGCTCCATTAAACCATATAGTGTACATTCCTTCCCTGCAACACTAGTGAAGTGTTAATGGTATAGTGGATAGTGCTCTGGACTCTCACCCCAGCGACCCGAGTTCAAATCCCGGTGGGACCAAAGAAAATATGTCATCATGGAAAAGGTGTTGGAGGCGGAGCTGGAGCTGTAGGCGGAGCTGAAGTCAGAGGCGGACCTGAAGTCAGAGGCAGATTTGGTGTGGCGCCAGAATTGGAAGCGGAGCTGAAGTCAGTGGCAGAGATGGTGTGGAACTGGAGTTGGAGGAGAAGCTGTAGTGTGAGATGGAACTGAAGTTGAAGTCAGATGCAGAACTGGTGTGGAGCTGGAGTCAGAGGTGGAGCTGAAGTCAGAAACTGGTGTGGAGCTGGCGGCGGAGTTGAAGGCGGAAGTGGGGCTGAAGTCAGAGGCAGAGATGGTGTAGAGCTGGAGTCAGAGGCAGAAATGAAGTCAGAGGTAGAGCTGGTGTGGAACTGTAGTCAGAGGCGGAGATGAAGTTGGAGTCAGATGCAAATCTGGTGTGGGGCTGGAGTCAGAGGTGGAGCTGAAGTGAGACTGGTGTGGAGCTGGAGTCAGAGGTGGAGCTGAAGTCGGAGACTGGTGTGGAGCTGGAGGCGGAGCTGAAGGCAGACGCAGAGCAAGTCTGGAGCTGGAGGCAGAGTCAAAGGCGGAAGTGGGGCTGAAGTCAGAGGCAGAGCTGGAGGCGGTGCTGAAGTCAGAGGTGGAGCTGAAGTCAGAGGCAGAGCTGGTGGTGGAGTCAGAGAATGCTCCATTAAACCATATAGTGTACATTCCTTCCCTGCAACACTAGTGAAGTCTTCATGGTATAGTGGATAGTGCTCTGGACTCTCACCCCAGCGACCCGTTCAAATCCCGGCTGAAGTCAGAGGCAGAGATGGTGTAGAGCTGGAGTCAGAGGCAGAAATGAAGTCAGAGGTAGAGCTGGTGTGGAGCTGAAGTCAGAGGCGGAGATGAAGTAGGAGTCAGATGCAAAGCTGGTGTGGGGCTGGAGTTGGAGGCAGAGCTGGTGTGGAGCTGAAGTCAGAGGTGGAGCTGAAGTCAGAGGTGGAGCTGAAGTCAGAGGCAGAGCTGGTGGTGGAGTCAGAGAATGCTCCATTAAACCATATAGTGTACATTCCTTCCCTGCAACACTAGTAAAGTCTTCATGGTATAGTGGATAGTGCTCTGGACTCTCACCCCAGCGACCCGAGTTCAAATCCCGGTGGGACCAAAGAAAATATGTCATCATGGAAAAGGTGTTGGAGGCGGAGCTGGAGCTGTAGGCGGAGCTGAAGTCAGAGGCAGATTTGGTGTGGCGCCGGAATTGGAAGCGGAGCTGAAGTCAGTGGCAGAGATGGTGTGGAACTGGAGTTGGAGGAGGAGCTGTAGTGTGGGATGGAACTGAAGTTGAAGTCAGATGCAGAACTGGTGTGGAGCTGGAGTCAGAGGCAGAGCTGGTGGTGGAGTCAGAGAATGCTCCATTAAACCATATAGTGTACATTCCTTCCCTGCAACACTAGTGAAGTCTTCATGGTATAGTGGAGAGTGCTCTGGACTCTCACCCCAGCGACCCGAGTTCAAATCCCGGCTGAAGTCAGAGGCAGAGATGGTGTAGAGCTGGAGTCAGAGGCAGAAATGAAGTCAGAGGTAGAGCTGGTGTGGAGCTGAAGTCAGAGGCAGAGATGAGGTAGGAGTCAGATGCAAAGCTGGTGTGGGGCTGGAGTTGGAGGCAGAGCTGGTGTGGAGTTGAAGTCAGAGGTGGAGTTGAAGTCAGAGGCAGAGCTGGTGGTGGAGTCAGAGAATGCTCCATTAAACCATATAGTGTACATTCCTTTCCTGCAACACTAGTAAAGTCTTCATGGTATAGTGGATAGTGCTCTGGACTCTCACCCCAGCGACCCGAGTTCAAATCCCGGTGGGACCAAAGAAAATATGTCATCATGGAAAAGGCGTTGGTGGCGGAGCTGGAGCTGTAGGCGGAGCTGAAGTCAGAGGCGGAGCTGAAGTCAGAGGCAGATTTGGTGTGGTGCCGAAATTGGAGGCGGAGCTGAAGTCAGTGGCAGAGATGGTGTGGAGCTGGAGTTGGAGGAGAAGCTGTAGTCAGAGATGGAACTGAAGTTGTGGTCAGATGCAGAACTGGTGTGGAGCTGGAGTCAGAGGCGGAGCTGAAGTCAGAAACTGGTGTGGAGCTGGCGGCGGAGATGGAGGCGTAAGTGGGGCTGAACTCAGAGGCAGAGATGGTGTAGAGCTGGAGTCAGAGGCAGAAATGAAGTCAGAGGTAGAGCTGGTGTGGAACTGTAGTCAGAGGCGGAAATGAAGTTGGAGTCAGATGCAAATCTGGTGTGGGGCTGGAGTCAGAGGTGGAGCTGAAGTCAGGGTTGGAGGTGGAGCTGAAGTCGGAGACTGGTGTGGAGCTGAAGGCAGAGGCAGAGCAGGTCTGGAGCTCGAGGCAGAGTCAAAGGCGGAAGTGGGGCTGAAGTCAGAGGCAGAGCTGGAGGCGGAGCTGAAGTCAGAGGCAGAGCTGGAGGCGGTGCTGAAGTCAGAGGTGGAGCTGAAGTCAGAGGCAGAGCTGGTGGTGGAGTCAGAGAATGCTCCATTAAACCATATAGTGTACATTCCTTCCCTGCAACACTAGTGAAGTCTTCATGGTATAGTGGATAGTGCTCTGGACTCTCACCCCAGCGACCCGAGTTCAAATCCCGGTGGGACCAAAGAAAATATGTCATCATGGAAAAGGCGTTGGTGGCGGAGCTGGAGCTGTAGGCGGAGTTGAAGTCAGAGGCGGACCTGAAGTCAGAGGCAGATTTGGTGTGGTGCCGAAATTGAAGGCGGAGCTGAAGTCAGTGGCAGAGATGGTGTGGAGCTGGAGTTGGAGGAGAAGCTGTAGTCAGAGATGGAACTGAAGTTGTGGTCAGATGCAGAACTGGTGTGGAGCTGGAGTCAGAGGCGGAGCTGAAGTCAGAAACTGGTGTGGAGCTGGCGGCGGAGTTGGAGGCGGAAGTGGGGCTGAAGTCAGAGGCAGAGATGGTGTAGAGCTGGAGTCATAGGCAGAAATGAAGTCAGAGGTAGAGCTGGTGTGGAGCTGAAGTCAGAGGCGGAGATGAAGTTAGAGTCAGATGCAAACCTGGTGTGGGGCTGGAGTTGGAGGCAGAGCTGGTGTGGAGCTGGAGTCAGAGGTGGAGCTGAAGTGAGACTGGTGTGGAGCTGGAGTCAGAGGTAAAGTTGAAGTCAGGGTTGGAGGTGGAGCTGAAGTCAGAGACTGGTGTGGAGCTGGAGGCGGAGCTGAAGGCAGAGGCAGAGCAGGTCTGGAGCTGTAGGCACAGTCAAAGGCGGAAGTGGGGCTGAAGTCAGAGGCAGAGCTGGAGGCGGAGCTGAAGTCAGAGGCAGAGCTGGAGGCGGTGCTGAAGTCAGAGGTGGAGCTGAAGTCAGAGGCAGAGCTGGTGGTGGAGTCAGAGAATGCTCCATTAAACCATATAGTGTACATTCCTTCCCTGCAACACTAGTGAAGTCTTCTTGGTATAGTGGATAGTGCTCTGGACTCTCACCCCAGCAGTTCAAATCCCGGCTGAAGTCAGAGGCAGAGATGGTGTAGAGCTGGAGTCAGAAGCAGAAATGAAGTCAGAGGTAGAGCTGGTGTGGAGCTGAAGTCAGAGGCGGAGATGAAGTAGGAGTCAGATGCAAAGCTGGTGTGGGGCTGGAGTCAGAGGCAGATTTGGTGTGGTGCCGAAATTGAAGGCGGAGCTGAAGTCAGTGGCAGAGATGGTGTGGAGCTGGAGTTGGAGGAGAAGCTGTAGTCAGAGATGGAACTGAAGTTGTGGTCAGATGCAGAACTGGTGTGGAGCTGGAGTCAGAGGCGGAGCTGAAGTCAGAAACTGGTGTGGAGCTGGCGGCGGAGTTGAAGGCGGAAGTGGGGCTGAAGTCAGAGGCAGAGATGGTGAAGAGCTGGAGTCATAGGCAGAAATGAAGTCAGAGGTAGAGATGGTGTGGAGCTAAAGTCAGAGGTGGAGATGAAGTTGGAGTCAGATGCAAAGCTGGTATGGGGCTGGAGTCAGAGGTGGAGCTGAAGTCAGAGACTGGTGTGGAGCTGGAGTCAGAGGTAGAGCTGAAGTCAGGGTTGGAGGTGGAGCTGAAGTCAGAGACTGGTGTGGAGCTGGAGGCGGAGCTGAAGGCAGAGGCAGAGCAGGTCTGGAGCTGTAGGCACAGTCAAAGGCGGAAGTGGGGCTGAAGTCAGAGGCAGAGCTGGAGGCGGAGCTGAAGTCAGAGGCAGAGCTGGAGGCGGTGCTGAAGTCAGAGGTGCAGCTCAAGTCAGAGGCAGAGCTGGTGGTGGAGTCAGAGAATGCTCCATTAAACCATATAGTGTACATTCCTTCCCTGCAACACTAGTGAAGTCTTCATGGTGTAGTGGATAGTGCTCTGGACTCTCACCCCAGCGACCCGAGTTCAAATCCCGGTGGGACCAAAGAAAATATGTCATCATGGAAAAGGTGTTGGAGGCGGAGCTGGAGCTGTAGGCGGACCTGAAGTCAGAGGCGGACCTGAAGTCAGAAGCAGATTTGGTGTGGCGCCGGAATTGGAAGCGGAGCTGAAGTCAGTGGCAGAGATGGTGTGGAACTGGAGTTGGAGGAGGAGCTGTAGTGTGAGATGGAACTGAAGTTGAAGTCAGATGCAGAACTGGTGTGGAGCTGGAGTCAGAGGTGGAGCTGAAGTCAGGAACTGGTGTGGAGCTGGCGGCGGAGTGTGAGGCGGAAGTGGGGCTGAAGTCAGAGGCAAAGATGGTGTAGAGCTGGAGTCAGAGGCAGAAATGAAGTCAGAGGTAGAGCTGGTGTGAAGCTGAAGTCAGAGGCGATGAAATTGGAGTCAGATGCAAAGCTGGTGTGGAGCTGGAGTCAGAGGTGGAGCTGAAGTGAGACTGGTGTGGAGCTGGAGTCAGAGGTCGAGCTGAAGTCAGGGTTGGAGGTGGAGCTGAAGTCGGAGACTGGTGTGGAGCTGGAGGCGGAGCTGAAGGCAGAGGCAGAGCAGGTCTGGAGCTGGAGGCAGAGTCAAAGGCGGAAGTGGGGCTGAAGTCAGAGGCAGAGCTGGAGGCGGAGCTGAAGTCAGAGGCAGAGCTGGAGGCGGTGCTGAAGTCAGAGGTGGAGCTGAAGTCAGAGGCAGAGCTGGTGGTGGAGTCAGAGAATGCTCCATTAAACCATATATTGTACATTCCTTCCCTGCAACACTAGTAAAGTCTTTATGGTATAGTGGATAGTGCTCTGGACTCTCACCCCAGCGACCCGAGTTCAAATCCCGGTGGGACCAAAGAAAATATGTCATCATGGAAAAGGCGTTGGTGGCGGAGCTGGAGCTGTAGGCGGAGCTGAAGTCAGAGGCGGAGCTGAAGTCAGAGGCAGATTTGGTGTGGTGCCGAAATTGAAGGCGGAGCTGAAGTCAGTGGCAGAGATGGTGTGGAGCTGGAGTTGGAGGAGAAGCTGTAGTCAGAGATGGAACTGAAGTTGTGGTCAGATGCAGAACTGGTGTGGAGCTGGAGTCAGAGGCGGAGCTGAAGTCAGAAACTGGTGTGGAGCTGGCGGTGGAGTTGGAGGCGGAAGTGGGGCTGAAGTCAGATGCAGAGATGGTGAAGAGCTGGAGTCAGAGGCAGAAATGAAGTCAGAGGTAGAGCTGGTGTGGAGCTGAAGTCAGAGGCGGAGATGAAGTTGGAGTCAGATGCAAAGCTGGTGTGGGGCTGGAGTCAGAGGTGGAGCTGAAGTCAGAGACTGGTGTGGAGCTGAAGTCAGGGTTGGAGGTGGAGCTGATGTCAGAGACTGGTGTGGAGCTGGAGGCGGAGCTGAAGGCAGAGGCAGAGCAGGTCTGGAGCTGGAGGCAGAGTCAAAGGCGGAAGTGGGGCTGAAGTCAGAAGCAGAGCTGGAGGCGGAGCTGAAGTCAGAGGCAGAGCTGGAGGCGGTGCTGAAGTCAGAGGTGGAGCTGAAGTCAGAGGCAGAGCTGGTGGTGGAGTCAGAGAATGCTCCATTAAACCATATAGTGTACATTCCTTCCCTGCAACACTAGTGAAGTGTTAATGGTATAGTGGATAGTGCTCTGGACTCTCACCCCAGCGACCCGAGTTCAAATCCCGGTGGGACCAAAGAAAATATGTCATCATGGAAAAGGTGTTGGAGGCGGAGCTGGAGCTGTAGGCGGAGCTGAAGTCAGAGGCGGACCTGAAGTCAGAGGCAGATTTGGTGTGGCGCCAGAATTGGAAGCGGAACTGAAGTCAGTGGCAGAGATGGTGTGGAACTGGAGTTGGAGGAGAAGCTGTAGTGTGAGATGGAACTGAAGTTGAAGTCAGATGCAGAACTGGTGTGGAGCTGGAGTCAGAGGTGGAGCTGAAGTCAGAAACTGGTGTGGAGCTGGCGGCGGAGTTGAAGGCGGAAGTGGGGCTGAAGTCAGAGGCAGAGATGGTGTAGAGCTGGAGTCAGAGGCAGAAATGAAGTCAGAGGTAGAGCTGGTGTGGAACTGTAGTCAGAGGCGGAGATGAAGTTGGAGTCAGATGCAAATCTGGTGTGGGGCTGGAGTCAGAGGTGGAGCTGAAGTGAGACTGGTGTGGAGCTGGAGTCAGAGGTGGAGCTGAAGTCGGAGACTGGTGTGGAGCTGGAGGCGGAGCTGAAGGCAGACGCAGAGCAAGTCTGGAGCTGGAGGCAGAGTCAAAGGCGGAAGTGGGGCTGAAGTCAGAGGCAGAGCTGGAGGCGGTGCTGAAGTCAGAGGTGGAGCTGAAGTCAGAGGCAGAGCTGGTGGTGGAGTCAGAGAATGCTCCATTAAACCATATAGTGTACATTCCTTCCCTGCAACACTAGTGAAGTCTTCATGGTATAGTGGATAGTGCTCTGGACTCTCACCCCAGCGACCCGTTCAAATCCCGGCTGAAGTCAGAGGCAGAGATGGTGTAGAGCTGGAGTCAGAGGCAGAAATGAAGTCAGAGGTAGAGCTGGTGTGGAGCTGAAGTCAGAGGCGGAGATGAAGTAGGAGTCAGATGCAAAGCTGGTGTGGGGCTGGAGTTGGAGGCAGAGCTGGTGTGGAGCTGAAGTCAGAGGTGGAGCTGAAGTCAGAGGTGGAGCTGAAGTCAGAGGCAGAGCTGGTGGTGGAGTCAGAGAATGCTCCATTAAACCATATAGTGTACATTCCTTCCCTGCAACACTAGTAAAGTCTTCATGGTATAGTGGATAGTGCTCTGGACTCTCACCCCAGCGACCCGAGTTCAAATCCCGGTGGGACCAAAGAAAATATGTCATCATGGAAAAGGTGTTGGAGGCGGAGCTGGAGCTGTAGGCGGAGCTGAAGTCAGAGGCAGATTTGGTGTGGCGCCGGAATTGGAAGCGGAGCTGAAGTCAGTGGCAGAGATGGTGTGGAACTGGAGTTGGAGGAGGAGCTGTAGTGTGGGATGGAACTGAAGTTGAAGTCAGATGCAGAACTGGTGTGGAGCTGGAGTCAGAGGCAGAGCTGGTGGTGGAGTCAGAGAATGCTCCATTAAACCATATAGTGTACATTCCTTCCCTGCAACACTAGTGAAGTCTTCATGGTATAGTGGAGAGTGCTCTGGACTCTCACCCCAGCGACCCGAGTTCAAATCCCGGCTGAAGTCAGAGGCAGAGATGGTGTAGAGCTGGAGTCAGAGGCAGAAATGAAGTCAGAGGTAGAGCTGGTGTGGAGCTGAAGTCAGAGGCAGAGATGAGGTAGGAGTCAGATGCAAAGCTGGTGTGGGGCTGGAGTTGGAGGCAGAGCTGGTGTGGAGTTGAAGTCAGAGGTGGAGTTGAAGTCAGAGGCAGAGCTGGTGGTGGAGTCAGAGAATGCTCCATTAAACCATATAGTGTACATTCCTTTCCTGCAACACTAGTAAAGTCTTCATGGTATAGTGGATAGTGCTCTGGACTCTCACCCCAGCGACCCGAGTTCAAATCCCGGTGGGACCAAAGAAAATATGTCATCATGGAAAAGGCGTTGGTGGCGGAGCTGGAGCTGTAGGCGGAGCTGAAGTCAGAGGCGGAGATGGTGTGGAGCTGGAGTTGGAGGAGAAGCTGTAGTCAGAGATGGAACTGAAGTTGTGGTCAGATGCAGAACTGGTGTGGAGCTGGAGTCAGAGGCGGAGCTGAAGTCAGAAACTGGTGTGGAGCTGGCGGCGGAGATGGAGGCGGAAGTGGGGCTGAACTCAGAGGCAGAGATGGTGTAGAGCTGGAGTCAGAGGCAGAAATGAAGTCAGAGGTAGAGCTGGTGTGGAACTGTAGTCAGAGGCGGAAATGAAGTTGGAGTCAGATGCAAATCTGGTGTGGGGCTGGAGTCAGAGGTGGAGCTGAAGTCAGGGTTGGAGGTGGAGCTGAAGTCGGAGACTGGTGTGGAGCTGAAGGCAGAGGCAGAGCAGGTCTGGAGCTCGAGGCAGAGTCAAAGGCGGAAGTGGGGCTGAAGTCAGAGGCAGAGCTGGAGGCGGAGCTGAAGTCAGAGGCAGAGCTGGAGGCGGTGCTGAAGTCAGAGGTGGAGCTGAAGTCAGAGGCAGAGCTGGTGGTGGAGTCAGAGAATGCTCCATTAAACCATATAGTGTACATTCCTTCCCTGCAACACTAGTGAAGTCTTCATGGTATAGTGGATAGTGCTCTGGACTCTCACCCCAGCGACCCGAGTTCAAATCCCGGTGGGACCAAAGAAAATATGTCATCATGGAAAAGGCGTTGGTGGCGGAGCTGGAGCTGTAGGCGGAGTTGAAGTCAGAGGCGGACCTGAAGTCAGAGGCAGATTTGGTGTGGTGCCGAAATTGAAGGCGGAGCTGAAGTCAGTGGCAGAGATGGTGTGGAGCTGGAGTTGGAGGAGAAGCTGTAGTCAGAGATGGAACTGAAGTTGTGGTCAGATGCAGAACTGGTGTGGAGCTGGAGTCAGAGGCGGAGCTGAAGTCAGAAACTGGTGTGGAGCTGGCGGCGGAGTTGGAGGCGGAAGTGGGGCTGAAGTCAGAGGCAGAGATGGTGTAGAGCTGGAGTCATAGGCAGAAATGAAGTCAGAGGTAGAGCTGGTGTGGAGCTGAAGTCAGAGGCGGAGATGAAGTTAGAGTCAGATGCAAACCTGGTGTGGGGCTGGAGTTGGAGGCAGAGCTGGTGTGGAGCTGGAGTCAGAGGTGGAGCTGAAGTGAGACTGGTGTGGAGCTGGAGTCAGAGGTAAAGTTGAAGTCAGGGTTGGAGGTGGAGCTGAAGTCAGAGACTGGTGTGGAGCTGGAGGCGGAGCTGAAGGCAGAGGCAGAGCAGGTCTGGAGCTGTAGGCACAGTCAAAGGCGGAAGTGGGGCTGAAGTCAGAGGCAGAGCTGGAGGCGGAGCTGAAGTCAGAGGCAGAGCTGGAGGCGGTGCTGAAGTCAGAGGTGGAGCTGAAGTCAGAGGCAGAGCTGGTGGTGGAGTCAGAGAATGCTCCATTAAACCATATAGTGTACATTCCTTCCCTGCAACACTAGTGAAGTCTTCTTGGTATAGTGGATAGTGCTCTGGACTCTCACCCCAGCAGTTCAAATCCCGGCTGAAGTCAGAGGCAGAGATGGTGTAGAGCTGGAGTCAGAAGCAGAAATGAAGTCAGAGGTAGAGCTGGTGTGGAGCTGAAGTCAGAGGCGGAGATGAAGTAGGAGTCAGATGCAAAGCTGGTGTGGGGCTGGAGTTGGAGGCAGAGCTGGTGTGGAGCTGAAGTCAGAGGTGGAGCTGAAGTCAGAGGTGGAGCTGAAGTCAGAGGCAGAGCTGGTGGTGGAGTCAGAGAATGCTCCATTAAACCATATAGTGTACATTCCTTCCCTGCAACACTAGTAAAGTCTTCATGGTATAGTGGATAGTGCTCTGGACTCTCACCCCAGCGACCCGAGTTCAAATCCCGGTGGGACCAAAGAAAATATGTCATCATGGAAAAGGCGTTGGTGGCGGAGCTGGAGCTGTAGGCGGAGCTGAAGTCAGAGGCGGAGCTGAAGTCAGAGGCAGATTTGGTGTGGTGCCGAAATTGGAGGCGGAGCTGAAGTCAGTGGCAGAGATGGTGTGGAGCTGGAGTTGGAGGAGAAGCTGTAGTCAGAGATGGAACTGAAGTTGTGGTCAGATGCAGAACTGGTGTGGAGCTGGAGTCAGAGGCGGAGCTGAAGTCAGAAACTGGTGTGGAGCTGGCGGCGGAGTTGGAGGCGGAAGTGGGGCTGAAGTCAGAGGCAGAGATGGTGTAGAGCTGGAGTCATAGGCAGAAATGAAGTCAGAGGTAGAGCTGGTGTGGAGCTGAAGTCAGAGGCGGAGATGAAGTTAGAGTCAGATGCAAACCTGGTGTGGGGCTGGAGTTGGAGGCAGAGCTGGTGTGGAGCTGGAGTCAGAGGTGGAGCTGAAGTGAGACTGGTGTGGAGCTGGAGTCAGAGGTAATGTTGAAGTCAGGGTTGGAGGTGGAGCTGAATTCAGAGACTGGTGTGGAGCTGGAGGCGGAGCTGAAGGCAGAGGCAGAGCAGGTCTGGAGCTGTAGGCACAGTCAAAGGCGGAAGTGGGGCTGAAGTCAGAGGCAGAGCTGGAGGCGGAGCTGAAGTCAGAGGCAGAGCTGGAGGCGGTGCTGAAGTCAGAGGTGGAGCTGAAGTCAGAGGCAGAGCTGGTGGTGGAGTCAGAGAATGCTCCATTAAACCATATAGTGTACATTCCTTCCCTGCAACACTAGTGAAGTCTTCATGGTATAGTGGATAGTGCTCTGGACTCTCACCCCAGCGACCCGAGTTCAAATCCCGGTGGGACCAAAGAAAATATGTCATCATGGAAAAGGTGTTGGACGCGGAGCTGGAGCTGTAGGCGGAGCTGAAGTCAGAGGCGGACCTGAAGTCAGAGGCAGATTTGGTGTAGCGCCGGAATTGGAAGCGGAGCTGAAGTAAGTGGCAGAGATGGTGTGGAACTGGAGTTGGAGGAGGCGCTGTAGTGTGAGATGGAACTGAAGTTGTGGTCAGATGCAGAACTGGTGTGGAGCTGGAGTCAGAGGAGGAGCTGAAGTCAGAAACTGGTGTGGAGCTGGCGGCGGAGTTGGAGGCGGAAGTGAGGCTGAAGTCAGAGGCAGAGATGGTGTAGAGCTGGAGTCAGAGGCAGACATGAAGTCAGAGGTAGAGCTGGTGTGGAGCTGAGGTCAGAGGCGGAGATGAAGTTGGAGTCAGATGCAAATCTGGTGTGGGGCTGGTGTCAGAGGTGGAGCTGAAGTGAGACTGGTGTGGAGCTGGAGTCAGGGTTGGAGGTGGAGCTGAAGTCGGAGACTGGTGTGGAGCTGGAGGCGGAGCTGAAGGCAGAGGCAGAGCAGGTCTGGAGCTGGAGGCAGAGTCAAAGGCGGAAGTGGGGCTGAAGTCAGAGGCAGAGCTGGAGGCGGAGCTGAAGTCAGAGGCAGAGCTGGAGGTGGTGCTGAAGTCAGAGGTAGAGCTGAAGTCAGAAATTGGTGTGGAGCTGGCGGCGGAGTGTGAGGCGGAAGTGGGGCTGAAGTCAGAGGCAGAGATGGTGTAGAGCTGGAGTCAGAGGCAGACATGAAGTCAGAGGTAGAGCTGGTGTGGAGCTGAAGTCAGAGGCGGAGATGAAGTTGGAGTCAGATGCAAATCTGGTGTGGGGCTGGAGTCAGAGGTGGAGCTGAAGTGAGACTGGTGTGGAGCTGGAGTCAGAGGTAGAGCTGAAGTCAGGGTTGGAGGTGGAGCTGAAGTCGGAGACTGGTGTGGAGCTGGAGGCGGAGCTGAAGGCAGAGGCAGAGCAGGTCTGGAGCTGTAGGCACAATCAAAGGCGGAAGTGGGGCTGAAGTCAGAGGCAGAGCTGGAGGCGGAGCTGAAGTCAGAGGCAGAGCTGGACGCAGTGCTGAAGTCAGAGGTGGAGCTGAAGTCAGAGGCAGAGCTGGTGGTGGAGTCAGAGAATGCTCCATTAAACCATATAGTGTACATTCCTTCCCTGCAACACTAGTGAAGTCTTCATGGTATAGTGGATAGTGCTCTGGACTCTCACCCCAGCGACCCGAGTTCAAATCCCGGCTGAAGTCAGAGGCAGAGATGGTGTAGAGCTGGAGTCAGAGGCAGAAATGAAGTCAGAGGTAGAGCTGGTGTGGAGCTGAAGTCAGAGGCGGAGATGAAGTAGGAGTCAGATGCAAAGCTGGTGTGGGGCTGGAGTTGGAGGCAGAGCTGGTGTGGAGCTGAAGTCAGAGGTGGAGCTGAAGTCAGAGACTGGTGTGGAGCTGGAGTCAGAGGTAGAGCTGAAGTCAGGGTTGGAGGTAGAGCTGATGTCAGAGACTGGTGTGGAGCTGGAGGCGGAGCTGAAGGCAGAGGCAGAGCAGGTCTGGAGCTGGAGGCAGAGTCAAAGGCGGAAGTGGGGCTGAAGTCAGAAGCAGAGCTGGAGGCGGAGCTGAAGTCAGAGGCAGAGCTGGAGGCGGTGCTGAAGTCAGAGGTGGAGCTGAAGTCAGAGGCAGAGCTGGTGGTGGAGTCAGAGAATGCTCCATTAAACCATATAGTGTACATTCCTTCCCTGCAACACTAGTGAAGTCTCCATGGTATAGTGGATAGTGCTCTGGACTCTCACCCCAGCGACCCGAGTTCAAATCCCGGCTGAAGTCAGAGGCAGAGATGGTGTAAAGCTGGAGTCAGAGGCAGAAATGAAGTCAGAGGTGGAGCTGAAGTCAGAGGCGGAGATGAAGTAGGAGTCAGATGCAAAGCTGGTGTGGGGCTGGAGTTGGAGGCAGAGCTGGTGTGGAGCTGAAGTCAGAGGTGGAGCTGAAGTCAGAGACTGGTGTGGAGCTGGAGTCAGAGGTAGAGCTGAAGTCAGGGTTGGAGGTGATGCTAATGTCAGAGACTGGTGTGGAGCTGGAGGCGGAGCTGAAGGCAGAGGCAGAGCAGGTCTGGAGCTGGAGGCAGAGTCAAAGGCGGAAGTGGGGCTGAAGTCAGAGGCAGAGCTGGAGGCGGAGCTGAAGTCAGAGGCAGAGCTGGAGGCGGTGCTGAAGTCAGATGCAGAGCTGGTGGTGGAGTCAGAGAATGCTCCATTAAACCATATAGTGTACATTCCTTCCCTGCAACACTAGTGAAGTCTTCATGGTATAGTGGATAGTGCTCTGGACTCTCACCCCAGCGACCCGAGTTCATATCCCGGTGGGACCAAAGAAAATATGTCATCATGGAAAAGGCGTTGGAGGCGGAGCTGGAGCTGTAGGCGGAGCTGAAGTCAGAGGCGGAGCTGAAGTCAGAGGCAGATTTGGTGTGGTGCCGAAATTGGAGGCGGAGCTGAAATCAGTGGCAGAGATGGTGTGGAGCTGGAGTTGGAGGAGAAGCTGTAGTCAGAGATGGAACTGAAGTTGTGGTCAGATGCAGAACTGGTGTGGAGCTGGAGTCAGAGGCGGAGCTGAAGTCAGAAACTGGTGTGGAGCTGGCGGCGGAGATGGAGGCGGAAGTGGGGCGGAAGTCAGAGGCAGAGATGGTGTAGAGCTGGAGTCAGAGGCAGAAATGAAGTCAGAGGTAGAGCTGGTGTGGAACTGTAGTCAGAGGTGGAAATGAAGTTGGAGTCAGATGCAAATCTGGTGTGGGGCTGGAGTCAGAGGTGGAGCTGAAGTGAGACTGGTGTGGAGCTGGAGTCAGAGGTAGAGCTGAAGTCAGGGTTGGAGGTGGAGCTGAAGTCGGAGACTGGTGTGGAGCTGAAGGCAGAGGCAGAGCAGGTCTGGAGCTCGAGGCAGAGTCAAAGGCGGAAGTGGGGCTGAAGTCAGAGGCAGAGCTGGAGGCGGAGCTGAAGTCAGAGGCAGAGCTGGAGGCGGTGCTGAAGTCAGAGGTGGAGCTGAAGTCAGAGGCAGAGCTGGTGGTGGAGTCAGAGAATGCTCCATTAAACCATATAGTGTACATTCCTTCCCTGCAACACTAGTGAAGTCTTCATGGTATAGTGGATAGTGCTCTGGACTCTCACCCCAGCGACCCGAGTTCAAATCCCGGTGGGACCAAAGAAAATATGTCATCATGGAAAAGGTGTTGGAGGCGGAGCTGGAGCTGTAGGCGGAGCTGAAGTCAGAGGCGGACCTGAAGTCAGAGGCAGATTTGGTGTGGCGCCGGAATTGGAAGCGGAGCTGAAGTCAGTGGCAGAGATGGTGTGGAACTGGAGTTGGAGGAGGAGCTGTAGTCAGAGATGGAACTGAAGTTGAAGTCAGATGCAAAACTGGTGTGGAGCTGGAGTCAGAAGGGGAGCTGAAGTCAGAGACTGGTGTGGAGCTGGAGGCGGAGCTGAAGGCAGAGGCAGAGCAGGTCTGGAGCTGGAGGCACAGTCAAAGGCGGAAGTGGGGCTGAAGTCAGCGGCAGAGCTGGAGGCGGAGCTGAAGTCAGAGGCAGAGTTGGGGGCGGTGCTGAAGCCAGAGGTGCAGCTCAAGTCAGAGGCAGAGCTGGTGGTGGAGTCAGAGAATGCTCCATTAAACCATATAGTGTACATTCCTTCCCTGCAACACTAGTGAAGACTTTATGGTATAGTGGA
Organism: Syngnathus leptorhynchus; assembly: GCF_054491065.1. Lineage (NCBI taxonomy): Eukaryota > Metazoa > Chordata > Actinopteri > Syngnathiformes > Syngnathidae > Syngnathus > Syngnathus leptorhynchus. Next base: position 202,590 of record NW_028231992.1, on the reverse strand, counting down.
TAATGCTCTGGACACTCACCCCAGCGACCCGAGTTCAAATCCCGGCTGAAGTCAGAGGCAGAGATGGTGTAGAGCTGGAGTCAGAGGCAGAAATGAAGTCAGAGGTAGAGCTGGTGTGGAGCTGAAGTCAGAGGCGGAGATGAAGTAGGAGTCAGATGCAAAGCTGGTGTGGGGCTGGAGTTGGAGGCAGAGCTGGTGTGGAGCTGAAGTCAGAGGTGGAGCTGAAGTCAGAGACTGGTGTGGAGCTGGAGTCAGAGGTAGAGCTGAAGTCAGGGTTGGAGGTGGAGCTGATGTCAGAGACTGGTGTGGAGCTGGAGGCGGAGCTGAAGGCAGAGGCAGAGCAGGTCTGGAGCTGGAGGCAGAGTCAAAGGCGGAAGTGGGGCTGAAGTCAGAAGCAGAGCTGGAGGCGGAGCTGAAGTCAGAGGCAGAGCTGGAGGCGGTGCTGAAGTCAGAGGTGGAGCTGAAGTCAGAGGCAGAGCTGGTGGTGGAGTCAGAGAATGCTCCATTAAACCATATAGTGTACATTCCTTCCCTGCAACACTAGTGAAGTGTTAATGGTATAGTGGATAGTGCTCTGGACTCTCACCCCAGCGACCCGAGTTCAAATCCCGGTGGGACCAAAGAAAATATGTCATCATGGAAAAGGTGTTGGAGGCGGAGCTGGAGCTGTAGGCGGAGCTGAAGTCAGAGGCGGACCTGAAGTCAGAGGCAGATTTGGTGTGGCGCCAGAATTGGAAGCGGAGCTGAAGTCAGTGGCAGAGATGGTGTGGAACTGGAGTTGGAGGAGAAGCTGTAGTGTGAGATGGAACTGAAGTTGAAGTCAGATGCAGAACTGGTGTGGAGCTGGAGTCAGAGGTGGAGCTGAAGTCAGAAACTGGTGTGGAGCTGGCGGCGGAGTTGAAGGCGGAAGTGGGGCTGAAGTCAGAGGCAGAGATGGTGTAGAGCTGGAGTCAGAGGCAGAAATGAAGTCAGAGGTAGAGCTGGTGTGGAACTGTAGTCAGAGGCGGAGATGAAGTTGGAGTCAGATGCAAATCTGGTGTGGGGCTGGAGTCAGAGGTGGAGCTGAAGTGAGACTGGTGTGGAGCTGGAGTCAGAGGTAGAGCTGAAGTCAGGGCTGGAGGTGGAGCTGAAGTCGGAGACTGGTGTGGAGCTGGAGGCGGAGCTGAAGGCAGACGCAGAGCAAGTCTGGAGCTGGAGGCAGAGTCAAAGGCGGAAGTGGGGCTGAAGTCAGAGGCAGAGCTGGAGGCGGTGCTGAAGTCAGAGGTGGAGCTGAAGTCAGAGGCAGAGCTGGTGGTGGAGTCAGAGAATGCTCCATTAAACCATATAGTGTACATTCCTTCCCTGCAACACTAGTGAAGTCTTCATGGTATAGTGGATAGTGCTCTGGACTCTCACCCCAGCGACCCGAGTTCAAATCCCGGTGGGACCAAAGAAAATATGTCATCATGGAAAAGGCGTTGGTGCCGGAGCTGGAGCTAAAGGCGGAGCTGAAGTCAGAGGCGGAGCTGGAGTCAGAGGCAGATTTGGTGTGGTGCCGAAATTGGCGGCGGAGCTGAAGTCAGTGGCAGAGATGGTGTGGAGCTGGAGTTGGAGGAGAAGCTGTAGTCAGAGATGGAACTGAAGTTGTGGTCAGATGCAGAACTGGTGTGGAGCTGGAGTCAGAGGCGGAGCTGAAGTCAGAAACTGGTGTGGAGCTGGCGCCGGAGTTGTAGGCGGAAGTGGGGCTGAAGTCAGAGGCAGAGATGGTGTAAAGCTGGAGTCAGAGGCAGAAATGAAGTCAGAGGTAGAGCTGGTGTGGAGCTGAAGTCAGAGGCGGAGATGAAGTTGGAGTCAGATGCAAAGCTGGTGTGGGGCTGGAGTCAGAGGTGGAGCTGAAGTCAGAGACTGGTGTGGAGCTGGAGTCAGAGGTAGAGCTGAAGTCAGGGTTGGAGGTGGAGCTGAAGTCAGAGACTGGTGTGGAGCTGGAGGCGGAGCTGAAGGCAGAGGCAGAGCAGGTCTGGAGTTGTAGGCACAGTCAAAGGCGGAAGTGGGGCTGAAGTCAGAGGCAGAGCTGGAGGCGGAGCTGAAGTCAGAGGCAGAGCTGGAGGCGGTGCTGAAGTCAGAGGTGGAGCTGAAGTCAGAGGCAGAGCTGGTGGTGGAGTCAGAGAATGCTCCATTAAACCATATAGTGTACATTCCTTCCCTGCAACACTAGTGAAGTCTTCATGGTATAGTGGATAGTGCTCTGGACTCTCACCCCAGCGACCCGTTCAAATCCCGGCTGAAGTCAGAGGCAGAGATGGTGTAGAGCTGGAGTCAGAGGCAGAAATGAAGTCAGAGGTAGAGCTGGTGTGGAGCTGAAGTCAGAGGCGGAGATGAAGTAGGAGTCAGATGCAAAGCTGGTGTGGGGCTGGAGTTGGAGGCAGAGCTGGTGTGGAGCTGAAGTCAGAGGTGGAGCTGAAGTCAGAGGTGGAGCTGAAGTCAGAGGCAGAGCTGGTGGTGGAGTCAGAGAATGCTCCATTAAACCATATAGTGTACATTCCTTCCCTGCAACACTAGTAAAGTTTTCATGGTATAGTGGATAGTGCTCTGGACTCTCACCCCAGCGACCCGAGTTCAAATCCCGGTGGGACCAAAGAAAATATGTCATCATGGAAAAGGTGTTGGAGGCGGAGCTGGAGCTGTAGGCGGAGCTGAAGTCAGAGGCAGATTTGGTGTGGCGCCGGAATTGGAAGCGGAGCTGAAGTCAGTGGCAGAGATGGTGTGGAACTGGAGTTGGAGGAGGAGCTGTAGTGTGGGATGGAACTGAAGTTGAAGTCAGATGCAGAACTGGTGTGGAGCTGGAGTCAGAGGCAGAGCTGGTGGTGGAGTCAGAGAATGCTCCATTAAACCATATAGTGTACATTCCTTCCCTGCAACACTAGTGAAGTCTTCATGGTATAGTGGAGAGTGCTCTGGACTCTCACCCCAGCGACCCGAGTTCAAATCCCGGCTGAAGTCAGAGGCAGAGATGGTGTAGAGCTGGAGTCAGAGGCAGAAATGAAGTCAGAGGTAGAGCTGGTGTGGAGCTGAAGTCAGAGGCAGAGATGAGGTAGGAGTCAGATGCAAAGCTGGTGTGGGGCTGGAGTTGGAGGCAGAGCTGGTGTGGAGCTGAAGTCAGAGGTGGAGCTGAAGTCAGAGGCAGAGCTGGTGGTGGAGTCAGAGAATGCTCCATTAAACCATATAGTGTACATTCCTTTCCTGCAACACTAGTAAAGTCTTCATGGTATAGTGGATAGTGCTCTGGACTCTCACCCCAGCGACCCGAGTTCAAATCCCGGTGGGACCAAAGAAAATATGTCATCATGGAAAAGGCGTTGGTGGCGGAGCTGGAGCTGTAGGCGGAGCTGAAGTCAGAGGCGGAGCTGAAGTCAGAGGCAGATTTGGTGTGGTGCCGAAATTGGAGGCGGAGCTGAAGTCAGTGGCAGAGATGGTGTGGAGCTGGAGTTGGAGGAGAAGCTGTAGTCAGAGATGGAACTGAAGTTGTGGTCAGATGCAGAACTGGTGTGGAGCTGGAGTCAGAGGCGGAGCTGAAGTCAGAAACTGGTGTGGAGCTGGCGGCGGAGATGGAGGCGGAAGTGGGGCTGAACTCAGAGGCAGAGATGGTGTAGAGCTGGAGTCAGAGGCAGAAATGAAGTCAGAGGTAGAGCTGGTGTGGAACTGTAGTCAGAGGCGGAAATGAAGTTGGAGTCAGATGCAAATCTGGTGTGGGGCTGGAGTCAGAGGTGGAGCTGAAGTCAGGGTTGGAGGTGGAGCTGAAGTCGGAGACTGGTGTGGAGCTGAAGGCAGAGGCAGAGCAGGTCTGGAGCTCGAGGCAGAGTCAAAGGCGGAAGTGGGGCTGAAGTCAGAGGCAGAGCTGGAGGCGGAGCTGAAGTCAGAGGCAGAGCTGGAGGCGGTGCTGAAGTCAGAGGTGGAGCTGAAGTCAGAGGCAGAGCTGGTGGTGGAGTCAGAGAATGCTCCATTAAACCATATAGTGTACATTCCTTCCCTGCAACACTAGTGAAGTCTTCTTGGTATAGTGGATAGTGCTCTGGACTCTCACCCCAGCAGTTCAAATCCCGGCTGAAGTCAGAGGCAGAGATGGTGTAGAGCTGGAGTCAGAAGCAGAAATGAAGTCAGAGGTAGAGCTGGTGTGGAGCTGAAGTCAGAGGCGGAGATGAAGTAGGAGTCAGATGCAAAGCTGGTGTGGGGCTGGAGTTGGAGGCAGAGCTGGTGTGGAGCTGAAGTCAGAGGTGGAGCTGAAGTCAGAGGTGGAGCTGAAGTCAGAGGCAGAGCTGGTGGTGGAGTCAGAGAATGCTCCATTAAACCATATAGTGTACATTCCTTCCCTGCAACACTAGTAAAGTCTTCATGGTATAGTGGATAGTGCTCTGGACTCTCACCCCAGCGACCCGAGTTCAAATCCCGGTGGGACCAAAGAAAATATGTCATCATGGAAAAGGCGTTGGTGGCGGAGCTGGAGCTGTAGGCGGAGCTGAAGTCAGAGGCGGAGCTGAAGTCAGAGGCAGATTTGGTGTGGTGCCGAAATTGGAGGCGGAGCTGAAGTCAGTGGCAGAGATGGTGTGGAGCTGGAGTTGGAGGAGAAGCTGTAGTCAGAGATGGAACTGAAGTTGTGGTCAGATGCAGAACTGGTGTGGAGCTGGAGTCAGAGGCGGAGCTGTAGTCAGAAACTGGTGTGGAGCTGGCGGCGGAGTTGGAGGCGGAAGTGGGGCTGAAGTCAGAGGCAGAGATGGTGTAGAGCTGGAGTCATAGGCAGAAATGAAGTCAGAGGTAGAGCTGGTGTGGAGCTGAAGTCAGAGGCGGAGATGAAGTTAGAGTCAGATGCAAACCTGGTGTGGGGCTGGAGTTGGAGGCAGAGCTGGTGTGGAGCTGGAGTCAGAGGTGGAGCTGAAGTGAGACTGGTGTGGAGCTGGAGTCAGAGGTAAAGTTGAAGTCAGGGTTGGAGGTGGAGCTGAAGTCAGAGACTGGTGTGGAGCTGGAGGCGGAGCTGAAGGCAGAGGCAGAGCAGGTCTGGAGCTGTAGGCACAGTCAAAGGCGGAAGTGGGGCTGAAGTCAGAGGCAGAGCTGGAGGCGGAGCTGAAGTCAGAGGCAGAGCTGGAGGCGGTGCTGAAGTCAGAGGTGGAGCTGAAGTCAGAGGCAGAGCTGGTGGTGGAGTCAGAGAATGCTCCATTAAACCATATAGTGTACATTCCTTCCCTGCAACACTAGTGAAGTCTTCATGGTATAGTGGATAGTGCTCTGGACTCTCACCCCAGCAGTTCAAATCCCGGCTGAAGTCAGAGGCAGAGATGGTGTAGAGCTGGAGTCAGAAGCAGAAATGAAGTCAGAGGTAGAGCTGGTGTGGAGCTGAAGTCAGAGGCGGAGATGAAGTAGGAGTCAGATGCAAAGCTGGTGTGGGGCTGGAGTTGGAGGCAGAGCTGGTGTGGAGCTGAAGTCAGAGGTGGAGCTGAAGTCAGAGGTGGAGCTGAAGTCAGAGGCAGAGCTGGTGGTGGAGTCAGAGAATGCTCCATTAAACCATATAGTGTACATTCCTTCCCTGCAACACTAGTAAAGTCTTCATGGTATAGTGGATAGTGCTCTGGAATCTCACCCCAGCGACCCGAGTTCAAATCCCGGTGGGACCAAAGAAAATATGTCATCATGGAAAAGGCGTTGGAGGCGGAGCTGGAGCTGTAGGCGGAGCTGAAGTCAGAGGCGGACCTGAAGTCAGAGGCAGATTTGGTGTGGCGCCGGAATTGGAAGCGGAGCTGAAGTCAGTGGCAGAGATGGTGTGGAACTGGAGTTGGAGGAGGAGCTGTAGTGTGAGATGGAACTGAAGTTGAAGTCAGATGCAGAACTGGTGTGGAGCTGAAGTCAGAAACTGGTGTGGAGCTGGCGGCGGAGTGTGAGGCGGAAGTGGGGCTGAAGTCAGAGGCAGAGATGGTGTAGAGCTGGAGTCAGAGGCAGAAATGAAGTCAGAGGTAGAGCTGGTGTGAAGCTGAAGTCAGTGGCGGAGATGAAATTGGAGTCAGATGCAAAGCTGGTGTGGGGCTGGAGTCAGAGGTGGAGCTGAAGTGAGACTGGTGTGGAGCTGGAGTCAGAGGTCGAGCTGAAGTCAGGGTTGGAGGTGGAGCTGAAGTCGGAGACTGGTGTGGAGCTGGAGGCGGAGCTGAAGGCAGAGGCAGAGCAGGTCTGGAGCTGGAGGCAGAGTCAAAGGCGGAAGTGGGGCTGAAGTCAGAGGCAGAGCTGAAGGCGGAGCTGAAGTCAGAGGCAGAGCTGGAGGCGGTGCTGAAGTCAGAGGTGGAGCTGAAGTCAGAGGCAGAGCTGGTGGTGGAGTCAGAGAATGCTCCATTAAACCATATAGTGTACATTCCTTCCCTGCAACACTAGTAAAGTCTTCATGGTATAGTGGATAGTGCTCTGGACTCTCACCCCAGCGACCCGAGTTCAAATCCCGGTGGGACCAAAGAAAATATGTCATCATGGAAAAGGCGTTGGTGGCGGAGCTGGAGCTGTAGGCGGAGCTGAAGTCAGAGGCGGAGCTGAAGTCAGAGGCAGATTTGGTGTGGTGCCGAAATTGAAGGCGGAGCTGAAGTCAGTGGCAGAGATGGTGTGGAGCTGGAGTTGGAGGAGAAGCTGTAGTCAGAGATGGAACTGAAGTTGTGGTCAGATGCAGAACTGGTGTGGAGCTGGAGTCAGAGGCGGAGCTGAAGTCAGAAACTGGTGTGGAGCTGGCGGTGGAGTTGGAGGCGGAAGTGGGGCTGAAGTCAGAGGCAGAGATGGTGAAGAGCTGAAGTCAGAGGCAGAAATGAAGTCAGAGGTAGAGCTGGTGTGGAGCTGAAGTCAGAGGCGGAGATGAAGTTAGAGTCAGATGCAAACCTGGTGTGGGGCTGGAGTTGGAGGCAGAACTGGTGTGGAGCTGGAGTCAGAGGTGGAGCTGAAGTGAGACTGGTGTGGAGCTGGAGTCAGAGGTAAAGTTGAAGTCAGGGTTGGAGGTGGAGCTGAAGTCAGAGACTGGTGTGGAGCTGGAGGCGGAGCTGAAGGCAGAGGCAGAGCAGGTCTGGAGCTGTAGGCACAGTCAAAAGCGGAAGTGGGGCTGAAGTCAGAGGCAGAGCTGGAGGCGGAGCTGAAGTCAGAGGCAGAGCTGGAGGCGGTGCTGAAGTCAGAGGCAGAGCTGGTGGTGGAGTCAGAGAATGCTCCATTAAACCATATAGTGTACATTCCTTCCCTGCAACACTAGTGAAGTCTTCATGGTATAGTGGATAGTGCTCTGGACTCTCACCCCAGCAGTTCAAATCCCGGCTGAAGTCAGAGGCAGAGATGGTGTAGAGCTGGAGTCAGAAGCAGAAATGAAGTCAGAGGTAGAGCTGGTGTGGAGCTGAAGTCAGAGGCGGAGATGAAGTAGGAGTCAGATGCAAAGCTGGTGTGGGGCTGGAGTTGGAGGCAGAGCTGGTGTGGAGCTGAAGTCAGAGGTGGAGCTGAAGTCAGAGGTGGAGCTGAAGTCAGAGGCAGAGCTGGTGGTGGAGTCAGAGAATGCTCCATTAAACCATATAGTGTACATTCCTTCTCTGCAACACTAGTAAAGTCTTCATGGTATAGTGGATAGTGCTCTGGACTCTCACCCCAGCGACCCGAGTTCAAATCCCGGTGGGACCAAAGAAAATATGTCATCATGGAAAAGGTGTTGGAGGCGGAGCTGGAGCTGTAGGCGGAGCTGAAGTCAGAGGCGGACCTGAACTCAGAGGCAGATTTGGTGTGGCGCCGGAATTGGAAGCGGAGCTGAAGTCAGTGGCAGAGAAGGTGTGGAACTGGAGTTGGAGGAGGAGCTGTAGTGTCAGATGGAACTGAAGCTGGAGTCAGAGGTGGAGCTGAAGTCAGAAACTGGTGTGGAGCTGGCGGCGGAGTTGGAGGCGGAAGTGGGGCTGAAGTCAGAGGCAGAAATGGTGTAGAGCTGGAGTCAGAGGCAGAAATGAAGTCAGAGGTAGAACTGGTGTGGAGCTGAAGTCAGAGGCGGAGATGAAGTTGGAGTCAGATGCAAAGCTGGTGTGGGGCTGGAGTAAGAGGTGGAGCTGAAGTCAGAGACTAGTGTAGAGCTGGAGTCAGAGGTAGAGCTGAAGTCAGGGTTGGAGGTGGAGCTGAAGTCAGAGACTGGTGTGGAGCTGGAGGCGGAGCTGAAGGCTGAGGCAGAGCAGGTCTGGAGCTGGAGGCACAGTCAAAGGCGGAAGTGGGGCTGAAGTCAGAGGCAGAGCTGGAGGCGGAGCTGAAGTCAGAGGCAGAGCTGGAGGCGGTGCTGAAGTCAGAGGTGCAGCTCAAGTCAGAGGCAGAGCTGGTGGTGGAGTCAGAGAATGCTCCATTAAACCATATAGTGTACATTCCTTCCCTGCAACACTAGTGAAGTCTTCATGGTGTAGTGGATAGTGCTCTGGACTCTCACCCCAGCGACCCGAGTTCAAATCCCGGTGGGACCAAAGAAAATATGTCATCATGGAAAAGGTGTTGGAGGCGGAGCTGGAGCTGTAGGCGGAGCTGAAGTCAGAGGCGGACCTGAAGTCAGAGGCAGATTTGGTGTGGCGCCGGAATTGGAAGCGGAGCTGAAGTCAGTGGCAGAAATGGTGTGGAACTGGAGTTGGAGGAGGAGCTGTAGTGTGAGATGGAACTGAAGTTGAAGTCAGATGCAGAACTGGTGTGGAGCTGAAGTCAGAAACTGGTGTGGAGCTGGCGGCGGAGTGTGAGGCGGAAGTGGGGCTGAAGTCAGAGGCAGAGATGGTGTAGAGCTGGAGTCAGAGGCAGAAATGAAGTCAGAGGTAGAGCTGGTGTGAAGCTGAAGTCAGTGGCGGAGATGAAATTGGAGTCAGATGCAAAGCTGGTGTGGGGCTGGAGTCAGAGGTGGAGCTGAAGTGAGACTGGTGTGGAGCTGGAGTCAGAGGTCGAGCTGAAGTCAGGGTTGGAGGTGGAGCTGAAGTCGGAGACTGGTGTGGAGCTGGAGGCGGAGCTGAAGGCAGAGGCAGAGCAGGTCTGGAGCTGGAGGCAGAGTCAAAGGCGGAAGTGGGGCTGAAGTCAGAGGCAGAGCTGAAGGCGGAGCTGAAGTCAGAGGCAGAGCTGGAGGCGGTGCTGAAGTCAGAGGTGGAGCTGAAGTCAGAGGCAGAGCTGGTGGTGGAGTCAGAGAATGCTCCATTAAACCATATAGTGTACATTCCTTCCCTACAACACTAGTGAAGTCTTCATGGTATAGTGGATAGTGCTCTGGACTCTCACCCCAGCGACCCGAGTTCAAATCCCGGTGTGACCAAAGAAAATATGTCATCATGGAAAAGGCGTTGGTGGCGGAGCTGGAGCTGTAGGCGGAGCTGAAGTCAGAGGCGGAGCTGAAGTCAGAGGCAGATTTGGTGTGGTGCCGAAATTGAAGGCGGAGCTGAAGTCAGTGGCAGAGATGGTGTGGAGCTGGAGTTGGAGGAGAAGCTGTAGTCAGAGATGGAACTGAAGTTGTGGTCAGATGCAGAACTGGTGTGGAGCTGGAGTCAGAGGCGGAGCTGAAGTCAGAAACTGGTGTGGAGCTGGCGGTGGAGTTGGAGGCGGAAGTGGGGCTGAAGTCAGAGGCAGAGATGGTGAAGAGCTGGAGTCAGAGGCAGAAATGAAGTCAGAGGTAGAGCTGGTGTGGAGCTGAAGTCAGAGGCGGAGATGAAGTTAGAGTCAGATGCAAACCTGGTGTGGGGCTGGAGTTGGAGGCAGAACTGGTGTGGAGCTGGAGTCAGAGGTGGAGCTGAAGTGAGACTGGTGTGGAGCTGGAGTCAGAGGTAAAGTTGAAGTCAGGGTTGGAGGTGGAGCTGAAGTCAGAGACTGGTGTGGAGCTGGAGGCGGAGCTGAAGGCAGAGGCAGAGCAGGTCTGGAGCTGTAGGCACAGTCAAAAGCGGAAGTGGGGCTGAAGTCAGAGGCAGAGCTGGAGGCGGAGCTGAAGTCAGAGGCAGAGCTGGAGGCGGTGCTGAAGTCAGAGGCAGAGCTGGTGGTGGAGTCAGAGAATGCTCCATTAAACCATATAGTGTACATTCCTTCCCTGCAACACTAGTGAAGTCTTCATGGTATAGTGGATAGTGCTCTGGACTCTCACCCCAGCAGTTCAAATCCCGGCTGAAGTCAGAGGCAGAGATGGTGTAGAGCTGGAGTCAGAAGCAGAAATGAAGTCAGAGGTAGAGCTGGTGTGGAGCTGAAGTCAGAGGCGGAGATGAAGTAGGAGTCAGATGCAAAGCTGGTGTGGGGCTGGAGTTGGAGGCAGAGCTGGTGTGGAGCTGAAGTCAGAGGTGGAGCTGAAGTCAGAGGTGGAGCTGAAGTCAGAGGCAGAGCTGGTGGTGGAGTCAGAGAATGCTCCATTAAACCATATAGTGTACATTCCTTCTCTGCAACACTAGTAAAGTCTTCATGGTATAGTGGATAGTGCTCTGGACTCTCACCCCAGCGACCCGAGTTCAAATCCCGGTGGGACCAAAGAAAATATGTCATCATGGAAAAGGTGTTGGAGGCGGAGCTGGAGCTGTAGGCGGAGCTGAAGTCAGAGGCAGATTTGGTGTGGCGCCGGAATTGGAAGCGGAGCTGAAGTCAGTGGCAGAGATGGTGTGGAACTGGAGTTGGAGGAGGAGCTGTAGTGTGGGATGGAACTGAAGTTGAAGTCAAAAGCAGAGCTGGAAGCGGTGCTGAAGTCAGAGGTGGAGCTGAAGTCAGAGGCAGAGCTGGTGGTGGAGTCAGAGAATGCTCCATTAAACCATATAGTGTACATTCCTTCCCTGCAACACTAGTGAAGTCTTCATGGTATAGTGGATAGTGCTCTGGACTCTCACCCCAGCGACCCGAGTTCAAATCCCGGCTGAAGTCAGAGGCAGAGATGGTGTAGAGCTGGAGTCAGAGGCAGAAATGAAGTCAGAGGTAGAGCTGGTGTGGAGCTGAAGTCAGAGGCGGAGATGAAGTAGGAGTCAGATGCAAAGCTGGTGTGGGGCTGGAGTTGGAGGCAGAGCTGGTGTGGAGCTGAAGTCAGAGGTGGAGCTGAAGTCAGAGACTGGTGTGGAGCTGGAGTCAGAGGTAGAGCTGAAGTCAGGGTTGGAGGTGGAGCTGATGTCAGAGACTGGTGTGGAGCTGGAGGCGGAGCTGAAGGCAGAGGCAGAGCAGGTCTGCAGCTGGAGGCAGAGTCAAAGGCGGAAGTGGGGCTGAAGTCAGAGGCAGAGCTGGAGGCGGAGCTGAAGTCAGAGGCAGAGCTGGAGGCGGTGCTGAAGTCAGAGGTGGAGCTGAAGTCAGAGGCAGAGCTGGTGGTGGAGTCAGAGAATGCTCCATTAAACCATATAGTGTACATTCCTTCCCTGCAACACTAGTGAAGTGTTAATGGTATAGTGGATAGTGCTCTGGACTCTCACCCCAGCGACCCGAGTTCAAATCCCGGTGGGACCAAAGAAAATATGTCATCATGGAAAAGGTGTTGGAGGCGGAGCTGGAGCTGTAGGCGGAGCTGAAGTCAGAGGCGGACCTGAAGTCAGAGGCAGATTTGGTGTGGCGCCGGAATTGGAAGCGTAGCTGAAGTCAGTGGCAGAGATGGTGTGGAACTGGAGTTGGAGGAGAAGCTGTAGTGTGAGATGGAACTGAAGTTGAAGTCAGATGCAGAACTGGTGTGGAGCTGGAGTCAGAGGTGGAGCTGAAGTCAGAAACTGGTGTGGACCTGGCGGCGGAGTTGGAGGAGGAAGTGGGGCTGAAGTCAGAGGCAGAGATGGTGTAGAGCTGGAGTCAGAGGCAGAAATGAAGTCAGAGGTAGAGCTGGTGTGGAGCTGTAGTCAGAGGCGGAGATGAAGTTGGAGTCAGATGCAAATCTGGTGTGGGGCTGGAGTCAGAGGTGGAGCTGAAGTGAGACTGGTGTGGAGCTGGAGTCAGAGGTAGAGCTGAAGTCGGAGACTGGTGTGGAGTTGGAGGCGGAGCTGAAGGCAGAGGCAGAGCAGGTCTGGAGCTGGAGGCAGAGTCAAAGGCGGAAGTGGGGCTGAAGGCAGAGGCAGAGGCAGCTCTACCTCTGACTTCCTTTCTGCCTCTGACTCCAGCTCTACACCATCTCTGCCTCTGACTTCAGCCCCACTTCCGCCTCCAACTCCGCCGCCAGCTCCACACCAGTTTCTGACTTCAGCTCCGCCTCTGACTCCAGCTCCATACCAGTTCTGCATCTGACCACAACTTTAGTTCCATCTCTGACTACAACTCCTCCTCCAACTCCAGTTCCACACCATCTCTGCCACTGACTTCAGCTCCGCCTCCAATTTCGGCACCACACCAAATCTGCCTCTGACTCCAGCTCCGCCTCTGACTTCAGCTCCGCCTACAGCTCCAGCTCCGCCACCAACGCCTTTTCCATGATGACATATTTTCTTTGGTCCCACCGGGATTTGAACTCGGGTCGCTGGGGTGAGAGTCCAGAGCACTATCCACTATACCATGAAGACTTCACTAGTGTTGCAGGGAAGGAATGTACACTATATGGTTTAATGGAGCATTCTCTGACTCCACCACCAGCTCTGCCTCTGACTTCAGCCCCACTTCCGCCTTTGACTATGCCTCCAGCTCCAGACCTGCTCTGCCTCTGCCTTCAGCTCCGCCTCCAGCTCCACACCAGTCTCCGACTTCAGCTCCACCTCCAACCCTGACTTCAGCTCTACCTCTGACTCCAGCTCCACACCAGTCTCACTTCAGCTCCACCTCTGACTCCAGCCCCACACCAGATTTGCATCTGACTCCAATTTCATCTCCGCCTCTGACTTCAGCTCCACACCAGCTCTACCTTTGACTTCAGCTCTACATCATCTCTGCCTCTGCCTTCAGCCCCACTTCCGCCTCCAACTCCGCCGCCAGCTCCACACCAGTTTCTGACTTCAGCTCCACCTCTGACTCTAGCTCCACACCAGTTTTGCATCTGACTTCAACTTCAGTTCCATCTCTGACTACAGCTCCTCCTCCAACTCCAGTTCCACACCATCTCTGCCACTGACTTCAGCTCCGCTTCCAATTCCGGCGCCACACCAAATCTGCCTCTGACTTCAGGTCCGCCTCTGACTTCAGCTCCGCCTACAGCTCCAGCTCCGCCTCCAATACCTTTTCCATGATGACATATTTTCTTTGGTCCCACCGGGATTTGAACTCGGGTCGCTGGGGTGAGAGTCCAGAGCACTATCCACTATACCATTAAGACTTCACTAGTGTTGCAGGGAAGGAATGTACACTATATGGTTTAATGGAGCATTCTCTGACTCCACCACCAGCTCTGCCTCTGACTTCAGCTCCACCTCTGACTTCAGCACCGCCTCCAGCTCTGCCTCTGACTTCAGCTCCGCCTCCAGCTCTGCCTCTGACTTCAGCCCCACTTCCGCCTTTGACTCTGCCTCCAGCTCCAGACCTGCTCTGCCTCTGCCTTCAGCTCCGCCTCCAGCTACACACCAGTCTCTGACATCAGCTCCACCTCCAACCCTGACTTCAGCTCTACCTCTGACTCCAGCTCCACACCAGTCTCTGACTTCAGCTCCACACCAGCTCTGCCTTCAACTCCAACTTCATCTCCGCCTCTGCCTTCAGCTCCACACCAGCTCTACCTCTGACTTCAGCTCTACACCATCTTTGCCTCTGACTTCAGCCCCACTTCCGCCTCCAACACCGCCGCCAGCTCCACACCAGTCTCTGACTTCAGCTCCACCTCTGACTTCAGCTCCACACCAGCTCTGCCTCCAACTCCAGCCCCACACCAGCTTTGCATCTGACTCCTACTTCATCTCCGCCTCTGACTTCAGCTCCACACCAGCTCTACCTCTGACTTCATTTCTGCCTCTGACTCCAGCTCTACACCATCTCTGCCTCTGACTTCAGCCGGGATTTGAACTCGGGTCGCTGGGGTGAGAGTCCAGAGCACTATCCACTATACCATGAAGACTTCATTAGTGTTGCAGGGAAGGAATGTACACTATATGGTTTAATGGAGCATTCTCTGACTCCTCCACCAGCTCTGCCTCTGACTTCATCTCCACCTCTGACTTCAGCACCGCCTCCAGCTCCATACCAGTTTTGCATCTGACCACAACTTCAGTTCCATCTCTGACTACAGCTTCTCCTCCAACTCCAGCTCCACACCATCTCTGCCACTGACTTCAGCTCCGCCTCCAATTTCGGCACCACACCAAATCTGCCTCTGACTCCAGCTCCGCCTCTGACTTCAGCTCCGCCTACAGCTCCAGCTCCGCCACCAACGCCTTTTCCATGATGACATATTTTCTTTGGTCCCACCGGGATTTGAACTCGGGTCGCTGGGGTGAGAGTCCAGAGCACTATCCACTATACCATGAAGACTTCACTAGTGTTGCAGGGAAGGAATGTACACTATATGGTTTAATGGAGCATTCTCTGACTCCACCACCAGCTCTGCCTCTGACTTCAGCTCCACCTCTGACTTCAGCACCGCCTCCAGCTCTGCCTCTGACTTCAGCTCCGCCTCCAGCTCTGTCTCTGACTTCAGCCCCACTTCCGCCTTTGACTCTGCCTCCAGCTCCAGACCTGCTCTGCCTCTGCCTTCAGCTCCGCCTCCAGCTCCACACCAGTCTCTGACATCAGCTCCACCTCCAACCCTGACTTCAGCTCTACCTCTGACTCCAGCTCCACACCAGTCTCTGACTTCAGCTCCACCTCTGACTTCAGCTCCACACCAGCTCTGCCTCCAACTCCAACTTCATCTCCGCCTCTGACTTCAGCTCCACACCAGCTCTACCTCTGACTTCATTTCTGCCTCTGACTCCAGCTCTACACCATCTCTGCCTCTGACTTCAGCCCCACTTCCGCCTCCAACTCCGCCGCCAGCTCCAAACCAGTTTCTGACTTCAGCTCCGCCTCTGACTCCAGCTCCATACCAGTTTTGCATCTGACCACAACTTCAGTTCCATCTCTGACTACAGCTTCTCCTCCAACTCCAGCTCCACACCATCTCTGCCACTGACTTCAGCTCCGCCTCCAATTTCGGCACCACACCAAATCTGCCTCTGACTCCAGCTCCGCCTCTGACTTCAGCTGCACCTCTGACTTCAGCACCGCCTCCAGCTCTGCCTCTGACTTCAGCCCCACTTCCGCCTTTGACTCTGCCTCCAGCTCCAGACCTGCTCTGCCTCTGCCTTCAGCTCCGCCTCCAGCTCCACACCAGTCTCCGACTTCAGCTCCACCTCCAACCCTGACTTCAGCTCTACCTCTGACTCCAGCTCCACACCAGTCTCACTTCAGCTCCACCTCTGACTCCAGCCCCACACCAGATTTGCATCTGACTCCAATTTCATCTCCGCCTCTGACTTCAGCTCCACACCAGCTCTACCTCTGACTTCAGCTCTACATCATCTCTGCCTCTGACTTCAGCCCCACTTCCGCCTCCAACTCCGCCGCCAGCTCCACACCAGTTTCTGACTTCAGCTCCACCTCTGACTCTAGCTCCACACCAGTTTTGCATCTGACTTCAACTTCAGTTCCATCTCTGACTACAGCTCCTCCTCCAACTCCAGTTCCACACCATCTCTGCCACTGACTTCAGCTCCGCTTCCAATTCCGGCGCCACACCAAATCTGCCTCTGACTTCAGGTCCGCCTCTGACTTCAGCTCCGCCTACAGCTCCAGCTCCGCCTCCAATACCTTTTCCATGATGACATATTTTCTTTGGTCCCACCGGGATTTGAACTCGGGTCGCTGGGGTGAGAGTCCAGAGCACTATCCACTATACCATTAAGACTTCACTAGTGTTGCAGGGAAGGAATGTACACTATATGGTTTAATGGAGCATTCTCTGACTCCACCACCAGCTCTGCCTCTGACTTCAGCTCCACCTCTGACTTCAGCACCGCCTCCAGCTCTGCCTCTGACTTCAGCTCCGCCTCCAGCTCTGCCTCTGACTTCAGCCCCACCTCTGACTTCAGCACCGCCTCCAGCTCTGCCTCTGACTTCAGCCCCACTTCCGCCTTTGACTCTGCCTCCAGCTCCAGACCTGCTCTGCCTCTGCCTTCAGCTCCGCCTCCAGCTACACACCAGTCTCTGACATCAGCTCCACCTCCAACCCTGACTTCAGCTCTACCTCTGACTCCAGCTCCACACCAGTCTCTGACTTCAGCTCCACACCAGCTCTGCCTCCAACTCCAACTTCATCTCCGCCTCTGACTTCAGCTCCACACCAGCTCTACCTCTGACTTCATTTCTGCCTCTGACTCCAGCTCTACACCATCTCTGCCTCTGTCTTCAGCCCCACTTCCGCCTCCAACTCCGCCGCCAGCTCCACACCAGTCTCTGACTTCAGCTCCACCTCTGACTTCAGCTCCACACCAGCTCTGCCTCCAACTCCAGCCCCACACCAGCTTTGCATCAGACTCCTACTTCATCTCCGCCTCTGACTTCAGCTCCACACCAGCTCTACCTCTGACTTCATTTCTGCCTCTGACTCCAGCTCTACACCATCTCTGCCTCTGACTTCCGCCGGGATTTGAACTCGGGTCGCTGGGGTGAGAGTCCAGAGCACTATCCACTATACCATGAAGACTTCATTAGTGTTGCAGGGAAGGAATGTACACTATATGGTTTAATGGAGCATTCTCTGACTCCACCACCAGCTCTGCCTCTGACTTCAGCTCCACCTCTGACTTCAGCACCGCCTCCAGCTCTGCCTCTGACTCCAGCTCCATACCAGTTTTGCATCTGACCACAACTTCAGTTCCATCTCTGACTACAGCTTCTCCTCCAACTCCAGCTCCACACCATCTCTGCCACTGACTTCAGCTCCGCCTTCAATTTCGGTACCACACCAAATCTGCCTCTGACTCCAGCTCCGCCTCTGACTTCAGCTCCGCCTACAGCTACAGCTCCGCCACCAACGCCTTTTCCATGATGACATATTTTCTTTGGTCCCACCGGGATTTGAACTCGGGTCGCTGGGGTGAGAGTCCAGAGCACTATCCACTATACCATGAAGACTTCATTAGAGTTGCAGGGAAGGAATGTACACTATATGGTTTAATGGAGCATTCTCTGACTCCACCACCAGCTCTGCCTCTGACTTCAGCCCCACTTCCGCCTTTGACTATGCCTCCAGCTCCAGACCTGCTCTGCCTCTGCCTTCAGCTCCGCCTCCAGCTCCACACCAGTCTCCGACTTCAGCTCCACCTCCAACCCTGACTTCAGCTCTACCTCTGACTCCAGCTCCACACCAGTCTCACTTCAGCTCCACCTCTGACTCCAGCCCCACACCAGATTTGCATCTGACTCCAATTTCATCTCCGCCTCTGACTTCAGCTCCACACCAGCTCTACCTTTGACTTCAGCTCTACATCATCTCTGCCTCTGCCTTCAGCCCCACTTCCGCCTCCAACTCCGCCGCCAGCTCCACACCAGTTTCTGACTTCAGCTCCACCTCTGACTCTAGCTCCACACCAGTTTTGCATCTGACTTCAACTTCAGTTCCATCTCTGACTACAGCTCCTCCTCCAACTCCAGTTCCACACCATCTCTGCCACTGACTTCAGCTCCGCTTCCAATTCCGGCGCCACACCAAATCTGCCTCTGACTTCAGGTCCGCCTCTGACTTCAGCTCCGCCTACAGCTCCAGCTCCGCCTCCAATACCTTTTCCATGATGACATATTTTCTTTGGTCCCACCGGGATTTGAACTCGGGTCGCTGGGGTGAGAGTCCAGAGCACTATCCACTATACCATTAAGACTTCACTAGTGTTGCAGGGAAGGAATGTACACTATATGGTTTAATGGAGCATTCTCTGACTCCACCACCAGCTCTGCCTCTGACTTCAGCTCCACCTCTGACTTCAGCACCGCCTCCAGCTCTGCCTCTGACTTCAGCTCCGCCTCCAGCTCTGCCTCTGACTTCAGCCCCACTTCCGCCTTTGACTCTGCCTCCAGCTCCAGACCTGCTCTGCCTCTGCCTTCAGCTCCGCCTCCAGCTACACACCAGTCTCTGACATCAGCTCCACCTCCAACCCTGACTTCAGCTCTACCTCTGACTCCAGCTCCACACCAGTCTCTGACTTCAGCTCCACACCAGCTCTGCCTTCAACTCCAACTTCATCTCCGCCTCTGCCTTCAGCTCCACACCAGCTCTACCTCTGACTTCAGCTCTACACCATCTTTGCCTCTGACTTCAGCCCCACTTCCGCCTCCAACACCGCCGCCAGCTCCACACCAGTCTCTGACTTCAGCTCCACCTCTGACTTCAGCTCCACACCAGCTCTGCCTCCAACTCCAGCCCCACACCAGCTTTGCATCTGACTCCTACTTCATCTCCGCCTCTGACTTCAGCTCCACACCAGCTCTACCTCTGACTTCATTTCTGCCTCTGACTCCAGCTCTACACCATCTCTGCCTCTGACTTCAGCCGGGATTTGAACTCGGGTCGCTGGGGTGAGAGTCCAGAGCACTATCCACTATACCATGAAGACTTCATTAGTGTTGCAGGGAAGGAATGTACACTATATGGTTTAATGGAGCATTCTCTGACTCCTCCACCAGCTCTGCCTCTGACTTCATCTCCACCTCTGACTTCAGCACCGCCTCCAGCTCCATACCAGTTTTGCATCTGACCACAACTTCAGTTCCATCTCTGACTACAGCTTCTCCTCCAACTCCAGCTCCACACCATCTCTGCCACTGACTTCAGCTCCGCCTCCAATTTCGGCACCACACCAAATCTGCCTCTGACTCCAGCTACGCCTCTGACTTCAGCTCCGCCTACAGCTCCAGCTCCGCCACCAACGCCTTTTCCATGATGACATATTTTCTTTGGTCCCACCGGGATTTGAACTCGGGTCGCTGGGGTGAGAGTCCAGAGCACTATCCACTATACCATGAAGACTTCACTAGTGTTGCAGGGAAGGAATGTACACTATATGGTTTAATGGAGCATTCTCTGACTCCACCACCAGCTCTGCCTCTGACTTCAGCTCCACCTCTGACTTCAGCACCGCCTCCAGCTCTGCCTCTGACTTCAGCTCCGCCTCCAGCTCTGTCTCTGACTTCAGCCCCACTTCCGCCTTTGACTCTGCCTCCAGCTCCAGACCTGCTCTGCCTCTGCCTTCAGCTCCGCCTCCAGCTCCACACCAGTCTCTGACATCAGCTCCACCTCCAACCCTGACTTCAGCTCTACCTCTGACTCCAGCTCCACACCAGTCTCTGACTTCAGCTCCACCTCTGACTTCAGCTCCACACCAGCTCTGCCTCCAACTCCAACTTCATCTCCGCCTCTGACTTCAGCTCCACACCAGCTCTACCTCTGACTTCATTTCTGCCTCTGACTCCAGCTCTACACCATCTCTGCCTCTGACTTCAGCCCCACTTCCGCCTCCAACTCCGCCGCCAGCTCCAAACCAGTTTCTGACTTCAGCTCCGCCTCTGACTCCAGCTCCATACCAGTTTTGCATCTGACCACAACTTCAGTTCCATCTCTGACTACAGCTTCTCCTCCAACTCCAGCTCCACACCATCTCTGCCACTGACTTCAGCTCCGCCTCCAATTTCGGCACCACACCAAATCTGCCTCTGACTCCAGCTCCGCCTCTGACTTCAGCTGCACCTCTGACTTCAGCACCGCCTCCAGCTCTGCCTCTGACTTCAGCCCCACTTCCGCCTTTGACTCTGCCTCCAGCTCCAGACCTGCTCTGCCTCTGCCTTCAGCTCCGCCTCCAGCTCCACACCAGTCTCCGACTTCAGCTCCACCTCCAACCCTGACTTCAGCTCTACCTCTGACTCCAGCTCCACACCAGTCTCACTTCAGCTCCACCTCTGACTCCAGCCCCACACCAGATTTGCATCTGACTCCAATTTCATCTCCGCCTCTGACTTCAGCTCCACACCAGCTCTACCTCTGACTTCAGCTCTACATCATCTCTGCCTCTGACTTCAGCCCCACTTCCGCCTCCAACTCCGCCGCCAGCTCCACACCAGTTTCTGACTTCAGCTCCACCTCTGACTCTAGCTCCACACCAGTTTTGCATCTGACTTCAACTTCAGTTCCATCTCTGACTACAGCTCCTCCTCCAACTCCAGTTCCACACCATCTCTGCCACTGACTTCAGCTCCGCTTCCAATTCCGGCGCCACACCAAATCTGCCTCTGACTTCAGGTCCGCCTCTGACTTCAGCTCCGCCTACAGCTCCAGCTCCGCCTCCAATACCTTTTCCATGATGACATATTTTCTTTGGTCCCACCGGGATTTGAACTCGGGTCGCTGGGGTGAGAGTCCAGAGCACTATCCACTATACCATTAAGACTTCACTAGTGTTGCAGGGAAGGAATGTACACTATATGGTTTAATGGAGCATTCTCTGACTCCACCACCAGCTCTGCCTCTGACTTCAGCTCCACCTCTGACTTCAGCACCGCCTCCAGCTCTGCCTCTGACTTCAGCTCCGCCTCCAGCTCTGCCTCTGACTTCAGCCCCACCTCTGACTTCAGCACCGCCTCCAGCTCTGCCTCTGACTTCAGCCCCACTTCCGCCTTTGACTCTGCCTCCAGCTCCAGACCTGCTCTGCCTCTGCCTTCAGCTCCGCCTCCAGCTACACACCAGTCTCTGACATCAGCTCCACCTCCAACCCTGACTTCAGCTCTACCTCTGACTCCAGCTCCACACCAGTCTCTGACTTCAGCTCCACACCAGCTCTGCCTCCAACTCCAACTTCATCTCCGCCTCTGACTTCAGCTCCACACCAGCTCTGCCTCTGTCTTCAGCCCCACTTCCGCCTCCAACTCCGCCGCCAGCTCCACACCAGTCTCTGACTTCAGCTCCACCTCTGACTTCAGCTCCACACCAGCTCTGCCTCCAACTCCAGCCCCACACCAGCTTTGCATCAGACTCCTACTTCATCTCCGCCTCTGACTTCAGCTCCACACCAGCTCTACCTCTGACTTCATTTCTGCCTCTGACTCCAGCTCTACACCATCTCTGCCTCTGACTTCCGCCGGGATTTGAACTCGGGTCGCTGGGGTGAGAGTCCAGAGCACTATCCACTATACCATGAAGACTTCATTAGTGTTGCAGGGAAGGAATGTACACTATATGGTTTAATGGAGCATTCTCTGACTCCACCACCAGCTCTGCCTCTGACTTCAGCTCCACCTCTGACTTCAGCACCGCCTCCAGCTCTGCCTCTGACTCCAGCTCCATACCAGTTTTGCATCTGACCACAACTTCAGTTCCATCTCTGACTACAGCTTCTCCTCCAACTCCAGCTCCACACCATCTCTGCCACTGACTTCAGCTCCGCCTTCAATTTCGGTACCACACCAAATCTGCCTCTGACTCCAGCTCCGCCTCTGACTTCAGCTCCGCCTACAGCTACAGCTCCGCCACCAACGCCTTTTCCATGATGACATATTTTCTTTGGTCCCACCGGGATTTGAACTCGGGTCGCTGGGGTGAGAGTCCAGAGCACTATCCACTATACCATGAAGACTTCATTAGAGTTGCAGGGAAGGAATGTACACTATATGGTTTAATGGAGCATTCTCTGACTCCACCACCAGCTCTGCCTCTGACTTCAGCTCCACCTCTGACTTCAGCACCGCCTCCAGCTCTGCCTCTGACTTCAGCTCCGCCTCCAGCTCTGCCTCTGACTTCAGCCCCACTTCCGCCTTTGACTGTGCCTCCAGCTCCAGACCTGCTCTGCCTTCAGCTCCGCCTCCAGCTCCACAGTAGTCTCTGACATCAGCTCCACCTCCAACCCTGACTTCAGCTCTACCTCTGACTCCAGCTCTACACCAGTCTCTGACTTCAGCTCCACCTCTGACTTCAGCTCCACACCAGCTCTGCCTCCAACTCCAGCCCCACACCAATTTTGCATCTGACTCCAACTTCATCTCCGCCTCTGACTTCAGTTCCACACCAGCTCTACCTCTGACTTCATTTCTGCCTCTGACTCCAGCTCTACACCATCTCTGCCTCTGAGTTCAGCCCCACTTCCGCCGCCAACTCCGCCGCCAGCTCCATACCAGTTTCTGACTTCAGCTCCGCCTCTGACTCCAGCTCCACACCAGTTCTGCATCTGACCACAACTTCAGTTCCATCTCTGACTACAGCTTCTCCTCCAACTCCAGCTCCACACCATCTCTGCCACTGACTTCAGTTCCGCCTCCAATTTCGGCACCACACCAAATCTGCCTCTGACTTCAGCTTCGCCTCTGACTTCAGCTCCGCCTACAGCTCCAGCTCCGCCACCAACGCCTTTTCCATGATGACATATTTTCTTTGGTCCCACCGGGATTTGAACTCGGGTCGCTGGGGTGAGAGTCCAGAGCACTATCCACTATACCATGAAGACTTTACTAGTGTTGCAGGGAAGGAATGTACACTATATGGTTTAATGGAGCATTCTCTGACTCCACCACCAGCTCTGCCTCTGACTTCAGCTCCACCTCTGACTTCAGCACCGCCTCCAGCTCTGCTTCTGACTTCAGCTCCGCCTCCAGCTCTGCCTCTGACTTCAGCTCCACCTCTGACTCCAGCCCCACACCAGCTTTGCATCTGACTTCAACTTCATCTCCGCCTCTGACTTCAGCACCGCCTCCAGCTCTGCCTCTGACTTCAGCTCCACCTCCAGCTCTGCCTCTGACTTTAGCCCCACTTCCGCCTTTGACTCTGCCTCCAGCTCCAGACCTGCTCTGCCTCTGCCTTCAGCTCTGCCTCCAGCTCAACCCCAGTCTCCGACTTCAGCTCCACCTCCAACCCTGACTTCAGCTCTACCTCTGACTCCAGCTCCACACCAGTCTCTGACTTCATCTCCACCTCTGACCTCAGCTCCACACCAGCTCTGCCTCCAACTCCAGCCCCACACCAGCTTTGCATCTGACTCCTACTTCATCTCCGCCTCTGACTTCAGCCCCACTTCCGCCTTTGACTGTGCCTCCAGCTCCAGACCTGCTCTGCCTCTGCCTTCAGCTCCGCCTCCAGCTCCACACCAGTCTCTGACATCAGCTCCACCTCCAACCCTGACTTCAGCTCTACCTCTGACTCCAGCTCCACACCAGTCTCTGACTTCAGCTCCACACCAGCTCTGCCTCCAACTCCAACTTCATCTCCGCCTCTGACTTCAGCTCCACACCAGCTCTACCTCTGACTTCATTTCTGCCTCTGACTCCAGCTCTACACCATCTCTGCCTCTGACTTCAGCCCCACTTCCGCCTCCAACACCGCCGCCAGCTCCACACCAGTCTCTGACTTCAGCTCCACCTCTGACTTCAGCTCCACACCAGCTCTGCCTCCAACTCCAGCCCCACACCAGCTTTGCATCTGACACCTACTTCATCTCCGCCTCTGACTTCAGCTCCACACCAGCTCTACCTCTGACTTCATTTCTGCCTCTGACTCCAGCTCTACACCATCTCTGCCTCTGACTTCAGCCGGGATTTGAACTCGGGTCGCTGGGGTGAGAGTCCAGAGCACTATCCACTATACCATGAAGACTTCATTAGTGTTGCAGGGAAGGAATGTACACTATATGGTTTAATGGAGCATTCTCTGACTCCACCACCAGCTCTGCCTCTGACTTCAGCTCCACCTCTGACTTCAGCACCGCCTCCAGCTCTGCCTCTGACTCCAGCTCCATACCAGTTTTGCATCTGACCACAACTTCAGTTCCATCTCTGACTACAGCTTCTCCTCCAACTCCAGCTCCACACCATCTCTGCCACTGACTTCAGCTCCGCCTCCAATTTCGGTACCACACCAAATCTGCCTCTGACTCCAGCTCCGCCTCTGACTTCAGCTCCGCCTACAGCTCCAGCTCCGCCACCAACGCCTTTTCCATGATGACATATTTTCTTTGGTCCCACCGGGATTTGAACTCGGGTTGCTGGGGTGAGAGTCCAGAGCACTATCCACTATACCATGAAGACTTCACTAGTGTTGCAGGGAAGGAATGTACACTATATGGTTTAATGGAGCATTCTCTGACTCCACCACCAGCTCTGCCTCTGACTTCAGCTCCACCTCCAACTCCAGCTCCACACCATCTCTGCCACTGACCTCAGCTCCGCCTCCAATTTCGGCACCACACCAAATCTGCCTCTGACTCCAGCTCCGCCTCTGACTTCAGCTCCGCCTACAGCTCCAGCTCCGCCACCAACGCCTTTTCCATGATGACATATTTTCTTTGGTCCCACCGGGATTTGAACTCGGGTCGCTGGGGTGAGAGTCCAGAGCACTATCCACTATACCATGAAGACTTCACTAGTGTTGCAGGGAAGGAATGTACACTATATGGTTTAATGGAGCATTCTCTGACTCCACCACCAGCTCTGCCTCTGACTTCAGCTCCACCTCTGACTTCAGCACCGCCTCCAGCTCTGCCTCTGACTTCAGCTCCGCCTCCAGCTCTGCCTCTGACTTCAGCCCCACTTCCGCCTTTGACTGTGCCTCCAGCTCCAGACCTGCTCTGCCTTCAGCTCCGCCTCCAGCTCCACACCAGTCTCTGACTTCAGCTCCACCTCTGACTCCAACCCCACACCAGCTCTGCCTCCAACTCCAGCCCCACACCAGCTTTGCATCTGACTCCTACTTCATCTCCGCCTCTGACTTCAGCTCCACACCAGCTCTACCTCTGACTTCATTTCTGCCTCTGACTCCAGCTCTACACCATCTCTGCCTCTGACTTCAGCCGGGATTTGAACTCGGGTCGCTGGGGTGAGAGTCCAGAGCACTATCCACTATACCATGAAGACTTCACTAGTGTTGCAGGGAAGGAATGTACACTATATGGTTTAATGGAGCATTCTCTGACTCCACCACCAACTCCGCCTTTGACTGTGCCTCCAGCTCCAGACCTGCTCTGCCTCTGCCTTCAGCTCCGCCTCCAGCTCCACAGTAGTCTCTGACATCAGCTCCACCTCCAACCCTGACTTCAGCTCTACCTCTGACTCCAGCTCTACACCAGTCTCTGACTTCAGCTCCACCTCTGACTTCAGCTCCAGCCCCACACCAGTTTTGCATCTGACTCCAACTTCATCTCCGCCTCTGACTTCAGCTCCACACCAGCTCTACCTCTGACTTCATTTCTGCCTCTGACTCCAGCTCTACACCATCTCTGCCTCTGAGTTCAGCCCCACTTCCGCCGCCAACTCCGCCGCCAGCTCCACACCAGTTTCTGACTTCAGCTCCGCCTCTGACTCCAGCTCCACACCAGTTCTGCATCTGACCACAACTTCAGTTCCATCTCTGACTACAGCTTCTCCTCCAACTCCAGCTCCACACCATCTCTGCCACTGACTTCAGTTCCGCCTCCAATTTCGGCACCACACCAAATCTGCCTCTGACTTCAGCTTCGCCTCTGACTTCAGCTCCGCCTACAGCTCCAGCTCCGCCACCAACGCCTTTTCCATGATGACATATTTTCTTTGGTCCCACCGGGATTTGAACTCGGGTCGCTGGGGTGAGAGTCCAGAGCACTATCCACTATACCATGAAGACTTTACTAGTGTTGCAGGGAAGGAATGTACACTATATGGTTTAATGGAGCATTCTCTGACTCCACCACCAGCTCTGCCTCTGACTTCAGCTCCACCTCTGACTTCAGCACCGCCTCCAGCTCTGCTTCTGACTTCAGCTCCGCCTCCAGCTCTGCCTCTGACTTCAGCTCCACCTCTGACTCCAGCCCCACCAGTTTTGCATCTGACTTCAACTTCATCTCCGCCTCTGACTTCAGCACCGCCTCCAGCTCTGCCTCTGACTTCAGCTCCACCTCCAGCTCTGCCTCTGACTTTAGCCCCACTTCCGCCTTTGACTCTGCCTCCAGCTCCAGACCTGCTCTGCCTCTGCCTTCAGCTCCGCCTCCAGCTCAACCCCAGTCTCCGACTTCAGCTCCACCTCCAACCCTGACTTCAGCTCTACCTCTGACTCCAGCTCCACACCAGTCTCTGACTTCATCTCCACCTCTGACCTCAGCTCCACACCAGCTCTGCCTCCAACTCCAGCCCCACACCAGCTTTGCATCTGACTCCTACTTCATCTCCGCCTCTGACTTCAGCCCCACTTCCGCCTTTGACTGTGCCTCCAGCTCCAGACCTGCTCTGCCTCTGCCTTCAGCTCCGCCTCCAGCTCCACACCAGTCTCTGACATCAGCTCCACCTCCAACCCTGACTTCAGCTCTACCTCTGACTCCAGCTCCACACCAGCTCTGCCTCCAACTCCAACTTCATCTCCGCCTCTGACTTCAGCTCCACACCAGCTCTACCTCTGACTTCATTTCTGCCTCTGACTCCAGCTCTACACCATCTCTGCCTCTGACTTCAGCCCCACTTCCGCCTCCAACACCGCGGCCAGCTCCACACCAGTCTCTGACTTCAGCTCCACCTCTGACTTCAGCTCCACACCAGCTCTGCCTCCAACTCCAGCCCCACACCAGCTTTGCATCTGACTCCTACTTCATCTCCGCCTCTGACTTCAGCTCCACACCAGCTCTACCTCTAACTTCATTTCTGCCTCTGACTCCAGCTCTACACCATCTCTGCCTCTGACTTCAACCGGGATTTGAACTCGGGTCGCTGGGGTGAGAGTCCAGAGCACTATCCACTATACCATGAAGACATCATTAGTGTTGCAGGGAAGGAATGTACACTATATGGTTTAATGGAGCATTCTCTGACTCCACCACCAGCTCTGCCTCTGACTTCAGCTCCACCTCTGACTTCAGCACCGCCTCCAGCTCTGCCTCTGACTCCAGCTCCATACCAGTTTTGCATCTGACCACAACTTCAGTTCCATCTCTGACTACAGCTTCTCCTCCAACTCCAGCTCCACACCATCTCTGCCACTGACTTCAGCTCCGCCTCCAATTTCGGTACCACACCAAATCTGCCTCTGACTCCAGCTCCGCCTCTGACTTCAGCTCCGCCTACAGCTCCAGCTCCGCCACCAACGCCTTTTCCATGATGACATATTTTCTTTGGTCCCACCGGGATTTGAACTCAGGTCGCTGGGGTGAGAGTCCAGAGCACTATCCACTATACCATGAAGACTTGACTAGTGTTGCAGGGAAGGAATGTACACTATATGGTTTAATGGAGCATTCTCTGACTCCACCACCAGCTCTGCCTCTGACTTCAGCTCCACTTCCAACTCCAGCTCCACACCATCTCTGCCACTGATCTCAGCTCCGCCTCCAATTTCGGCACCACACCAAATCTGCCTCTGACTCCAGCTCCGCCTCTGACTTCAGCTCCGCCTACAGCTCCAGCTCCGCCACCAACGCCTTTTCCATGATGACATATTTTCTTTGGTCCCACCGGGATTTGAACTCGGGTCGCTGGGGTGAGAGTCCAGAGCACTATCCACTATACCATGAAGACTTCACTAGTGTTGCAGGGAAGGAATGTACACTATATGGTTTAATGGAGCATTCTCTGACTTCACCACCAGCTCTGCCTCTGACTTCAGCTCCACCTCTGACTTCAGCACCGCCTCCAGCTCTGCCTCTGACTTCAGCTCCGCCTCCAGCTCTGACTCTGACTTCAGCCCCACTTCCGCCTTTGACTGTGCCTCCAGCTCCAGACCTGCTCTGCCTCTGCCTTCAGCTCCGCCTCCAGCTCCACACCAGTCTCTGACTTCAGCTCCACCTCCAACCCTGACTTCAGCTCTACCTCTGACTCCAGCTCCACACCAGTCTCTGACTTCAGCTCCACCTCTGACTCCAACCCCACACCAGCTCTGCCTCCAACTCCAGCCCCACACCAGCTTTGCATCTGACTCCTACTTCATCTCCGCCTCTGACTTCAGCTCCACACCAGCTCTACCTCTGACTTCATTTCTGCCTCTGACTCCAGCTCTACACCATCTCTGCCTCTGACTTCAGCCGGGATTTGAACTCGGGTCGCTGGGGTGAGAGTCCAGAGCACTATCCACTATACCATGAAGACTTCACTAGTGTTGCAGGGAAGGAATGTACACTATATGGTTTAATGGAGCATTCTCTGACTCCACCACCAACTCCGCCTTTGACTGTGCCTCCAGCTCCAGACCTGCTCTGCCTCTGCCTTCAGCTCCGCCTCCAGCTCCACAGTAGTCTCTGACATCAGCTCCACCTCCAACCCTGACTTCAGCTCTACCTCTGACTCCAGCTCTACACCAGTCTCTGACTTCAGCTCCACCTCTGACTTCAGCTCCACACCAGCTCTGCCTCCAACTCCAGCCCCACACCAGTTTTGCATCTGACTCCAACTTCATCTCCGCCTCTGACTTCAGCTCCACACCAGCTCTACCTCTGACTTCATTTCTGCCTCTGACTCCAGCTCTACACCATCTCTGCCTCTGAGTTCAGCCCCACTTCCGCCGCCAACTCCGCCGCCAGCTCCACACCAGTTTCTGACTTCAGCTCCGCCTCTGACTTCAGCTCCACACCAGTTCTGCATCTGACCACAACTTCAGTTCCATCTCTGACTACAGCTTCTCCTCCAACTCCAGCTCCACACCATCTCTGCCACTGACTTCAGTTCCGCCTCCAATTTCGGCACCACACCAAATCTGCCTCTGACTTCAGCTTCGCCTCTGACTTCAGCTCCGCCTACAGCTCCAGCTCCGCCACCAACGCCTTTTCCATGATGACATATTTTCTTTGGTCCCACCGGGATTTGAACTCGGGTCGCTGGGGTGAGAGTCCAGAGCACTATCCACTATACCATGAAGACTTTACTAGTGTTGCAGGGAAGGAATGTACACTATATGGTTTAATGGAGCATTCTCTGACTCCACCACCAGCTCTGCCTCTGACTTCAGCTCCACCTCTGACTTCAGCACCGCCTCCAGCTCTGCTTCTGACTTCAGCTCCGCCTCCAGCTCTGCCTCTGACTTCAGCTCCACCTCTGACTCCAGCCCCACCAGCTTTGCATCTGACTTCAACTTCATCTCCGCCTCTGACTTCAGCACCGCCTCCAGCTCTGCCTCTGACTTCAGCTCCACCTCCAGCTCTGCCTCTGACTTTAGCCCCACTTCCGCCTTTGACTCTGCCTCCAGCTCCAGACCTGCTCTGCCTCTGCCTTCAGCTCCGCCTCCAGCTCAACCCCAGTCTCCGACTTCAGCTCCACCTCCAACCCTGACTTCAGCTCTACCTCTGACTCCAGCTCCACACCAGTCTCTGACTTCATCTCCACCTCTGACCTCAGCTCCACACCAGCTCTGCCTCCAACTCCAGCCCCACACCAGCTTTGCATCTGACTCCTACTTCATCTCCGCCTCTGACTTCAGCCCCACTTCCGCCTTTGACTGTGCCTCCAGCTCCAGACCTGCTCTGCCTCTGCCTTCAGCTCCGCCTCCAGCTCCACACCAGTCTCTGACATCAGCTCCACCTCCAACCCTGACTTCAGCTCTACCTCTGACTCCAGCTCCACAC
Source organism: Syngnathus leptorhynchus (assembly GCF_054491065.1). Classification (NCBI taxonomy): domain Eukaryota; kingdom Metazoa; phylum Chordata; class Actinopteri; order Syngnathiformes; family Syngnathidae; genus Syngnathus; species Syngnathus leptorhynchus. The sequence goes on along the minus strand of NW_028231992.1, from coordinate 173,197 downwards.
CAGCTCTGCCTCCAACTCCAACTTCATCTCCGCCTCTGACTTCAGCTCCACACCAGCTCTACCTCTGACTTCATTTCTGCCTCTGACTCCAGCTCTACACCATCTCTGCCTCTGACTTCAGCCCCACTTCCGCCTCCAACACCGCCGCCAGCTCCACACCAGTCTCTGACTTCAGCTCCACCTCTGACTTCAGCTCCACACCAGCTCTGCCTCCAACTCCAGCCCCACACCAGCTTTGCATCTGACTCCTACTTCATCTCCGCCTCTGACTTCAGCTCCACACCAGCTCTACCTCTGACTTCATTTCTGCCTCTGACTCCAGCTCTACACCATCTCTGCCTCTGACTTCAGCCGGGATTTGAACTCGGGTCACTGGGGTGAGAGTCCAGAGCACTATCCACTATACCATGAAGACTTCATTAGTGTTGCAGGGAAGGAATGTACACTATATGGTTTAATGGAGCATTCTCTGACTCCACCACCAGCTCTGCCTCTGACTTCAGCTCCACCTCTGACTTCAGCACCGCCTCCAGCTCTGCCTCTGACTCCAGCTCCATACCAGTTTTGCATCTGACCACAACTTCAGTTCCATCTCTGACTACAGCTTCTCCTCCAACTCCAGCTCCACACCATCTCTGCCACTGACTTCAGCTCCGCCTCCAATTTCGGTACCACACCAAATCTGCCTCTGACTTCAGCTCCGCCTACAGCTCCAGCTCCGCCACCAACGCCTTTTCCATGATGACATATTTTCTTTGGTCCCACCGGGATTTGAACTCGGGTCGCTGGGGTGAGAGTCCAGAGCACTATCCACTATACCATGAAGACTTCACTAGTGTTGCAGGGAAGGAATGTACACTATATGGTTTAATGGAGCATTCTCTGACTCCACCACCAGCTCTGCCTCTGACATCAGCTCCACCTCCAACTCCAGCTCCACACCATCTCTGCCACTGACCTCAGCTCCGCCTCCAATTTCGGCACCACACCAAATCTGCCTCTGACTCCAGCTCCGCCTCTGACTTCAGCTCCGCCTACAGCTCCAGCTCCGCCACCAACGCCTTTTCCATGATGACATATTTTCTTTGGTCCCACCGGGATTTGAACTCGGGTCGCTGGGGTGAGAGTCCAGAGCACTATCCACTATACCATGAAGACTTCACTAGTGTTGCAGGGAAGGAATGTACACTATATGGTTTAATGGAGCATTCTCTGACCACCACCAGCTCTGCCTCTGACTTCAGCTCCACCTCTGACTTCAGCACCGCCTCCAGCTCTGCCTCTGACTTCAGCTCCGCCTCCAGCTCTGCCTCTGACTTCAGCCCCACTTCCGCCTTTGACTGTGCCTCCAGCTCCAGACCTGCTCTGCCTCTGCCTTCAGCTCCGCCTCCAGCTCCACACCAGTCTCTGACTTCAGCTCCACCTCCAACCCTGACTTCAGCTCTACCTCTGACTCCAGCTCCACACCAGTCTCTGACTTCAGCTCCACCTCTGACTCCAACCCCACACCAGCTCTGCCTCCAACTCCAGCCCCACACCAGCTTTGCATCTGACTCCTACTTCATCTCCGCCTCTGACTTCAGCTCCACACCAGCTCTACCTCTGACTTCATTTCTGCCTCTGACTCCAGCTCTACACCATCTCTGCCTCTGACTTCAGCCGGGATTTGAACTCGGGTCGCTGGGGTGAGAGTCCAGAGCACTATCCACTATACCATGAAGACTTCACTAGTGTTGCAGGGAAGGAATGTACACTATATGGTTTAATGGAGCATTCTCTGACTCCACCACCAACTCCGCCTTTGACTGTGCCTCCAGCTCCAGACCTGCTCTGCCTCTGCCTTCAGCTCCGCCTCCAGCTCCACAGTAGTCTCTGACATCAGCTCCACCTCCAACCCTGACTTCAGCTCTACCTCTGACTCCAGCTCTACACCAGTCTCTGACTTCAGCTCCACCTCTGACTTCAGCTCCACACCAGCTCTGCCTCCAACTCCAGCCCCACACCAGTTTTGCATCTGACTCCAACTTCATCTCCGCCTCTGACTTCAGCTCCACACCAGCTCTACCTCTGACTTCATTTCTGCCTCTGACTCCAGCTCTACACCATCTCTGCCTCTGAGTTCAGCCCCACTTCCGCCGCCAACTCCGCCGCCAGCTCCACACCAGTTTCTGACTTCAGCTCCGCCTCTGACTCCAGCTCCACACCAGTTCTGCATCTGACCACAACTTCAGTTCCATCTCTGACTACAGCTTCTCCTCCAACTCCAGCTCCACACCATCTCTGCCACTGACTTCAGTTCCGCCTCCAATTTCGGCACCACACCAAATCTGCCTCTGACTTCAGCTTCGCCTCTGACTTCAGCTCCGCCTACAGCTCCAGCTCCGCCACCAACGCCTTTTCCATGATGACATATTTTCTTTGGTCCCACCGGGATTTGAACTCGGGTCGCTGGGGTGAGAGTCCAGAGCACTATCCACTATACCATGAAGACTTTACTAGTGTTGCAGGGAAGGAATGTACACTATATGGTTTAATGGAGCATTCTCTGACTCCACCACCAGCTCTGCCTCTGACTTCAGCTCCACCTCTGACTTCAGCACCGCCTCCAGCTCTGCTTCTGACTTCAGCTCCGCCTCCAGCTCTGCCTCTGACTTCAGCTCCACCTCTGACTCCAGCCCCACCAGCTTTGCATCTGACTTCAACTTCATCTCCGCCTCTGACTTCAGCACCGCCTCCAGCTCTGCCTCTGACTTCAGCTCCACCTCCAGCTCTGCCTCTGACTTTAGCCCCACTTCCGCCTTTGACTCTGCCTCCAGCTCCAGACCTGCTCTGCCTCTGCCTTCAGCTCCGCCTCCAGCTCAACCCCAGTCTCCGACTTCAGCTCCACCTCCAACCCTGACTTCAGCTCTACCTCTGACTCCAGCTCCACACCAGTCTCTGACTTCATCTCCACCTCTGACCTCAGCTCCACACCAGCTCTGCCTCCAACTCCAGCCCCACACCAGCTTTGCATCTGACTCCTACTTCATCTCCGCCTCTGACTTCAGCCCCACTTCCGCCTTTGACTGTGCCTCCAGCTCCAGACCTGCTCTGCCTCTGCCTTCAGCTCCGCCTCCAGCTCCACACCAGTCTCTGACATCAGCTCCACCTCCAACCCTGACTTCAGCTCTACCTCTGACTCCAGCTCCACACCAGCTCTGCCTCCAACTCCAACTTCATCTCCGCCTCTGACTTCAGCTCCACACCAGCTCTACCTCTGACTTCATTTCTGCCTCTCACTCCAGCTCTACACGATCTCTGCCTCTGACTTCAGCCCCACTTCCGCCTCCAACACCGCCGCCAGCTCCACACCAGTCTCTGACTTCAGCTCCACCTCTGACTTCAGCTCCACACCAGCTCTGCCTCCAACTCCAGCCCCACACCAGCTTTGCATCTGACTCCTACTTCATCTCCGCCTCTGACTTCAGCTCCACACCAGCTCTACCTCTGACTTCATTTCTGCCTCTGACTCCAGCTCTACACCATCTCTGCCTCTGACTTCAGCCGGGATTTGAACTCGGGTCGCTGGGGTGAGAGTCCAGAGCACTATCCACTATACCATGAAGACTTCATTAGTGTTGCAGGGAAGGAATGTACACTATATGGTTTAATGGAGCATTCTCTGACTCCACCACCAGCTCTGCCTCTGACTTCAGCTCCACCTCTGACTTCAGCACCGCCTCCAGCTCTGCCTCTGACTCCAGCTCCATACCAGTTTTGCATCTGACCACAACTTCAGTTCCATCTCTGACTACAGCTTCTCCTCCAACTCCAGCTCCACACCATCTCTGCCACTGACTTCAGCTCCGCCTCCAATTTCGGTACCACACCAAATCTGCCTCTGACTTCAGCTCCGCCTACAGCTCCAGCTCCGCCACCAACGCCTTTTCCATGATGACATATTTTCTTTGGTCCCACCGGGATTTGAACTCGGGTCGCTGGGGTGAGAGTCCAGAGCACTATCCACTATACCATGAAGACTTCACTAGTGTTGCAGGGAAGGAATGTACACTATATGGTTTAATGGAGCATTCTCTGACTCCACCACCAGCTCTGCCTCTGACTTCAGCTCCACCTCCAACTCCAGCTCCACACCATCTCTGCCACTGACCTCAGCTCCGCCTCCAATTTCGGCACCACACCAAATCTGCCTCTGACTCCAGCTCCGCCTCTGACTTCAGCTCCGCCTACAGCTCCAGCTCCGCCACCAACGCCTTTTCCATGATGACATATTTTCTTTGGTCCCACCGGGATTTGAACTCGGGTCGCTGGGGTGAGAGTCCAGAGCACTATCCACTATACCATGAAGGCTTCACTAGTGTTGCAGGGAAGGAATGTACACTATATGGTTTAATGGAGCATTCTCTGACTCCACCACCAGCTCTGCCTCTGACTTCAGCTCCACCTCTGACTTCAGCACCGCCTCCAGCTCTGCCTCTGACTTCAGCCCCACTTCCGCCTTTGACTGTGCCTCCAGCTCCAGACCTGCTCTGCCTCTGCCTTCAGCTCCGCCTCCAGCTCCACACCAGTCTCTGACTTCAGCTCCACCTCCAACCCTGACTTCAGCTCAACCTCTGACTCCAGCTCCACACCAGTCTCTGACTTCAGCTCCACCTCTGACTCCAACCCCACACCAGCTCTGCCTCCAACTCCAGCCCCACACCAGCTTTGCATCTGACTCCTACTTCATCTCCGCCTCTGACTTCAGCTCCACACCAGCTCTACCTCTGACTTCATTTCTGCCTCTGACTCCAGCTCTACACCATCTCTGCCTCTGACTTCAGCCGGGATTTGAACTCGGGTCGCTGGGGTGAGAGTCCAGAGCACTATCCACTATACCATGAAGACTTCACTAGTGTTGCAGGGAAGGAATGTACACTATATGGTTTAATGGAGCATTCTCTGACTCCACCACCAACTCCGCCTTTGACTGTGCCTCCAGCTCCAGACCTGCTCTGCCTCTGCCTTCAGCTCCGCCTCCAGCTCAACCCCAGTCTCCGACTTCAGCTCCACCTCCAACCCTGACTTCAGCTCTACCTCTGACTCCAGCTCTACACCAGTCTCTGACTTCATCTCCACCTCTGACCTCAGCTCCACACCAGCTCTGCCTCCAACTCCAGCCCCACACCAGCTTTGCATCTGACTCCTACTTCATCTCCGCCTCTGACTTCAGCCCCACTTCCGCCTTTGACTGTGCCTCCAGCTCCAGACCTGCTCTGCCTCTGCCTTCAGCTCCGCCTCCAGCTCCACACCAGTCTCTGACATCAGCTCCACCTTCAACCCTGACTTCAGCTCTACCTCTGACTCCAGCTCCACACCAGCTCTGCCTCCAACTCCAACTTCATCTCCGCCTCTGACTTCAGCTCCACACCAGCTCTACCTCTGACTTCATTTCTGCCTCTGACTCCAGCTCTACACCATCTCTGCCTCTGACTTCAGCCCCACTTCCGCCTCCAACACCGCCGCCAGCTCCACACCAGTCTCTGACTTCAGCTCCACCTCTGACTTCAGCTCCACACCAGCTCTGCCTCCAACTCCAGCCCCACACCAGCTTTGCATCTGACTCCTACTTCATCTCCGCCTCTGACTTCAGCTCCACACCAGCTCTACCTCTGACTTCATTTCTGCCTCTGACTCCAGCTCTACACCATCTCTGCCTCTGACTTCAGCCGGGATTTGAACTCGGGTCGCTGGGGTGAGAGTCCAGAGCACTATCCACTATACCATGAAGACTTCATTAGTGTTGCAGGGAAGGAATGTACACTATATGGTTTAATGGAGCATTCTCTGACTCCACCACCAGCTCTGCCTCTGACTTCAGCTCCACCTCTGACTTCAGCACCGCCTCCAGCTCTGCCTCTGACTCCAGCTCCATACCAGTTTTGCATCTGACCACAACTTCAGTTCCATCTCTGACTACAGCTTCTCCTCCAACTCCAGCTCCACACCATCTCTGCCACTGACTTCAGCTCCGCCTCCAATTTCGGTACCACACCAAATCTGCCTCTGACTTCAGCTCCGCCTACAGCTCCAGCTCCGCCACCAACGCCTTTTCCATGATGACATATTTTCTTTGGTCCCACCGGGATTTGAACTCGGGTCGCTGGGGTGAGAGTCCAGAGCACTATCCACTATACCATGAAGACTTCACTAGTGTTGCAGGGAAGGAATGTACACTATATGGTTTAATGGAGCATTCTCTGACTCCACCACCAGCTCTGCCTCTGACTTCAGCTCCACCTCTGACTTCAGCACCGCCTCCAGCTCTGCCTCTGACTTCAGCTCCGCCTCCAGCTCTGCCTCTGACTTCAGCCCCACTTCCGCCTTTGACTCTGCCTCCAGCTCCAGACCTGCTCTGCCTCTGCCTTCAGCTCCGCCTCCAACTCCACACCAGTCTCCGACTTCAGCTCCACCTCCAACCCTGACTTCAGCTCTACCTCTGACTCCAGCTCCACACCAGTCTCACTTCAGCTCCACCTCTGACACCAGCCCCACACCAGATTTGCATCTGACTCCAACTTCATCTCCGCCTCTGACCTCAGCTCCACACCAGCTCTACCTCTGACTTCATGTCTGCCTCTGACTTCAGCTCCGCTTCCAATTCCGGCGCCACACCAAATCTGCCTCTGACTTCAGGTCCGCCTCTGACTTCAGCTCCGCCTACAGCTCCAGCTCCGCCTCCAGCACCTTTTCCATGATGACATATTTTCTTTGGTCCCACCGGGATTTGAACTCGGGTCGCTGGGGTGAGAGTCCAGAGCACTATCCACTATACCATTAAGACTTCACTAGTGTTGCAGGGAAGGAATGTACACTATATGGTTTAATGGAGCATTCTCTGACTCCACCACCAACTCTGCCTCTGACTTCAGCTCCACCTCTGACTTCAGCACCGCCTCCAGCTCTGCCTCTGACTTCAGCTCCGCCTCCAGCTCTGCCTCTGACTTCAGCCCCACTTCCGCCTTTGACTCTGCCTCCAGCTCCAGACTTGCTCTGCCTCTGCCTTCAGCTCCGCCTCCAGCTCCACACCAGTCTCTGACATCAGTTCCACCTCCAACCCTGACTTCAGCTCTACCTCTGACTCCAGCTCCACACCAGTCTCACTTCAGCTCCACCTCTGACTCCAGCCCCACACCAGCTTTGCATCTGACTCCAACTTCATCTCCGCCACTGACTTCAGCTCCACACCAGCTCTACCTCTGACTTCATTTCTGCCTCTGACTCCAGCTCTACACCATCTCTGCCTCTGACTTCAGCCCCACTTCCGCCTCCAACTCCTCCGCCAGCTCCACACCAGTTTCTGACTTCAGCTCCACCTCTGACTCCAGCTCCACACCAGTTCTGCATCTGACTTCAACTTCAGTTCCATCTCACACTACAGCTCCTCCTCCAACTCCAGTTCCACACCATCTCTGCCACTGACTTCAGCTCCGCTTTCAATTCCGGCGCCACACCAAATCTGCCTCTGACTTCAGGTCCGCCTCTGACTTCAGCTCCGCCTACAGCTCCAGCTCCGCCTCCAACACCTTTTCCATGATGACATATTTTCTTTGGTCCCACCGGGATTTGAACTCGGGTCGCTGGGGTGAGAGTCCAGAGCACTATCCACTATACCATTAAGACTTCACTAGTGTTGCAGGGAAGGAATGTACACTATATGGTTTAATGGAGCATTCTCTGACCACCACCAGCTCTGCCTCTGACTTCAGCTCCACCTCTGACTTCAGCACCGGCTCCAGCTCTGCCTCTGACTTCAGCTCCGCCTCCAGCTCTGCCTCTGACTTCAGCCCCACTTCCGCCTTTGACTCTGCCTCCAGCTCCAGACCTGCTCTGCCTCTGCCTTCAGCTCCGCCTCCAGCTCCACACCAGTCTCTGACATCAGCTCCACCTCCAACCCTGACTTCAGCTCTACCTCTGACTCCAGCTCCACACCAGTCTCTGACTTCAGCTTCACCTCTGACTTCAGCTCCACACCAGCTCTGCCTCCAACTCCAGCCCCACACCAGCTTTGCATCTGACTCCTACTTCATCTCCGCCTCTGACTTCAGCTCCACACCAGCTCTACCGCTGACTTCATTTCTGCCTCTGACTCCAGCTCTACACCATCTCTGCCTCTGACTTCAGCCGGGATTTGAACTCGGGTCGCTGGGGTGAGAGTCCAGAGCACTATCCACTATACCATGAAGACTTCACTAGTGTTGCAGGGAAGGAATGTACACTATATGGTTTAATGGAGCATTCTCTGACTCCACCACCAACTCTGCCTCTGACTTCAGTTCCACCTCTGACTTCAGCACCACCTCCAGCTCTGCCTCTGACTTCAGCTCCGCCTCCAGCTCTGCCTCTGACTTCAGCCCCACTTCCGCCTTTGACTCTGCCTCCAGCGCCAGACCTGCTCTGCCTCTGCCTTCAGCTCCGCCTCCAGCTCCACACCAGTCTCTGACATCAGCTCCACCTCCAACCCTGACTTCAGCTGTACCTCTGACTCCAGCTCCACACCAGTCTCTGACTTCAGCTCCACCTCTGACTTCAGCTCCACACAAGCTCTGCCTCCAACTCCAGCCCCACACCAGCTTTGCATCTGACTCCTATTTCATCTCCGCCTCTGACTTCAGCTCCACACCAGCTCTACCTCTGACTTCATTTCTGCCTCTGACTCCAGCTCTACACCATCTCTGCCTCTGACTTCAGCCGGGATTTGAACTCGGGTCGCTGGGGTGAGAGTCCAGAGCACTATCCACTATACCATGAAGACTTCACTAGTGTTGCAGGGAAGGAATGTACACTATATGGTTTAATGGAGCATTCTCTGACCACCACCACCAGCTCTGCCTCTGACTTGAGCTCCACCTCTGACTTCAGCACCGCCTCCAGCTCTGCCTCTGACTTCAGCTCCGCCTCCAGCTCTGCCTCTGACTTCAGCCCCACTTCCGCCTTTGACTCTGCCTCCAGCTCCAGACCTGCTCTGCCTCTGCCTTCAGCTCCGCCTCCAGCTCCACACCAGTCTCCGACTTCAGCTCTACCTCTGACTCCAGCTCCACACCAGTCTCACTTCAGCTCCACCTCTGACACCAGCCCCACACCAGATTTGCATCTGACTCTAACTTCATCTCCGCCTCTGACCTCAGCTCCACACCAGCTCTACCTCTGACTTCATGTCTGCCTCTGACTCCAGCTCTACACCATCTCTGCCTCTGACTTCAGCCCCACTTCCGCCTCCAACTCCGCCGCCAGCTCCACACCAGTTTCTGACTTCAGCTCCGCCTCTGACTCCAGCTCCACACCAGTTCTGCATCTGACCACAACTTCAGTTCCATCTCACACTACAGCTCCTCCTCCAACTCCAGTTCCACACCATCTCTGCCACTTACTTCAGCTCCGCTTCCAATTCCGGCGCCACACCAAATCTGCCTCTGACTTCAGGTCCGCCTCTGACTTCAGCTCCGCCTACAGCTCCAGCTCCGCCTCCAACACCTTTTCCATGATGACATATTTTCTTTGGTCCCACCGGGATTTGAACTCGGGTCGCTGGGGTGAGAGTCCAGAGCACTATCCACTATACCATTAAGACTTCACTAGTGTTGCAGGGAAGGAATGTACACTATATGGTTTAATGGAGCATTCTCTGACTCCACCACCAACTCTGCCTCTGACTTCAGCTCCACCTCTGACTTCAGCACCGCCTCCAGCTCTGCCTCTGACTTCAGCTCCGCCTCCAGCTCTGCCTCTGACTTCAGCCCCACTTCCGCCTTTGACTCTGCCTCCAGCTCCAGACTTGCTCTGCCTCTGCCTTCAGCTCCGCCTCCAGCTCCACACCAGTCTCTGACATCAGTTCCACCTCCAACCCTGACTTCAGCTCTACCTCTGACTCCAGCTCCACACCAGTCTCACTTTAGCTCCACCTCTGACTCCAGCCCCACACCAGCTTTGCATCTGACTCCTATTTCATCTCCGCCTCTGACTTCAGCTCCACACCAGCTCTACCTCTGACTTCATTTCTGCCTCTGACTCCAGCTCTACACCATCTCTGCCTCTGACTTCAGCCGGGATTTGAACTCGGGTCGCTGGGGTGAGAGTCCAGAGCACTATCCACTATACCATGAAGACTTCACTAGTGTTGCAGGGAAGGAATGTACACTATATGGTTTAATGGAGCATTCTCTGACTCCACCACCAGCTCTGCCTCTGACTTGAGCTCCACCTCTGACTTCAGCTCCACCTCTGACTTCAGCTCCACACCAGCTCTGCCTCCAACTCCAGCCCCACACCAGCTTTGCATCTGACTCCTACTTCATCTCCGCCTCTGACTTCAGCTCCACACCAGCTCTACCTCTGACTTCATTTCTGCTTCTGACTCCAGCTCTACACCATCTCTGCCTCTGACTTCAGCCGGGATTTGAACTCGGGTCGCTGAGGTGAGAGTCCAGAGCACTATCCACTATACCATGAAGACTTCACTAGTGTTGCAGGGAAGGAATGTACACTATATGGTTTAATGGAGCATTCTCTGACTCCACCACCAGCTCTGCCTCTGACTTCAGCTCCACCTCTGACTTCAGCACCGCCTCCAGCTCTGCCTCTGACTTCAGCTCCGCCTCCAGCTCTGCCTCTGACTTCAGCCCCACTTCCGCCTTTGACTGTGCCTACAGCTCCAGACCTGCTCTGCCTTCAGCTCCGCCTCCAGCTCCACACCAGTCTCTGACTTCAGCTCCACCTCCAACCCTGACTTCAACTTTACCTCTGACTCCAGCTCCACACCAGTCTCTGACTTCAGCTCCACCTCTGACTCCAGCCCCACACCAGCTTTGCATCTGACTCCAACTTCATCTCCGCCTCTGACTTCAGCTCCACACCAGCTCTACCTCTGACTTCATTTCTGCCACTGACTCCAGCTCTACATCATCTCTGCCTCTGAGTTCAGCCCAACTTCCGCCTCCAACTCCGCCGCCAACTCCACACCAGTTTCTGACTTCAGCTCCGCCTCTGACTCCAGCTCCACACCAGTTCTGCATCTGACCACAACTTCAGTTCCATTTCTGACTACAGCTTCTCCTCCAACTCCAGCTCCACACCATCTCTGCCACTGACTTCAGCTCCGCCTCCAATTTCGGCACCACACCAAATCTGCCTCTGACTTCAGCCCCGCCTCTGACTTCAGCTCCGCCTACAGCTCCAGCTCCGCCACCAACGCCTTTTCCATGATGACATATTTTCTTTGGTCCCACCGGGATTTGAACTCGGGTCGCTGGGGTGAGAGTCCAGAGCACTATCCACTATACCATGAAGACTTTACTAGTGTTGCAGGGAGGGAATGTACACTATATGGTTTAATGGAGCATTCTCTGACTCCACCACCAGCTCTGCCTCTGACTTCAGCTCCACCTCTGACTTCAGCTCCACACCAGCTCTGCCTCCAACTCCAGCCCCACACCAGCTTTGCATCTGACTCCTACTTCATCTCCGCCTCTGACTTCAGCTCCACACCAGCTCTACCTCTGACTTCATTTCTGCCTCTGACTCCAGCTCTACACCATCTCTGCCTCTGACTTCAGCCGGGATTTGAACTCGGGTCGCTGGGGTGAGAGTCCAGAGCACTATCCACTATACCATGAAGACTTCACTAGTGTTGCAGGGAAGGAATGTACACTATATGGTTTAATGGAGCATTCTCTGACTCCACCACCAGCTCTGCCTCTGACTCCAGCTCCACACCAGTTCTGCATCTGACTTCAACTTCAGTTCCATCTCACACTACAGCTCCTCCTCCAACTCCAGTTCCACACCATCTCTGCCACTGACTTCAGCTCCGCTTCCAATTCCGGCGCCACACCAAATCTGCCTCTGACTTCAGCTCCGCCTACAGCTCCAGCTCCGCCTCCAACACCTTTTCCATGATGACATATTTTCTTTGGTCCCACCGGGATTTGAACTCGGGTCGCTGGGGTGAGAGTCCAGAGCACTATCCACTATACCATTAAGACTTCACTAGTGTTGCAGGGAAGGAATGTACACTATATTGTTTAATGGAGCATTCTCTGACTCCACCACCAGCTCTGCCTCTGACTTCAGCTCCACCTCTGACTTCAGCACCGCCTCCAGCTCTGCCTCTGACTTCTGCTCCGCCTCCAGCTCTGCCTCTGACTTCAGCCCCACTTCCGCCTTTGACTCTGCCTCCAGCTCCAGACCTGCTCTGCCTCTGCCTTCAGCTCCGCCTCCAGCTCCACACCAGTCTCCGACTTCAGCTCCACCTCCAACCCTGACTTCAGCTCTACCTCTGACTCCAGCTCCACACCAGTCTCACTTCAGCTCCACCTCTGACTCCAGCTCTGCCTCCAACTCCAGCCCCACACCAGGTTTGCATCTGACTCTAACTTCATCTCCGCCTCTGACTTCAGCTCCACACCAGCTCTACCTCTGACTTCATTTCTGCCTCTGACTCCAGCTCTACACCATCTCTGCCTCTGACTTCAGCCCCACTTTCGCCTCCAACTCCGCCGCCAGCTCCACACCAGTTTCTGACTTCAGCTCCGCCTCTGACTCCAGCTCCACACCAGTTCTGCATCTGACCACAACTTCAGTTCCATCTCTGACTACAGCTTCTCCTCCAACTCCAGCTCCACACCATCTCTGCCACTGACTTCAGCTCCGCCTTCAATTTCGGCACCACACCAAATCTGCCTCTGACTTCAGGTCCGCCTCTGACTTCAACTCCGCCTAAAGCTCCAGCTCCGCCACCAACGCCTTTTCCATGATGACATATTTTCTTTGGTCCCACCGGGATTTGAACTCGGGTCGCTGGGGTGAGAGTCCAGAGCACTATCCACTATACCATGAAGACTTCACTAGTGTTGCAGGGAAGGAATGTACACTATATGGTTTAATGGAGCATTCTCTGACTCCACCACCAGCTCTGCCTCTGACTTCAGCTCCACCTCTGACTTCAGCACCGCTTCCAGCTCTGCCTCTGACTTCAGCCCCACTTCCGCCTTTGACTCTGCCTCGAGCTCCAGACCTGCTCTGCCTCTGCCTTCAGCTCCACACCAGTCTCCGACTTCAGCTCCACCTCTGACTCCAGCTCCACACCAGTCTCACTTCAGCTCCACCTCTGACTCCAGCCCCAAACCAGATTTGCATCTGACTCCAACTTCATTTCCGCCTCTGACTACAGTTCCACACCAGCTCTACCTCTGACTTCATTTCTGCCTCTGACTCCAGCTCTACACCATCTCTGCCTCTGACTTCAGCCCCACTTCCGCCTCCATCTCCGCCGCCAGCTCCACACCAGTTTCTGACTTCAGTTCCACCTCTGACTCCTGCTCTGACTCCAGCTTCAGTTCCATCTCACACTACAGCTCCTCCTCCAACTCCAGTTCAACACCATCTCTGCCACTGACTTCAGCTCCGCTTCCAATTCCGGCGCCACACCAAATCTGCCTCTGACTTCAGGTCCGCCTCTGACTTCAGCTCCGTCTACAGCTCCAGCTCCGCCTCCAACACCTTTTCCATGATGACATATTTTCTTTGGTCCCACCGGGATTTGAACTCGGGTCGCTGGGGTGAGAGTCCAGAGCACTATCCACTATACCATTAAGACTTCACTAGTGTTGCAGGGAAGGAATGTACACTATATGGTTTAATGGAGCATTCTCTGACTCCACCACCAGCTCTGCCTCTTACTTCAGCTCCACCTCTGACTTCAGCACCGCCTCCAGCTCTGCCTCTGACTTCAGCTCCGCCTCCAGCTCTGCCTCTTACTTCAGCCCCACTTCCGCCTTTGACTCTGCCTCCAGCTCCAGACCTGCTCTGCCTCTGCCTTCAGCTCCGCATCCAGCTCCACACCAGTCTCTGACATCAGCTCCACCTCCAACCCTGACTTCAGCTCTACCTCTGACTCCAGCTCCACACCAGTCTCTGACTTCAGCTCCACCTCTGACTTCAGCTCCACACCAGCTCTGCCTCCAACTCCAGCCCCACACCAGCTTTGCATCTGACTCCTACTTCATCTCCGCCTCTGACTTCAGCTCCACACCAGCTCTACCTCTGACTTCATTTCTGCCTCTGACTCCAGCTCTACACCATCTCTGCCTCTGACTTCAGCCGGGATTGGAACTCGGGTCGCTGGGGTGAGAGTCCAGAGCACTATCCACTATACCATGAAGACTTTACTAGTGTTGCAGGGAAGGAATGTACACTATATGGTTTAATGGAGCATTCTCTGACTCCACCACCAGCTCTGCCTCTGACTTCAGCTCCACCTCTGACTTCAGCTCCACCTCTGACTTCAGCTCCACACCAGCTCTGCCTCCAACTATAGCCCCACACCAGCTTTGCATCTGACTCCTACTTCATCTCCGCCTCTGACTTCAGCTCCACACCAGCTCTAGCTCTGACTTCATTTCTGCTTCTGACTCCAGCTCTACACCATCTCTGCCTCTGACTTCAGCCGGGATTTGAACTCGGGTCGCTGAGGTGAGAGTCCAGAGCACTATCCACTATACCATGAAGACTTCACTAGTGTTGCAGGGAAGGAATGTACACTATATGGTTTAATGGAGCATTCTCTGACTCCACCACCAGCTCTGCCTCTGACTTCAGCTCCACCTCTGACTTCAGCACCGCCTCCAGCTCTGCCTCTGACTTCAGCTCCGCCTCCAGCTCTGCCTCTGACTTCAGCCCCACTTCCGCCTTTGACTGTGCCTACAGCTCCAGACCTGCTCTGCCTCTGCCTTCAGCTCCGCCTCCAGCTCCACACCAGTCTCTGACTACAGCTCCACCTCCAACCCTGACTTCAACTTTACCTCTGACTCCAGCTCCACACCAGTCTCTGACTTCAGCTCCACCTCTGACTCCAGCCCCACAGCCCCACACCAGCTTTGCATCTGACTCCAACTTCATCTCCGCCTCTGACTTCAGCTCCACACCAGCTCTACCTCTGACTTCATTTCTGCCACTGACTCCAGCTCTACACCATCTCTGCCTCTGAGTTCAGCCCATTTTCCGCCTCCAACTCCGCCGCCAACTCCACACCAGTTTCTGACTTCAGCTCCGCCTCTGACTCCAGCTCCACACCAGTTCTGCATCTGACCACAACTTCAGTTCCATTTCTGACTACAGCTTCTCCTCCAACTCCAGCTCCACACCATCTCTGCCACTGACTTCAGCTCCGCCTCCAATTTCGGCACCACACCAAATCTGCCTCTGACTTCAGCCCCGCCTCTGACTACAGCTCCGCCACCAACGCCTTTTCCATGATGACATATTTTCTTTGGTCCCACCGGGATTTGAACTCGGGTCGCTGGGGTGAGAGTCCAGAGCACTGTCCACTATACCATGAAGACTTTACTAGTGTTGCAGGGAGGGAATGTACACTATATGGTTTAATGGAGCATTCTCTGACTCCACCACCAGCTCTGCCTCTGACTTCAGCTCCACCTCTGACTTCAGCTCCACCTCTGACTTCAGCTCCACACCAGCTCTGCCTCCAACTCCAGCCCCACACCAGCTTTGCATCTGACTCCTACTTCATCTCCGCCTCTGACTTCAGCTCCACACCAGCTCTACCTCTGACTTCATTTCTGCCTCTGACTCCAGCTCTACACCATCTCTGCCTCTGACTTCAGCCGGGATTTGAACTCGGGTCGCTGGGGTGAGAGTCCAGAGCACTATCCACTATACCATGAAGACTTCACTAGTGTTGCAGGGAAGGAATGTACACTATATGGTTTAATGGAGCATTCTCTGACTACACCACCAGCTCTGCCTCTGACTCCAGCTCCACACCAGTTCTGCATCTGACTTCAACTTCAGTTCCATCCCACACTACAGCTCCTCCTCCAACTCCAGTTCCACACCATCTCTGCCACTGACTTCAGCTCCGCTTCCAATTCCGGCGCCACACCAAATCTGCCTCTGACTTCAGCTCCGCCTACAGCTCCAGCTCCGCCTCCAACACCTTTTCCATGATGACATATTTTCTTTGGTCCCACCGGGATTTGAACTCGGGTCGCTGGGGTGAGAGTCCAGAGCACTATCCACTATACCATTAAGACTTCACTAGTGTTGCAGGGAAGGAATGTACACTATATTGTTTAATGGAGCATTCTCTGACTCCACCACCAGCTCTGCCTCTGACTTCAGCTCCACCTCTGACTTCAGCACCGCCTCCAGCTCTGCCTCTGACTTCTGCTCCGCCTCCAGCTCTGCCTCTGACTTCAGCCCCACTTCCGCCTTTGACTCTGCCTCCAGCTCCAGACCTGCTCTGCCTCTGCCTTCAGCTCCGCCTCCAGCTCCACACCAGTCTCCGACTTCAGCTCCACCTCCAACCCTGACTTCAGCTCTACCTCTGACTCCAGCTCCACACCAGTCTCACTTCAGCTCCACCTCTGACTCCAGCTCTGCCTCCAACTCCAGCCCCACACCAGGTTTGCATCTGACTCTAACTTCATCTCCGCCTCTGACTTCAGCTCCACACCAGCTCTACCTCTGACTTCATTTCTGCCTCTGACTCCAGCTCTACACCATCTCTGCCTCTGACTTCAGCCCCACTTTCGCCTCCAACTCCGCCGCCAGCTCCACACCAGTTTCTGACTTCAGCTCCGCCTCTGACTCCAGCTCCACACCAGTTCTGCATCTGACCACAACTTCAGTTCCATCTCTGACTACAGCTTCTCCTCCAACTCCAGCTCCACACCATCTCTGCCACTGACTTCAGCTCCGCCTTCAATTTCGGCACCACACCAAATCTGCCTCTGACTTCAGGTCCGCCTCTGACTTCAACTCCGCCTAAAGCTCCAGCTCCGCCACCAACGCCTTTTCCATGATGACATATTTTCTTTGGTCCCACCGGGATTTGAACTCGGGTCGCTGGGGTGAGAGTCCAGAGCACTATCCACTATACCATGAAGACTTCACTAGTGTTGCAGGGAAGGAATGTACACTATATGGTTTAATGGAGCATTCTCTGACTCCACCACCAGCTCTGCCTCTGACTTCAGCTCCACCTCTGACTTCAGCACCGCTTCCAGCTCTGCCTCTGACTTCAGCCCCACTTCCGCCTTTGACTCTGCCTCGAGCTCCAGACCTGCTCTGCCTCTGCCTTCAGCTCCACACCAGTCTCCGACTTCAGCTCCACCTCTGACTCCAGCTCCACACCAGTCTCACTTCAGCTCCACCTCTGACTCCAGCCCCAAACCAGATTTGCATCTGACTCCAACTTCATTTCCGCCTCTGACTACAGTTCCACACCAGCTCTACCTCTGACTTCATTTCTGCCTCTGACTCCAGCTCTACACCATCTCTGCCTCTGACTTCAGCCCCACTTCCGCCTCCATCTCCGCCGCCAGCTCCACACCAGTTTCTGACTTCAGTTCCACCTCTGACTCCTGCTCTGACTCCAGCTTCAGTTCCATCTCACACTACAGCTCCTCCTCCAACTCCAGTTCAACACCATCTCTGCCACTGACTTCAGCTCCGCTTCCAATTCCGGCGCCACACCAAATCTGCCTCTGACTTCAGGTCCGCCTCTGACTTCAGCTCCGTCTACAGCTCCAGCTCCGCCTCCAACACCTTTTCCATGATGACATATTTTCTTTGGTCCCACCGGGATTTGAACTCGGGTCGCTGGGGTGAGAGTCCAGAGCACTATCCACTATACCATTAAGACTTCACTAGTGTTGCAGGGAAGGAATGTACACTATATGGTTTAATGGAGCATTCTCTGACTCCACCACCAGCTCTGCCTCTTACTTCAGCTCCACCTCTGACTTCAGCACCGCCTCCAGCTCTGCCTCTGACTTCAGCTCCGCCTCCAGCTCTGCCTCTTACTTCAGCCCCACTTCCGCCTTTGACTCTGCCTCCAGCTCCAGACCTGCTCTGCCTCTGCCTTCAGCTCCGCATCCAGCTCCACACCAGTCTCTGACATCAGCTCCACCTCCAACCCTGACTTCAGCTCTACCTCTGACTCCAGCTCCACACCAGTCTCTGACTTCAGCTCCACCTCTGACTTCAGCTCCACACCAGCTCTGCCTCCAACTCCAGCCCCACACCAGCTTTGCATCTGACTCCTACTTCATCTCCGCCTCTGACTTCAGCTCCACACCAGCTCT
The DNA here is from genome assembly GCF_054491065.1 of Syngnathus leptorhynchus. Taxonomy (NCBI): domain Eukaryota; kingdom Metazoa; phylum Chordata; class Actinopteri; order Syngnathiformes; family Syngnathidae; genus Syngnathus; species Syngnathus leptorhynchus. The sequence goes on along the minus strand of NW_028231992.1, from coordinate 155,054 downwards.
ACCTCTGACTTCATTTCTGCCTCTGACTCCAGCTCTACACCATCTCTGCCTCTGACTTCAGCCGGGATTGGAACTCGGGTCGCTGGGGTGAGAGTCCAGAGCACTATCCACTATACCATGAAGACTTTACTAGTGTTGCAGGGAAGGAATGTACACTATATGGTTTAATGGAGCATTCTCTGACTCCACCACCAGCTCTGCCTCTGACTTCAGCTCCACCTCTGACTTCAGCTCCACCTCTGACTTCAGCTCCACACCAGCTCTGCCTCCAACTATAGCCCCACACCAGCTTTGCATCTGACTCCTACTTCATCTCCGCCTCTGACTTCAGCTCCACACCAGCTCTAGCTCTGACTTCATTTCTGCTTCTGACTCCAGCTCTACACCATCTCTGCCTCTGACTTCAGCCGGGATTTGAACTCGGGTCGCTGAGGTGAGAGTCCAGAGCACTATCCACTATACCATGAAGACTTCACTAGTGTTGCAGGGAAGGAATGTACACTATATGGTTTAATGGAGCATTCTCTGACTCCACCACCAGCTCTGCCTCTGACTTCAGCTCCACCTCTGACTTCAGCACCGCCTCCAGCTCTGCCTCTGACTTCAGCTCCGCCTCCAGCTCTGCCTCTGACTTCAGCCCCACTTCCGCCTTTGACTGTGCCTACAGCTCCAGACCTGCTCTGCCTCTGCCTTCAGCTCCGCCTCCAGCTCCACACCAGTCTCTGACTACAGCTCCACCTCCAACCCTGACTTCAACTTTACCTCTGACTCCAGCTCCACACCAGTCTCTGACTTCAGCTCCACCTCTGACTCCAGCCCCACAGCCCCACACCAGCTTTGCATCTGACTCCAACTTCATCTCCGCCTCTGACTTCAGCTCCACACCAGCTCTACCTCTGACTTCATTTCTGCCACTGACTCCAGCTCTACACCATCTCTGCCTCTGAGTTCAGCCCATTTTCCGCCTCCAACTCCGCCGCCAACTCCACACCAGTTTCTGACTTCAGCTCCGCCTCTGACTCCAGCTCCACACCAGTTCTGCATCTGACCACAACTTCAGTTCCATTTCTGACTACAGCTTCTCCTCCAACTCCAGCTCCACACCATCTCTGCCACTGACTTCAGCTCCGCCTCCAATTTCGGCACCACACCAAATCTGCCTCTGACTTCAGCCCCGCCTCTGACTACAGCTCCGCCACCAACGCCTTTTCCATGATGACATATTTTCTTTGGTCCCACCGGGATTTGAACTCGGGTCGCTGGGGTGAGAGTCCAGAGCACTGTCCACTATACCATGAAGACTTTACTAGTGTTGCAGGGAGGGAATGTACACTATATGGTTTAATGGAGCATTCTCTGACTCCACCACCAGCTCTGCCTCTGACTTCAGCTCCACCTCTGACTTCAGCTCCACCTCTGACTTCAGCTCCACACCAGCTCTGCCTCCAACTCCAGCCCCACACCAGCTTTGCATCTGACTCCTACTTCATCTCCGCCTCTGACTTCAGCTCCACACCAGCTCTACCTCTGACTTCATTTCTGCCTCTGACTCCAGCTCTACACCATCTCTGCCTCTGACTTCAGCCGGGATTTGAACTCGGGTCGCTGGGGTGAGAGTCCAGAGCACTATCCACTATACCATGAAGACTTCACTAGTGTTGCAGGGAAGGAATGTACACTATATGGTTTAATGGAGCATTCTCTGACTACACCACCAGCTCTGCCTCTGACTCCAGCTCCACACCAGTTCTGCATCTGACTTCAACTTCAGTTCCATCCCACACTACAGCTCCTCCTCCAACTCCAGTTCCACACCATCTCTGCCACTGACTTCAGCTCCGCTTCCAATTCCGGCGCCACACCAAATCTGCCTCTGACTTCAGCTCCGCCTACAGCTCCAGCTCCGCCTCCAACACCTTTTCCATGATGACATATTTTCTTTGGTCCCACCGGGATTTGAACTCGGGTCGCTGGGGTGAGAGTCCAGAGCACTATCCACTATACCATTAAGACTTCACTAGTGTTGCAGGGAAGGAATGTACACTATATTGTTTAATGGAGCATTCTCTGACTCCACCACCAGCTCTGCCTCTGACTTCAGCTCCACCTCTGACTTCAGCACCGCCTCCAGCTCTGCCTCTGACTTCTGCTCCGCCTCCAGCTCTGCCTCTGACTTCAGCCCCACTTCCGCCTTTGACTCTGCCTCCAGCTCCAGACCTGCTCTGCCTCTGCCTTCAGCTCCGCCTCCAGCTCCACACCAGTCTCCGACTTCAGCTCCACCTCCAACCCTGACTTCAGCTCTACCTCTGACTCCAGCTCCGCACCAGTCTCACTTCAGCTCCACCTCTGACTCCAGCCCCACACCAGATTTGCATCTGACTCCAACTTCATTTCCGCCTCTGACTACAGTTCCACACCAGCTCTACCTCTGACTTCATTTCTGCCTCTGACTTCAGCTCTACACCATCTCTGCCTCTGACTTCCGCCCCACCTCCGCCTCCATCTCCGCCGCCAGCTCCACACCAGTTTCTGACTTCAGCTCCGCCTCTGACTCCAGCTCCACACCAGTTCTGCATCTGACCACAACTTCAGTTCCATCTCTGACTACAGCTTCTCCTCCAACTCCAGCTCCACACCATCTCTGCCACTGACTTCAGCTCCGCCTCCAATTCCGGCACCACACCAAATCTGCCTCTGACTTCAGCTCCGACTCTGACTTCAGCTCCGCCTACAGCTCCAGCTCCGCCATCAACGCCTTTTCCATGATGACATATTTTCTTTGGTCCCACCGGGATTTGAACTCGGGTCGCTGGGGTGAGAGTCCAGATCACTATCCACTATACCATGAAGACTTCACTAGTGTTGCAGGGAAGGAATGTACACTATATGGTTTAATGGAGCATTCTCTGACTCCACCACCAGCTCTGCCTCTGACTTCAGCTCCACCTCTGACTTCAGCACCGCCTCCAGCTCTGCCTCTGACTTCAGCTCCGCCTCCAGCTCTGCCTCTGACTTCAGCCCCACTTCCGCCTTTGACTCTGCCTCCAGCTCCAGACCTGCTCTGCCTCTGCCTTCAGCTCCACACCAGTCTCCGACTTCAGCTCCACCTCTGACTCCAGCTCCACACCAGTCTCACTTCAGCTCCACCTCTGACTCCAGCTCCAAACCAGATTTGCATCTGACTCCAACTTCATTTCCGCCTCTGACTACAGTTCCACACTAGCTCTACCTCTGACTTCATTTCTGCCTCTGACTCCAGCTCTACACCATCTCTGCCTCTGACTACAGCCCCACTTCCGCCTCCATCTCCGCCGCCAGCTCCACACCAGTTTCTGACTTCAGCTCCACCTCTGACTCCAGCTTCAGTTCCATCTCACACTACAGCTCCTCCTCCAACTCCAGTTCCACACCATCTCTGCCACTGACTTCAGCTCCGTTTCCAATTCCGGCGCCACACCAAATCTGCCTCTGACTTCAGGTCCGCCTCTGACTTCAGCTCCGTCTACAGCTCCAGCTCCGCCTCCAACACCTTTTCCATGATGACATATTTTCTTTGGTCCCACCGGGATTTGAACTCGGGTCGCTGGGGTGAGAGTCCAGAGCACTATCCACTATACCATGAAGACTTCACTAGTGTTGCAGGGAAGGAATGTACACTATATGGTTTAATGGAGCATTCTCTGACTCCACCACCAGCTCTGCTTCTGACTTCAGCTCCACCTCTGACTTCAGCACCGCCTCCAGCTCTGCCTCTGACTTCAGCTCCGCCTCCAGCTCTGCCTCTGACTTCAGCCCCACTTCCGCCTTTGACTGTGCCTACAGCTCCAGACCTGCTCTGCCTCTGCCTTCAGCTCCGCCTCCAGCTCCACACCAGTCTCTGACTTCAGCTCCACCTCCAACCCTGACTTCAACTTTACCTCTGACTCCAGCTCCACACCAGTCTCACTTCAGCTCCACCTCTGACTCCAGCTCCACACCAGCTCTGCCTCCAACTCCAGCCCCACACCAGGTTTGCATCTGACTCTAACTTCATCTCCGCCTCTGACTTCAGCTCCACACCAGCTCTACCTCTGACTTCATTTCTGCCTCTGACTCCAGCTCTACACCATCTCTGCCTCTGACTTCAGCCCCACTTCCGCCTCCAACTCCGCCGCCAGCTCCACACCAGTTTCTGACTTCAGCTCCGCCTCTGACTCCAGCTCCACACCAGTTCTGCATCTGACCACAACTTCAGTTCCATCTCTGACTACAGCTTCTCCTCCAACTCCAGCTCCACACCATCTCTGCCACTGACTTCAGCTCTGCCTTCAATTTCGGCACCACACCAAATCTGCCTCTGACTTCAGGTCCGCCTCTGACTTCAACTCTGCCTACAGCTCCAGCTCCGCCACCAACGCCTTTTCCATGATGACATATTTTCTTTGGTCCCACCGGGATTTGAACTCGGGTCGCTGGGGTGAGAGTCCAGAGCACTATCCACTATACCATGAAGACTTCACTAGTGTTGCAGGGAAGGAATGTACACTATATGGTTTAATGGAGCATTCTCTGACTCCACCACCAGCTCTGCCTCTGACTTCAGCTCCACCTCTGACTTCAGCACCGCCTCCAGCTCTGCCTCTGACTTCAGCTCCGCCTCCAGCTCTGCCTCTGACTTCAGCCCCACTTCCGCCTTTGACTCTGCCTCGAGCTCCAGACCTGCTCTGCCTCTGCCTTCAGCTCCACACCAGTCTCCGACTTCAGCTCCACCTCCAACCCTGACTTCAGCTCCACCTCTGACTCCAGCCCCACACCAGATTTGCATCTGACTCCAACTTCATTTCCGCCTCTGACTACAGTTCCACACCAGCTCTACCTCTGACTCCAGCTCTACACCATCTCTGCCTCTGAGTTCAGCCCCACTTCCGCCTCCATCTCCGCCGCCAGCTCCACACCAGTTTCTGACTTCAGCTCCGCCTCTGACTACAGCTCCACACCAGTTCTGCATCTGACCACAACTTCAGTTCCATCTCTGACTACAGCTTCTCCTCCAACTCCAGCTCCACACCATCTCTGCCACTGACTTCAGCTCCGCTTCCAATTCCGGCGCCACACCAAATCTGCCTCTGCCTTCAGCTCCACACCAGTCTCCGACTTCAGCTCCACCTCTGACTCCAGCTCCACACCAGTCTCACTTCAGCTCCACCTCTGACTCCAGCCCCAAACCAGATTTGCATCTGACTCCAACTTCATTTCCGCCTCTGACTACAGTTCCACACCAGCTCTACCTCTGACTTCATTTCTGCCTCTGACTCCAGCTCTACACCATCTCTGCCTCTGACTTCAGCCCCACTTCCGCCTCCATCTCCGCCGCCAGCTCCACCTCACACTACAGCTCCTCCTCCAACTCCAGTTCCACACCATCTCTGCCACTGACTTCAGCTCCGCTTCCAATTCCGGCGCTACACCAAATCTGCCTCTGACTTCAGGTCCGCCTCTGACTTCAGCTCCGTCTACAGCTCCAGCTCCGCCTCCAACACCTTTTTCATGATGACATATTTTCTTTGGTCCCACCGGGATTTGAACTCGGGTCGCTGGGGTGAGAGTCCAGAGCACTATCCACTATACCATTAAGACTTCACTAGTGTTGCAGGGAAGGAATGTACACTATATGGTTTAATGGAGCATTCTCTGACTCCACCACCAGCTCTGCCTCTGACTTCAGCTCCACCTCTGACTTCAGCACCGCCTCCAGCTCTGCCTCTGACTTCAGCTCCGCCTCCAGCTCTGCCTCTGACTTCAGCCCCACTTCCGCCTTTGACTGTGCCTACAGCTCCAGACCTGCTCTGCCTCTGCCTTCAGCTCCGCCTCCAGCTCCACACCAGTCTCTGACTTCAGCTCCACCTCCAACCCTGACTTCAACTTTACCTCTGACTCCAGCTCCACACCAGTCTCACTTCAGCTCCACCTCTGACTCCAGCTCCACACCAGCTCTGCCTCCAACTCCAGCCCCACACCAGGTTTGCATCTGACTCTAACTTCATCTCCGCCTCTGACTTCAGCTCCACACCAGCTCTACCTCTGACTTCATTTCTGCCTCTGACTCCAGCTCTACACCATCTCTGCCTCTGACTTCAGCCCCACTTCCGCCTCCAACTCCGCCGCCAGCTCCACACCAGTTTCTGACTTCAGCTCCACCTCTGACTCCAGCTCCACACCAGTTCTGCATCTGACCACAACTTCAGTTCCATCTCTGACTACAGCTTCTCCTCCAACTCCAGCTCCACACCATCTCTGCCACTGACTTCAGCTCTGCCTTCAATTTCGGCACCACACCAAATCTGCCTCTGACTTCAGGTCCGCCTCTGACTTCAACTCTGCCTACAGCTCCAGCTCCGCCACCAACGCCTTTTCCATGATGACATATTTTCTTTGGTCCCACCGGGATTTGAACTCGGGTCGCTGGGGTGAGAGTCCAGAGCACTATCCACTATACCATGAAGACTTCACTAGTGTTGCAGGGAAGGAATGTACACTATATGGTTTAATGGAGCATTCTCTGACTCCACCACCAGCTCTGCCTCTGACTTCAGCTCCACCTCTGACTTCAGCACCGCCTCCAGCTCTGCCTCTGACTTCAGCTCCGCCTCCAGCTCTGCCTCTGACTTCAGCCCCACTTCCGCCTTTGACTCTGCCTCGAGCTCCAGACCTGCTCTGCCTCTGCCTTCAGCTCCACACCAGTCTCCGACTTCAGCTCCACCTCCAACCCTGACTTCAGCTCCACCTCTGACTCCAGCCCCACACCAGATTTGCATCTGACTCCAACTTCATTTCCGCCTCTGACTACAGTTCCACACCAGCTCTACCTCTGACTCCAGCTCTACACCATCTCTGCCTCTGAGTTCAGCCCCACTTCCGCCTACATCTCCGCCGCCAGCTCCACACCAGTTTCTGACTTCAGCTCCGCCTCTGACTACAGCTCCACACCAGTTCTGCATCTGACCACAACTTCAGTTCCATCTCTGACTACAGCTTCTCCTCCAACTCCAGCTCCACACCATCTCTGCCACTGACTTCAGCTCCGCTTCCAATTCCGGCGCCACACCAAATCTGCCTCTGCCTTCAGCTCCACACCAGTCTCCGACTTCAGCTCCACCTCTGACTCCAGCTCCACACCAGTCTCACTTCAGCTCCACCTCTGACTCCAGCCCCAAACCAGATTTGCATCTGACTCCAACTTCATTTCCGCCTCTGACTACAGTTCCACACCAGCTCTACCTCTGACTTCATTTCTGCCTCTGACTCCAGCTCTACACCATCTCTGCCTCTGACTTCAGCCCCACTTCCGCCTCCATCTCCGCCGCCAGCTCCACCTCACACTACAGCTCCTCCTCCAACTCCAGTTCCACACCATCTCTGCCACTGACTTCAGCTCCGCTTCCAATTCCGGCGCTACACCAAATCTGCCTCTGACTTCAGGTCCGCCTCTGACTTCAGCTCCGTCTACAGCTCCAGCTCCGCCTCCAACACCTTTTTCATGATGACATATTTTCTTTGGTCCCACCGGGATTTGAACTCGGGTCGCTGGGGTGAGAGTCCAGAGCACTATCCACTATACCATTAAGACTTCACTAGTGTTGCAGGGAAGGAATGTACACTATATGGTTTAATGGAGCATTCTCTGACTCCACCACCAGCTCTGCCTCTTACTTCAGCTCCACCTCTGACTTCAGCACCGCCTCCAGCTCTGCCTCTGACTTCAGCTCCGCCTCCAGCTCTGCCTCTTACTTCAGCCCCACTTCCGCCTTTGACTCTGCCTCCAGCTCCAGACCTGCTCTGCCTCTGCCTTCAGCTCCGCATCCAGCTCCACACCAGTCTCTGACATCAGCTCCACCTCCAACCCTGACTTCAGCTCTACCTCTGACTCCAGCTCCACACCAGTCTCTGACTTCAGCTCCACCTCTGACTTCAGCTCCACACCAGCTCTGCCTCCAACTCCAGCCCCACACCAGCTTTGCATCTGACTCCTACTTCATCTCCGCCTCTGACTTCAGCTCCACACCAGCTCTACCTCTGACTTCATTTCTGCTTCTGACTACAGCTCTACACCATCTCTTCCTCTGACTTCAGCCGGGATTTGAACTGCTGGGGTGAGAGTCCAGAGCACTATCCACTATACCATGAAGACTTCACTAGTGTTGCAGGGAAGGAATGTACACTATATGGTTTAATGGAGCATTCTCTGACTCCACCACCAGCTCTGCCTCTGACTTCAGCTCCACCTCTGACTTCAGCACCGCCTCCAGCTCTGCCTCTGACTTCAGCTCCGCCTCCAGCTCTGCCTCTGACTTCAGCCCCACTTCCGCCTTTGACTGTGCCTACAGCTCCAGACCTGCTCTGCCTCTGCCTTCAGCTCCGCCTCCAGTTCCACACCAGTCTCTGACTTCAGCTCCACCTCCAACCCTGACTTCAACTTTACCTCTGACTCCAGCTCCACACCAGTCTCACTTCAGCTCCACCTCCACACCAGGTTTGCATCTGACTCTAACTTCATCTCCGCCTCTGACTTCAACTCCGCCTACAGCTCCAGCTCCGCCACCAACGCCTTTTCCATGATGACATATTTTCTTTGGTCCCACCGGGATTTGAACTCGGGTCGCTGGGGTGAGAGTCCAGAGCACTATCCACTATACCATGAAGACTTAACTAGTGTTGCAGGGAAGGAATGTACACTATATGGTTTAATGGAGCATTCTCTGACTCCACCACCAGCTCTGCCTCTGACTTCAGCTCCACCTCTGACTTCAGCACCGCCTCCAGCTCTGCCTCTGACTTCAGCTCCGCCTCCAGCTCTGCCTCTGACTTCAGCCCCACTTCCGCCTTTGACTCTGCCTCGAGCTCCAGACCTGCTCTGCCTCTGCCTTCAGCTCCACACCAGTCTCCGACTTCAGCTCCACCTCCAACCCTGACTTCAGCTCCACCTCTGACTCCAGCCCCACACCAGATTTGCATCTGACTCCAACTTCATTTCCGCCTCTGACTACAGTTCCACACCAGCTCTACCTCTGACTTCATTTCTGCCTCTGACTCCAGCTCTACACCATCTCTGCTACTGAGTTCAGCCCCACTTCCGCCTCCATCTCCGCCGCCAGCTCCACACCAGTTTCTGACTTCAGCTCCGCCTCTGACTACAGCTCCACACCAGTTCTGCATCTGACCACAACTTCAGTTCCATCTCTGACTACAGCTTCTCCTCCAACTCCAGCTCCACACCATCTCTGCCACTGACTTCAGCTCCGCATCCAATTTCGGCACCACACCAAATCTGCCTCTGACTTCAGCTCCGCCTCTGACTTCAGCTCCGCCTACAGCTCCAGCTCCGCCACCAACGCCTTTTCCATGATGACATATTTTCTTTGGTCCCACCGGGATTTGAACTCGGGTCGCTGGGGTGAGAGTCCAGAGCACTATCCACTATACCATGAAGACTTTACTAGTGTTGCAGGGAAGGAATGTACACTATATGGTTTAATGGAGCATTCTCTGACTCCACCACCAGCTCTGCCTCTGACTTCAGCTCCACCTCTGACTTCAGCTCCACACCAGCTCTGCCTCCAACTCCAGCCCCACACCAGCTTTGCATCTGACTCCTACTTCATCTCCGCCTCTGACTTCAGCTCCACACCAGCTCTACCTCTGACTTCATTTCTGCCTCTGACTCCAGCTCTACACCATCTCTGCCTCTGACTTCAGCCGAGATTTGAACTCGGGTCGCTGGGGTGAGAGTCCAGAGCACTATCCACTATACCATGAAGACTTCACTAGTGTTGCAGGGAAGGAATGTACACTATACGGTTTAATGGAGCATTCTCTGACTCCACCACCAGCTCTGCCTCTGACACCAGCTCCACACCAGTTCTGCATCTGACTTCAACTTCAGTTCCATCCCACACTACAGCTCCTCCTCCAACTCCAGTTCCACACCATCTCTGCCACTGACTTCAGCTCCGCTTCCAATTCCGGCGCCACACCAAATCTGCCTCTGACTTCAGCTCCGCCTACAGCTCCAGCTCCGCCTCCAACACCTTTTCCATGATGACATATTTTCTTTGGTCCCACCGGGATTTGAACTCGGGTCGCTGGGGTGAGAGTCCAGAGCACTATCCACTATACCATGAAGACTTTACTAGTGTTGCAGGGAAGGAATGTACACTATATGGTTTAATGGAGCATTCTCTGACTCCACCACCAGCTCTGCCTCTGACTTCAGCTCCACCTCTGACTTCAGCTCCACCTCTGACTTCAGCTCCACACCAGCTGCCTCCAACTCCAGCCCCACACCAGCTTTGCATCTGACTCCTACTTCATCTCCGCCTCTGACTTCAGCTCCACACCAGCTCTACCTCTGACTTCATTTCTGCTTCTGACTCCAGCTCTACACCATCTCTGCCTCTGACTTCAGCCGGGATTTGAACTGCTGGGGTGAGAGTCCAGAGCACTATCCACTATACCATGAAGACTTCACTAGTGTTGCAGGGAAGGAATGTACACTATATGGTTTAATGGAGCATTCTCTGACTCCACCACCAGCTCTGCCTCTGACTTCAGCTCCACCTCTGACTTCAGCACCGCCTCCAGCTCTGCCTCTGACTTCAGCCCCACTTCCGCCTTTGACTGTGCCTACAGCTCCAGACCTGCTCTGCCTCTGCCTTCAGCTCCGCCTCCAGCTCCACACCAGTCTCTGACTTCAGCTCCACCTCCAACCCTGACTTCAACTTTACCTCTGACTCCAGCTCCACACCAGTCTCACTTCAGCTCCACCTCTGACTCCAGCTCCACACCAGCTCTGCCTCCAACTCCAGCCCCACACCAGGTTTGCATCTGACTCTAACTTCATCTCCGCCTCTGACTTCAGCTCCACACCAGCTCTACCTCTGACTTCATTTCTGCCTCTGACTCCAGCTCTACACCATCTCTGCCTCTGAGTTCAGCCCCACTTCCGCCTCCAACTCCGCCGCCAGCTCCACACCAGTTTCTGACTTCAGCTCCGCCTCTGACTCCAGCTCCACACCAGTTCTGCATCTGACCACAACTTCAGTTCCATCTCTGACTACAGCTTCTCCTCCAACTCCAGCTCCACACCATCTCTGCCACTGACTTCAGCTCCGCCTCCAATTTCGGCACCACACCAAATCTGCCTCTGACTTCAGCTCCGCCTACAGCTCCAGCTCCGCCACCAACGCCTTTTCCATGATGACATATTTTCTTTGGTCCCACCGGGATTTGAACTCGGGTCGCTGGGGTGAGAGTCCAGAGCACTATCCACTATACCATGAAGACTTTACTAGTGTTGCAGGGAAGGAATGTACACTATATGGTTTAATGGAGCATTCTCTGACTCCACCACCAGCTCTGCCTCTGACTTCAGCCCCACTTCCGCCTTTGACTGTGCCTACAGCTCCAGACCTGCTCTGCCTCTGCCTTCATCTCCACCTCCAGCTCCACACCAGTCTCCGACTTCAGCTCCACCTCCAACCCTGACTTCAGCTCTACCTCTGACTCCAGCCCTACACCAGATTTGCATCTGACTCCAACTTCATCTCCGCCTCTGACTTCAGCTCCACACCAGCTCTACCTCTGACTTCATTTCTGCCTCCAGCTCTACACCATCTCTGCCTCTGACTTCAGCCCCACTTCCGCCTCCAACTCCGCCGCCAGCTCCACACCAGTTTCTGACTTCAGCTCCACCTCTGACTCCAGCTCCACACCAGTTTTGCATCTGACTTCAACTTCAGTTCCATCTCTGACTACAGCTCCTCCTCCAACTCCAGTTCCACACCATCTCTGCCACTGACTTCAGCTCCGCTTCCAATTCCGGCGCCACACCAAATCTGCCTTTGACTTCAGGTCCGCCTCTGACTTCAGCTCCGCCTACAGCTCCAGCTCCGCCTCCAACACCTTTTCCATGATGACATATTTTCTTTGGTCCCACCGGGATTTGAACTCGGGTCGCTGGGGTGAGAGTCCAGAGCACTATCCACTATACCATTAAGACTTCACTAGTGTTGCAGGGAAGGAATGTACACTATATGGTTTAATGGAGCATTCTCTGACTCCACCACCAGCTCTGCCTCTGACTTCAGCTCCACCTCTGACTTCAGCACCGCCTCGAGCTCTGCCTCCGCCTCCAGCTCTGCCTCTGACTTCAGCCCCACTTCCGCCTTTGACTCTGCCTACAGCTCCAGACCTGCTCTGCCTCTGCCTTCAGCTCTGCCTCCAGCTCCACACCAGTCTCTGACTTCAGCTCCACCTCCAACCCTGACTTCAGCTCTACCTCTGACTCCAGCTCCAAACCAGTCTCTGACTTCAGCTCCACCTCCAACTCCAGCCCCACACCAGCTTTGCATCTGACTCCTACTTCATCTCCGCCTCTGACTTCAGCTCCACACCAGCTCTACCTCTGACTTAATTTCTGCCTCTGACTCCAGCTCTACGCCATCTCTGCCTCTGACTTCAGCCGGGATTTGAACTTGGGTCGCTGGGGTGAGAGTCCAGAGCACTATCCACTATACCATGAAGACTTCACTAGTGTTGCAGGGAAGGAATGTACACTATATGGTTTAATGGAGCATTCTCTGACTCCACCACCATCTCTGCCTCTGACTTCAGCCCCACTTCCGCCTCCAACTCCGCCGCCAGCTCCACACCAGTCTCACTTCAGCTCCACCTCTGACTCCAGCCCCACACTAGCTTTGCATCTGACTCCAATTTCATCTCCGCCTCTGACTTCAGCTCCACACCAGCTCTACCTCTGACTTCATTTCTGCCTCTGACTCCAGCTCTACACCATCTCTGCCTCTGACTTCAGCCCCACATCAGCCTCCTACTCCGCCGCCAGCTCCACACCAGTTTCTGACTTCAGATCCGCCTCTGACTCCAGCTCCACACCAGTTCTGCATCTGACCACAATTTCAGTTCCATCTCACACTACAGCTCCTCCTCCAACTCCAGTTCCACACCATCTCTGCCACTGACTTCAGCTCCGCTTCCAATTCCGGCGCCACACCAAATCTGCCTCTGACTTCAGGTCCGCCTCTGACTTCAGCTCCGCCTACAGCTCCAGCTCCGCCTCCAACACCTTTTCCATGATGACATATTTTCTTTGGTCCCACCGGGATTTGAACTCGGGTCGCTGGGGTGAGAGTCCAGAGCACTATCCACTATACCATTAAGACTCCACTAGTGTTGCAGGGAAGGAATGTACACATTGACACATTATGGTTTAATGGAGCATTCTCTGACTCCACCACCAGCTCTGCCTCTGACTTCAGCTCCACTTCTGACTTCAGCACCGCCTCCAGCTCTGCCTCTGACTTCAGCTCCGCCTCCAGCTCTGCCTCCAGCTCTGCCTCTGACTTCAGCCCCACTTCCGCCTTTGACTCTGCCTCCAGCTCCAGACCTGCTCTGCCTCTGCCTTCAGCTCCGCCTCCAGCTCCACACCAGCTCTAACTCTGACTTCATTTCTGCCTCTGACTCCAGCTCTACACCATCTCTGCCTCTGACTTCAGCCGGGATTTGAACTCGGGTCGCTGGGGTGAGAGTCCAGAGCACTATCCACTATACCATGAAGACTTCACTAGTGTTGCAGGGAAGAAATGTACACTATATGGTTTAATGGAGCATTCTCTGACTCTACCACCAGCTCTGCCTCTGACTTCAGCTCCACCTCTGACTTTAGCACCGCCTCCAGCTCTGCCTCTGACTTCAGCTCCGCCTCCAGCTCTGCCTCTGACTTCAGCCCCACTTCCGCCTTTGACTGTGCCTCCAGCTCCAGACCTGCTCTGCCTCTGCCTTCAGCTCCGCCTCCAGCTCCACACCAGTCTCTGACTTCAGCTCCATCTCCAACCCTGACTTCAGCTCTACCTCTGACTCCAGCTCCACACCAGTCTCTGACTTCAGCTCCACCTCTGACTCCAGCCCCACAGCAGCTTTGCATCTGACTCCAACTTCATCTCCGCCTCTGACTTCAGCTCCACACCAGCTCTACCTCTGACTTCATTTCTGCCTCTGACTCCAGCTCTACACCATCTCTGCCTCTGACTTCAGCCCCACTTCCGCCTCCAACTCCGCCGCCAGCTCCACACCAGTTTCTGACTTCAGCTCCGCCTCTGACTCCAGCTCCACCCTAGTTCTGCATCTGACCACAATTTCAGTTTCATCTCTGACTACAGCTTCTCCTCCAACTCCAGCTCCACACCATCTCTGCCACTGACTTCAGCTCCGCCTTCAATTTCGGCACCACACCAAATCTGCCTCTGACTTCAGCTCCGCCTACAGCTCCAGCTCCGCCACCAACGCCTTTTCCATGATGACATATTTTCTTTGGTCCCACCGGGATTTGAACTCGGGTCGCTGGGGTGAGAGTCCAGAGCACTATCCACTATACCATGAAGACTTCACTAGTGTTGCAGGGAAGGAATGTACACTATATGGTTTAATGGAGCATTCTCTGACTCCACCACCAGCTCTGCCTCTGACTTCAGCTCCACCTCTGACTTCAGCACCGCCTCCAGCTCTGCCTCTGACTTCAGCTCCGCCTCCAGCTCTGCCTCTGACTTCAGCCCCACTTCCGCCTTTGACTGTGCCTCCAGCTCCAGACCTCCTCTGCCTCTGCCTTCAGCTCCGCCTCCAGCTCCACACCAGTCTCTGACTTCAGCTCCACCTCCAACCCTGACTTCAGCTCTACCTCTGACTCCAGCTCCACACCAGTCTCTGACTTCAGCTCCACCTCTGACTCCAGCCCCACACCAGCTTTGCATCTGACTCCAACTTCATCTCCACCTCTGACTTCAGCTCCACACCAGCTCTACCTCTGACTTCATTTCTGCCTCTGACTCCAGCTCTTCACCATCTCTGCCTCTCACTTCAGCCCCACTTCCGCCTCCAACTCCGCCGCTAGCTCCACACCAGTTTCTGACTTCAGCTCCGCCCCTGACTCCAACTCCACACCAGTTCTGCATCTGACCACAACTTCAGTTCCATCTCTGACCACAGCTTCTCCTCCAACTCCAGCTCCACACCATATCTGCCACTGACTTCAGCTCCGCCTTCAATTTCGGCACCACACCAAATCTGCCTCTGACTTCAGCTCCGCCTCTGACTTAAGCTCCGCCTACAGCTCCAGCTCCACCACCAACGCCTTTTCCATGATGACATATTTTCTTTGGTCCCACCGGGATTTGAACTCGGGTCGCTGGGGTGAGAGTCCAGAGCACTACCCACTATACCATGAAGACTTCACTAGTGTTGCAGGGAAGGAATGTACACTATATGGTTTAATGGAGCATTCTCTGACTCCACCACCAGCTCTGCCTCTGACTTCAGCTCCACCTCTGACTTCAGCACCGCCTCCAGCTCTGCCTCTGACTTCAGCTCTGCCTCTGACTTCAGCCCCACTTCCGCCTTTGACTCTGCCTACAGCTCCAGACCTGCTCTGCCTCTGCCTTCAGCTCTGCCTCCAGCTCCACACCAGTCTCTGACTTCAGCTCCACCTCCAACCCTGACTTCAGCTCTACCTCTGACTCCAGCTCCAAACCAGTCTCTGACTTCAGCTCCACCTCCAACTCCAGCCCCACACCAGCTTTGCATCTGACTCCTACTTCATCTCCGCCTCTGACTTCAGCTCCACACCAGCTCTACCTCTGACTTAATTTCTGCCTCTGACTCCAGCTCTACGCCATCTCTGCCTCTGACTTCAGCCGGGATTTGAACTTGGGTCGCTGGGGTGAGAGTCCAGAGCACTATCCACTATACCATGAAGACTTCACTAGTGTTGCAGGGAAGGAATGTACACTATATGGTTTAATGGAGCATTCTCTGACTCCACCACCATCTCTGCCTCTGACTTCAGCCCCACTTCCGCCTCCAACTCCGCCGCCAGCTCCACACCAGTCTCACTTCAGCTCCACCTCTGACTCCAGCCCCACACTAGCTTTGCATCTGACTCCAATTTCATCTCCGCCTCTGACTTCAGCTCCACACCAGCTCTACCTCTGACTTCATTTCTGCCTCTGACTCCAGCTCTACACCATCTCTGCCTCTGACTTCAGCCCCACATCAGCCTCCTACTCCGCCGCCAGCTCCACACCAGTTTCTGACTTCAGATCCGCCTCTGACTCCAGCTCCACACCAGTTCTGCATCTGACCACAATTTCAGTTCCATCTCACACTACAGCTCCTCCTCCAACTCCAGTTCCACACCATCTCTGCCACTGACTTCAGCTCCGCTTCCAATTCCGGCGCCACACCAAATCTGCCTCTGACTTCAGGTCCGCCTCTGACTTCAGCTCCGCCTACAGCTCCAGCTCCGCCTCCAACACCTTTTCCATGATGACATATTTTCTTTGGTCCCACCGGGATTTGAACTCGGGTCGCTGGGGTGAGAGTCCAGAGCACTATCCACTATACCATTAAGACTCCACTAGTGTTGCAGGGAAGGAATGTACACATTGACACATTATGGTTTAATGGAGCATTCTCTGACTCCACCACCAGCTCTGCCTCTGACTTCAGCTCCACTTCTGACTTCAGCACCGCCTCCAGCTCTGCCTCTGACTTCAGCTCCGCCTCCAGCTCTGCCTCCAGCTCTGCCTCTGACTTCAGCCCCACTTCCGCCTTTGACTCTGCCTCCAGCTCCAGACCTGCTCTGCCTCTGCCTTCAGCTCCGCCTCCAGCTCCACACCAGCTCTAACTCTGACTTCATTTCTGCCTCTGACTCCAGCTCTACACCATCTCTGCCTCTGACTTCAGCCGGGATTTGAACTCGGGTCGCTGGGGTGAGAGTCCAGAGCACTATCCACTATACCATGAAGACTTCACTAGTGTTGCAGGGAAGAAATGTACACTATATGGTTTAATGGAGCATTCTCTGACTCTACCACCAGCTCTGCCTCTGACTTCAGCTCCACCTCTGACTTTAGCACCGCCTCCAGCTCTGCCTCTGACTTCAGCTCCGCCTCCAGCTCTGCCTCTGACTTCAGCCCCACTTCCGCCTTTGACTGTGCCTCCAGCTCCAGACCTGCTCTGCCTCTGCCTTCAGCTCCGCCTCCAGCTCCACACCAGTCTCTGACTTCAGCTCCATCTCCAACCCTGACTTCAGCTCTACCTCTGACTCCAGCTCCACACCAGTCTCTGACTTCAGCTCCACCTCTGACTCCAGCCCCACAGCAGCTTTGCATCTGACTCCAACTTCATCTCCGCCTCTGACTTCAGCTCCACACCAGCTCTACCTCTGACTTCATTTCTGCCTCTGACTCCAGCTCTACACCATCTCTGCCTCTGACTTCAGCCCCACTTCCGCCTCCAACTCCGCCGCCAGCTCCACACCAGTTTCTGACTTCAGCTCCGCCTCTGACTCCAGCTCCACCCCAGTTCTGCATCTGACCACAATTTCAGTTTCATCTCTGACTACAGCTTCTCCTCCAACTCCAGCTCCACACCATCTCTGCCACTGACTTCAGCTCCGCCTTCAATTTCGGCACCACACCAAATCTGCCTCTGACTTCAGCTCCGCCTACAGCTCCAGCTCCGCCACCAACGCCTTTTCCATGATGACATATTTTCTTTGGTCCCACCGGGATTTGAACTCGGGTCGCTGGGGTGAGAGTCCAGAGCACTATCCACTATACCATGAAGACTTCACTAGTGTTGCAGGGAAGGAATGTACACTATATGGTTTAATGGAGCATTCTCTGACTCCACCACCAGCTCTGCCTCTGACTTCAGCTCCACCTCTGACTTCAGCACCGCCTCCAGCTCTGCCTCTGACTTCAGCTCCGCCTCCAGCTCTGCCTCTGACTTCAGCCCCACTTCCGCCTTTGACTGTGCCTCCAGCTCCAGACCTCCTCTGCCTCTGCCTTCAGCTCCGCCTCCAGCTCCACACCAGTCTCTGACTTCAGCTCCACCTCCAACCCTGACTTCAGCTCTACCTCTGACTCCAGCTCCACACCAGTCTCTGACTTCAGCTCCACCTCTGACTCCAGCCCCACACCAGCTTTGCATCTGACTCCAACTTCATCTCCACCTCTGACTTCAGCTCCACACCAGCTCTACCTCTGACTTCATTTCTGCCTCTGACTCCAGCTCTTCACCATCTCTGCCTCTCACTTCAGCCCCACTTCCGCCTCCAACTCCGCCGCTAGCTCCACACCAGTTTCTGACTTCAGCTCCGCCCCTGACTCCAACTCCACACCAGTTCTGCATCTGACCACAACTTCAGTTCCATCTCTGACCACAGCTTCTCCTCCAACTCCAGCTCCACACCATATCTGCCACTGACTTCAGCTCCGCCTTCAATTTCGGCACCACACCAAATCTGCCTCTGACTTCAGCTCCGCCTCTGACTTAAGCTCCGCCTACAGCTCCAGCTCCACCACCAACGCCTTTTCCATGATGACATATTTTCTTTGGTCCCACCGGGATTTGAACTCGGGTCGCTGGGGTGAGAGTCCAGAGCACTACCCACTATACCATGAAGACTTCACTAGTGTTGCAGGGAAGGAATGTACACTATATGGTTTAATGGAGCATTCTCTGACTCCACCACCAGCTCTGCCTCTGACTTCAGCTCCACCTCTGACTTCAGCACCGCCTCCAGCTCTGCCTCTGACTTCAGCTCCGCCTCCAGCTCTGCCTCTGACTTCAGCCCCAATTCCGCCTTTGACTCTGCCTCCAGCTCCAGACCTGCTCTGCCTCTGCCTTCAGCTCCGCCTCCAGCTCCACACCAGTCTCCGACTTCAGCTCCACCTCCAACCCTGACTTCAACTCTGCCTCTGCCTTCAGCTCCGCCTCCAGCTCCACACCAGTCTCCGACTTCAGCTCCACCTCCAACCCTGACTTCAGCTCTACCTCTGACTCCAGCTCCACACCAGTCTCACTTCAGCTCCACCTCTGACTCCAGCCCCACACCAGCTTTGCATCTGACTCCAATTTCATCTCCGCCTCTGACTTCAGCTACATACCAGCTCTACCTCTGACTTCATGTCTGCCTCTGACTCCAGCTCTACACCATCTCTGCCTCTGACTTCAGCCCCACTTCCGCCTCACACTCCGCCGCTAGCTCCACACCAGTTTCTGACTTCAGCTCCACCTTTGACTCCAGCTCCACACCAGTTCTGCATCTGACTTCAACTTCAGTTCCATCTCACACTACAGCTCCTCCTCCAACTCCAGTTCCACACCATCTCTGCCACTGACTTCAGCTCCGCTTCCAATTCCGGCGCCAGACCAAATCTGCCTCTGACTTCAGGTCCGCCTCTGACTTCAGCTCCGCCTACAGCTCCAGCTCCGCCTCCAACACCTTTTCCATGATGACATATTTTCTTTGGTCCCACCGGGATTTGAACTCGGGTCGCTGGGGTGAGAGTCCAGAGCACTATCCACTATACCATTAAGACTTCACTAGTGTTGCAGGGAAGGAATGTACACTATATGGTTTAATGGAGCATTCTCTGACTCCACCACCAACTCTGCCTCTGACTTCAGCTCCACCTCTGACTTCAGCACCGCCTCCAGCTCTGCCTCTGACTTCAGCTCCGCCTCCAGCTCTGCCTCTGACTTCAGCCCCACTTCCGCCTTTGACTGTGCCTCCAGCTCCAGACCTGCTCTGCCTCTGCCTTCAGCTCCGCCTCCAGCTCCACACCAGTCTCTGACTTCAGCTCCGCCTTCAATTTCGGCACCACACCAAATCTGCCTCTGACTTCAGCTCCGCCTCTGACTTCAGCTCCGCCTACAGCTCCAGCTCCGCCACCAACGCCTTTTCCATGATGACATATTTTCTTTGGTCCCACCGGGATTTGAACTCGGGTCGCTGGGGTGAGAGTCCAGAGCACTATCCACTATACCATGAAGACTTTACTAGTGTTGCAGGGAAGGAATGTACACTATATGGTTTAATGGAGCATTCTCTGACTCCACCACCAGCTCTGCCTCTGACTTCAGCTCCACCTCTGACTTCAGCACCGCCTCCAGCTCTGCCTCTGACTTCAGCTCCGCCTCCAGCTCTGCCTCTGACTTCAGCCCCACTTCCGCCTTTGACTGTGCCTACAGCTCCAGACCTGCTCTGCCTCTGCCTTCAGCTCCGCCTCCAGCTCCACACCAGTCTCTGACTTCAGCTCCACCTCCAACCCTGACTTCAGCTCTACCTCTGACTCCAGCTCCACACCAGTCTCTGACTTCAGCTCCACCTCTGACTCCAGCCCCACACCAGCTTTGCATCTGACTCCAACTTCATCTCCACCTCTGACTTCAGCTCCACACCATCTCTACCTCTGACTTCATTTCTGCCTCTGACTCCAGCTCTTCACCATCTCTGCCTCTGACTTCAGCCCCACTTCTGCCTCCAACTCCGCCTACAGCTCCAATTCCGCCACCAACGCCTTTTCCATGATGACATATTTTCTTTGGT
Organism: Syngnathus leptorhynchus; assembly: GCF_054491065.1. NCBI lineage: Eukaryota > Metazoa > Chordata > Actinopteri > Syngnathiformes > Syngnathidae > Syngnathus > Syngnathus leptorhynchus. Next base: position 134,611 of record NW_028231992.1, on the reverse strand, counting down.
CCCACCGGGATTTGAACTCGGGTCGCTGGGGTGAGAGTCCAGAGCACTATCCACTATACCATGAAGACTTTACTAGTGTTGCAGGGAAGGAATGTACACTATATGGTTTAATGGAGCATTCTCTGACTCCACCACCAGCTCTGCCTCTGACTTCAGCTCCACCTCTGACTTCAGCACCGCCTCCAGTTCTGCCTCTGACTTCAGCTCCGCCTCCAGCTCTGCCTCTGACTTCAGCCCCACTTCCGCCTTTGACTGTGCCTACAGCTCCAGACCTGCTCTGCCTCTGCCTTCAGCTCCGCCTCCAGCTCCACACCAGTCTCTGACTTCAGCTCCACCTCCAACCCTGACTTCAGCTCTACCTCTGACTCCAGCTCCACACCAGTCTCTGACTTCAGCTCCACCTCTGACTCCAGCCCCACACCAGCTTTGCATCTGACTCCAACTTCATCTCCACCTCTGACTTCAGCTCCACACCATCTCTACCTCTGACTTCATTTCTGCCTCTGACTCCAGCTCTTCACCATCTCTGCCTCTGACTTCAGCCCCACTTCTGCCTCCAACTCCGCCGCCAGCTCCACACCAGTTTCTGACTTCAGCTCCGCCTCTGACTCCAGCTCCACACCATCTCTGCCACTGACTTCAGCTCCGCCTTCAATTTCGGCACCACACCAAATCTGCCTCTGACTTCAGCTCCGCCTCTGACTTCAGCTCCGCCTACAGCTCCAGCTCCGCCACCAACGCCTTTTCCATGATGACATATTTTCTTTGGTCCCACCGGGATTTGAACTCGGGTCGCTGGGGTGAGAGTCCAGAGCACTATCCACTATACCATGAAGACTTCACTAGTGTTGCAGGGAAGGAATGTACACTATATGGTTTAATGGAGCATTCTCTGACTCCACCACCAGCTCTGCCTCTGACTTCAGCTCCACCTCTGACTTCAGCACCGCCTCCAGCTCTGCCTCTGACTTTAGCTCCGCCTCCAGCTCTGCCTCTGACTTCAGCCCCACTTCCGCCTTTGACTCTGCCTCCAGCTCCAGACCTGCTCTGCCTCTGCCTTCAGCTCCGCCTCCAGCTCCACACCAGTCTCCGACTTCAGCTCCACCTCCAACCCTGACTTCAGCTCTACCTCTGACTCCAGCTCCACACCAGTCTCTGACTTCAGCTCCACCTCTGACTTCAGCTCCACACCAGCTCTGCCTCCAACTCCTACTTCATCTCCGCCTCTGACTTCAGCTCCACACCAGCTCTACCTCTGACTTCATTTCTGCCTCTGAATCCAGCTCTACACCATCTCTGCCTCTGACTTCAGCTCCGCCTCCAGCTCTGCCTCTGACTTCAGCCCCACTTCCGCCTTTGACTCTGCCTCCAGCTCCAGACCTGCTCTGCCTCTGCCTTCAGCTCCGCCTCCAGCTCCACACCAGTTTCCGACTTCAGCTCCACCTCCAACCCTGACTTCAGCTCTACCTCTGACTCCAGCTCCACACCAGTCTCTGACTTCAGCTCCACCTCTGACTCCAGCCCCACACCAGCTTTGCATCTGACTCCAACTTCATCTCCACCTCTGACTTCAGCTCCACACCAGCTCTACCTCTGACTTCATGTCTGCCTCTGACTCCAGCTCTACACCATCTCTGCCTCTGACTTCAGCCCCACTTCCGCCTCCAACTCCGCCGCCAGCTCCACACCAGTTTCTGACTTCAGCTCCGCCTCTGACTCCAGCTCCACACCAGTTCTGCATCTGACCACAACTTCAGTTCCATCTCACACTACAGCTCCTCCTCCAACTCCAGTTCCACACCATCTCTGCCACTTACTTCAGCTCCGCTTCCAATTCCGGCGCCAGACCAAATCTGCCTCTGACTTCAGGTCCGCCTCTGACTTCAGCTCCGCCTACAGCTCCAGCTCTGCCTCCAACACCTTTTCCATGATGACATATTTTCTTTGGTCCCACCGGGATTTGAACTCGGGTCACTGGGGTGAGAGTCCAGAGCACTATCCACTATACCATTAAGACTTCACTAGTGTTGCAGGGAAGGAATGTACACTATATGGTTTAATGGAGCATTCTCTGACTCCACCACCAACTCTGCCTCTGACTTCAGCTCCACCTCTGACTTCAGCACCGCCTCCAGCTCTCCCTCTGACTTCAGCTCCGCCTCCAGCTCTGCCTCTGACTTCAGCCCCACTTCCGCCTTTGACTGTGCCTCCAGCTCCAGACCTGCTCTGCCTCTGCCTTCAGCTCCGCCTCCAGCTCCACACCAGTCTCTGACTTCAGCTCCGCCTTCAATTTCGGCACCACACCAAATCTGCCTCTGACTTCAGCTCCGCCTCTGACTTCAGCTCCGCCTACAGCTCCAGCTCCGCCACCAACGCCTTTTCCATGATGACATATTTTCTTTGGTCCCACCGGGATTTGAACTCGGGTCGCTGGGGTGAGAGTCCAGAGCACTATCCACTATACCATGAAGACTTTACTAGTGTTGCAGGGAAGGAATGTACACTATATGGTTTAATGGAGCATTCTCTGACTCCACCACCAGCTCTGCCTCTGACTTCAGCTCCACCTCTGACTTCAGCACCGCCTCCAGCTCTGCCTCTGACTTCAGCTCCGCCTCCAGCTCTGCCTCTGACTTCAGCCCCACTTCCGCCTTTGACTGTGCCTACAGCTCCAGACCTGCTCTGCCTCTGCCTTCAGCTCCGCCTCCAGCTCCACACCAGTCTCCGACTTCAGCTCCACCTCCAACCCTGACTTCAGCTCTACCTCTGACTCCAGCTCCACACCAGTCTCTGACTTCAGCTCCACCTCTGACTTCAGCTCCACACCAGCTCTGCCTCCAACTCCTACTTCATCTCCGCCTCTGACTTCAGCTCCACACCAGCTCTACCTCTGACTTCATTTCTGCCTCTGAATCCAGCTCTACACCATCTCTGCCTCTGACTTCAGCTCCGCCTCCAGCTCTGCCTCTGACTTCAGCCCCACTTCCGCCTTTGACTCTGCCTCCAGCTCCAGACCTGCTCTGCCTCTGCCTTCAGCTCCGCCTCCAGCTCCACACCAGTTTCCGACTTCAGCTCCACCTCCAACCCTGACTTCAGCTCTACCTCTGACTCCAGCTCCACACCAGTCTCTGACTTCAGCTCCACCTCTGACTCCAGCCCCACACCAGCTTTGCATCTGACTCCAACTTCATCTCCACCTCTGACTTCAGCTCCACACCAGCTCTACCTCTGACTTCATGTCTGCCTCTGACTCCAGCTCTACACCATCTCTGCCTCTGACTTCAGCCCCACTTCCGCCTCCAACTCCGCCGCCAGCTCCACACCAGTTTCTGACTTCAGCTCCGCCTCTGACTCCAGCTCCACACCAGTTCTGCATCTGACCACAACTTCAGTTCCATCTCACACTACAGCTCCTCCTCCAACTCCAGTTCCACACCATCTCTGCCACTTACTTCAGCTCCGCTTCCAATTCCGGCGCCAGACCAAATCTGCCTCTGACTTCAGGTCCGCCTCTGACTTCAGCTCCGCCTACAGCTCCAGCTCTGCCTCCAACACCTTTTCCATGATGACATATTTTCTTTGGTCCCACCGGGATTTGAACTCGGGTCACTGGGGTGAGAGTCCAGAGCACTATCCACTATACCATTAAGACTTCACTAGTGTTGCAGGGAAGGAATGTACACTATATGGTTTAATGGAGCATTCTCTGACTCCACCACCAACTCTGCCTCTGACTTCAGCTCCACCTCTGACTTCAGCACCGCCTCCAGCTCTCCCTCTGACTTCAGCTCCGCCTCCAGCTCTGCCTCTGACTTCAGCCCCACTTCCGCCTTTGACTGTGCCTCCAGCTCCAGACCTGCTCTGCCTCTGCCTTCAGCTCCGCCTCCAGCTCCACACCAGTCTCTGACTTCAGCTCCGCCTTCAATTTCGGCACCACACCAAATCTGCCTCTGACTTCAGCTCCGCCTCTGACTTCAGCTCCGCCTACAGCTCCAGCTCCGCCACCAACGCCTTTTCCATGATGACATATTTTCTTTGGTCCCACCGGGATTTGAACTCGGGTCGCTGGGGTGAGAGTCCAGAGCACTATCCACTATACCATGAAGACTTTACTAGTGTTGCAGGGAAGGAATGTACACTATATGGTTTAATGGAGCATTCTCTGACTCCACCACCAGCTCTGCCTCTGACTTCAGCTCCACCTCTGACTTCAGCACCGCCTCCAGCTCTGCCTCTGACTTCAGCTCCGCCTCCAGCTCTGCCTCTGACTTCAGCCCCACTTCCGCCTTTGACTGTGCCTACAGCTCCAGACCTGCTCTGCCTCTGCCTTCAGCTCCGCCTCCAGCTCCACACCAGTCTCTGACTTCAGCTCCACCTCTGACTCCAGCCCCACACCAGCTTTGCATCTGACTCCAACTTCATCTCCACCTCTGACTTCAGCTCCACACCATCTCTACCTCTGACTTCATTTCTGCCTCTGACTCCAGCTCTTCACCATCTCTGCCTCTGACTTCAGCCCCACTTCTGCCTCCAACTCCGCCGCCAGCTCCACACCAGTTTCTGACTTCAGCTCCGCCTCTGACTCCAGCTCCACACCAGTTCTGCATCTGACCACAACTTCAGTTCCATCTCTGACCACAGCTTCTCCTCCAACTCCAGCTCCACACCATCTCTGCCACTGACTTCAGCTCCGCCTTCAATTTCGGCACCACACCAAATCTGCCTCTGACTTCAGCTCCGCCTCTGACTTCAGCTCCGCCTACAGCTCCAGCTCCGCCACCAACGCCTTTTCCATGATGACATATTTTCTTTGGTCCCACCGGGATTTGAACTCGGGTCGCTGGGGTGAGAGTCTAGAGCACTATCCACTATACCATGAAGACTTCACTAGTGTTGCAGGGAAGGAATGTACACTATATGGTTTAATGGAGCATTCTCTGACTCCACCACCAGCTCTGCCTCTGACTTCAGCTCCACCTCTGACTTCAGCACCGCCTCCAGCTCTGCCTCTGACTTCAGCTCCGCCTCCAGCTCTGCCTCTGACTTCAGCCCCACTTCCGCCTTTGACTCTGCCTCCAGCTCCAGACCTGCTCTGCCTCTGCCTTCAGCTCCGCCTCCAGCTCCACACCAGTCTCCGACTTCAGCTCCACCTCCAACCCTGACTTCAGCTCTACCTCTGACTCCAGCTCCACACCAGTCTCTGACTTCAGCTCCACCTCTGACTTCAGCTCCACACCAGCTCTGCCTCCAACTCCTACTTCATCTCCGCCTCTGACTTCAGCTCCACACCAGCTCTACCTCTGACTTCATTTCTGCCTCTGAATCCAGCTCTACACCATCTCTGCCTCTGACTTCAGCCGGGATTTGAACTCGGGTCGCTGGGGTGAGAGTCCAGAGCACTATCCACTATACCATGAAGACTTCACTAGTGTTGCAGGGAAGGAATGTACACTATATGGTTTAATGGAGCATTCTCTGACTCCACTACCAGCTCTGCCTCTGACTTCAGCTCCACCTCTGACTTCAGCACCGCCTCCAGCTCTGCCTCTGACTTCAGCTCCGCCTCCAGCTCTGCCTCTGACTTCAGCCCCATTTCCGCCTTTGACTGTGCCTACAGCTCCAGACCTGCTCTGCCTCTGCCTTCAGCTCCGCCTCCAGCTCCACACCAGTCTCTGACTTCAGCTCCACCTCCAACCCTGACTTCAACTTTACCTCTGACTCCAGCTCCACACCAGTCTCACTTCAGCTCCACCTCTGACTCCAGCTCCACACCAGCTCTGCCTCCAACTCCAGCCCCACACCAGGTTTGCATCTGACTCTAACTTCATCTCCGCCTCTGACTTCAGCTCCACACCAGCTCTACCTCTGACTTCATTTCTGCCTCTGACTCCAGCTCTACACCATCTCTGCCTCTGACTTCAGCCCCACTTCCGCCTCCAACTCCGCCGCCAGCTCCACACCAGTTTCTGACTTCAGCTCCGCCTCTGACTCCAGCTCCACACCAGTTCTGCATCTGACCACAACTTCAGTTCCATCTCTGACTACAGCTTCTCCTCCAACTCCAGCTCCACACCATCTCTGCCACTGACTTCAGCTCCGCCTTCAATTTCGGCACCACACCAAATCTGCCTCTGACTTCAGGTCCGCCTCTGACTTCAACTCCGCCTACAGCTCCAGCTCCGCCACCAACGCCTTTTCCATGATGACATATTTTCTTTGGTCCCACCGGGATTTGAACACGGGTCGCTGGGGTGAGAGTCCAGAGCACTATCCACTATACCATGAAGACTTCACTAGTGTTGCAGGGAAGGAATGTACACTATATGGTTTAATGGAGCATTCTCTGACTCCACCACCAGCTCTGCCTCTGACTTCAGCTCCACCTCTGACTTCAGCACCGCCTCCAGCTCTGCCTCTGACTTCAGCTCCGCCTCCAGCTCTGCCTCTGACTTCAGCCCCACTTCCGCCTTTGACTCTGCCTCGAGCTCCAGACCTGCTCTGCCTCTGCCTTCAGCTCCACACCAGTCTCCGACTTCAGCTCCACCTCCAACCCTGACTTCAGCTCCACCTTTGACTCCAGCCCCACACCAGATTTGCATCTGACTCCAACTTCATTTCCGCCTCTGACTACAGTTCCACACCAGCTCTACCTCTGACTTCATTTCTGCCTCTGACTCCAGCTCTACACCATCTCTGCCTCTGAGTTCAGCCCCACTTCCGCCTCCATCTCCGCCGCCAGCTCCACACCAGTTTCTGACTTCAGCTCCGCCTCTGACTACAGCTCCACACCAGTTCTGCATCTGACCACAACTTCAGTTCCATCTCTGACTACAGCTTCTCCTCCAACTCCAGCTCCACACCATCTCTGCCACTGACTTCAGCTCCGCCTCCAATTTCGGCACCACACCAAATCTGCCTCTGACTTCAGCTCCGCCTCTGACTTCAGCTTCGCCTACAGCTCCAGCTCCGCCACCAACGCCTTTTCCATGATGACATATTTTCTTTGGTCCCACCGGGATTTGAACTCGGGTCGCTGGGGTGAGAGTCCAGAGCACTATCCACTATACCATGAAGACTTCACTAGTGTTGCAGGGAAGGAATGTACACTATATGGTTTAATGGAGCATTCTCTGACTCCACCACCAGATCTGCCTCTGACTTCAGCTCCACCTCTGACTTCAGCACCGCCTCCAGCTCTGCCTCTGACTTCAGCTCCGCCTCCAGCTCTGCCTCTGACTACAGCCCCACTTCCGCCTTTGACTCTGCCTCCATTTCCAGACCTGCTCTGCCTCTGCCTTCAGCTCCGCCTCCAGCTCCACACTAGTCTCTGACATCAGCTCCACCTCCGACCCTGACTTCAGCTGTACCTCTGACTCCAGCTCCACACCAGTCTCTGACTCCAGCTCCACACCAGCTCTGCCTCCAACTCCAGCCCCACACCAGCTTTGCATCTGACTCCTACTTCATCTTCGCCTCTTACTTCAGCTCCACACCAGCTCTACCTCTGACTTCATTTCTGCCTCTGACTCCAGCTCTACACCATCTCTGCCTCTGACTTCAGCCGGGATTTGAACTCGGGTCGCTGGGGTGAGAGTCCAGAGCACTATCCACTATACCATGAAGACTTCACTAGTGTTGCAGGGAAGGAATGTACACTATATGGTTTAATGGAGCATTCTCTGACTCCATCACCAGCTCTGCCTCTGACTTCAGCTCCACCTCTGACTTCAGCACCGCCTCCAGCTCTGCCTCTGACTTCAGCTCCGCCTCCAGCTCTGCCTCTGACTTCAGCCCCACTTCCGCCTTTGACTGTGCTTCCAACTCCAGACCTGCTCTGCCTCTGCCTTCAGCTCCGCCTGCAGCTCCACACCAGTCTCTGACTTCAGCTCCACCTCCAACCCTGACTTCAGCTCTACCTCTGACTCCAGCTCCACACCAGTCTCTGACTTCAGCTCCACCTCTGACTCCAGCCCCACACCAGCTTTGCATCTGACTCCAACTTCATCTCCGCCTCTGACTTCAGCTCCACACCAGCTCTACCTCTGACTTCATTTCTGCCTCTGACTCCAGCTCTACACCATCTCTGCCTCTGACTTCAGCCCCACTTCCGCCTCCAACTCCGCCGCCAGCTCCACACCAGTTTCTGACTTCAGCTCCGCCTCAGACTCCAGCTCCACACCAGTTCTGCATCTGACCACAACTTCAGTTCCATCTCTGACTACAGCTTCTCCTCCAACTCCAGCTCCACACCATCTCTGCCACTGACTTCAGCTCCGCCTTCAATTTCGGCACCACACCAAATCTGCCTCTGACTTCAGCTCCGCCTCTGACTTCAGCTCCGCCTACAGCTCCAGCTCCGCCACCAACGCCTTTTCCATGATGATATATCCCACCGGGATTTGGTCCCACCGGGATTTGAACTCGGGTCGCTGGGGTGAGAGTCCAGAGCACTATCCACTATACCATGAAGACTTCACTAGTGTTGCAGGGAAGGAATGTACACTATATGGTTTAATGGAGCATTCTCTGACTCCACCACCAGCTCTGCCTCTGACTTCAGCTCCACCTCTAAATTCAGCACCGCCTCCAGCTCTGCCTCTGACTTCAGCTCCGCCTCCAGCTCTGCCTCTGACTTCAGCCCCACTTCCGCCTTTGACTGTGCCTCCAGCTCCAGACCTGCTCTGCCTCTGCCTTCAGCTCCGCCTCCAGCTCCACACCAGTCTCTGACTTCAGCTCCACCTCCAACCCTGACTTCAGCTCTACCTCTGACTCCAGCTCCACACCAGTCTCTGACTTCAGCTCCACCTCTGACACCAGCCCCACACCAGCTTTGCATCTGACTCCAACTTCATCTCCGCCTCTGACTTCAGCTCCACACCAGCTCTACCTCTGACTTCCTTTCTGCCTCTGACTCCAGCTCTACACCATCTCTGCCTCTGACTTCAGCCCCACTTCCGCCTCCAACTCCGCCGCCAGCTCCACACCAGTTTCTGACTTCAGCTCCGCCTCTGACTCCAGCTCCACACCAGTTCTGCATCTGACCACAACTTCAGTTCCATCTCTGACTACAGCTTCTCCTCTAACTCCAGCTCCATCTCTGCCACTGACTTCAGCTCCGCCTTCAATTTCGGCACCACACCAAATCTGCCTCTGACTTCAGCTCCGCCTCTGACTTCAGCTCCGCCTACAGCTCCAGCTCCGCCACCAACGCCTTTTCCATGATGATATATATTCTTTGGTCCCACCGGGATTTGAACTCGGGTCGCTGGGGTGAGAGTCCAGAGCACTATCCACTATACCATTAAGACTTCACTAGTGTTGCAGGGAAGGAATGTACACTATATGGTTTAATGGAGCATTCTCTGACTCCACCACCAGCTCTGCCTCTGACTTCAGCTCCACCTCTGACTTCAGCACCACCTCCAGCTCTGCCTCTGACTTCAGCTCCGCCTCCAGCTCCGCCTCCAGCTCTGCCTCTGACTTCAGCCCCACTTCCGCCTTTGACTCTGCCTCCAGCTCCAGACCTGCTCTGCCTCTGCCTTCAGCTCCGCCTCCAGCTCCACACCAGTCTCTGACATCAACTCCACCTCCAACCCTGACTTCAGCTCTACCTCTGACTCCAGCTCCACACCAGTCTCACTTCAGCTCCACCTCTGACTCCAGCTCCACACCAGCTCTGCCTCCAACTCCAGCCCCACACCAGGTTTGCATCTGACTCCAACTTCATCTCCGCCTCTGATTCAGCTCCACACCAGCTCTACCTCTGACTTCATTTCTGCCTCTGACTCCAGCTCTACACCATCTCTGCCTTTGACTTCAGCCGGGATTTGAACTCTGTCTTTGTCAACTTTGTCAAAGAAACTTTGTCAACATTCTGCGAGCTGCTGGCTTCCAGAACCTCGGCCAAGCAGGTGGAGTATTTTTTCCACTTCCAGCTGGAGGTGAGGAGGGACTTTTTGGGCAAGATCACGCCGACTTAGCCTTCCACAACGAGTGCCAAGCAAGGATGGATGGATGGATGGATGGATGGATGGATGGATGGATGGATGGATGGATGGATGGATGGATGGATGGATGGATGGATGGATGGAAGAAAGAGCCACCTCCGTGGCAGGAAGTGTGGAAGTGCCAGCATGCTCCGTGGCTGGAAGTGTTCAAGTGCCATCCACCTCCGTGGCTGGAAGTGTGCAAGTGCCAGCATGCTCCGTGGCTGGAAGTGTGGAAATGCCAGCATGCTCTGTGGCTGGAAGTGTGGAAGTGCCAGCATGCTCCGTGGCTGGAAGTGTGCAAGTGCCAGCCACCTCCGTGGCTGGAAGTGTGCAAGTGCCAGCATGCTCCGTGGCTGGAAGTGTGGAAGTGCCATTATGCTCCGTGGCTGGAAGTGTGGATGTGCCAGCATGCTCAGTGACTGGAAGTGTGCAAATGCCAGCCACCTCCGTGGCTGGAAGTGTGCAAGTGCCAGCATGCTCCGTGGCTGGAAGTGTGGAAGTGCCAGCATGCTCCGTGGCTGGAAGTGTGGAAGTGCCAGCATGCTCCGTGGCTAAAAGTGTGCAAGTGCCATTCACCTCCGTGGCTGGAAGTGTGAAAGTGCCACCTCCGTGGCTGGAAGTGCCACCTCCGTGGCTGGAGCTATGGAAGTGTGGAAGTGCCACCTCCGTGGCTGGAGCTATGGAAGTATGGAAGAGCAACAACCGTGGCTGGAGCTATGGAAGTATGGAAGTGCCACCTCCGTGGCTGAAGCTATGGAAGTGCAGCCACCTCCGTGGCTGGAGCTATGGAAGTGTGGAAGTGCCACCTCCGTAGCTGGAGCTATGGAAGTATGGAAGAGCCACGACCGTGGCTGGAGCTATGGAAGTATGGAAGAGCAACCACCCTGGCTGGAGCTATGGAAGTGCCACCTCCGTGGCTGGAGCTATGGAAGTGTGGAAGTGCCACCTCCGTGGCTGGAGCTATGGAAGTATGGAAGAGCCACCACCGTGGCTGGAGCTGTGGAAGTGCCACCTCCGTGGCTGGAGCTATGGAAGTTTGGAAGTGCCACCTCCGTGGCTGGAGCTATGGAAGTCGCTCGGCTTCACTCTCTCACAAGCCCCGCCTGGAGGTCCCCAGGCCACCCCTGGTACCTCAACTACCGAGGCCAGCCGCTCGACCACGCCGGCGCAGAGTTCCAGGCGCTCGGATGCGCTCGGATCATCTCCCGCCGACGCAGCCAGCGGTAACGGGGAAATGTCGCCGCCTTGCGGACACGCCGTTGTAAATGAATGGGCTTTCGCACTTAGTGCAATTTTCGCCAGCGCCGTGGCTGCAAGTATGGAAGTACCGGCCAGCCACCTCCGTGGCTGGAGCTATTGAAGTATGGAAGAGCAACCACCCTGGCTGGAGCTATGGAAGAGCCACCTCCGTGGCTGGAAGTGTGGAAGAGCGACCTCCGTGGCTGGATGTATGGAAGTGCTGGAGGTGACCGCTGTCTTCCGCCGCGGCGGATATTCTTCAGAGTCGGACGACTCCCCTGGTAGCAGCCTACCCCGGCGGGAGGGATGCCGAACCGGCCCCCGGAGGTGACACCGGCCGACAAAAGGTTGGATCGAGGGCTGACTCTCAATAGATCGCAGCGATGTAGCTGCTCTGCTACTTACGAGACCCTGACCCTGAATCAGGTCGTATGCAAGTCATTTAGCACCAGGCTCTTCTCAAACATGCTATATCGTTTACCGGGAGTGGGATGCCCCACAGTCATCATGGAGCAGTATCGTACGGCTCCGCGCACCGGGGCGTAGGACGCCGGCCGGCTATCGCTGGACGGAGTGAGTGCCGTGGGTTGGGTGAGGGAGTACTCGGAGGCCCGCCGGGAGCAGACGGACGACCGGGGATGGGGGGGCGTACGCGGGCGGGCGCCGGGAGAAGACGGCCCGTCCGGGGCGACACTCGGCCTGTGTTTAAGGAGCCGGCCCTCACGCTCCTTCCTTGGATGGACACCATTCGCAGTTGACACTTTGTCATTTTTTCGCAGAGGTGGCCCTCTGTCATTTTTTCGGAGAGGCGACACTTTGCCATTTTTTCAGAGAGGCGACACTTTGCCATTTTTTCAGAGAGGCGACACTTTGTCATTTTTTCAGAGAGGCGACACTTTGTCATTTTTTCGAGATGTGGCACTTTGTCATTTTTTCGAGATGTGGCACTTTGTCGTTTTTTCGAGATGTGGCACTTAGTCGTTTTTTCCAAAGGTGACAGTCGTTTTTTCGAAAGTTGACACTTAGTCACTTTTTGCCACAGTGACACTTTGCCACTTTTTGAAGTCAGAGACTGGTGTGGAGCTGGAGGCGGAGCTGAAGGCAGAGGCAGAGCAGGTCTTGAGCTGGAGGCAGAGTTGAATGCGGAAGTGGGGCTGAAGTCAGAGCCAGAGCTGGAGGCGGAGCTGAAGTCAGAGGCAGAGCTGGAGGCGGAGCTGAAGTCAGAGGTGGAGCTGAAATCAGAGGCAGATTTGGTATGGCGCCGGAATCGGAGGCGGAGCTGAAGTCAGTGACAGAGATGGTGTGGAGCTGGAGTTGGAGGAGCTGTAGTCAGAGGTGGAGCTGAAGTTGAAGTCAGATGCAGAACTGGTGTGGAGCTGGAGTCAGAGGCAGAGCTGAAGTCAGGGTCGGAGGTAGAGCTGAAGTCAGAAACTGGTGTGGAGCTGGAGGCGGAGTTGGAGGCGGAAGTGGGGCTGAAGTCAGAGGCAGAGATGGTGTAGAGCTGGAGTCAGAGGTAGAACTGGTGTGGAGCTGAAGTCAGAGGCGGAGCTGAAGTTGGAGTCAGATGCAAAACTGGTGTGGGGCTGGAGTTGGAGGCAGAGCTGGTGTGGAGCTGGAGTCAGAGGTGGAGCTGAAGTCAGAGACTGGTGTGGAGCTGGAGGCGGAGCTGAAGGCAGAGGCAGAGCAGGTTTGGAGCTGGAGGCAGAGTTGAAGGCGGAAGTGGGGATGAAGTCAGAGGCAGAGATGGTGTAGAGCTGTAGTCAGAGGTGGAGCTGAAGTTGAAGTCAGATGCAGAACTGGTGTGGAAATGGAGTCAGAGGCGGAGCTGAAGTCAGGTTCGGAGGTAGATCTGAAGTCAGAAACTGGTGTGGAGCTGGAGGCGGAGCTGGAGGCGGAAGTGGGGCTGAAGTCAGAGGCAGAGCTGGAGGCGGAGCTGGAGTCAGAGGCGGAGCTGATGTCGGAGTCAGAGGTAGAGCTGAAGTCAGAGGCAGTAGTGTACATTCCTTCCCTGCAACACGAGTGAAGTCTTCATGGTATAGTGGATAGTGCTCTGGACTCTCACCCCAGCGACCCGAGTTCAAATTCCGGTGGGACCAAAAAAAATATGTCATCATGGGAAAGGCATTGGAGGCGAAGCTGGTGTGGATCTGTAGTTGGGGGCGGAACGGAAGTCAGCGGCGGAGCTGGAGGCGGAGCTGAAGTCAGAGGCAGAGCTGAAGTCAGAGGCAGATCTGGTGTGGAGCTGGAATCAGAGGCAGAGATGGTGTGGAGCAGGAGTTGGAGTCAGATGCAGAGCTGGTGTGGAGCTGGAGTCAGTGGCGGAGCTGAAGATAGAGTCGGAGGTGGAGCAGAAGTCAGAGACTGGTGTGGAGCTGGAGGCGGAACCGAAGTCAGAGGCAGAGCTGAAGGCGGTGCTGAAGTCAGAGGTGGAGCAGGTGTGGAGCTGAAATCAGAGGCGAAGCAAAAGTCAGAGGCAGAGATGGTGTGGAGCTGCAGCTGGAGCCGGCGCTGAAGTCAGAGGCAGAGCTGGTGTGGAGCTGGTATCGGAGGTGGAGCTGAAGTCGGAGGCGAAGCTGATGTGGACCTGAAGTCAGAGGCGGAGCTGAAGTTGGAGTCAAATGCAAAGCTGAGGTGGGGCTGGAGTTGGGGGTGGAGCTGAAATCAGAGGCAGCGCTGGTGAGGAGCTGGAGTCAGAGGCGGAGCTGGTGTCGGAGTCAGAGGCAGAGCTGAAGTCAGAGGCAGATCTGGTGTGGAGCTGGAGTCGGCGATCGGAGCTGAAGTCAGAGGCAGAGCTGGTGTGGAAGTGGAGTCAGAGGCTGTTCCATTAAACCATATAGTGTACATTCCTTCCCTGCAACACTAGTGAAGTCTTCATGGTATAGTGGATAGTGCTCTGGACTCTCACCCCAGCGACCCGAGTTCAAATCCCGGTGGGACCAAAGAAAATATGTCATCATGGAAAAGGCGTTGGAGGCGGAGCTTGTGTGGAGCTGGAGTCAGAGGCGGAGCTGGAGCTGGAGGCGGAGCTGAATTCAGAGGCGGAGCTGTAGTCAGAGGCAGATTTGGTATGGCGCCGGAATCGGAGGCGGAGCTGAAGTCAGTGACAGAGATGGTGTGGAGCTGGAGTTGGAGGAGCTGTAGTCAGAGGTGGAGCTGAACTTGAAGTCAGATGCAGAACTGGTGTGGAGCTGGAATCAGAGGCGGAGCTGAAGTCAGGGTCGGAGGTAGAGCTGAAGTCAGAAACTGGTGTGGAGCTGGAGGCGGAGCTGGAGAAGGAAATGGGGCTGAATCAGAGGCAGAAATGGTGTAGAGCTGGAGTCAGAGGTAGAACTAGTGTGGAGCTGAAGTCAGACGCGGAGCTGAAGTTGGAGTATAGTGTACATTCCTTCCCTGCAACATTAGTGAAGTCTTTATGGTATAGTGGATAGTGCTCCTGACTCTCACCCCAGCGGCCCGAGTTCAAATCCCGGTGGGACCAAAAAAAATATGTCATCATGGAAAAGGCGTTGGAGACGGAGCTGGAGTTGGAGGCGGAACAGAAGTCAGAGGCGGAGCTGAAGTCAGAGGCAGATCTGGTGTGGAGCCGGGACCGGAGGCAGAGATGGTGTGGAGCTGGAGTTTGAGGAGGAGCTGAAGTCAGAGGCAGAGCTGGTGAGGAACTGGAGTCAGAGGCGGAGCTGATGTCGGTCAGAGGTAAAGCTGAAGTCAGAGGCAGAGCTGGATGTGGTGCTGAAGTCAGAGGTGGAGCTGAAGTCAGATGCAGAGCTGGTGTGGAGCTGGAGTCAGAGGCGGAGCTGAAGTCAGGGTCGGAGGTGGGGAAGTAGTCAGAGACTGGTGTGGAGCTGGAGGCGGAACCGAAGTCAGAGGTGGAGCAGGTGTGGAGCTGGTATCGGAGGTGGAGCTGAAGTCGGAGGCGAAGCTGATGTGGACCTGAAGTCAGAGGCGGAGCTGAAGTTGGAGTCAGATGCAAAGCTTAGGTGGGGCTGGAGTTGGAGGTGGAGCTGAAGTCAGAGGCAGCGCTGGTGAGCAGCTGGAGTCAGAGGCGGAAATGGTGTCGGAGTCAGAGGCAGAGCTGAAGTCAGAGGCAGAGCTGATGTGGAGCTGGAGTCGGAATCGGAGCTGGTGTGGAAGTGGAGTCAGAGGCTGTTCCATTAAACCATATAGTGTACATTCCTTCCCTGCAACACTAGTGAAGTCTTCATGGTATAGTGGATAGTGCTCTGGACTCTCACCCCAGCGACCCAAGTTCAAATCCCTGTGGGACCAAAGAAAATATGTCATCATGGAAAAGGCGTTGGAGGCAGAGCTGGTGTGGAGCTGGAGCTGGAGGCGGAGCTGAAGTTAGGGGCGGAGTTGAAGTCAGAGGCAGATTTGGTGTGGCGCCGGAAACGAAAGCGGAGATGAAGTCAGTGGCAGAGATGGTGTGGAGCTGGAGTTGGAGGAAGAGTTGTAGTTAGAGGTGGAGCTGAAGTTGAAGTCAGATGCAGAACTGGTGTGGAGCTGGAGTCAGAGGCGGAACTGGAGTCAGGGTCGGAGGTGGAGATGAAGTTGAAGTCAGATGCAAAGCTGGTGTGGGGCTGGAGCTGGAGTCAGAGGTGGAGTTGGAGGCAGAGCCAGTGTGGAGCTGGAGTCAGAGGTGGAGCTGAAGTCAGTGTTGGAGGTGGAGCTGAAGTCAAAGACTGGTGTGGAGCTGGAGACGGAGCTGAAGGAAGAGGCAGAGCAGGTCTGAAGCTGGAGGCAGAGTTGAAGGGTGAAGTGGGGCTGAAGTCAGAGGCAGAGCTGAAGTCAGAGGCAGAGCTGGATGCGGTGCTGAAGTCAGAGGTGGAGCTGAAGCTGGAGTCAGAGGCGGAGCTGGAGTCAGGGTAGGAGGTGGAGATGAAGCTGGAGTCAGATGCAAAGCTGGTGTAGGGCTGGAGTTGGAGGCAGAGCTGGTGTGGAGCTGGAGTCAGAGGTGGAGCTGAAGTTAGAGACTGGTGTGGAGCTGGAGTCAGAGGTGGAGCTGAAGTCAGAGACTGGTGTGGAGCTGGAGACGGAGCTGAAGGCAGAGGCAGAGCAGGTCTGGAGCTGGAGGCAGAGTTGAAGGCGGAAGTGGGGCTGAAGTCAGAGGCAGAGCTGGAGGCGGAGCTGAAGTCAGAGGCAGAGCTGGAGGCGGTGCTGAAGTCAGAGGTGGAGCTGGAGTTGGAGGAGGAGCTGTAGTCAGAGGTGGAGCTGGAGTCAGAGGCGGAGCTGGAGTCAGGGTCGGAGGTGGAGATGAAGCTGGAGTCAGATGCAAAGCTGGTGTGGGGCTGGAGTTGGAGGCAGAGCTGGTGTGGAGCTGGAGTCAGAGGTGGAGCTGAAGTCAGAGACTGGTGTGGAGCTGGAGTCTGAGGTGGAGCTGAAGTCAGGGTTGGAGCTGACGTCAGAGACTGGTGTGGAGCTGGAGACGGAGCACAAGTTAGAGGCAGAGCAGGTCTGGAGCGTGAGGCAGAGTTGAAGGCGGAAATGTGAATGAAGTCAGAGGCAGAGCTGGAGGCGGAGCTGAAGTCAGAGGCAGAGCTGGAGGCGGTGCTGAAGTCAGAGGTGGAGCTGAAGTCAGAGGCAGAGCTGGTGGTGAAGTCAGAGACTGCTCCATTAAACCATATAGTGTACATTCCTTCCCTGCAACACTAGTAAAGTCTTCATGATATAGTGATTAGTGATCTGGACTCTCACCCAAGCGACCCGAGTTCAAATCCCGGTGGGACCAAAGAAAATAGGTCATCATGGAAAAGGCGTTGGAGGCGGAGCTGGAGTCAGAGGTGGAGCTGAAATCAGGGTTGGAGGTGGAGCTGAAGTCAGAGACTGGTGTGGAGCTGGAAACGGAGCTGGAGGCGGAAGTGGGGCTGAAGTCAGAGGCAGAGATGGTGTAGAGCTGGAGTCAGAGGTAGAACTAGTGTGGAGCTGAAGTCAGAGGCGGAGCTGACGTTGGAGAATAGTGTACATTCCTTCCCTGCAACACTAGTGAAGTCTTCATGGTATAGTGGATAGTGCTCTGGACTCTCACCCCAGCGGCCCGAATTCAAAACCCGGTGGGACCAAAAAAAATATGTCATCATGAAAAACGCGTTGGAGACGGAGCTGGTGTGGAGCTGGAGTTGGAGGCGGAACGGAAGTCAGAGGCGGAGCTGAAGTCAGAGGCAGATCTGGTGTGGAGCCGGTACCGGATGCAGAGATGGTGTGGAGCTGGAGTTGGAGGAGGAGCTGAAGTTGGAGTATAGTGTACATTCCTTCCCTGCAACACTAGTGAAGTCTTCATGGTATAGTGGATAGTGCTCTGGACTCTCACCCCAGCGGCCCGAGTTCAAATCCCGGTGGGACCAAAAAAAATATGTCATCATGGAAAAGGCGTTGAAGACGGAGCT
Organism: Syngnathus leptorhynchus; assembly: GCF_054491065.1. NCBI lineage: Eukaryota > Metazoa > Chordata > Actinopteri > Syngnathiformes > Syngnathidae > Syngnathus > Syngnathus leptorhynchus. Next base: position 117,003 of record NW_028231992.1, on the reverse strand, counting down.
GGTGTGGAGCTGGAGTTGGAGGCGGAACGGAAGTCAGAGGCAGATCTGGTGGTGGAGTCAGAGACTGCTCCATTAAACCATATAGTGTACATTCTCCCTGCAACACTAGTGAAGTCTTAATGGTATAGTGGATAGTGCTCTGGACTCTCACCCCAGCGACCCGAGTTCAAATCCCGGTGGGACCAAAAAAAATATGTCATCATGGAAAAGGCGTTGGAGGCGAAGCTGGTGTGGAGCTGGAGTTGGAGGCGGAACGGAAGTCAGAGGCGGAGCTGGAGGCGGAGCTGAAGTCAGAGGCAGATTTGGTATGACGCCGGAATCGGAGGCGGAGCTGAAGTCAGTGACAGAGATGGTATGGACCTGGAGTTGGAGGAGCTGTAGTCAGAGGTGGAGCTGAAGTTAAAGTCAGATGCAGAACTGGTGTGGAGCTGGAATCAGAGGCGGAGCTGAAGTCAGGGTCGGAGGTAGAGCTGAAGTCAGAAACTGGTGTGGAGCTGGAGGCGGAGCTGCAGGCGGAAGTGGGGCTGAAGTCAAAAGCAGAGATGGTGTAGAGCTGGAGTCAGAGGTAGAACTAGTGTGGTGCTGAAGTCAGAGGCGGAGCTGAAGTTGGAGTATAGTGTACATTCCTTCCCTGCAACACTAGTGAAGTCTTCATGGTATAGTGGATAGTGCTCTGGACTCTCACCCCAGCGGCCCAAGTTCAAATCCCGGTGGGACCAAAAAAAATATGTCATCATGGAAAAGGCGTTGGAGACGGAGCTGGTGTGGAGCTGGAGTTGGAGGCGGAACGGAAGTTAGAGGCGGAGCTGAAGTCAGAGGCAGATCTGGTGTGGAGCCGGGACCGGAGGCAGAGATGGTGTGGAGTTGGAGTTGGAGGAGGAGCTGAAGTCAGAGGCAGAGCTGGTGAGGAGCTGGAGTCAGAGGCGGAGCTGATGTCGGAGTCAGAGGTAGAGCTGAAGTCAGAGGCAGAGCTGGAGGTTGTGCTGAAGTCAGAGGTGGAGCTGAAGTCAGAGGCAGAGCTGGTGGTCGAGTCAGAGACTGCTCCATTAAACCATATAGTGTACATTCCTTCCCTGCAACACTAGTGAAGTCTTCATGGTATAGTGGATGGTGCACTGGACTCTCACCCCAGCGACCCGAGTTCAAATCCCGGTGGGACCAAAGAAAATATGTCATCATGGAAAAGGTGTTGGAGGCGGAGCTGGAGCTGTAGGCGGAGCTGGAGCCAGAGGCGGACCTGAAGTCAGAGGCAGATTTGGTGTGGCGCCGGAATTGGAAGCGGAGCTGAAGTCAGTGGCAGAGATGGTGTGGAACTGGAGTTGGAGGAGGAGCTGTAGTCAGAGATGGAACTGAAGTTGAAGTCAGATGCAAAACTGGTGTGGAGCTGGAGTCAGAAGGGGAGCTGAAGTCAGAAACTGGTGTGGAGCTGGCGGCGGAGTTGGAGGCGGAAGTGGGGCTGAAGTCAGAGGCAGAGATGGTGTAGAGCTGGAGTCAGAGGCAGAAATGAAGTCAGAGGTAGAGCTGGTGTGGAGCTGAAGTCAGAGGCGGAGATGAAGTTGGAGTCAGATGCAAATCTGGTGTGGGGCTGGAGTCAGAGGTGGAGCTGAAGTGAGACTGGTGTGGAGCTGGAGTCAGAGGTAGAGCTTAAGTCAGGGTTGGAGGTGGAGCTGAAGTCGGAGGCTGGAGGTGGAGCTGAAGGCAGAGGCAGAGCAAATCTGGAGCTGGAGGCGGAGTCAAAAGCGGAAGTGGGGCTGAAGTCAGAGGCAGAGCTGGAGGCGGTGCTGAAGTCAGAGGTGGAGCTGAAGTCAGAGGCAGAGCTGGTGGTGGAGTCAGAGAATGCTCCATTAAACCATATAGTGTACATTCCTTCCCTGCAACACTAGTGAAGTCTTCATGGTATAGTGGATAGTGCTCTGGACTCTCACCCCAGCGACCCGAGTTCAAATCCCGGTGGGACCAAAGAAAATATGTCATCATGGAAAAGCCGTTGGTGGCGGAGCTGGAGCTGTAGGCGGAGCTGAAGTCAGAGGCGGAGCTGAAGTCAGAGGCAGATTTGGTGTGGTGCCGAAATTGGAGGTGGAGCTGAAGTCAGTGGCAGAGATGGTGTGGAGCTGGAGTTGGAGGAGAAGCTGTAGTCAGAGATGGAACTGAAGTTGTGGTCAGATGCAGAACTGGTGTGGAGCTGGAGTCAGAGGCGGAGCTGAAGTCAGAAACTGGTGTGGAGCTGGCAGCGGAGATGGAGGCGGAAGTGGGGCGGAAGTCAGAGGCAGAGATGGTGTAGAGCTGGAGTCAGAGGCAGAAATGAAGTCAGAGGTAGAGCTGGTCTGGAACTGTAGTCAGAGGCGGAAATGAAGTTGGAGTCAGTTGCAAATCTGGTGTGGGGCTGGAGTCAGAGGTGGAGCTGAAGTGAGACTGGTGTGGAGCTGGAGTCAGAGGTAGAGCTGAAGTCAGGGTTGGAGGTGGAGCTGAAGTCAGAGACTGGTGTGGAGCTGGAGGCGGAGCTGAAGGCTGAGGCAGAGCAGGTCTGGAGCTGGAGGCACAGTCAAAGGCGGAAGTGGGGCTGAAGTCAGAGGCAGAGCTGGAGGCGGAGCTGAAGTCAGAGGCAGAGCTGGAGGCGGTGCTGAAGTCAGAGGTGGAGCTTAAGTCAGAGGCAGAGCTGGTGGTGGAGTCAGAGAATGCTCCATTAAACCATATAGTGTACATTCCTTCCCTGCAACACTAGTGAAGTTTTCATGGTATTAGTGGATAGTGCTCTGGACTCTCACCCCAGCGACCCGAGTTCAAATCCCGGTGGGACCAAAGAAAATATGTCATCATGGAAAAGGTGTTGGAGGCGGAGCTGGAGCTGTAGGCGGAGCTGAAGTCAGAGGCGGACCTGAAGTCAGAGGCAGATTTGGTGTGGCGCCGGAATTGGAAGCGGAGCTGAAATCAGTGGCAGAGATGGTGTGGAACTGGAGTTGGAGAAGGCGCTGTAGTGTGAGATGGAACTGAAGTTGTGGTCAGATGCAGAACTGGTGTGGAGCTGGAGTCAGAGGTGGAGCTGAAGTCAGAAACTGGTGTGGAGCTGGCGGCGGAGTTGGAGGCGGAAGTGGGGCTGAAGTAAGAGGCAGAGATGGTGTAGAGCTGGAGTCAGAGGCAGAAATGAAGTCAGAGGTAGAGCTGGTGTGGAGCTGAAGTCAGAGGCGGAGATGAAGTTGGAGTCAGATGCAAAGCTGGTGTGGGGCTGGAGTCAGAGGTGGAGCTGAAGTGAGACTGGTGTGGAGCTGGAGTCAGAGGTAGAGCTGAAGTCAGGGTTGGAGGTGGAGCTGAAGTCGGAGATTGGTGTGGAGCAGGAGGTGGAGCTGAAGGCAGAGGCAGAGCAGGTCTGGAGCTGGAAGCAGAGTCAAAGGCGGAAGTGGGGCTGAAGTCAGAGGCAGAGCTGGAGGCGGAGCTGAAGTCAGAGGCAGAGCTGGAGGCGGTGCTGAAGTCAGAGGTGGAGCTGAAGTCAGAGGCAGAGTTGGTGGTGGAGTCAGAGAATGCTCCATTAAACCATATAGTGTACATTCCTTCCCTGCAACACTAGTGAAGTCTTAATGGTATAGTGGATAGTGCTCAGAGGCAGAGATGGTGAAGAGCTGGAGTCAGAGGCAGAAATGAAGTCAGAGGTAGAGCTGGTGTGGAGCTGAAGTCAGAGGCGGAGATGAAGTTGGAGTCAGATGCAAAGCTGGTGTGGGGCTGGAGTCAGAGGTGGAGCTGAAGTCAGACACTGGTTTGGAGCTGGAGTCAGAGGTAGAGCTGAAGTCAGGGTTGGAGGTGGAGTTGAAGTCAGAGACTGGTGTGGAGCTGGAGGCGGAGCTGAAGGCAGAGGCAGAGCAGGTCTGGAGCTGGAGGCACAGTCAAAGGCGGAAGTGGGGCTGAAGTCAGAGGCAGAGCTGGAGGCGGAGCTGAAGTCAGAGGCAGAGCTGGAGGCGGTGCTGAAGTCAGAGGTGGAGCTGGTGGTGGAGTCAGAGAATGCTCCATTAAACCATATAGTGTACATTCCTTCCCTGTAACACTAGTGAAGTCTTCATGGTATAGTGGATAGTGCTCTGGACTCTCACCCCAGCGACCCGAGTTCAAATCCCGGTGGGACCAAAGAATATATATCATCATGGAAAAGGCGTTGGTGGCGGAGCTGGAGCTGTAGGCGTAGCTGAAGTCAGAGGCGGAGCTGAAGTCAGAGGCAGATTTGGTGTGGTGCCGAAATTGGAGGCGGAGCTGAAATCAGTGGCAGAGATGGTGTGGAGCTGGAGTTGGAGGAGGAGCTGTAGTCAGAGATGGAACTGAAGTTGTGGTCAGATGCAGAACTGGTGTGGAGCTGGAGTCAGAGGTGGAGCTGAAGTCAGAAACTGGTGTGGAGCTGGCGGCGGAGTTGGAGGCGGAAGTGGGGCTGAAGTAAGAGGCAGAGATGGTGTAGAGCTGGAGTCAGAGGCAGAAATGAAGTCAGAGGTAGAGCTGGTGTGGAGCTGAAGTCAGAGGCGGAGATGAAGTTGGAGTCAGATGCAAAGCTGGTGTGGGGCTGGAGTCAGAGGTGGAGCTGAAGTGAGACTGGTGTGGAGCTGGAGTCAGAGGTAGAGCTGAAGTCAGGGTTGGAGGTGGAGCTGAAGTCGGAGATTGGTGTGGAGCAGGAGGTGGAGCTGAAGGCAGAGGCAGAGCAGGTCTGGAGCTGGAAGCAGAGTCAAAGGCGGAAGTGGGGCTGAAGTCAGAGGCAGAGCTGGAGGCGGAGCTGAAGTCAGAGGCAGAGCTGGAGGCGGTGCTGAAGTCAGAGGTGGAGCTGAAGTCAGAGGCAGAGTTGGTGGTGGAGTCAGAGAATGCTCCATTAAACCATATAGTGTACATTCCTTCCCTGCAACACTAGTGAAGTCTTAATGGTATAGTGGATAGTGCTCTGGACTCTCACCCCAGCGACCCGAGTTCAAATCCCGGTGGGACCAAAGAAAATATGTCATCATGGAAAAGGTGTTGGAGGCGGAGCTGGAGCTGTAGGCGGAGCTGAAGTCAGAGGCGGACCTGAAGTCAGAGGCAGATTTGGTGTGGCGCCGGAATTGGAAGCGGAGCTGAAGTCAGTGGCAGAGATGGTGTGGAACTGGAGTTGGAGGAGGAGCTGTAGTCAGAGATGGAACTGAAGTTGAAGTCAGATGCAAAACTGGTGTGGAGCTGGAGTCAGAAGGGGAGCTGAAGTCAGAAACTGGTGTGGAGCTGGCGGCGGAGTTGGAGGCGGAAGTGGGGCTGAAGTCAGAGGCAGAGATGGTGTAGAGCTGGAGTCAGAGGCAGAAATGAAGTCAGAGGTAGAGCTGGTGTGGAGCTGAAGTCAGAGGCGGAGATGAAGTTGGAGTCAGATGCAAATCTGGTGTGGGGCTGGAGTCAGAGGTGGAGCTGAAGTGAGACTGGTGTGGAGCTGGAGTCAGAGGTAGAGCTGAAGTCAGGGTTGGAGGTGGAGCTGTAGTCGGAGGCTGGAGGTGGAGCTGAAGGCAGAGGCAGAGCAAATCTGGAGCTGGAGGCAGAGTCAAAAGCGGAAGTGGGGCTGAAGTCAGAGGCAGAGCTGGAGGCGGTGCTGAAGTCAGAGGTGGAGCTGAAGTCAGAGGCAGAGCTGGTGGTGGAGTCAGAGAATGCTCCATTAAACCATATAGTGTACATTCCTTCCCTGCAACACTAGTGAAGTCTTCATGGTATAGTGGATAGTGCTCTGGACTCTCACCCCAGCGACCCGAGTTCAAATCCCGGTGGGACCAAAGAAAATATGTCATCATGGAAAAGGCGTTGGTGGCGGAGCTGGAGCTGTAGGCGGAGCTGAAGTCAGAGGCGGAGCTGAAGTCAGAGGCAGATTTGGTGTGGTGCCGAAATTGGAGGCGGAGCTGAAGTCAGTGGCAGAGATGGTGTGGAGCTGGAGTTGGAGGAGAAGCTGTAGTCAGAGATGGAACTGAAGTTGTGGTCAGATGCAGAACTGGTGTGGAGCTGGAGTCAGAGGCGGAGCTGAAGTCAGAAACTGGTGTGGAGCTGGCGGCGGAGATGGAGGCGGAAGTGGGGCGGAAGTCAGAGGCAGAGATGGTGTATAGCTGGAGTCAGAGGCAGAAATGAAGTCAGAGGTAGAGCTGGTCTGGAACTGTAGTCAGAGGCGGAAATGAAGTTGGAGTCAGTTGCAAATCTGGTGTGGGGCTGGAGTCAGAGGTGGAGCTGAAGTGAGACTGGTGTGGAGCTGGAGTCAGAGGTAGAGCTGAAGTCAGGGTTGGAGGTGGAGCTGAAGTCAGAGACTGGTGTGGAGCTGGAGGCGGAGCTGAAGGCTGAGGCAGAGCAGGTCTGGAGCTGGAGGCACAGTCAAAGGCGGAAGTGGGGCTGAAGTCAGAGGCAGAGCTGGAGGCGGAGCTGAAGTCAGAGGCAGAGCTGGAGGCGGTGCTGAAGTCAGAGGTGGAGCTTAAGTCAGAGGCAGAGCTGGTGGTGGAGTCAGAGAATGCTCCATTAAACCATATAGTGTACATTCCTTCCCTGCAACACTAGTGAAGTTTTCATGGTATTAGTGGATAGTGCTCTGGACTCTCACCCCAGCGACCCGAGTTCAAATCCCGGCTGAAGTCAGAGGCAGAGATTGTGTAGAGCTGGAGTCAGAGGCAGAAATGAAGTCAGAGGTAGAGCTGGTGTGGAGCTGAAGTCAGAGGTGGAGATGGACTTGGAGTCGGATGCAAAGCTGGTGTGGGGCTGGAGTCAGAGGTGGAGCTGAAGTCAGAGACTGGTGTGGAGCTGGAGTCAGAGGTAGAGCTGAAGTCAGGGTTGGAGGTGGAGCTAAAGTCAGAGACTGGTGTGGAGCTGAAGGCAGAGGCAGAGGAGGTCTGGAGCTGGAGGCACAGTCAAAGGCGGAAGTGGGGCTGAAGTCAGAGGCAGAGCTGGAGGCGGAGCTGAAGTCAGAGGCAGAGCCGGAGGCGGTGCTGAAGTCAGAGGTGGAGCTGAAGTCAGAGGCAGAGCTGGTGGTGGAGTCAGAGAATGCTCCATTAAACCATATAGTGTACATTCCTTCCCTGCAACACTAGTGAAGTCTTCATGGTATAGTGGATAGTGCTCTGGACTCTCACCCCAGCGACCCGAGTTCAAATCCCGGTGGGACCAAAGAAAATATGTCATCATGGAAAAGGTGTTGGTGGCGGAGCTGGAGCTGTAGGCGGAGCTGAAGTCAGAGGCAGATTTGGTGTGGTGCCGAAATTGGAGGCGGAGCTGAAGTCAGTGGCAGAGATGGTGTGGAGCTGGAGTTGGAGGAGAAGCTGTGGTCAGAGATGGAACTGAAGTTGTGGTCAGATGCAGAACTGGTGTGGAGCTGGAGTCAGAGGCGGAGCTGAAGTCAGAAACTGGTGTGGAGCTGGCGGCGGAGTTGGAGGCGGAAGTGGGGCTGAAGTCAGAGGCAGAGATGGTGAAGAGCTGGAGTCAGAGGCAGAAATGAAGTCAGAGGTAGAGCTGGTGTGGAGCTGAAGTCAGAGGCGGAGATGAAGTTGGAGTCAGATGCAAAGCTGGTGTGGGGCTGGAGTCAGAGGTGGAGCTGAAGTCAGACACTGGTTTGGAGCTGGAGTCAGAGGTAGAGCTGAAGTCAGGGTTGGAGGTGGAGTTGAAGTCAGAGACTGGTGTGGAGCTGGAGGCGGAGCTGAAGGCAGAGGCAGAGCAGGTCTGGAGCTGGAGGCACAGTCAAAGGCGGAAGTGGGGCTGAAGTCAGAGGCAGAGCTGGAGGCGGAGCTGAAGTCAGAGGCAGAGCTGGAGGCGGTGCTGAAGTCAGAGGTGGAGCTGGTGGTGGAGTCAGAGAATGCTCCATTAAACCATATAGTGTACATTCCTTCCCTGTAACACTAGTGAAGTCTTCATGGTATAGTGGATAGTGCTCTGGACTCTCACCCCAGCGACCCGAGTTCAAATCCCGGTGGGACCAAAGAATATATATCATCATGGAAAAGGCGTTGGTGGCGGAGCTGGAGCTGTAGGCGTAGCTGAAGTCAGAGGCGGAGCTGAAGTCAGAGGCAGATTTGGTGTGGTGCCGAAATTGAAGGCGGAGCTGAAGTCAGTGGCAGAGATGGTGTGGTGCTGGAGTTCGGAGGAGAAGCTGTAGTCAGAGATGGAACTGAAGTTGTGGTCAGATGCAGAACTGGTGTGGAGCTGGAGTCAGAGGCGGAGCTGAAGTCAGACACTGGTGTGGAGCTGGCGTCGGAGTTGGAAACGGAAGTGGGGCTGAAGTCAGGGGCAGAGATGGTGTAGAGCTGGAGTCAGTGGCAGAAATGAAGTCATAGGTAGAGCTGGTGTGGAACTGAAGTCAGAGGCGGAGATGAAGTTGGAGTCAGATGCAAAGCTGGTGTGGGGCTGGAGTCAGAGGTGGAGCTGAAGTCAGAGACTGGTGTGGAGCTGGAGTCAGAGGTAGAGCTGAAGTCAGGGTTGGAGGTGGAGCTGAAGTCAGAGACTGGTGTGGAGCTGGAGGCGGAGCTGAAGGCAGAGGCAGAGCAGGTCTGGAGCTGGAGGCACAGTCAAAGGCGGAAGTGGGGCTGAAGTCAGAGGCAGAGCTGGAGGCGGAGCTGAAGTCAGAGGCAGAGCTGGAGGCGGTGCTGAAGTCAGAGGTGGAGCTGAAGTCAGAGGCAGAGCTGGTGGTGGAGTCAGAGAATGCTCCATTAAACCATATAGTGTACATTCCTTCCCTGCAACACTAGTGAAGTCTTCATGGTATAGTGGATAGTGCTCTGGACTCTCACCCCAGCGACCCGAGTTCAAATCCCGGCTGAAGTCAGAGGCAGAGATGGTGTAGAGCTGGAGTCAGAGGCAGAAATGAAGTCAGAGGTAGAGCTGGTGTGGAGCTGAAGTAAGAGGCGAAGATGAAGTAGGAGTCAGATGCAAAGCTGGTGTGGGGCTGGAGTTGGAGGCAGAGCTGGTGTGGAGCTGAAGTCAGAGGTGGAGCTGAAGTCAGAGACTGGTGTGGAGCTGGAGTCAGAGGTACAGCTGAAGTCAGGGTTGGAGGTGGAGCTGAAGTCAGAGGCGGACCTGAAGTCAGAGGCAGATTTGGTGTGACGCCGGAATTGGAAGCGGAGCTGAAGTCAGTGGCAGAGATGGTGTGGAACTGGAGTTGGAGGAGGAGCTGTAGTGTGAGATAGAACTGAAGGTGGAGCTGGAGTCAGAGGTGGAGCTGAAGTCAGAAACTGGTGTTGAGTTGGAGGCGGAAGTGGGGCTGAAGTTAGAGGCAGAGATGGTGTAGAGCTGGAGTCAGAGGCAGAAATGAAGTCATAGGTAGAGCTGGTGTGGAGCTGAAGTCAGAGGCGGAGATGAAGTTGGAGTCAGATGCAAAGCTGGTGTGGGGCTGGAGTCAGAGGTGGAGCTGAAGTGAGACTGGTGTGGAGCTGGAGTCAGAGGTAGAGCTGAAGTCAGGGTTGGAGGTGGAGCTGAAGTCGGAGACTGGTGTGGAGCTGGAGGCGGAGCTGAAGGCAGAGGCAGAGCAGGTCTGGAGCTGGAGGCAGAGTCAAAGGCGGAAGTGGGGTTGAAGTCAGCAGCAGAGCTGGAGGCGGAGATGAAGTCAGAGGCAGAGCTGGAGGCGGTGCTGAAGTCAGAGGTGGAGCTAAAGTCAGAGGCAGAGCTGGTGGTGGAGTCAGAGAATGCTCCATTAAACCATATAGTGTACATTCCTTCCCTGCAACACTAGTGAAGTCTTCATGGTATAGTGGATAGTGCTCTGGACTCTCACCCCAGCGACCCGAGTTCAAATCCCGGTGGGACCAAAGAAAATATGTCATCATGGAAAAGGCGTTGGTGGCGGAGCTGGAGCTGTAGGCGGAGCTGAAGTCAGAGGCGGAGCTGAAGTCAGAGGCAGATTTGGTGTGGTGCCGAAATTGGAGGCGGAGCTGAAATCAGTGGCAGAGATGGTGTGGAGCTGGAGTTGGAGGAGGAGCTGTAGTCAGAGATGGAACTGAAGTTGAAGTCAGATGCAGAACTGGTGTGGAGCTGGAGTCAGAGGTGGAGCTGAAGTCAGAAACTGGTGTGGAGCTGGCGGCGGAGTTGGAGGCGGAAGTGGGGCTGAAGTAAGAGGCAGAGATGGTGTAGAGCTGGAGTCAGAGGCAGAAATGAAGTCAGAGGTAGAGCTGGTGTGGAGCTGAAGTCAGAGGCGGAGATGAAGTTGGAGTCAGATGCAAAGCTGGTGTGGGGCTGGAGTCAGAGGTGGAGCTGAAGTGAGACTGGTGTGGAGCTGGAGTCAGAGGTAGAGCTGAAGTCAGGGTTGGAGGTGGAGCTGAAGTCGGAGATTGGTGTGGAGCAGGAGGTGGAGCTGAAGGCAGAGGCAGAGCAGGTCTGGAGCTGGAGGCACAGTCAAAGGCGGAAGTGGGGCTGAAGTCAGAGGCAGAGCTGGAGGCGGAGCTGAAGTCAGAGGCAGAGCTGGAGGCGGTGCTGAAGTCAGAGGTGGAGCTTAAGTCAGAGGCAGAGCTGGTGGTGGAGTCAGAGAATGCTCCATTAAACCATATAGTGTACATTCCTTCCCTGCAACACTAGTGACGTTTTCATGGTATTAGTGGATAGTGCTCTGGACTCTCACCCCAGCGACCCGAGTTCAAATCCTGGCTGAAGTCAGAGGCAGAGATTGTGTAGAGCTGGAGTCAGAGGCAGAAATGAAGTCAGAGGTAGAGCTGGTGTGGAGCTGAAGTCAGAGGTGGAGATGGACTTGGAGTCGGATGCAAAGCTGGTGTGGGGCTGGAGTCAGAGGTGGAGCTGAAGTCAGAGACTGGTGTGGAGCTGGAGTCAGAGGTAGAGCTGAAGTCAGGGTTGGAGGTGGAGCTAAAGTCAGAGACTGGTGTGGAGCTGAAGGCAGAGGCAGAGGAGGTCTGGAGCTGGAGGCACAGTCAAAGGCGGAAGTGGGGCTGAAGTCAGAGGCAGAGCTGGAGGCGGAGCTGAAGTCAGAGGCAGAGCTGGAGGCGGTGCTGAAGTCAGAGGTGGAGCTGAAGTCAGAGGCAGAGTTGGTGGTGGAGTCAGAGAATGCTCCATTAAACCATATAGTGTACATTCCTTCCCTGCAACACTAGTGAAGTCTTAATGGTATAGTGGATAGTGCTCTGGACTCTCACCCCAGCGACCCGAGTTCAAATCCCGGTGGGACCAAAGAATATATGTCATCATGGAAAAGGTGTTGGAGGCGGAGGTGGAGCTGTAGGCGGAGCTGAAGTCAGAGGCGGACCTGAAGTCAGAGGCAGATTTGGTGTGGCGCCGGAATTGGAAGCGGAGCTGAAGTAAGTGGCAGAGATGGTGTGGAACTGGAGTTGGAGGAGGCGCTGTAGTGTGAGATGGAACTGAAGTTGTGGTCAGATGCAGAACTGGTGTGGAGCTGGAGTCAGAGGCGGAGCTGAAGTCAGAAACTGGTGTGGAGCTGGCGGCGGAGTTGGAGGCGGAAGTGGGGCTGAAGTCAGAGGCAGAGATGGTGAAGAGCTGGAGTCAGAGGCAGAAATGAAGTCAGAGGTAGAGCTGGTGTGGAGCTGAAGTCAGAGGCGGAGATGAAGTTGGAGTCAGATGCAAAGCTGGTGTGGGGCTGGAGTCAGAGGTGGAGCTGAAGTCAGACACTGGTTTGGAGCTGGAGTCAGAGGTAGAGCTGAAGTCAGGGTTGGAGGTGGAGTTGAAGTCAGAGACTGGTGTGGAGCTGGAGGCGGAGCTGAAGGCAGAGGCAGAGCAGGTCTGGAGCTGGAGGCACAGTCAAAGGCGGAAGTGGGGCTGAAGTCAGAGGCAGAGCTGGAGGCGGAGCTGAAGTCAGAGGCAGAGCTGGAGGCGGTGCTGAAGTCAGAGGTGGAGCTGGTGGTGGAGTCAGAGAATGCTCCATTAAACCATATAGTGTACATTCCTTCCCTGTAACACTAGTGAAGTCTTCATGGTGTAGTGGATAGTGCTCTGGACTCTCACCCCAGCGACCCGAGTTCAAATCCCGGTGGGACCAAAGAATATATATCATCATGGAAAAGGCGTTGGTGGCGGAGCTGGAGCTGTAGGCGTAGCTGAAGTCAGAGGCGGAGCTGAAGTCAGAGGCAGATTTGGTGTGGTGCTGAAATTGAAGGCGGAGCTGAAGTCAGTGGCAGAGATGGTGTGGTGCTGGAGTTCGGAGGAGAAGCTGTAGTCAGAGATGGAACTGAAGTTGTGGTCAGATGCAGAACTGGTGTGGAGCTGGAGTCAGAGGCGGAGCTGAAGTCAGACACTGGTGTGGAGCTGGCGTCGGAGTTGGAAACGGAAGTGGGGCTGAAGTCAGGGGCAGAGATGGTGTAGAGCTGGAGTCAGTGGCAGAAATGAAGTCATAGGTAGAGCTGGTGTGGAACTGAAGTCAGAGGCGGAGATGAAGTTGGAGTCAGATGCAAAGCTGGTGTGGGGCTGGAGTCAGAGGTGGAGCTGAAGTCAGAGACTGGTGTGGAGCTGGAGTCAGAGGTAGAGCTGAAGTCAGGGTTGGAGGTGGAGCTGAAGTCAGACACTGGTGTGGAGCTGGAGGCGGAGCTGAAGGCAGAGGCAGAGCAGGTCTGGAGCTGGAGGCACAGTCAAAGGCGGAAGTGGGGCTGAAGTCAGAGGCAGAGCTGGAGGCGGAGCTGAAGTCAGAGGCAGAGCTGGAGGCGGTGCTGAAGTCAGAGGTGGAGCTGAAGTCAGAGGCAGAGCTGGTGGTGGAGTCAGAGAATGCTCCATTAAACCATATAGTGTACATTCCTTCCCTGCAACACTAGTGAAGTCTTCATGGTATAGTGGATAGTGCTCTGGACTCTCACCCCAGCGACCCGAGTTCAAATCCCGGCTGAAGTCAGAGGCAGAGATGGTGTAGAGCTGGAGTCAGAGGCAGAAATGAAGTCAGAGGTAGAGCTGGTGTGGAGCTGAAGTAAGAGGCGAAGATGAAGTAGGAGTCAGATGCAAAGCTGGTGTGGGGCTGGAGTTGGAGGCAGAGCTGGTGTGGAGCTGAAGTCAGAGGTGGAGCTGAAGTCAGAGACTGGTGTGGAGCTGGAGTCAGAGGTACAGCTGAAGTCAGGGTTGGAGGTGGAGCTGAAGTCAGAGGCGGACCTGAAGTCAGAGGCAGATTTGGTGTGGCGCCGGAATTGGAAGCGGAGCTGAAGTCAGTGGCAGAGATGGTGTGGAACTGGAGTTGGAGGAGGAGCTGTAGTGTGAGATGGAACTGAAGGTGGAGCTGGAGTCAGAGGTGGAGCTGAAGTCAGAAACTGGTGTTGAGTTGGAGGCGGAAGTGGGGCTGAAGTTAGAGGCAGAGATGGTGTAGAGCTGGAGTCAGAGGCAGAAATGAAGTCATAGGTAGAGCTGGTGTGGAGCTGAAGTCAGAGGCGGAGATGAAGTTGGAGTCAGATGCAAAGCTGGTGTGGGGCTGGAGTCAGAGGTGGAGCTGAAGTGAGACTGGTGTGGAGCTGGAGTCAGAGGTAGAGCTGAAGTCAGGGTTGGAGGTGGAGCTGAAGTCGGAGACTGGTGTGGAGCTGGAGGCGGAGCTGAAGGCAGAGGCAGAGCAGGTCTGGAGCTGGAGGCAGAGTCAAAGGCGGAAGTGGGGTTGAAGTCAGAGGCAGAGCTGGAGGCGGAGATGAAGTCAGAGGCAGAGCTGGAGGCGGTGCTGAAGTCAGAGGTGGAGCTAAAGTCAGAGGCAGAGCTGGTGGTGGAGTCAGAGAATGCTCCATTAAACCATATAGTGTACATTCCTTCCCTGCAACACTAGTGAAGTCTTCATGGTATAGTGGATAGTGCTCTGGACTCTCACCCCAGCGACCCGAGTTCAAATCCCGGTGGGACCAAAGAAAATATGTCATCATGGAAAAGGCGTTGGTGGCGGAGCTGGAGCTGTAGGCGGAGCTGAAGTCAGAGGCGGAGCTGAAGTCAGAGGCAGATTTGGTGTGGTGCCGAAATTGGAGGCGGAGCTGAAATCAGTGGCAGAGATGGTGTGGAGCTGGAGTTGGAGGAGGAGCTGTAGTCAGAGATGGAACTGAAGTTGAAGTCAGATGCAGAACTGGTGTGGAGCTGGAGTCAGAGGTGGAGCTGAAGTCAGAAACTGGTGTGGAGCTGGCGGCGGAGTTGGAGGCGGAAGTGGGGCTGAAGTAAGAGGCAGAGATGGTGTAGAGCTGGAGTCAGAGGCAGAAATGAAGTCAGAGGTAGAGCTGGTGTGGAGCTGAAGTCAGAGGCGGAGATGAAGTTGGAGTCAGATGCAAAGCTGGTGTGGGGCTGGAGTCAGAGGTGGAGCTGAAGTGAGACTGGTGTGGAGCTGGAGTCAGAGGTAGAGCTGAAGTCAGGGTTGGAGGTGGAGCTGAAGTCGGAGATTGGTGTGGAGCAGGAGGTGGAGCTGAAGGCAGAGGCAGAGCAGGTCTGGAGCTGGAAGCAGAGTCAAAGGCGGAAGTGGGGCTGAAGTCAGAGGCAGAGCTGGAGGCGGAGCTGAAGTCAGAGGCAGAGCTGGAGGCGGTGCTGAAGTCAGAGGTGTAGCTGAAGTCAGAGGCAGAGTTGGTGGTGGAGTCAGAGAATGCTCCATTAAACCATATAGTGTACATTCCTTCCCTGCAACACTAGTGAAGTCTTAATGGTATAGTGGATAGTGCTCTGGACTCTCACCCCAGCGACCCGAGTTCAAATCCCGGTGGGACCAAAGAAAATATGTCATCATGGAAAAGGTGTTGGAGGCGGAGCTGAAGTCAGAGGCGGACCTGAAGTCAGAGGCAGATTTGGTGTGGCGCCGGAATTGGAATCGGAGCTGAAGTAAGTGGCAGAGATGGTGTGGAACTGGAGTTGGAGGAGGCGCTGTAGTGTGAGATGGAACTGAAGTTGTGGTCAGATGCAGAACTGGTGTGGAGCTGGAGTCAGAGGAGGAGCTGAAGTCAGAAACTGGTGTGGAGCTGGCGGCGGAGTTGGAGGCGGAAGTGGGGCTGAAGTCAGAGGCAGAGATGGTGTAGAGCTGGAGTCAGAGGCAGACATGAAGTCAGAGGTAGAGCTGGTGTGGAGCTGAGGTCAGAGGCGGAGATGAAGTTGGAGTCAGATGCAAATCTGGTGTGGGGCTGGTGTCAGAGGTGGAGCTGAAGTGAGACTGGTGTGGAGCTGGAGTCAGAGCTGAAGTCAGAGCTGAAGTCAGGGTTGGAGGTGGAGCTGAAGTCGGAGACTGGTGTGGAGCTGGAGGCGGAGCTGAAGGCAGAGGCAGAGCAGGTCTGGAGCTGGAGGCAGAGTCAAAGGCGGAAGTGGGGCTGAAGTCAGAGGCAGAGCTGGAGGCGGAGCTGAAGTCAGAGGCAGAGCTGGAGGTGGTGCTGAAGTCAGAGGTGGAGCTGAAGTCAGAGGCAGAGTTGGTGGTGGAGTCAGAGAATGCTCCATTAAACCATATAGTGTACATTCCTTCCCTGCAACACTAGTGAAGTCTTCATGGTATAGTGGATAGTGCTCTGGACTCTCACCCCAGCGACCCGAGTTCAAATCCCGGCTGAAGTCAGAGGCAGAGATGGTGTAGAGCTGGAGTCAGAGGCAGAAATTAAGTCAGAGGTAGAGCTGGTGTGGAGCTGAAGTCAGAGGCGGAGATGAAGTAGGAGTCAGATGCAAAGCTGGTGTGGGGCTGGAGTTGGAGGCAGAGCTGGTGTGGAGCTGAAGTCAGAGGTGAAGCTGAAGTCAGAGACTGGTGTGGAGCTGGAGTCAGAGGTACAGCTGAAGTCAGGGTTGGAGGTGGAGCTGATGTCAGAGACTGGTGTGGAGCTGGAGGCGGAGCTGAAGGCAGAGGCAGAGCAGGTCTGGAGCTGGAGGCAGAGTCAAAGGCGGAAGTGGGGCTGAAGTCAGAGGCAGAGCTGGAGGCGGAGCTGAAGTCAGAGGCAGAGCTGGAGGCGGTGCTGAAGTCAGAGGTGGAGCTGAAGTCAGAGGCAGAGCTGGTGGTGGTCAGAGAATGCTCCATTAAACCATATAGTGTACATTCCTTCCCTGCAACACTAGTGAAGTCTTAATGGTATAGTGGATAGTGCTCTGGACTCTCACCCCAGCGACCCGAGTTCAAATCCCGGTGGGACCAAAGAAAATATGTCATCATGGAAAAGGTGTTGGAGGCGGAGCTGGAGCTGTAGGCGGAGCTGAAGTCAGAGGCGGACCTGAAGTCAGAGGCAGATTTGGTGTGGCGCCGGAATTGAAAGCGGAGCTGAAGTCAGTGGCAGAGATGGTGTGGAACTGGAGTTGGAGGAGGAGCTGTAGTGTGAGATGGAACTGAAGTTGAAGTCAGATGCAGAACTGGTGTGGAGCTGGAGTCAGAGGTGGAGCTGAAGTCAGAAACTGGTGTGGAGCTCGCGGAGGAGTTGGAGGCGGAAGTGGGGCTGAAGTCAGAGGCAGAGATGGTGTAGAGCTGGAGTCAGAGGCAGAAATGAAGTCAGAGGTAGAGCTGGTGTGGAGCTGAAGTCAGTGGCGGAGATGAAGTTGGAGTCAGATGCAAAGCTGGTGTGGAGCTGTAGTCAGAGGTGGAGCTGAAGTGAGACTGGTGTGGAGCTGGAGTCAGAGGTAGAGCTGAAGTCAGGGTTGGAGGTGGAACTGATGTCAGAGACTGGTGTGGAGCTGGAGGCGGAGCTGAAGGCAGAGGCAGAGCAAGTCTGGAGCTGGAGGCAGAGTCAAAGGCGGAAGTGGGGCTGAAGTCAGAGGCAGAGCTGGAGGCGGAGCTGAAGTCAGAGGCAGAGCTGGAGGCGGTGCTGAAGTCAGAGGTGGAGCTGAAGTCAGAGGCAGAGTTGGTGGTGGAGTCAGAGAATGCTCCATTAAACCATATAGTGTACATTCCTTCCCTGCAACACTAGTGAAGTCTTAATGGTATAGTGGATAGTGCTCTGGACTCTCACCCCAGCGACCCGAGTTCAAATCCCGGTGGGACCAAAGAAAATATGTCATCATGGAAAAGGTGTTGGAGGCGGAGCTGGAGCTGTAGGCGGAGCTGAAGTCAGAGGCGGACCTGAAGTCAGAGGCAGATTTGGTGTGGCGCCGGAATTGGAAGCGGAGCTGAAGTAAGTGGCAGAGATGGTGTGGAACTGGAGGAGGAGCTGTAGTGTGAGATGGAACTGAAGTTGTGGTCAGATGCAGAACTGGTGTGGAGCTGGAGTCAGAGGCGGAGCTGAAGTCAGAAACTGGTGTGGAGCTGGCGGCGGAGTTGGAGGCGGAAGTGGGGCTGAAGTCAGAGGCAGAGATGGTGTAGAGCTGGAGTCAGAGGCAGACATGAAGTCAGAGGTAGAGCTGGTGTGGAGCTGAGGTCAGAGGCGGAGATGAAGTTGGAGTCAGATGCAAATCTGGTGTGGGGCTGGTGTCAGAGGTGGAGCTGAAGTGAGACTGGTGTGGAGCTGGAGTCAGAGGTAGAGCTGAAGTCAGGGTTGGAGGTGGAGCTGAAGTCGGACACTGGTGTGGAGCTGGAGGCGGAGCTGAAGGCAGAGGCAGAGCAGGTCTGGAGCTGGAGGCAGAGTCAAAGGCGGAAGTGGGGCTGAAGTCAGAGGCAGAGCTGGAGGCGGAGCTGAAGTCAGAGGCAGAGCTGGAGGCGGTGCTGAAGTCAGAGGTGGAGCTCAAGTCAGAGGCAGAGCTGGTGGTGGAGTCAGAGAATGCTCCATTAAACCATATAGTGTACATTCCTTCCCTGCAACACTAGTAAAGTCTTCATGGTATAGTGGATAGTGCTCTGGACTCTCACCCCAGCGACCCGAGTTCCAATCCCGGCTGAAGTCAGAGGCAGAGATGGTGTAGAGCTGGAGTCAGAGGCAGAAATGAAGTCAGAGGTAGAGCTGGTGTGGAGCTGAAGTCAGAGGCGGAGATGAAGTAGGAGTTGGAGGCAGAGCTGGTGTGGAGCTGAAGTCAGAGGTGGAGCTGAAGTCAGAGACTGGTGTGGAGCTGGAGTCAGAGGTAGAGCTGAAGTCAGGGTTGGAGGTGGAGCTGATGTCAGAGACTGGTGTGGAGCTGGATGCGGAGCTGAAGGCAGAGGCAGAGCAGGTCTGGAGCTGGAGGCAGAGTCAAAGGCGGAAGTGGGGCTGAAGTAAGAGGCAGAGCTGGAGGCGGAGCTGAAGTCAGAGGCAGAGCTGGAGGCGGTGCTGAAGTCAGAGGTGGAGCTGAAGTAAGAGGCAGAGCTGGTGGTGGAGTCAGAGAATGCTCCATTAAACCATATAGTGTACATTCCTTCCCTGCAACACTAGTGAAGTCTTAATGGTATAGTGGATAGTGCTCTGGACTCTCACCCCAGCGACCCGAGTTCAAATCCCGGTGGGACCAAAGAAAATATGTCATCATGGAAAAGGTGTTGGAGGCGGAGCTGGAGCTGTAGACGGAGCTGAAGTCAGAGCCGGACCTGAAGTCAGAGGCAGATTTGGTGTGGCGCCGGAATTGGAAGCGGAGCTGAAGTCAGTGGCAGAGATGGTGTGGAACTGGAGTTGGAGGAGGAGCTGGAGTCAGAGCTGGAGTCAGAGGTGGAGCTGAAGTCAGAAACTGGTGTGGAGCTGGCGGCGGAGATGGAGGCGGAAGTGGGGCTGAAGTCAGAGGCAGAGATGGTGTAGAGCTGGAGTCAGAGGCAGAAATGAAGTCAGAGGTAGAGCTGGTGTGGAACTGTAGTCAGAGGCGGAAATGAAGTTGGAGTCAGATGCAAATCTGGTTTGGGGCTGGAGTCAGAGGTGGAGCTGAAGTGAGACTGGTGTGGAGCTGGAGTCAGAGGTGGAGCTGAAGTCGGAGACTGGTGTGGAGCTGAAGGCAGAGGCAGATTTGGTGTGGCGCCGGAATTGGAAGCGGAGCTGGAATTGGAAGCGGAGCTGAAGTCAGTGGCAGAGATGGTGTGGAACTGGAGTTGGAGGAGGAGCTGTAGTCAGAGATGGAACTGAAGTTGAAGTCAGATGCAAAACTGGTGTGGAGCTGGAGTCAGAAGGGGAGCTGAAGTCAGAAACTGGTGTGGAGCTGGCGGCGGAGTTGGAGGCGGAAGTGGGGCTGAAGTCAGAGGCAGAGATGGTGTAGAGCTGGAGTCAGAGGCAGAAATGAAGTCAGAGGTAGAGCTGGTGTGGAACTGTAGTCAGAGGCGGAAATGAAGTTGGAGTCAGATGCAAATCTGGTGTGGGGCTGGAGTCAGAGGTGGAGCTGAAGTCAGGGTTGGAGGTGGAGCTGAAGTCGGAGACTGGTGTGGAGCTGAAGGCAGAGGCAGAGCAGGTCTGGAGCTCGAGGCAGAGTCAAAGGCGGAAGTGGGGCTGAAGTCAGAGGCAGAGCTGGAGGCGGAGCTGAAGTCAGAGGCAGAGCTGGAGGCGGTGCTGAAGTCAGAGGTGGAGCTGAAGTCAGAGGCAGAGCTGGTGGTGGAGTCAGAGAATGCTCCATTAAACCATATAGTGTACATTCCTTCGCTGCAACACTAGTGAAGTCTTCATGGTATAGTGGATAGTGCTCTGGACTCTCACCCCAGCGACCCGAGTTCAAATCCCGGTGGGACCAAAGAAAATATGTCATCATGGAAAAGGCGTTGGTGGCGGAGCTGGAGCTGTAGGCGGAGTTGAAGTCAGAGGCGGACCTGAAGTCAGAGGCAGATTTGGTGTGGTGCCGAAATTGAAGGCAGAGCTGAAGTCAGTGGCAGAGATGGTGTGGAGCTGGAGTTGGAGGAGAAGCTGTAGTCAGAGATGGAACTGAAGTTGTGGTCAGATGCAGAACTGGTGTGGAGCTGGAGTCAGAGGCGGAGCTGAAGTCAGAAACTGGTGTGGAGCTGGCGGCGGAGTTGGAGGCGGAAGTGGGGCTGAAGTCAGAGGCAGAGATGGTGTAGAGCTGGAGTCAGAGGCAGAAATGAAGTCAGAGGTAGAGCTGGTGTGGAGCTGAAGTCAGAGGCGGAGATGAAGTAGGAGTCAGATGCAAAGCTGGTGTGGGGCTGGAGTTGGAGGCAGAGCTGGTGTGGAGCTGAAGTCAGAGGTGGAGCTGAAGTCAGAGGCAGAGCTGGTGGTGGAGTCAGAGAATGCTCCATTAAACCATATAGTGTACATTCCTTCCCTGCAACACTAGTAAAGTCTTCATGGTATAGTGGATAGTGCTCTGGACTCTCACCCCAGCGACCCGAGTTCAAATCCCGGTGGGACCAAAGAAAATATGTCATCATGGAAAAGGCGTTGGTGGCGGAGCTGGAGCTGTAGGCGGAGCTGAAGTCAGAGGCGGAGCTGAAGTCAGAGGCAGATTTGGTGTGGTGCCGAAATTGGAGGCGGAGCTGAAGTCAGTGGCAGAGATGGTGTGGAGCTGGAGTTGGAGGAGAAGCTGTAGTCAGAGATGGAACTGAAGTTGTGGTCCGATGCAGAACTGGTGTGGAGCTGTAGTCAGAGGCGGAGCTGAAGTCAGACACTGGTGTGGAGCTGGCGGCAGAGATGGAGGCGGAAGTGGGGCTGAACTCAGAGGCAGAGATGGTGTAGAGCTGGAGTCAGAGGCAGAAATGAAGTCAGAGGTAGAGCTGGTGTGGAGCTGAAGTCAGAGGCGGAGATGAAGTTAGAGTCAGATGCAAACCTGGTGTGGGGCTGGAGTTGGAGGCAGAGCTGGTGTGGAGCTGGAGTCAGAGGTGGAGCTGAAGTGAGACTGGTGTGGAGCTGGAGTCAGAGGTAAAGTTGAAGTCAGGGTTGGAGGTGAAGCTGAAGTCAGAGACTGGTGTGGAGCTGGAGGCGGAGCTGAAGGCAGAGGAAGAGCAGGTCTGGAGCTGTAGGCACAGTCAAAGGCGGAAGTGGGGCTGAAGTCAGAGGCAGAGCTGGTGGTGGAGTCAGAGAATGCTCCATTAAACCATATAGTGTACATTCCTTCCCTGCAACACTAGTGAAGTCTTCATGGTATAGTGGATAGTGCTCTGGACTCTCACCCCAGCAGTTCAAATCCCGGCTGAAGTCAGAGGCAGAGATGGTGTAGAGCTGGAATCAGAAGCAGAAATGAAGTCAGAGGTAGAGCTGGTGTGGAGCTGAAGTCAGAGGCGGAGATGAAGTAGGAGTCAGATGCAAAGCTGGTGTGGGGCTGGAGTTGGAGGCAGAGCTGGTGTGGAGCTGAAGTCAGAGGTGGAGCTGAAGTCAGAGGTGGAGCTGAAGTCAGAGGCAGAGCTGGTGGTGGAGTCAGAGAATGCTCCATTAAACCATATAGTGTACATTCCTTCCCTGCAACACTAGTAAAGTCTTCATGGTATAGTGGATAGTGCTCTGGACTCTCACCCCAGCGACCCGAGTTCAAATCCCGGTGGGACCAAAGAAAATATGTCATCATGGAAAAGGCGTTGGTGGCGGAGCTGGAGCTGTAGGCGGAGCTGAAGTCAGAGGCGGAGCTGAAGTCAGAGGCAGATTTGGTGTGGTGCCGAAATTGGAGGCGGAGCTGAAGTCAGTGGCAGAGATGGTGTGGAGCTGGAGTTGGAGGAGAAGCTGTAGTCAGAGATGGAACTGAAGTTGTGGTCAGATGCAGAACTGGTGTGGAGCTGTAGTCAGAGGCGGAGCTGAAGTCAGACACTGGTGTGGAGCTGGCGGCGGAGATGGAGGCGGAAGTGGGGCTGAACTCAGAGGCAGAGATGGTGTAGAGCTGGAGTCAGAGGCAGAAATGAAGTCAGAGGTAGAGCTGGTGTGGAGCTGAAGTCAGAGGCGGAGATGAAGTTAGAGTCAGATGCAGAGCTGGTGTGGAGCTGGAGTCAGAGGTGGAGCTGAAGTGAGACTGGTGTGGAGCTGGAGTCAGAGGTAAAGTTGAAGTCAGGGTTGGAGGTGAAGCTGAAGTCAGAGACTGGTGTGGAGCTGGAGGCGGAGCTGAAGGCAGAGGCAGAGCAGGTCTGGAGCTGTAGGCACAGTCAAAGGCGGAAGTGGGGCTGAAGTCAGAGGCAGAGCTGGAGGCGGAGCTGAAGTCAGAGGCAGAGCTGGAGGCGGTGCTGAAGTCAGAGGTGGAGCTGAAGTCAGAGGCAGAGCTGGTGGTGGAGTCAGAGAATGCTCCATTAAACCATATAGTGTACATTCCTTCCCTGCAACACTAGTGAAGTCTTCATGGTATAGTGGATAGTGCTCTGGACTCTCACCCCAGCAGTTCAAATCCCGGCTGAAGTCAGAGGCAGAGATGGTGTAGAGCTGGAGTCAGAAGCAGAAATGAAGTCAGAGGTAGAGCTGGTGTGGAGCTGAAGTCAGAGGCGGAGATGAAGTAGGAGTCAGATGCAAAGCTGGTGTGGGGCTGGAGTTGGAGGCAGAGCTGGTGTGGAGCTGAAGTCAGAGGTGGAGCTGAAGTCAGAGGTGGAGCTGAAGTCAGAGGCAGAGCTGGTGGTGGAGTCAGAGAATGCTCCATTAAATCATATAGTGTACATTCCTTCCCTGCAACACTAGTAAAGTCTTCATGGTATAGTGGATAGTGCTCTGGACTCTCACCCCAGCGACCCGAGTTCAAATCCCGGTGGGACCAAAGAAAATATGTCATCATGGAAAAGGTGTTGGAGGCGGAGCTGGAGCTGTAGGCGGAGCTGAAGTCAGAGGCAGATTTGGTGTGGCGCCGGAATTGGAAGCGGAGCTGAAGTCAGTGGCAGAGATGGTGTGGAACTGGAGTTGGAGGAGGAGCTGTAGTGTGGGATGGAACTGAAGTTGAAGTCAGATGCAGAACTGGTGTGGAGCTGGAGTCAGAGGCAGAGCTGGTGGTGGAGTCAGAGAATGCTCCATTAAACCATATAGTGTACATTCCTTCCCTGCAACACTAGTGAAGTCTTCATGGTATAGTGGATAGTGCTCTGGACTCTCACCCCAGCGACCCGAGTTCAAATCCCGGCTGAAGTCAGAGGCAGAGATGGTGTAGAGCTGGAGTCAGAGGCAGAAATGAAGTCAGAGGTAGAGCTGGTGTGGAGCTGAAGTCAGAGGCGGAGATGAAGTAGGAGTCAGATGCAAAGCTGGTGTGGGGCTGGAGTTGGAGGCAGAGCTGGTGTGGAGCTGAAGTCAGAGGTGGAGCTGAAGTCAGAGGCAGAGCTGGTGGTGGAGTCAGAGAATGCTCCATTAAACCATATAGTGTACATTCCTTCCCTGCAACACTAGTAAAGTCTTCATGGTATAGTGGATAGTGCTCTGGACTCTCACCCCAGCGACCTGAGTTCAAATCCCGGTGGGACCAAAGAAAATATGTCATCATGGAAAAGGCGTTGGTGGCGGAGCTGGAGCTGTAGGCGAAGCTGAAGTCAGAGGCGGAGCTGAAGTCAGAGGCAGATTTGGTGTGGTGCCGAAATTGGAGGCGGAGCTGAAGTCAGTGGCAGAGATGGTGTGGAGCTGGAGTTGGAGGAGAAGCTGTAGTCAGAGATGGAACTGAAGTTGTGGTCAGATGCAGAACTGGTGTGGAGCTGTAGTCAGAGGCGGAGCTGAAGTCAGAAACTGGTGTGGAGCTGGCGGCGGAGATGGAGGCGGAAGTGGGGCTGAACTCAGAGGCAGAGATGGTGTAGAGCTGGAGTCAGAGGCAGAAATGAAGTCAGAGGTAGAGCTGGTGTGGAACTGTAGTCAGAGGCGGAAATGAAGTTGGAGTCAGATGCAAATCTGGTGTGGGGCTGGAGTCAGAGGTGGAGCTGAAGTCAGGGTTGGAGGTGGAGCTGAAGTCAGAGACTGGTGTGGAGCTGGAGGCGGAGCTGAAGGCAGAGGCAGAGCAGGTCTGGAGCTGTAGGCACAGTCAAAGGCGGAAGTGGGGCTGAAGTCAGAGGCAGAGCTGGAGGCGGAGCTGAAGTCAGAGGCAGAGCTGGAGGCGGTGCTGAAGTCAGAGGTGGAGCTGAAGTCAGAGGCAGAGCTGGTGGTGGAGTCAGAGAATGCTCCATTAAACCATATAGTGTACATTCCTTCCCTGCAACACTAGTGAAGTCTTCATGGTATAGTGGATAGTGCTCTGGACTCTCACCCCAGCAGTTCAAATCCCGGCTGAAGTCAGAGGCAGAGATGGTGTAGAGCTGGAGTCAGAAGCAGAAATGAAGTCAGAGGTAGAGCTGGTGTGGAGCTGAAGTCAGAGGCGGAGATGAAGTAGGAGTCAGATGCAAAGCTGGTGTGGGGCTGGAGTTGGAGGCAGAGCTGGTGTGGAGCTGAAGTCAGAGGTGGAGCTGAAGTCAGAGGTGGAGCTGAAGTCAGAGACAGAGCTGGTGGTGGAGTCAGAGAATGCTCCATTAAACCATATAGTGTACATTCCTTCCCTGCAACACTAGTAAAGTCTTCATGGTATAGTGGATAGTGCTCTGGACTCTCACCCCAGCGACCCGAGTTCAAATCCCGGTGGGACCAAAGAAAATATGTCATCATGGAAAAGGTGTTGGAGGCGGAGCTGGAGCTGTAGGCGGAGCTGAAGTCAGAGGCAGATTTGGTGTGGCGCCGGAATTGGAAGCGGAGCTGAAGTCAGTGGCAGAGATGGTGTGGGGCTGGAGTTGGAGGCAGAGCTGGTGTGGAGCTGAAATCAGAGGTGGAGCTGAAGTCAGAGGTGGAGCTGAAGTCAGAGGCAGAGCTGGTGGTGGAGTCAGAGAATGCTCCATTAAACCATATAGTGTACATTCCTTCCCTGCAACACTAGTAAAGTCTTCATGGTATAGTGGATAGTGCTCTGGACTCTCACCCCAGCGACCCGAGTTCAAATCCCGGTGGGACCAAAGAAAATATGTCATCATGGAAAAGGTGTTGGAGGCGGAGCTGGAGCTGTAGGCGGAGCTGAAGTCAGAGGCAGATTTGGTGTGGCGCCGGAATTGGAAGCGGAGCTGAAGTCAGTGGCAGAGATGGTGTGGAACTGGAGTTGGAGGAGGAGCTGTAGTGTGGGATGGAACTGAAGTTGAAGTCAGATGCAGAACTGGTGTGGAGCTGGAGTCAGAGGCAGAGCTGGTGGTGGAGTCAGAGAATGCTCCATTAAACCATATAGTGTACATTCCTTCCCTGCAACACTAGTGAAGTCTTCATGGCATAGTGGATAGTGCTCTGGACTCTCACCCCAGCGACCCGAGTTCAAATCCCGGCTGAAGTCAGAGGCAGAGATGGTGTAGAGCTGGAGTCAGAGGCAGAAATGAAGTCAGAGGTAGAGCTGGTGTGGAGCTGAAGTCAGAGGCGGAGATGAAGTAGGAGTCAGATGCAAAGCTGGTGTGGGGCTGGAGTTGGAGGCAGAGCTGGTGTGGAGCTGAAGTCAGAGGTGGAGCTGAAGTCAGAGGCAGAGCTGGTGGTGGAGTCAGAGAATGCTCCATTAAACCATATAGTGTACATTCCTTCCCTGCAACACTAGTAAAGTCTTCATGGTATAGTGGATAGTGCTCTGGACTCTCACCCCAGCGACCCGAGTTCAAATCCCGGTGGGACCAAAGAAAATATGTCATCATGGAAAAGGCGTTGGTGGCGGAGCTGGAGCTGTAGGCGGAGCTGAAGTCAGAGGCGGAGCTGAAGTCAGAGGCAGATTTGGTGTGGTGCCGAAATTGGAGGCGGAGCTGAAGTCAGTGGCAGAGATGGTGTGGAGCTGGAGTTGGAGGAGAAGCTGTAGTCAGAGATGGAACTGAAGTTGTGGTCAGATGCAGAACTGGTGTGGAGCTGTAGTCAGAGGCGGAGCTGAAGTCAGAAACTGGTGTGGAGCTGGCGGCGGAGATGGAGGCGGAAGTGGGGCTGAACTCAGAGGCAGAGATGGTGTAGAGCTGGAGTCAGAGGCAGAAATGAAGTCAGAGGTAGAGCTGGTGTGGAGCTGAAGTCAGAGGCGGAGATGAAGTTAGAGTCAGATGCAAACCTGGTGTGGGGCTGGAGTTGGAGGCAGAGCTGGTGTGGAGCTGGAGTCAGAGGTGGAGCTGAAGTGAGACTGGTGTGGAGCTGGAGTCAGAGGTAAAGTTGAAGTCAGGGTTGGAGGTGAAGCTGAAGTCAGAGACTGGTGTGGAGCTGGAGGCGGAGCTGAAGGCAGAGGCAGAGCAGGTCTGGAGCTGTAGGCACAGTCAAAGGCGGAAGTGGGGCTGAAGTCAGAGGCAGAGCTGGAGGCGGAGCTGAAGTCAGAGGCAGAGCTGGAGGCGGTGCTGAAGTCAGAGGTGGAGCTGAAGTCAGAGGCAGAGCTGGTGGTGGAGTCAGAGAATGGTCCATTAAACCATATAGTGTACATTCCTTCCCTGCAACACTAGTGAAGTCTTCATGGTATAGTGGATAGTGCTCTGGACTCTCACCCCAGCAGTTCAAATCCCGGCTGAAGTCAGAGGCAGAGATGGTGTAGAGCTGGAGTCAGAAGCAGAAATGAAGTCAGAGGTAGAGCTGGTGTGGAGCTGAAGTCAGAGGCGGAGATGAAGTAGGAGTCAGATGCAAAGCTGGTGTGGGGCTGGAGTTGGAGGCAGAGCTGGTGTGGAGCTGAAGTCAGAGGTGGAGCTGAAGTCAGAGGCAGAGCTGGTGGTGGAGTCAGAGAATGCTCCATTAAATCATATAGTGTACATTCCTTCCCTGCAACACTAGTAAAGTCTTCATGGTATAGTGGATAGTGCTCTGGACTCTCACCCCAGCGACCCGAGTTCAAATCCCGGTGGGACCAAAGAAAATATGTCATCATGGAAAAGGTGTTGGAGGCGGAGCTGGAGCTGTAGGCGGAGCTGAAGTCAGAGGCAGATTTGGTGTGGCGCCGGAATTGGAAGCGGAGCTGAAGTCAGTGGCAGAGATGGTGTGGAACTGGAGTTGGAGGAGGAGCTGTAGTGTGGGATGGAACTGAAGTTGAAGTCAGATGCAGAACTGGTGTGGAGCTGGAGTCAGAGGCAGAGCTGGTGGTGGAGTCAGAGAATGCTCCATTAAACCATATAGTGTACATTCCTTCCCTGCAACACTAGTGAAGTCTTCATGGTATAGTGGATAGTGCTCTGGACTCTCACCCCAGCGACCCGAGTTCAAATCCCGGCTGAAGTCAGAGGCAGAGATGGTGTAGAGCTGGAGTCAGAGGCAGAAATGAAGTCAGAGGTAGAGCTGGTGTGGAGCTGAAGTCAGAGGCGGAGATGAAGTAGGAGTCAGATGCAAAGCTGGTGTGGGGCTGGAGTTGGAGGCAGAGCTGGTGTGGAGCTGAAGTCAGAGGTGGAGCTGAAGTCAGAGGCAGAGCTGGTGGTGGAGTCAGAGAATGCTCCATTAAACCATATAGTGTACCTTCCTTCCCTGCAACACTAGTAAAGTCTTCATGGTATAGTGGATAGTGCTCTGGACTCTCACCCCAGCGACCCGAGTTCAAATCCCGGTGGGACCAAAGAAAATATGTCATCATGGAAAAGGCGTTGGTGGCGGAGCTGGAGCTGTAGGCGGAGCTGGAGCTGTAGGCGGAGCTGAAGTCAGAGGCGGAGCTGAAGTCAGAGGCAGATTTGGTGTGGTGCCGAAATTGGAGGCGGAGCTGAAGTCAGTGGCAGAGATGGTGTGGAGCTGGAGTTGGAGGAGAAGCTGTAGTCAGAGATGGAACTGAAGTTGTGGTCAGATGCAGAACTGGTGTGGAGCTGTAGTCAGAGGCGGAGCTGAAGTCAGAAACTGGTGTGGAGCTGGCGGCGGAGATGGAGGCGGAAGTGGGGCTGAACTCAGAGGCAGAGATGGTGTAGAGCTGGAGTCAGAGGCAGAAATGAAGTCAGAGGTAGAGCTGGTGTGGAACTGTAGTCAGAGGCGGAAATGAAGTTGGAGTCAGATGCAAATCTGGTGTGGGGCTGGAGTCAGAGGTGGAGCTGAAGTCAGGGTTGGAGGTGGAGCTGAAGTCGGAGACTGGTGTGGAGCTGAAGGCAGAGGCAGAGCAGGTCTGGAGCTCGAGGCAGAGTCAAAGGCGGAAGTGGGGCTGAAGTCAGAGGCAGAGCTGGAGGCGGAGCTGAAGTCAGAGGCAGAGCTGGAGGCGGTGCTGAAGTCAGAGGTGGAGCTGAAGTCAGAGGCAGAGCTGGTGGTGGAGTCAGAGAATGCTCCATTAAACCATATAGTGTACATTCCTTCCCTGCAACACTAGTGAAGTCTTCATGGTATAGTGGATAGTGCTCTGGACTCTCACCCCAGCGACCCGAGTTCAAATCCCGGTGGGACCAAAGAAAATATGTCATCATGGAAAAGGCGTTGGTGGCGGAGCTGGAGCTGTAGGCGGAGTTGAAGTCAGAGGCGGACCTGAAGTCAGAGGCAGATTTGGTGTGGTGCCGAAATTGAAGGCGGAGTTGAAGTCAGTGGCAGAGATGGTGTGGAGCTGGAGTTGGAGGAGAAGCTGTAGTCAGAGATGGAACTGAAGTTGTGGTCAGATGCAGAACTGGTGTGGAGCTGGAGTCAGAGGCGGAGCTGAAGTCAGAAACTGGTGTGGAGCTGGCGGTGGAGTTGGAGGCGGAAGTGGGGCTGAAGTCAGAGGCAGAGATGGTGTAGAGCTGGAGTCAGAGGCAGAAATGAAGTCAGAGGTAGAGCTGGTGTGGAGCTGAAGTCAGAGGCGGAGATGAAGTTAGAGTCAGATGCAAACCTGGTGTGGGGCTGGAGTTGGAGGCAGAGCTGGTGTGGAGCTGGAGTCAGAGGTGGAGCTGAAGTGAGACTGGTGTGGAGCTGGAGTCAGAGGTAAAGTTGAAGTCAGGGTTGGAGGTGGAGCTGAAGTCAGAGACTGGTGTGGAGCTGGAGGCGGAGCTGAAGGCAGAGGCAGAGCAGGTCTGGAGCTGTAGGCACAGTCAAAGGCGGAAGTGGGGCTGAAGTCAGAGGCAGAGCTGGAGGCGGAGCTGAAGTCAGAGGCAGAGCTGGAGGCGGTGCTGAAGTCAGAGGTGGAGCTGAAGTCAGAGGCAGAGCTGGTGGTGGAGTCAGAGAATGCTCCATTAAACCATATAGTGTACATTCCTTCCCTGCAACACTAGTGAAGTCTTCATGGTATAGTGGATAGTGCTCTGGACTCTCACCCCAGCAGTTCAAATCCCGGCTGAAGTCAGAGGCAGAGATGGTGTAGAGCTGGAGTCAGAAGCAGAAATGAAGTCAGAGGTAGAGCTGGTGTGGAGCTGAAGTCAGAGGCGGAGATGAAGTAGGAGTCAGATGCAAAGCTGGTGTGGGGCTGGAGTTGGAGGCAGAGCTGGTGTGGAGCTGAAGTCAGAGGTGGAGCTGAAGTCAGAGGTGGAGCTGAAGTCAGAGGCAGAGCTGGTGGTGGAGTCAGAGAATGCTCCATTAAACCATATAGTGTACATTCCTTCCCTGCAACACTAGTAAAGTCTTCATGGTATAGTGGATAGTGCTCTGGACTCTCACCCCAGCGACCCGAGTTCAAATCCCGGTGGGACCAAAGAAAATATGTCATCATGGAAAAGGTGTTGGAGGCGGAGCTGGAGCTGTAGGCGGAGCTGAAGTCAGAGGCAGATTTGGTGTGGCGCCGGAATTGGAAGCGGAGCTGAAGTCAGTGGCAGAGATGGTGTGGAACTGGAGTTGGAGGAGGAGCTGTAGTGTGGGATGGAACTGAAGTTGAAGTCAGATGCAGAACTGGTGTGGAGCTGGAGTCAGAGGCAGAGCTGGTGGTGGAGTCAGAGAATGCTCCATTAAACCATATAGTGTACATTCCTTCCCTGCAACACTAGTGAAGTCTTCATGGTATAGTGGATAGTGCTCTGGACTCTCACCCCAGCGACCCGAGTTCAAATCCCGGCTGAAGTCAGAGCCAGAGATGGTGTAGAGCTGGAGTCAGAGGCAGAAATGAAGTCAGAGGTAGAGCTGGTGTGGAGCTGAAGTCAGAGGCGGAGATGAAGTGGGAGTCATATGCAAAGCTGGTGTGGGGCTGGAGTTGGAGGCAGAGCTGGTGTGGAGCTGAAGTCAGAGCTGGAGCTGAAGTCAGGGACTGGTGTGGAGTTGGAGTCAGAGGTAGAGCTGAAGTCAGGGTTGGAGGTGGAGCTGATGTCAGAGACTGGTGTGGAGCTGGAGGCGGAGCTGAAGGCAGAGGCAGAGCAGGTCTGGAGCTGGAGGCAGAGTCAAAGGCGGAAGTGGGGCTGAAGTCAGAGCTGGAGGCGGAGCTGAAGTCAGAGGCAGAGCTGGAGGCGGTGCTGAAGTCAGAGGTGGAGCTGAAGTCAGAGGCAGAGCTGGTGGTGGAGTCAGAGAATGCTCCATTAAACCATATAGTGTACATTCCTTCCCTGCAACACTAGTGAAGTCTTAATGGTATAGTGGATAGTGCTCTGGACTCTCACCCCAGCGACCCGAGTTCAAATCCCGGTGGGACCAAAGAAAATATGTCATCATGGAAAAGGTGTTGGAGGCGGAGCTGGAGCTGGAGGCGGAGCTGAAGTCAGAGGCGGACCTGAAGTCAGAGGCAGATTTGGTGTGGCGCCGGAATTGGAAGCGGAGCTGAAGTAAGTGGCAGAGATGGTGTGGAACTGGAGTTGGAGGAGGAGCTGTAGTGTGAGATGGAACTGAAGTTGAAGTCAGATGCAGAACTGGTGTGGAGCTGGAGTCAGAGGTGGAGCTGAAGTCAGAAACTGATGTGGAGCTGACGGTGGAGTTGGAGGCGGAAGTGGGGCTGAAGTCAGAGGCAGAGATGGTGTAGAGCTGGAGTCAGAGGTAGAGCTGGTGTGGAGCTGAAGTCAGAGGCGGAGATGAAGTTGGAGTCAGATGCAAAGCTGGTGTGGGGCTGGAGTAAGAGGTGGAGCTGAAGTCAGAGACTGTTGTGGAGCTGGAGTCAGAGGTAGAGCTGAAGTCAGGGTTGGAGATGGAGCTGAAGTCAGAGACTGGTGTGGAGCTGGAGGCGGAGCTGAAGGCAGAGGCAGAGCAGGTCTGGAGCTGGAGGCACAGTCAAAGGCGGAAGTGGGGCTGAAGTCAGAGGCAGAGCTGGAGGCGGAGCTGAAGTCAGAGGCAGAGCTGGAGGCGGTGCTGAAGTCAGAGGTGGAGCTGAAGTCAGAGGCAGAGCTGGTGGTGGAGTCAGAGAATGCTCCATTAAACCATATAGTGTACATTCCTTCCCTGCAACACTAGTGAAGTCTTCATGGTATAGTGGATAGTGCTCTCGACTCTCACCCCAGCGACCCGAGTTCAAATCCCGGCTGAAGTCAGAGGCAGAGATGGTGTAGAGCTGGAGTCAGAGGCAGAAATGAAGTCAGAGGTAGAGCTGGTGTGGAGCTGAAGTCAGAGGCGGAGATGAAGTAGGAGTCAAATGCAAAGCTGGTGTGGGGCTGGAGTTGGAGGCAGAGATGGTGTGGAGCTGAAGTCAGAGGTGGAGCTGAAGTCAGGGACTGTTGTGGAGCTGGAGTCAGAGGTAGAGCTGAAGTCAGGGTTGGAGGTGGAGCTGAAGTCGGAGACTGGTGTGGAGCTGGAGGCGGAGCTGAAGGCAGAGGCAGAACAGGTCTGGAGCTGGAGGCAGAGTCAAAGGCGGAAGTGGGGCTGAAGTCAGAGGCAGAGCTGGAGGCGGAACTGAAGTCAGAGGTAGAGCTGGTGTGGAGATGAAGTTGAAGTCAGATGCAAAGCTGGTGTGGAGCTCAAGTCAGAGACTGGTGTGGAGCTGGAGTCAGAGGTAGAGCTGAAGTCAGGGTTGGAGGTGGAGCTGAAGTCAGAGACTGGTGTGGAGCTGGAGGCGGAGCTGAAGGCAGAGGCAGAGCAGGTCTGGAGCTGGAGGCACAGTCAAAGGCGGAAGTGGGGCTGAAGTCAGAGGGAGAGCTGGAGGCGGAGCTGAAGTCAGAGGCAGAGCTGGAGGCGGTGCTGAAGTCAGAGGTGGAGCTGAAGTCAGAGGCAGAGCTGGTGGTGGAGTCAGAGAATGCTCCATTAAACCATATAGTGTACATTTCTTCCCTGCAACACTAGTGAAGTCTTCATGGTATAGTGGATAGTGCTCTGGACTCTCACCCCAGCGACCCGAGTTCAAATCCCGGTGGGACCAAAAAAAATATGTCATCATGGAAAAGGCGTTGGTGGCGGAGCTGGAGCTGTAGGCGGAGCTGAAGTCAGAGGCGGAGCTGAAGTCAGAGGCAGATTTGGAGTGGTGCCGAAATTGAAGGCGGAGCTGAAGTCAGTGGCAGAGATGGTGTGGAGCTGGAGTTGGAGGAGAAGCTGTGGTCAGAGATGGAACTGAAGTTGTGGTCTGATGCAGAACTGGTGTGGAGCTGGAGTCAAAGGCGGAGCTGAAGTCACAAACTGGTGTGGAGCTGGCGGCGGAGTTGGAGGCGAAAGTGGGGCTGAAGTCAGAGGCAGAGATGGTGAAGAGCTGGAGTCAGAGGCAGAAATGAAGTCAGAGGTACAGCTGGTGTGGAGCTGAAGTCAGAGGTGGAGATGAAGTTGGAGTCAGATGTGGGGCTGGAGTCAGAAGTGGAGCTGAAGTCAGAGACTGGTGTAGAGCTGAAGTCAGGGTTGGAGGTGGAGCTGAAGTCAGAGACTGGTGTGGAGCTGGAGGCGGAGCTGAAGGCAGAGGCAGAGGAGGTCTGGAGCTGGAGGCACAGTCAAAGGCGGAAGTGGGGCTGAAGTCAGAGGCAGAGCTGGAGGCGGAGCTGAAGTCAGAGGCAGAGCCGGAGGCGGTGCTGAAGTCAGATGTGGAGCTGAAGTCAGAGGCAGAGCTGGTGGTGGAGTCAGAGAATGCTCCATTAAACCATATAGTGTACATTCCTTCCCTGCAACACTAGTGACGTCTTCATGGTATAGTGGATAGTGCTCTGGACTCTCACCCCAGCGACCCGAGTTCAAATCCCGGCTGAAGTCAGAGCCAGAGATGGTCTAGAGCTGGAGTCAGAGGCAGAAATGAAGTCAGAGGTAGAGCTGGTGTGGAGCTGAAGTCAGAGGCGGAGATGAAGTGGGAGTCATATGCAAAGCTGGTGTGGGGCTGGAGTTGGAGGCAGAGCTGGTGTGGAGCTGAAGTCAGAGCTGGAGCTGAAGTCAGGGACTGGTGTGGAGTTGGAGTCAGAGGTAGAGCTGAAGTCAGGGTTGGAGGTGGAGCTGATGTCAGAGACTGGTGTGGAGCTGGAGGCGGAGCTGAAGGCAGAGGCAGAGCAGGTCTGGAGCTGGAGGCAGAGTCAAAGGCGGAAGTGGGGCTGAAGTCAGAGGCAGAGCTGGAGGCGGTGCTGAAGTCAGAGGTGGAGCTGAAGTCAGAGGCAGAGCTGGTGGTGGAGTCAGAGAATGCTCCATTAAACCATATAGTGTACATTCCTTCCCTGCAACACTAGTGAAGTCTTAATGGTATAGTGGATAGTGCTCTGGACTCTCACCCCAGCGACCCGAGTTCAAATCCCGGTGGGACCAAAGAAAATATGTCATCATGGAAAAGGTGTTGGAGGCGGAGCTGGAGCTGGAGGCGGAGCTGAAGTCAGAGGCGGACCTGAAGTCAGAGGCAGATTTGGTGTGGCGCCGGAATTGGAAGCGGAGCTGAAGTAAGTGGCAGAGATGGTGTGGAACTGGAGTTGGAGGAGGAGCTGTAGTGTGAGATGGAACTGAAGTTGAAGTCAGATGCAGAACTGGTGTGGAGCTGGAGTCAGAGGTGGAGCTGAAGTCAGAAACTGATGTGGAGCTGACGGCGGAGTTGGAGGCGGAAGTGGGGCTGAAGTCAGAGGCAGAGATGGTGTAGAGCTGGAGTCAGAGGTAGAGCTGGTGTGGAGCTGAAGTCAGAGGCGGAGATGAAGTTGGAGTCAGATGCAAAGCTGGTGTGGGGCTGGAGTCAGAGGTGGAGCTGAAGTCAGAGACTGGTGTGGATCTGGAGTCAGAGGTAGAGCTGAAGTCAGGGTTGGAGGTGGAGCTGAAGTCAGAGACTGGTGTGGAGGTGAGAGGCGGAGGTGAAGGCAGAGGCAGAGCAGGTCTGGAGCTGGAGGCACAGTCAAAGGCGGAAGTGGGGCTGAAGTCAGAGGCAGAGCTGGAGGCGGTGCTGAAGTCAGAGGTGGAGCTGAAGTCAGAGGCAGAGCTGGTGGTGGAGTCAGAGAATGCTCCATTAAACCATATAGTGTACATTCCTTCCCTGCAACACTAGTGAAGTCTTCATGGTATAGTGGATAGTGCTCTGGACTCTCACCCCAGCGACCCGAGTTCAAATCCCGGCTGAAGTCAGAGGCAGAGATGGTGTAGAGCTGGAGTCAGAGGCAGAAATGAAGTCAGAGGCAGAGCTGGTGTGGAGCTGAAGTCAGAGGCGGAGATGAAGTTGGAGTCAGATGCAAAGCTGGTGTGGGGCTGGAGTTGGAGGCAGAGCTGGTGTGGAGCTGAAGTCAGAGGTGGAGCTGAAGTCAGGGACTGGTGTGGAGTTGGAGTCAGAGGTAGAGCTGATGTCAGGGTTGGAGGTGGAGCTGATGTCAGAGACTGGTGTGGAGCTGGAGGCGGAGCTGAAGGCAGTGGCAGAGCAGGTCTGGAGCTGGAGGCAGAGTCAAAGGCGGAAGTGGGGCTGAAGTCAGAGCTGGAGGCGGAGCTGAAGTCAGAGGCAGAGCTGGAGGCGGTGCTGAAGTCAGAGGTGGAGCTGAAGTCAGAGGCAGAGCTGGTGGTGGAGTCAGAGAATGCTCCATTAAACCATATAGTGTACATTCCTTCCCTGCAACACTAGTGAAGTCTTAATGGTATAGTGGATAGTGCTCTGGACTCTCACCCCAGCGACCCGAGTTCAAATCCCGGTGGGACCAAAGAAAATATGTCATCACGGAAAAGGTGTTGGAGGCGGAGCTGGAGCTGTAGGCGGAGCTGAAGTCAGAGGCGGACCTGAAGTCAGAGGCAGATTTGGTGTGGCGCCGGAATTGGAAGCGGCTGAAGTAAGTGGCAGAGATGGTGTGGAACTGGAGTTGGAGGAGGAGCTGTAGTGTGAGATGGAACTGAAGTTGAAGTCAGATGCAGAACTGGTGTGGAGCTGGAGTCAGAGGTGGAGCTGAAGTCAGAAACTGATGTGGAGCTGGCGGCGGAGTTGGAGGCGGAAGTGGGGCTGAAGTCAGAGGCAGAGATGGTGTAGAGCTGGAGTCAGAGGTAGAGCTGGTGTGGAGCTGAAGTCAGAGGCGGAGATGAAGTTGGTGTCAGATGCAAAGCTGGTGTGGGGCTGGAGTAAGAGGTGGAGCTGAAGTCAGAGACTGGTGTGGAGCTGGAGTCAGAGGTAGAGCTGAAGTCAGGGTTGGAGATGGAGCTGAAGTCAGAGACTGGTGTGGAGCTGGAGGCGGAGCTGAAGGCAGAGGCAGAGCAGGTCTGGAGCTGGAGGCACAGTCAAAGGCGGAATTGGGGCTGAAGTCAGAGGCAGAGCTGGAGGCGGAGCTGAAGTCAGAGGCAGAGCTGGAGGCGGTGCTGAAGTCAGAGGTGGAGCTGAAGTCAGAGGCAGAGCTGGTGGTGGAGTCAGAGAATGCTCCATTAAACCATATAGTGTACATTCCTTCCCTGCAACACTAGTGAAGTCTTCATGGTATAGTGGATAGTGCTCTGGACTCTCACCCCAGCGACCCGAGTTCAAATCCCGGCTGAAGTCAGAGGCAGAGATGGTGTAGAGCTGGAGTCAGAGGCAGAAATGAAGTCAGAGTTAGAGCTGGTGTGGAGCTGAAGTCAGAGGCGGAGATGAAGTAGGAGTCAGATGCAAAGCTGGTGTGGGGCTGGAGTTGGAGGCAGAGCTGGTGTGGAGCTGAAGTCAGAGGTGGAGCTGAAGTCAGAGACTGGTGTGGAGCTGGAGTCAGAGGTACAGTGAAGTCAGGGTTGGAGGTGGAGCTGATGTCAGAGACTGGTGTGGAGCTGGAGGCGGAGCTGAAGGCAGAGGCAGAGCAGGTCTGGAGCTTGAGGCAGAGTCAAAGGCGGAAGTGGGGCTGAAGTCAGAGGCAGAGCTGGAGGCGGAGCTGAAGTCAGAGGCAGAGCTGGAGGCGGTGCTGAAGTCAGAGGTGGAGCTGAAGTCAGAGGCAGAGCTGGTGGTGGAGTCAGAGAATGCTCCATTAAACCATATAGTGTACATTCCTTCCCTGCAACACTAGTGAAGTCTTAATGGTATAGTGGATAGTGCTCTGGACTCTCACCCCAGCGACCCGAGTTCAAATCCCGGTGGGACCAAAGAAAATATGTCATCATGGAAAAGGTGTTGGAGGCGGAGCTGGAGCTGTAGGCAGAGCTGAAGTCAGAGGCAGATTTAATGTGGCGCCGGAATTGGAAGCGGAGCTGAAGTCAGTGGCAGAGATGGTGTGGAACTGGAGTTGGAGGAGGAGCTGTAGTGTGAGATGGAACTGAAGTTGAAGTCAGATGCAGAACTGGTGTGGAGCTGGAGTCAGAGGTGGAGCTGAAGTCAGAAACTGGTGTGGAGCTGGCGGCGGAGTGTGAGGCGGAAGTGGGGCTGAAGTCAGAGGCAGAGATGGTGTAGAGCTGGAGTCAGAGGCAGAAATGAAGTCAGAGGTAGAGCTGGTGTGGAGCTGAAGTCAGAGAAGGAGATGAAGTTGGAGTCAGATGCAAAGCTGGTGTGGGGCTGGAGTCAGAGGTGGAGCTGAAGTCAGAGACTGGTGTGGATCTGGAGTCAGAGGTAGAGCTGAAGTCAGGGTTGGAGGTGGAGCTGAAGTCAGAGACTGGTGTGGAGGTGAGAGGCGGAGGTGAAGGCAGAGGCAGAGCAGGTCTGGAGCTGGAGGCACAGTCAAAGGCGGAAGTGGGGCTGAAGTCAGAGGCAGAGCTGGAGGCGGAGCTGAAGTCAGAGGCAGAGCTGGAGGCGGTGCTGAAGTCAGAGGTGGAGCTGAAGTCAGAGGCAGAGCTGGTGGTGGAGTCAGAGAATGCTCCATTAAACCATATAGTGTACATTCCTTCCCTGCAACACTAGTGAAGTCTTCATGGTATAGTGGATAGTGCTCTGGACTCTCACCCCAGCGACCCGAGTTCAAATCCCGGTGGGACCAAAAAAAATATGTCATCATGGAAAAGGCGTTGGTGGCGGAGCTGGAGCTGTAGGCGGAGCTGAAGTCAGAGGCGGAGCTGAAGTCAGAGGCAGATTTGGAGTGGGGCCGAAATTGAAGGCGGAGCTGAAGTCAGTGGCAGAGATGGTGTGGAGCTGGAGTTGGAGGAGAAGCTGTGGTCAGAGATGGAACTGAAGTTGTGGTCTGATGCAGAACTGGTGTGGAGCTGGAGTCAGAGGCGGAGCTGAAGTCACAAACTGGTGTGGAGCTGGCGGCGGAGTTGGAGGCGAAAGTGGGGCTGAAGTCAGAGGCAGAGATGGTGAAGAGCTGGAGTCAGAGGCAGAAATGAAGTCAGAGGTACAGCTGGTGTGGAGCTGAAGTCAGAGGTGGAGATGAAGTTGGAGTCAGATGTGGGGCTGGAGTCAGAAGTGGAGCTGAAGTCAGGGTTGGAGGTGGAGCTGAAGTCAGAGACTGGTGTGGAGCTGGAGGCGGAGCTGAAGGCAGAGGCAGAGGAGGTCTGGAGCTGGAGGCACAGTCAAAGGCGGAAGTGGGGCTGAAGTCAGAGGCAGAGCTGGAGGCGGAGCTGAAGTCAGAGGCAGAGCCGGAGGCGGTGCTGAAGT
This sequence comes from Syngnathus leptorhynchus, assembly GCF_054491065.1. Lineage (NCBI taxonomy): Eukaryota > Metazoa > Chordata > Actinopteri > Syngnathiformes > Syngnathidae > Syngnathus > Syngnathus leptorhynchus. The sequence continues at coordinate 79,791 of NW_028231992.1, read as the reverse complement.
CAGATGTGGAGCTGAAGTCAGAGGCAGAGCTGGTGGTGGAGTCAGAGAATGCTCCATTAAACCATATAGTGTACATTCCTTCCCTGCAACACTAGTGACGTCTTCATGGTATAGTGGATAGTGCTCTGGACTCTCACCCCAGCGACCCGAGTTCAAATCCCGGCTGAAGTCAGAGGCAGAGATTGTGTAGAGCTGGAGTCAGAGGCAGAAATGAAGTCAGAGGTAGAGCTGGTGTGGAGCTGAAGTCAGAGGCGGAGATGAAGTAGGAGTCAGATGCAAAGCTGGTGTGGGGCTGGAGTTGGAGGCAGAGCTGGTGTGGAGCTGAAGTCAGAGACTGGTGTGGAGCTGGAGTCAGAGGTACAGCTGAAGTCAGGGTTGGAGGTGGAGCTGATGTCAGAGACTGGTGTGGAGCTGGAGGCGGAGCTGAAGGCAGAGGCAGAGCAGGTCTGGAGCTTGAGGCAGAGTCAAAGGCGGAAGTGGGGCTGAAGTCAGAGGCAGAGGTGGAGGCGGAGCTGAAGTCAGAGGCAGAGCTGGAGGCGGTGCTGAAGTCAGAGGTGGAGCTGAAGTCAGAGGCAGAGCTGGTGGTGGAGTCAGAGAATGCTCCATTAAACCATATAGTGTACATTCCTTCCCTGCAACACTAGTGAAGTCTTCATGGTATAGTGGATAGTGCTCTGGACTCTCACCCCAGCGACCCGAATTAAAATCCCGGTGGAACCAAAGAAAATATGTCGTCATGGAAAAGGCGTTGGTGGCGGAGCTGGAGCTGTAGGCGGAGCTGAAGTCAGAGGCGGAGCTGGAGTCAGAGGCAGATTTGGTGTGGTGCCGAAATTGGAGGCGGAGCTGAAGTCAGTGGCAGAGATGGTGTGGAGCTGGATTTGGAGGAGAAGCTGTAGTCAGAGATGGAACTGAAGTTGTGGTCAGATGCAGAACTGGTGTGGAGCTGGAGTCAGATGCGGAGCTGAAGTCAGAAACTGGTGTGGAGCTGGCGGCGGAGTTGGAGGCGGAAGTGGGGCTGAAGTCAGAGGCAGAGATGGTGTAGAGCTGGAGTCAGAGGCAGAAATGAAGTCAGAGGTAGAGCTGGTATGGAGCTGAAGTCAGAGGCGGAGATGAAGTTGGAGTCAGATGCAAAGCTGGTGTGGGGCTGGAGTCAGAGGTGGAGCTGAAGTCAGAGACTGGTGTGGATCTGGAGTCAGAGGTAGAGCTGAAGTCAGGGTTGGAGGTGGAGCTGAAGTCAGAGACTGGTGTGGAGGTGAGAGGCGGAGGTGAAGGCAGAGGCAGAGCAGGTCTGGAGCTGGAGGCACAGTCAAAGGCGGAAGTGGGGCTGAAGTCAGAGGCAGAGCAGGAGGCGGAGCTGAAGTCAGAGGCAGAGCTGGAGGCGGTGCTGAAGTCAGAGGTGGAGCTGAAGTCAGAGGCAGAGCTGGTGGTGGAGTCAGAGAATGCTCCATTAAACCATATAGTGTACATTCCTTCCCTGCAACACTAGTGAAGTCTTCATGGTATAGTGGATAGTGCTCTGGACTCTCACCCCAGCGACCCGAGTTCAAATCCCGGTGGGACCAAAAAAAATATGTCATCATGGAAAAGGCGTTGGTGGCGGAGCTGGAGCTGTAGGCGGAGCTGAAGTCAGAGGCGGAGCTGAAGTCAGAGGCAGATTTGGTGTGGTGCCGAAATTGAAGGCGGAGCTGAAGTCAGTGGCAGAGATGGTGTGGAGCTGGAGTTGGAGGAGAAGCTGTGGTCAGAGATGGAACTGAAGTTGTGGTCTGATGCAGAACTGGTGTGGAGCTGGAGTCAGAGGCGGAGCTGAAGTCACAAACTGGTGTGGAGCTGGCGGCGGAGTTGGAGGCGAAAGTGGGGCTGAAGTCAGAGGCAGAGATGGTGAAGAGCTGGAGTCAGAGGCAGAAATGAAGTCAGAGGTACAGCTGGTGTGGAGCTGAAGTCAGAGGTGGAGATGAAGTTGGAGTCAGATGTGGGGCTGGAGTCAGAAGTGGAGCTGAAGTCAGAGACTGGTGTAGAGCTGAAGTCAGGGTTGGAGGTGGAGCTGAAGTCAGAGACTGGTGTGGAGCTGGAGGCGGAGCTGAAGGCAGAGGCAGAGGAGGTCTGGAGCTGGAGGCACAGTCAAAGGCGGAAGTGGGGCTGAAGTCAGAGGCAGAGCTGGAGGCGGAGCTGAAGTCAGAGGCAGAGCCGGAGGCGGTGCTGAAGTCAGATGTGGAGCTGAAGTCAGAGGCAGAGCTGGTGGTGGAGTCAGAGAATGCTCCATTAAACCATATAGTGTACATTCCTTCCCTGCAACACTAGTGACGTCTTCATGGTATAGTGGATAGTGCTCTGGACTCTCACCCCAGCGACCCGAGTTCAAATCCCGGCTGAAGTCAGAGGCAGAGATTGTGTAGAGCTGGAGTCAGAGGCAGAAATGAAGTCAGAGGTAGAGCTGGTGTGGAGCTGAAGTCAGAGGCGGAGATGAAGTAGGAGTCAGATGCAAAGCTGGTGTGGGGCTGGAGTTGGAGGCAGAGCTGGTGTGGAGCTGAAGTCAGAGACTGGTGTGGAGCTGGAGTCAGAGGTACAGCTGAAGTCAGGGTTGGAGGTGGAGCTGATGTCAGAGACTGGTGTGGAGCTGGAGGCGGAGCTGAAGGCAGAGGCAGAGCAGGTCTGGAGCTGGAGGCAGAGTCAAAGGCGGAAGTGGGGCTGAAGTCAGAGGCAGAGCTGGAGGCGGAGCTGAAGTCAGAGGCAGAGCTGGAGGCGGTGCTGAAGTCAGAGGTGGAGCTGAAGTCAGAGGCAGAGCTGGTGGTGGAGTCAGAGAATGCTCCATTAAACCATATAGTGTACATTCCTTCCCTGCAACACTAGTGAAGTCTTAATGGTATAGTGGATAGTGCTCTGGACTCTCACCCCAGCGACCCGAGTTCAAATCCCGGTGGGACCAAAGAAAATATGTCATCATGGAAAAGGTGTTGGAGGCGGAGCTGGAGCTGTAGGCGGAGCTGAAGTCAGAGGCGGAGCTGGAGTCAGAGGCAGATTTGGTGTGGCGCCGGAATTGGAAGCGGAGCTGAAGTCATTGGCAGAGATGGTGTGGAACTGGAGTTGGAGGAGGAGCTGTAGTCAGAGATGGAACTGAAGTTGAAGTCAGATGCAAAACTGGTGTGGAGCTAGAGTCAGAGGTGGAGCTGAAGGCAGAAACTGGTGTGGAGCTGGCGGCGGAGTTGGAGGCGGAAGTGGGGCTGAAGTCAGAGGCAGAGATGATGTAGAGCTGCAGTCAGAGGCAGAAATGAAGTCAGAGGTAGAGCTGGTGTGGAGCTGAAGTCAGAGGCGGAGATGAAGTTGGAGTCAGATGCAAATCTGGTGTGGGGCTGGAGTCAGAGGTGGAGCTGAAGTGAGACTGGTGTGGAGCTGGAGTCAGAGGTAGAGCTGAAGTCAGGGTTGGAGGTGGAGCTGAAGTCAGAGACTGGTGTGGAGCTGGAGGCGGAGCTGAAGGCAGAGGCAGAGCAGGTCTGGAGCTGGAGGCAAAGTCAAAGGCGGAAGTGGGGCTGAAGTCAGAGGCAGAGCTGGAGGCGGAGCTGAAGTCAGAGGCAGAGCTGGAGGCGGTGCTGAAGTCAGAGGTGGAGCTGAAGTCAGAGGCAGAGCTGGTGGTGGAGTCAGAGAATGCTCCATTAAACCATATAGTGTACATTCCTTCCCTGCAACACTAGTGAAGTCTTAATGGTATAGTGGATAGTGCTCTGGACTCTCACCCCAGCGACCCGAGTTCAAATCCCGGTGGGACCAAAGAAAATATGTCATCATGGAAAAGGTGTTGGATGCGGAGCTGGAGCTGTAGGCGGAGCTGAAGTCAGAGGCGGACCTGAAGTCAGAGGCAGATTTGGTGTGGCGCCGGAATTGGAAGCTGAGCTGAAGTCAGTGGCAGAGATGGTGTGGAACTGGAGTTGGAGGAGGAGTTGTAGTCAGAGATGGAACTGAAGTTGAAGTCAGATGCAAAACTGGTGTGGAGCTGGAGTCAGAGGTGGAGCTGAAGTCAGAAACTGGTGTGGAGCTGGCGGCGGAGTTGGAGGCGGAAGTGGGGCTGAAGTCACAGGCAGAGATGGTGTAGAGCTGGAGTCAGAGGCAGAAATGAAGTCAGAGGTAGGGCTGGTGTGGAGCTGAAGTCAGAGGCGGAGATGAAGTTGGAGTCAGATGCAAATCTGGTGTGGGGCTGGAGTCAGAGGTGGAGCTGAAGTCAGAGACTGGTGTGGAGCTGGAGTCAGAGGTAGAGCTGAAGTCAGGGTTGGAGGTGGAGCTGATGTCAGAGACTGGTGTGGAGCTGGAGGCGGAGCTGGAGGCAGAGTCAAAGGCGGAAGTGGGGCTGAAGTCAGAGGCAGAGCTGGAGGCGGAGCTGAAGTCAGAGGCAGAGCTGGAGGCTGTGCTGAATTTAGAGGTGGAGCTGAAGTCAGAGGCAGAGCTGGTGGTGGAGTCAGAGAATGCTTCATTAAACCATATAGTGTACATTCCTTCCCTGCAACACTAGTGAAGTCTTCATGGTATCGTGGATAGTGCTCTGGACTCTCACCCCAGCGACCCGAGTTCAAATCCCGGTGGGACCAAAGAAAATATGTCATCATGGAAAAGGCGTTGGTGGCGGAGCTGGAGCTGTAGGCGGAGCTGAAGTCAGAGGCGGACCTGAAGTCAGAGGCAGATTTGGTGTGGCGCCGGAATTGGAAGCTGAGCTGAAGTCAGTGGCAGAGATGGTGTGGAACTGGAGTTGGAGGAGGAGTTGTAGTCAGAGATGGAACTGAAGTTGAAGTCAGATGCAAAACTGGTGTGGAGCTGGAGTCAGAGGTGGAGCTGAAGTCAGAAACTGGTGTGGAGCTGGCGGCGGAGTTGGAGGCGGAAGTGGGGCTGAAGTCACAGGCAAAGATGGTGTAGAGCTGGAGTCAGAGGCAGAAATGAAGTCAGAGGTAGGGCTGGTGTGGAGCTGAAGTCAGAGGCGGAGATGAAGTTGGAGTCAGATGCAAATCTGGTGTGGGGCTGGAGTCAGAGGTGGAGCTGAAGTCAGAGACTGGTGTGGAGCTGGAGTCAGAGGTAGAGCTGAAGTCAGGGTTGGAGGTGGAGCTGATGTCAGAGACTGGTGTGGAGCTGGAGGCGGAGCTGGAGGCAGAGTCAAAGGCGGAAGTGGGGCTGAAGTCAGAGGCAGAGCTGGAGGCGGAGCTGAAGTCAGAGGCAGAGCTGGAGGCGGTGCTGAAGTCAGAGGTGGAGCTGAAGTCAGAGGCAGAGCTGGTGGTGGAGTCAGAGAATGCTTCATTAAACCATATAGTGTACATTCCTTCCCTGCAACACTAGTGAAGTCTTCATGGTATCGTGGATAGTGCTCTGGACTCTCACCCCAGCGACCCGAGTTCAAATCCCGGTGGGACCAAAGAAAATATGTCATCATGGAAAAGGCGTTGGTGGCGGAGCTGGAGCTGTAGGCGGAGCTCAAGTCAGAGGCGGAGCTGGAGTCAGAGGCAGATTTGGTGTGGTGCCGAAATTGGAGGCGGAGCTGAAGTCAGTGGCAGAGATGGTGTGGAGCTGGAGTTGGAGGAGAAGCTGTACTCAGAGATGGAACTGAAGTTGTGGTCAGATGCAGAACTGGTGTGGAGCTGGAGTCAGAGGCGGAGTTGAAGTCAGAAACTGGTGTGGAGCTGGCGGCGGAGCTGGAGGCGGAAGTGGGGCTGATGTCAGAGGCAGAGATGGTGTAGAGCTGAAGTCAGAGGCAGAAATGAAGTCAGAGGTAGAGCTGGTGTGGAGCTGAAGTCAGAGGCGGAGATGAAGTTGGAGTCAGATGCAAAGCTGGTGTGGGGCTGGAGTGAGAGGTGGAGCTGAAGTCAGAGACTGGTGTGGAGCTGGAGTCAGAGGTAGAGCTGAAGTCAGGGTTGGAGGTGGAGCTGAAGTCAGAGACTGGTGTGGAGCTGGAGGCGGAGCTGAAGGCAGAGGCAGAGCAGGTCTGGAGCTGTAGGCACAGTCAAAGGCGGAAGTGGGGCTGAAGTCAGAGGCAGAGCTGGAGGCGGAGCTGAAGTCAGAGGCAGAGCTGGAGGCGGTGCTGAAGTCAGAGATGGAGCTGAAGTCAGAGGCAGAGCTGGTGGTGGAGTCAGAGAATGCTTCATTAAACCATATAGTGTACATTCCTTCCCTGCAACACTAGTGAAGTCTTCATGGTATAGTGGATAGTGCTCTGGACTCTCACCCCAGCGACCCGAGTTCAAATCCCGGCTGAAGTCAGAGGCAGAGATGGTGTAGAGCTGGAGTAAGAGGCAGAAATGAAGTCAGAGGTAGAGCTGGTGTGGAGCTGAAGTCAGAGGCGGAGATGAAGTAGGAGTCAGATGCAAAGCTGGTGTGGGGCTGGAGTTGGAGGCAGAGCTGGTGTGGAGCTGAAGTCAGAGGTGGAGCTGAAGTCAGAGACTGGTGTGGAGCTGGAGTCAGAGGTAGAGCTGAAGTTAGGGTTGGAGGTGGAGCTGATGTCAGAGACTGGTGTGGAGCTGGAGGCGGAGCTGAAGGCAGAGGCAGAGCAGGTCTGGAGCTGGAGGCAGATTCAAAGGCGGAAGTGGGGCTGAAGTCAGAGGCAGAGCTGAAGGCGGAGCTGAAGTCAGAGGCAGAGCTGGAGGCGGTGCTGAAGTCAGAGGTGGAGCTGAAGTCAGAGGCAGAGCTGGTGGTGGAGTCAGAGAATGCTCCATTAAACCATATAGTGTACATTCCTTCCCTGCAACACTAGTGAAGTCTTCATGGTATAGTGGATAGTGCTCTGGACTCTCACCCCAGCGACCCGAGTTCAAATCCCGGTGGGACCAAAGAAAATATGTCATCATGGAAAAGGCGTTGGATGCGGAGCTGGAGCTGTAGGCGGAGCTGAAGTCAGAGGCGGACCTGAAGTCAGAGGCAGATTTGGTGTGGCGCCGGAATTGGAAGCTGAGCTGAAGTCAGTGGCAGAGATGGTGTGGAACTGGAGTTGGAGGAGGAGTTGTAGTCAGAGATGGAACTGAAGTTGAAGTCAGATGCAAAACTGGTGTGGAGCTGGAGTCAGAGGTGGAGCTGAAGTCAGAAACTGGTGTGGAGCTGGCGGCGGAGTTGGAGGCGGAAGTGGGGCTGAAGTCACAGGCAGAGATGGTGTAGAGCTGGAGTCAGAGGCAGAAATGAAGTCAGAGGTAGGGCTGGTGTGGAGCTGAAGTCAGAGGCGGAGATGAAGTTGGAGTCAGATGCAAATCTGGTGTGGGGCTGGAGTCAGAGGTGGAGCTGAAGTCAGAGACTGGTGTGGAGCTGGAGTCAGAGGTAGAGCTGAAGTCAGGGTTGGAGGTGGAGCTGATGTCAGAGACTGGTGTGGAGCTGGAGGCGGAGCTGGAGGCAGAGTCAAAGGCGGAAGTGGGGCTGAAGTCAGAGGCAGAGCTGGAGGCGGAGCTGAAGTCAGAGGCAGAGCTGGAGGCGGTGCTGAAGTTAGAGGTGGAGCTGAAGTCAGAGGCAGAGCTGGTGGTGGAGTCAGAGAATGCTTCATTAAACCATATAGTGTACATTCCTTCCCTGCAACACTAGTGAAGTCTTCATGGTATCGTGGATAGTGCTCTGGACTCTCACCCCAGCGACCCGAGTTCAAATCCCGGTGGGACCAAAGAAAATATGTCATCATGGAAAAGGCGTTGGTGGCGGAGCTGGAGCTGTAGGCGGAGCTGAAGTCAGAGGCGGACCTGAAGTCAGAGGCAGATTTGGTGTGGCGCCGGAATTGGAAGCTGAGCTGAAGTCAGTGGCAGAGATGGTGTGGAACTGGAGTTGGAGGAGGAGTTGTAGTCAGAGATGGAACTGAAGTTGAAGTCAGATGCAAAACTGGTGTGGAGCTGGAGTCAGAGGTGGAGCTGAAGTCAGAAACTGGTGTGGAGCTGGCGGCGGAGTTGGAGGCGGAAGTGGGGCTGAAGTCACAGGCAAAGATGGTGTAGAGCTGGAGTCAGAGGCAGAAATGAAGTCAGAGGTAGGGCTGGTGTGGAGCTGAAGTCAGAGGCGGAGATGAAGTTGGAGTCAGATGCAAATCTGGTGTGGGGCTGGAGTCAGAGGTGGAGCTGAAGTCAGAGACTGGTGTGGAGCTGGAGTCAGAGGTAGAGCTGAAGTCAGGGTTGGAGGTGGAGCTGATGTCAGAGACTGGTGTGGAGCTGGAGGCGGAGCTGGAGGCAGAGTCAAAGGCGGAAGTGGGGCTGAAGTCAGAGGCAGAGCTGGAGGCGGAGCTGAAGTCAGAGGCAGAGCTGGAGGCGGTGCTGAAGTCAGAGGTGGAGCTGAAGTCAGAGGCAGAGCTGGTGGTGGAGTCAGAGAATGCTTCATTAAACCATATAGTGTACATTCCTTCCCTGCAACACTAGTGAAGTCTTCATGGTATCGTGGATAGTGCTCTGGACTCTCACCCCAGCGACCCGAGTTCAAATCCCGGTGGGACCAAAGAAAATATGTCATCATGGAAAAGGCGTTGGTGGCGGAGCTGGAGCTGTAGGCGGAGCTCAAGTCAGAGGCGGAGCTGGAGTCAGAGGCAGATTTGGTGTGGTGCCGAAATTGGAGGCGGAGCTGAAGTCAGTGGCAGAGATGGTGTGGAGCTGGAGTTGGAGGAGAAGCTGTACTCAGAGATGGAACTGAAGTTGTGGTCAGATGCAGAACTGGTGTGGAGCTGGAGTCAGAGGCGGAGTTGAAGTCAGAAACTGGTGTGGAGCTGGCGGCGGAGCTGGAGGCGGAAGTGGGGCTGATGTCAGAGGCAGAGATGGTGTAGAGCTGAAGTCAGAGGCAGAAATGAAGTCAGAGGTAGAGCTGGTGTGGAGCTGAAGTCAGAGGCGGAGATGAAGTTGGAGTCAGATGCAAAGCTGGTGTGGGGCTGGAGTGAGAGGTGGAGCTGAAGTCAGAGACTGGTGTGGAGCTGGAGTCAGAGGTAGAGCTGAAGTCAGGGTTGGAGGTGGAGCTGAAGTCAGAGACTGGTGTGGAGCTGGAGGCGGAGCTGAAGGCAGAGGCAGAGCAGGTCTGGAGCTGTAGGCACAGTCAAAGGCGGAAGTGGGGCTGAAGTCAGAGGCAGAGCTGGAGGCGGAGCTGAAGTCAGAGGCAGAGCTGGAGGCGGTGCTGAAGTCAGAGATGGAGCTGAAGTCAGAGGCAGAGCTGGTGGTGGAGTCAGAGAATGCTTCATTAAACCATATAGTGTACATTCCTTCCCTGCAACACTAGTGAAGTCTTCATGGTATAGTGGATAGTGCTCTGGACTCTCACCCCAGCGACCCGAGTTCAAATCCCGGCTGAAGTCAGAGGCAGAGATGGTGTAGAGCTGGAGTCAGAGGCAGAAATGAAGTCAGAGGTAGAGCTGGTGTGGAGCTGAAGTCAGAGGCGGAGATGAAGTAGGAGTCAGATGCAAAGCTGGTGTGGGGCTGGAGTTGGAGGCAGAGCTGGTGTGGAGCTGAAGTCAGAGGTGGAGCTGAAGTCAGAGACTGGTGTGGAGCTGGAGTCAGAGGTAGAGCTGAAGTTAGGGTTGGAGGTGGAGCTGATGTCAGAGACTGGTGTGGAGCTGGAGGCGGAGCTGAAGGCAGAGGCAGAGCAGGTCTGGAGCTGGAGGCAGAGTCAAAGGCGGAAGTGGGGCTGAAGTCAGAGGCAGAGCTGAAGGCGGAGCTGAAGTCAGAGGCAGAGCTGGAGGCGGTGCTGAAGTCAGAGGTGGAGCTGAAGTCAGAGGCAGAGCTGGTGGTGGAGTCAGAGAATGCTCCATTAAACCATATAGTGTACATTCCTTCCCTGCAACACTAGTGAAGTCTTCATGGTATAGTGGATAGTGCTCTGGACTCTCACCCCAGCGACCCGAGTTCAAATCCCGGTGGGACCAAAGAAAATATGTCATCATGGAAAAGGCGTTGGTGGCGGAGCTGGAGCTGTAGGCGGAGCTGAAGTCAGAGGCGGAGCTGGAGTCAGAGGCAGATTTGGTGTGGTGCCGAAATTGGAGGCGGAGCTGAAGTCAGTGGCAGAGATGGTGTGGAGCTGGAGTTGGAGGAGAAGCTGTAGTCAGAGATGGAACTGAAGTTGTGGTCAGATGCAGAACTGGTGTGGAGCTGGAGTCACAGGCGGAGCTGAAGTCAGAAACTGGTGTGGAGCTGGCGGCGGAGTTGGAGGCGGAAGTGGGGCTGAAGTCAGAGGCAGAGATGGTGTAGAGCTGGAGTCAGAGGCAGAAATGAAGTCAGAGGTAGAGCTGGTGTGGAGCTGAAGTCAGAGGCGGAGATGAAGTAGGAGTCAGATGCAAAGCTGGTGTGGGGCTGGAGTTGGAGGCAGAGCTGGTGTGGAGCTGAAGTCAGAGGTGGAGCTGAAGTCAGAGACTGGTGTGGAGCTGGAGTCAGAGGTAGAGCTGAAGTCAGGGTTGGAGGTGGAGCTGATGTCAGAGACTGGTGTGGAGCTGGAGGCGGAGCTGAAGGCAGAGGCAGAGCAGGTCTGGAGCTGGAGGCAGAGTCAAAGGCGGAAGTGGGGCTGAAGTCAGAGGCAGAGCTGGAGGCGGTGCTGAAGTCAGAGGCAGAGCTGGTGGTGGAGTCAGAGAATGCTCCATTAAACCATATAGTGTACATTCCTTCCCTGCAACACTAGTGAAGTCTTAATGGTATAGTGGATAGTGCTCTGGACTCTCACCCCAGCGACCCGAGTTCAAATCCCGGTGGGACCAAAGAAAATATGTCATCATGGAAAAGGTGTTGGAGGCGGAGCTGGAGCTGTAGGCGGAGCTGAAGTCAGAGGCGGAGCTGGAGTCAGAGGCAGATTTGGTGTGGCGCCGGAATTGGAAGCGGAGCTGAAGTCAGTGGCAGAGATGGTGTGGAACTGGAGTTGGAGGAGGAGCTGTAGTCAGAGATGGAACTGAAGTTGAAGTCAGATGCAAAACTGGTGTGGAGCTAGAGTCAGAGGTGGAGCTGAAGGCAGAAACTGGTGTGGAGCTGGCGGCGGAGTTGAAGGCGGAAGTGGGGCTGAAGTCAGAGGCAGAGATGATGTAGAGCTGCAGTCAGAGGCAGAAATGAAGTCAGAGGTAGAGCTGGTGTGGAGCTGAAGTCAGAGGCGGAGATGAAGTTGGAGTCAGATGCAAATCTGGTGTGGGGCTGGAGTCAGAGGTGGAGCTGAAGTGAGACTGGTGTGGAGCTGGAGTCAGAGGTAGAGCTGAAGTCAGGGTTGGAGGTGGAGCTGAAGTCAGAGACTGGTGTGGAGCTGGAGGCGGAGCTGAAGGCAGAGGCAGAGCAGGTCTGGAGCTGGAGGCAAAGTCAAAGGCGGAAGTGGGGCTGAAGTCAGAGGCAGAGCTGGAGGCGGAGCTGAAGTCAGAGGCAGAGCTGGAGGCGGTGCTGAAGTCAGAGGTGGAGCTGAAGTCAGAGGCAGAGCTGGTGGTGGAGTCAGAGAATGCTCCATTAAACCATATAGTGTACATTCCTTCCCTGCAACACTAGTGAAGTCTTAATGGTATAGTGGATAGTGCTCTGGACTCTCACCCCAGCGACCCGAGTTCAAATCCCGGTGGGACCAAAGAAAATATGTCATCATGGAAAAGGTGTTGGATGCGGAGCTGGAGCTGTAGGCGGAGCTGAAGTCAGAGGCGGACCTGAAGTCAGAGGCAGATTTGGTGTGGCGCCGGAATTGGAAGCTGAGCTGAAGTCAGTGGCAGAGATGGTGTGGAACTGGAGTTGGAGGAGGAGTTGTAGTCAGAGATGGAACTGAAGTTGAAGTCAGATGCAAAACTGGTGTGGAGCTGGAGTCAGAGGTGGAGCTGAAGTCAGAAACTGGTGTGGAGCTGGCGGCGGAGTTGGAGGCGGAAGTGGGGCTGAAGTCAGAGGCAGAGATGGTGTAGAGCTGGAGTCAGAGGCAGAAATGAAGTCAGAGGTAGGGCTGGTGTGGAGCTGAAGTCAGAGGCGGAGATGAAGTTGGAGTCAGATGCAAATCTGGTGTGGGGCTGGAGTCAGAGGTGGAGCTGAAGTCAGAGACTGGTGTGGAGCTGGAGTCAGAGGTAGAGCTGAAGTCAGGGTTGGAGGTGGAGCTGATGTCAGAGACTGGTGTGGAGCTGGAGGCGGAGCTGGAGGCAGAGTCAAAGGCGGAAGTGGGGCTGAAGTCAGAGGCAGAGCTGGAGGCGGAGCTGAAGTCAGAGGCAGAGCTGGAGGCGGTGCTGAAGTTAGAGGTGGAGCTGAAGTCAGAGGCAGAGCTGGTGGTGGAGTCAGAGAATGCTTCATTAAACCATATAGTGTACATTCCTTCCCTGCAACACTAGTGAAGTCTTCATGGTATCGTGGATAGTGCTCTGGACTCTCACCCCAGCGACCCGAGTTCAAATCCCGGTGGGACCAAAGAAAATATGTCATCATGGAAAAGGCGTTGGTGGCGGAGCTGGAGCTGTAGGCGGAGCTGAAGTCAGAGGCGGAGCTGGAGTCAGAGGCAGATTTGGTGTGGTGCCGAAATTGGAGGCGGAGCTGAAGTCAGTGGCAGAGATGGTGTGGAGCTGGAGTTGGAGGAGAAGCTGTAGTCAGAGATGGAACTGAAGTTGTGGTCAGATGCAGAACTGGTGTGGAGCTGGAGTCAGAGGCGGAGCTGAAGTCAGAAACTGGTGTGGAGCTGGCGGCGGAGTTGGAGGCGGAAGTGGGGCTGATGTCAGAGGCAGAGATGGTGTAGAGCTGAAGTCAGAGGCAGAAATGAAGTCAGAGGTAGAGCTGGTGTGGAGCTGAAGTCAGAGGCGGAGATGAAGTTGGAGTCAGATGCAAAGCTGGTGTGGGGCTGGAGTGAGAGGTGGAGCTGAAGTCAGAGACTGGTGTGGAGCTGGAGTCAGAGGTAGAGCTGAAGTCAGGGTTGGAGGTGGAGCTGAAGTCAGAGACTGGTGTGGAGCTGGAGGCGGAGCTGAAGGCAGAGGCAGAGCAGGTCTGGAGCTGTAGGCACAGTCAAAGGCGGAAGTGGGGCTGAAGTCAGAGGCAGAGCTGGAGGCGGAGCTGAAGTCAGAGGCAGAGCTGGAGGCGGTGCTGAAGTCAGAGATGGAGCTGAAGTCAGAGGCAGAGCTGGTGGTGGAGTCAGAAAATGCTCCATTAAACCATATAGTGTACATTCCTTCCCTGCAACACTAGTGAAGTCTTCATGGTATAGTGGATAGTGCTCTGGACTCTCACCCCAGCGACCCGAGTTCAAATCCCGGCTGAAGTCAGAGGCAGAGATGGTGTAAAGCTGGAGTCAGAGGCAGAAATGAAGTCAGAGGTAGAGCTGGTGTGGAGCTGAAGTCAGAGGCGGAGATGAAGTAGGAGTCAGATGCAAAGCTGGTGTGGGGCTGGAGTTGGAGGCAGAGCTGGTGTGGAGCTGAAGTCAGAGGTGGAGCTGAAGTCAGAGACCGGTGTGGAGCTAGGGTTGGAGGTGGAGCTGATGTCAGAGACTGGTGTGGAGCTGGCGGCGGAGCTGAAGGCAGAGGCAGAGCAGGTCTGGAGCTGGAGGCAGAGTCAAAGGCGGAAGTGGGGCTGAAGTCAAAGGCAGAGCTGGAGGCGGAGCTGAAGTCAGAGGCAGAGCTGGAGGCGGTGCTGAAGTCAGATGCAGAGCTGGTGGTGGAGTCAGAGAATGCTCCATTAAACCAAATAGTGAACATTCCTTCCGTGCAACACTAGTGAAGTGTTAATGGTATAGTGGATAGTGCTCTGGACTCTCACCCCAGCGACCCGAGTTCAAATCCCGGTGGGACCAAAGAAAATATGTCATCATGGAAAAGGTGTTGGAGGCGGAGCTGGAGCTGTAGGCGGAGCTGAAGTCAGAGGCGGACCTGAAGTCAGAGGCAGATTTGGTGTGGCGCCGGAATTGGAAGCGGAGCTGAAGTCAGTGGCAGAGATGGTGTGGAACTGGAGTTGGAGGAGGAACTGTAGTCAGAGATGGAACTGAAGTTGAAGTCAGATGCAAAACTGGTGTGGAGCTGGAGTCAGAGGTGGAACTGAAGTCAGAAACTGGTGTGGAGCTGGCGGCGGAGTTGGAGGCGGAAGTGGGGCTGAAGTCAGAGGTAGAGCTGAAGTCAGGGTTGGAGGTGGAGCTGAAGTCGGAGACTGGTGTGGAGCTGAAGGCAGAGGCAGAGCAAGTCTGGAGCTGGAGGCAGAGTCAAAGGCGGAAGTGGGGCTGAAGTCAGAGGCAGAGCTGGAGGCGGTGCTAAAGTCAGAGGTGGAGCTGAAGTCAGAGGCAGAGCTGGTGGTGGAGTCAGAGAATGCTCCATTAAACCATATAGTGTACATTCCTTCCCTGCAACACTAGTGAAGTGTTAATGGTATAGTGGATAGTGCTCTGGACTCTCACCCCAGCGACCCGAGTTCAAATCCCGGTGGGACCAAAGAAAATATGTCATCATGGAAAAGGTGTTGGAGGCGGAGCTGGAGCTGTAGGCGGAGCTGAAGTCAGAGGCGGACCTGAAGGCAGAGCTGGTGTGGAGCTGAAGTCAGAGGTGGAGCTGAAGTCAGAGACTGGTGTGGAACTGGAGTCAGAGGTAGAGCTGAAGTCAGGGTTGGAGGTGTAGCTGATGTCAGAGACTGGTGTGGAGCTGGAGGCGGAGCTGAAGGCAGAGGCAGAGCAGGTCTGGAGCTGGAGGCACAGTCAAAGGCCGAAGTGGGGCTGAAGTCAGAGGCAGAGCTGGAGGCGGAGCTGAAGTCAGAGGCAGAGCTGGAGCCGGTGCTGAAGTCAGAGGTGGAGCTGAAGTCAGAGGCAGAGCTGGTGGTGGAGTCAGAGAATGCTCCATTAAACCATATAGTGTACATTCCTTCCCTGCAACACTAGTGAAGTCTTCATGGTATAGTGGATAGTGCTCTGGACTCTCACCCCAGCGACCCGAGTTCAAATCCCGGCTGAAGTCAGAGGCAGAGATGGTGTAGAGCTGGAGTCAGAGGCAGAAATGAAGTCAGAGGTAGAGCTGGTGTGGAGCTGAAGTCAGAGGCGGAGATGAAGTTGGAGTCAGATGCAAAGCTGGTGTGGGGCTGGAGTCAGAGGTGGAGCTGAAGTCAGAGACTGGTGTGGAGCTGGAGTCAGAGGTAGAGCTGAAGTCAGGGTTGGAGGTGGAGCTGATGTCAGAGACTGGTGTGGAGCTGGAGGCGGAGCTGAAGGCAGAGGCAGAGCAGGTCTGGAGCTGGAGGCACAGTCAAAGGCCGAAGTGGGGCTGAAGTCAGAGGCAGAGCTGGAGGCGGAGCTGAAGTCAGAGGCAGAGCTGGAGCCGGTGCTGAAGTCAGAGGTGGAGCTGAAGTCAGAGGCAGAGCTGGTGGTGGAGTCAGAGAATGCTCCATTAAACCATATAGTGTACATTCCTTCCCTGCAACACTAGTGAAGTCTTCATGGTATAGTGGATAGTGCTCTGGACTCTCACCCCAGCGACCCGAGTTCAAATCCCGGCTGAAGTCAGAGGCAGAGATGGTGTAGAGCTGGAGTCAGAGGCAGAAATGAAGTCAGAGGTAGAGCTGGTGTGGAGCTGAAGTCAGAGGCGGAGATGAAGTTGGAGTCAGATGCAAAGCTGGTGTGGGGCTGGAGTCAGAGGTGGAGCTGAAGTCAGAGACTGGTGTGGAGCTGGAGTCAGAGGTAGAGCTGAAGTCAGGGTTGGAGGTGAAGCTGAAGTCAGAGACTGGTGTGGAGCTGGAGGCGGAGCTGAAGGCAGAGGCAGAGCAGGTCTGGAGCTGGAGGCACAGTCAAAGGCCGAAGTGGGGCTGAAGTCAGAGGCAGAGCTGGAGGCGGAGCTGAAATCAGAGGCAGAGCTGGACGCAGTGCTGAAGTCAGAGGTGGAGCTGAAGTCAGAGGCAGAGCTGGTGGTGGAGTCAGAGAATGCTCCATTAAACCATATAGTGTACATTCCTTCCCTGCAACACTAGTGAAGTCTTCATGGTATAGTGGATAGTGCTCTGGACTCTCACCCCAGCGACCCGAGTTCAAATCCCGGCTGAAGTCAGAGGCAGAGATGGTGTAGAGCTGGAGTCAGAGGCAGAAATGAAGTCAGAGGTAGAGTTGGTGTGGAGCTGAAGTCAGAGGCGGAGATGAAGTAGGAGTCAGATGCAAAGCTGGTGTGGGGCTGGAGTTGGAGGCAGAGCTGGTGTGGAGCTGAAGTCAGAGGTGGAGCTGAAGTCAGAGACTGGTGTGGAGCTGGAGTCAGAGGTAGAGCTGAAGTCAGGGTTGGAGGTAGAGCTGATGTCAGAGACTGGTGTGGAGCTGGGGGCGGAGCTGAAGGCAGAGGCAGAGCAGGTCTGGAGCTGGAGGCAGAGTCAAAGGCGGAAGTGGGGCTGAAGTCAGAGGCAGAGCTGGAGGCGGAGCTGAAGTCAGAGGCAGAGCTGGAGGCGGTGCTGAAGTCAGATGTGGAGCTGAAGTCAGAGGCAGAGCTGGTGGTGGAGTCAGAGAATGCTCCATTAAACCATATAGTGTACATTCCTTCCCTGCAACACTAGTGAAGTCTCCATGGTATAGTGGATAGTGCTCTGGACTCTCACCCCAGCGACCCGAGTTCAAATCCCGGCTGAAGTCAGAGGCAGAGATGGTGTAAAGCTGGAGTCAGAGGCAGAAATGAAGTCAGAGGTAGAGCTGGTGTGGAGCTGAAGTCAGAGGCGGAGATGAAGTAGGAGTCAGATGCAAAGCTGGTGTGGGGCTGGAGTTGGAGGCAGAGCTGGTGTGGGGCTGAAGTCAAAGGTGGAGCTGAAGTCAGAGACTGGTGTGGAGCTAGGGTTGGAGGTGGAGCTGATGTCAGAGACTGGTGTGGAGCTGGAGGCGGAGCTGAAGGCAGAGCAGGTCTGGAGCTGGAGGCAGAGTCAAAGGCGGAAGTGGGGCTGAAGTCAAAGGCAGAGCTGGAGGCGGAGCTGAAGTCAGAGGCAGAGCTGGAGGCGGTGCTGAAGTCAGATGCAGAGCTGGTGGTGGAGTCAGAGAATGCTCCATTAAACCATATAGTGAACATTCCTTCCGTGCAACACTAGTGAAGTGTTAATGGTATAGTGGATAGTGCTCTGGACTCTCACCCCAGCGACCCGAGTTCAAATCCCGGTGGGACCAAAGAAAATATGTCATCATGGAAAAGGTGTTGGAGGCGGAGCTGGAGCTGTAGGCGGAGCTGAAATCAGAGGCGGACCTGAAGTCAGAGGCAGATTTGGTGTGGCGCCGGAATTGGAAGCGGAGCTGAAGTCAGTGGCAGAGATGGTGTGGAACTGGAGTTGGAGGAGGAGCTGTAGTCAGAGATGGAACTGAAGTTGAAGTCAGATGCAAAACTGGTGTGGAGCTGGAGTCAGAGGTGGAACTGAAGTCAGAAACTGGTGTGGAGCTGGCGGCGGAGTTGGAGGCGGAAGTGGGGCTGAAGTCAGAGGTAGAGCTGAAGTCAGGGTTGGAGGTGGAGCTGAAGTCGGAGACTGGTGTGGAGCTGAAGGCGGAGCTGAAGGCAGAGGCAGAGCAAGTCTGGAGCTGGAGGCAGAGTCAAAGGCGGAAGTGGGGCTGAAGTCAGAGGCAGAGCTGGAGGCAGTGCTAAAGTCAGAGGTGGAGCTGAAGTCAGAGGCAGAGCTGGTGGTGGAGTCAGAGAATGCTCCATTAAACCATATAGTGTACATTCCTTCCCTGCAACACTAGTGAAGTGTTAATGGTATAGTGGATAGTGCTCTGGACTCTCACCCAAGCGACCCGAGTTCAAATCCCGGTGGGACCAAAGAAAATATGTCATCATGGAAAAGGTGTTGGAGGCGGAGCTGGAGCTGTAGGCGGAGCTGAAGTCAGAGGCGGACCTGAAGGCAGAGCTGGTGTGGAGCTGAAGTCAGAGGTGGAGCTGAAGTCAGAGACTGGTGTGGAGCTGGAGTCAGAGGTAGAGCTGAAGTCAGGGTTGGAGGTGGAGCTGATGTCAGAGACTGGTGTGGAGCTGGAGGCGGAGCTGAAGGCAGAGGCAGAGCAGGTCTGGAGCTGGAGGCACAGTCAAAGGCCGAAGTGGGGCTGAAGTCAGAGGCAGAGCTGGAGGCGGAGCTGAAGTCAGAGGCAGAGCTGGAGCCGGTGCTGAAGTCAGAGGTGGAGCTGAAGTCAGAGGCAGAGCTGGTGGTGGAGTCAGAGAATGCTCCATTAAACCATATAGTGTACATTCCTTCCCTGCAACACTAGTGAAGTCTTCATGGTATAGTGGATAGTGCTCTGGACTCTCACCCCAGCGACCCGAGTTCAAATCCCGGCTGAAGTCAGAGGCAGAGATGGTGTAGAGCTGGAGTCAGAGGCAGAAATGAAGTCAGAGGTAAAGCTGGTGTGGAGCTGAAGTCAGAGGCGGAGATGAAGTTGGAGTCAGATGCAAAGCTGGTGTGGGGCTGAAGTCAGAGGTGGAGCTGAAGTCAGAGACTGGTGTGGAGCTGGAGTCAGAGGTAGAGCTGAAGTCAGGGTTGGAGGTGGAGCTGATGTCAGAGACTGGTGTGGAGCTGGAGGCGGAGCTGAAGGCAGAGGCAGAGCAGGTCTGGAGCTGGAGGCACAGTCAAAGGCCGAAGTGGGGCTGAAGTCAGAGGCAGAGCTGGAGGCGGAGCTGAAGTCAGAGGCAGAGCTGGAGCCGGTGCTGAAGTCAGAGGTGGAGCTGAAGTCAGAGGCAGAGCTGGTGGTGGAGTCAGAGAATGCTCCATTAAACCATATAGTGTACATTCCTTCCCTGCAACACTAGTGAAGTCTTCATGGTATAGTGGATAGTGCTCTGGACTCTCACCCCAGCGACCCGAGTTCAAATCCCGGTGGGACCAAAGAAAATATGTCATCATGGAAAAGGCTTTGGTGGCGGAGCTGGAGCTGTAGGCGGAGCTGAAGTCAGAGGCAGATTTGCTGTGGTGCCGAAATTGGAGGCGGAGCTGAAGTCAGTGGCAGAGATGGTGTGGAGCTGGAGTTGGAGGAGGAGCTGTAGTCAGAGATGGAACTGAAGTTGAAGTCAGATGCAAAACTGGTGTGGAGCTGGAGTCAGAGGTGGAACTGAAGTCAGAAACTGGTGTGGAGCTGGCGGCGGAGTCAGAGAATGCTCCATTAAACCATATAGTGTACATTCCTTCCCTGCAACACTAGTGAAGTCTCCATGGTATAGTGGATAGTGCTCTGGACTCTCACCCCAGCGACCCGAGTTCAAATCCCGGCTGAAGTCAGAGGCAGAGATGGTGTAAAGCTGGAGTCAGAGGCAAAAATGAAGTCAGAGGTAGAGCTGGTGTGGAGCTGAAGTCAGAGGCGGAGATGAAGTAGGAGTCAGATGCAAAGCTGGTGTGGGGCTGGAGTTGGAGGCAGAGCTGGTGTGGGGCTGAAGTCAAAGGTGGAGCTGAAGTCAGAGACTGGTGTGGAGCTAGGGTTGGAGGTGGAGCTGATGTCAGAGACTGGTGTGGAGCTGGAGGCGGAGCTGAAGGCAGAGCAGGTCTGGAGCTGGAGGCAGAGTCAAAGGCGGAAGTGGGGCTGAAGTCAAAGGCAGAGCTGGAGGCGGAGCTGAAGTCAGAGGCAGAGCTGGAGGCGGTGCTGAAGTCAGATGCAGAGCTGGTGGTGGAGTCAGAGAATGCTCCATTAAACCATATAGTGAACATTCCTTCCGTGCAACACTAGTGAAGTGTT
Source organism: Syngnathus leptorhynchus (assembly GCF_054491065.1). Lineage (NCBI taxonomy): Eukaryota > Metazoa > Chordata > Actinopteri > Syngnathiformes > Syngnathidae > Syngnathus > Syngnathus leptorhynchus. The sequence continues at coordinate 60,285 of NW_028231992.1, read as the reverse complement.
AATGGTATAGTGGATAGTGCTCTGGACTCTCACCCCAGCGACCCGAGTTCAAATCCCGGTGGGACCAAAGAAAATATGTCATCATGGAAAAGGTGTTGGAGGCGGAGCTGGAGCTGTAGGCGGAGCTGAAATCAGAGGCGGACCTGAAGTCAGAGGCAGATTTGGTGTGGCGCCGGAATTGGAAGCGGAGCTGAAGTCAGTGGCAGAGATGGTGTGGAACTGGAGTTGGAGGAGGAGCTGTAGTCAGAGATGGAACTGAAGTTGAAGTCAGATGCAAAACTGGTGTGGAGCTGGAGTCAGAGGTGGAACTGAAGTCAGAAACTGGTGTGGAGCTGGCGGCGGAGTTGGAGGCGGAAGTGGGGCTGAAGTCAGAGGTAGAGCTGAAGTCAGGGTTGGAGGTGGAGCTGAAGTCGGAGACTGGTGTGGAGCTGAAGGCGAAGCTGAAGGCAGAGGCAGAGCAAGTCTGGAGCTGGAGGCAGAGTCAAAGGCGGAAGTGGGGCTGAAGTCAGAGGCAGAGCTGGAGGCAGTGCTAAAGTCAGAGGTGGAGCTGAAGTCAGAGGCAGAGCTGGTGGTGGAGTCAGAGAATGCTCCATTAAACCATATAGTGTACATTCCTTCCCTGCAACACTAGTGAAGTGTTAATGGTATAGTGGATAGTGCTCTGGACTCTCACCCAAGCGACCCGAGTTCAAATCCCGGTGGGACCAAAGAAAATATGTCATCATGGAAAAGGTGTTGGAGGCGGAGCTGGAGCTGTAGGCGGAGCTGAAGTCAGAGGCGGACCTGAAGGCAGAGCTGGTGTGGAGCTGAAGTCAGAGGTGGAGCTGAAGTCAGAGACTGGTGTGGAGCTGGAGTCAGAGGTAGAGCTGAAGTCAGGGTTGGAGGTGGAGCTGATGTCAGAGACTGGTGTGGAGCTGGAGGCGGAGCTGAAGGCAGAGGCAGAGCAGGTCTGGAGCTGGAGGCACAGTCAAAGGCCGAAGTGGGGCTGAAGTCAGAGGCAGAGCTGGAGGCGGAGCTGAAGTCAGAGGCAGAGCTGGAGCCGGTGCTGAAGTCAGAGGTGGAGCTGAAGTCAGAGGCAGAGCTGGTGGTGGAGTCAGAGAATGCTCCATTAAACCATATAGTGTACATTCCTTCCCTGCAACACTAGTGAAGTCTTCATGGTATAGTGGATAGTGCTCTGGACTCTCACCCCAGCGACCCGAGTTCAAATCCCGGCTGAAGTCAGAGGCAGAGATGGTGTAGAGCTGGAGTCAGAGGCAGAAATGAAGTCAGAGGTAAAGCTGGTGTGGAGCTGAAGTCAGAGGCGGAGATGAAGTTGGAGTCAGATGCAAAGCTGGTGTGGGGCTGAAGTCAGAGGTGGAGCTGAAGTCAGAGACTGGTGTGGAGCTGGAGTCAGAGGTAGAGCTGAAGTCAGGGTTGGAGGTGGAGCTGATGTCAGAGACTGGTGTGGAGCTGGAGGCGGAGCTGAAGGCAGAGGCAGAGCAGGTCTGGAGCTGGAGGCACAGTCAAAGGCCGAAGTGGGGCTGAAGTCAGAGGCAGAGCTGGAGGCGGAGCTGAAGTCAGAGGCAGAGCTGGAGCCGGTGCTGAAGTCAGAGGTGGAGCTGAAGTCAGAGGCAGAGCTGGTGGTGGAGTCAGAGAATGCTCCATTAAACCATATAGTGTACATTCCTTCCCTGCAACACTAGTGAAGTCTTCATGGTATAGTGGATAGTGCTCTGGACTCTCACCCCAGCGACCCGAGTTCAAATCCCGGTGGGACCAAAGAAAATATGTCATCATGGAAAAGGCTTTGGTGGCGGAGCTGGAGCTGTAGGCGGAGCTGAAGTCAGAGGCAGATTTGCTGTGGTGCCGAAATTGGAGGCGGAGCTGAAGTCAGTGGCAGAGATGGTGTGGAGCTGGAGTTGGAGGAGAAGCTGTAGTCAGAGATGGAACTGAAGTTGTGGAGTCAGAGGCAGAAATGAAGTCAGAGGTAGAGCTGGTGTGGAGCTGAAGTCAGAGGCGGAGATGAAGTTGGAGTCAGATGCAAAGCTGGTGTGGGGCTGGAGTCAGAGGTGGAGCTGAAGTCAGAGACTGGTGTGGAGCTGAAGTCAGAGGTGCAGCTCAAGTCAGAGGCAGAGCTGGTGGTGGAGTCAGAGAATGCTCCATTAAACCATATAGTGTACATTCCTTCCCTGCAACACTAGTGAAGTCTTCATGGTATAGTGGATAGTGCTCTGGACTCTCACCCCAGCGACCCGAGTTCAAATCCCGGTGGGACCAAAGAAAATATGTCATCATGGAAAAGGCTTTGGTGGCGGAGCTGGAGCTGTAGGCGGAGCTGAAGTCAGAGGCAGATTTGCTGTGGTGCCGAAATTGGAGGCGGAGCTGAAGTCAGTGGCAGAGATGGTGTGGAGCTGGAGTTGGAGGAGAAGCTGTAGTCAGAGATGGAACTGAAGTTGTGGAGTCAGAGGCAGAAATGAAGTCAGAGGTAGAGCTGGTGTGGAGCTGAAGTCAGAGGCGGAGATGAAGTTGGAGTCAGATGCAAAGCTGGTGTGGGGCTGGAGTCAGAGGTGGAGCTGAAGTCAGAGACTGGTGTGGAGCTGAAGTCAGAGGTGCAGCTCAAGTCAGAGGCAGAGCTGGTGGTGGAGTCAGAGAATGCTCCATTAAACCATATAATGTACATTCCTTCCCTGCAACACTAGTGAAGTCTTCATGGTATAGTGGATAGTGCTCTGGACTCTCACCCCAGCGACCCGAGTTCAAATCCCGGCTGAAGTCAGAGGCAGAGATGGTGTAGAGCTGGAGTCAGAGGCAGAAATGAAGTCAGAGGTAGAGCTGGTGTGGAGCTGAAGTCAGAGGCGGAGATGAAGTAGGAGTCAGATGCAAAGCTGGTGTGGGGCTGGAGTTGGAGGCAGAGCTGGTGTGGAGCTGAAGTCAGAGGTGGAGCTGATGTCAGAGACTGGTGTGGAGCTGGAGTCAGAGGCAGAGATGAAGTCAGAGGTAGAGCTGGTGTGGAGCTAAAGTCAGAGGTGGAGATGAAATTGGAGTCAGATGCAAAGCTGGTGTGGGGCTGGAGTCAGAGGTGGAGCTGAAGTGAAACTGGTGTGGAGCTGGAGTCAGAGGTAGAGCTGAAGTCAGGGTTGGAGGTTGAGCTGAAGTCGGAGACTGGTTTGGAGCTGGAGGCAGAGTCAAAGGCGGAAGTGGGGCTGAAGTCAGAGGCAGAGCTGGAGGCGGAGCTGAAGTCAGAGGCAGAGCTGGAGGCGGTGCTGAAGTCAGAGGTGGAGCTGAAGTCAGAGGCAGAGCTGGTGGTGGAGTCAGAGAATGCTCCATTAAACCATATAGTGTACATTCCTTCCTGCAACACTAGTGAAGTCTTCATGGTATAGTGGGTAGTGCTCTGGACTCTCACCCCAGCGACCCGAGTTCAAATCCCGGTGGGACCAAAGAAAATATGTCATCATGGAAAAGGTGTTGGTGGCGGAGCTGGAGCTGTAGGCGGAGCTGAAGTCAGAGGCGGAGCTGAAGTCAGAGGCAGATTTGGTGTGGTGCCGAAATTAAAGGCGGAGCTGAAGTCAGTGGCAGAGATGGTGTGGAGCTGGAGTTGGAGGAGAAGCTGTGGTCAGAGATGGAACTGAAGTTGTGGTCAAATGCAGAACTGGTGTGAAGCTGGAGTCAGAGGCGGAGCTGAAGTCAGAAACTGGTGTGGAGCTGGCGGCGGAGTTGGAGGCGGAAGTGGGGCTGAAGTCAGAGGCAGAGATGGTGAAGAGCTGGAGTCAGAGGCAGAAATGAAGTCAGAGGTAGAGCTGGTGTGGAACTGAAGTCAGAGGTGGAGCTGAAGTCAGAGACTGGTGTGGAGCTGGAGTCAGAGGTAGAGCTGAAGTCAGGGTTGGAGGTGGAGCTGAAGTCAGAGACTGGTGTGGAGCTGGAGGCGGAGCTGAAGGCAGAGGCAGAGCAGGTCTGGAGCTGTAGGCACAGTCAAAGGCGGAAGTGGGGCTGAAGTCAGAGGCAGAGCTGGAGGCGGAGCTGAAGTCAGAGGCAGAGCTGGAGGCGGTGCTGAAGTCAGAGGTGCAGCTCAAGTCAGAGGCAGAGCTGGTGGTGGAGTCAGAGAATGCTCCATTAAACCATATAGTGTACATTCCTTCCCTGCAACACTAGTGAAGTCTTCATGGTATAGTGGATAGTGCTCTGGACTCTCACCCCAGCGACCCGAGTTCAAATCCCGGTGGGACCAAAGAAAATATGTCATCATGGAAAAGGTGTTGGAGGCGGAGCTGGAGCTGTAGGCGGACCTGAAGTCAGAGGCGGACCTGAAGTCAGAGGCAGATTTGGTGTGGCGCCGGAATTGGAAGCGGAGCTGAAGTCAGTGGCAGAGATGGTTTGGAACTGGAGTTGGAGGAGGAGCTGTAGTGTGAGATGGAACTGAAGTTGAAGTCAGATGCAGAACTGGTGTGGAGCTGGAGTCAGAGGTGGAGCTGAAGTCAGGAACTGGTGTGGAGCTGGCGGCGGAGTGTGAGGCGGAAGTGGGGCTGAAGTCAGAGGCAAAGATGGTGTAGAGCTGGAGTCAGAGGCAGAAATGAAGTCAGAGGTAGAGCTGGTGTGAAGCTGAAGTCAGAGGCGATGAAATTGGAGTCAGATGCAAAGCTGGTGTGGGGCTGGAGTCAGAGGTGGAGCTGAAGTGAGACTGGTGTGGAGCTGGAGTCAGAGGCGGAGCTGAAGTCAGAAACTGGTGTGGAGCTGGCGGCGGAGTTGGAGGCGGAAGTGGGGCTGAAGTCAGAGGCAGAGATGGTGAAGAGCTGGAGTCAGAGGCAGAAATGAAGTCAGAGGTAGAGCTGGTGTGGAACTGAAGTCAGAGGTGGAGCTGAAGTCAGAGACTGGTGTGGAGCTGGAGTCAGAGGTAGAGCTGAAGTCAGGGTTGGAGGTGGAGCTGAAGTCAGAGACTGGTGTGGAGCTGGAGGCGGAGCTGAAGGCAGAGGCAGAGCAGGTCTGGAGCTGTAGGCACAGTCAAAGGCGGAAGTGGGGCTGAAGTCAGAGGCAGAGCTGGAGGCGGAGCTGAAGTCAGAGGCAGAGCTGGAGGCGGTGCTGAAGTCAGAGGTGCAGCTCAAGTCAGAGGCAGAGCTGGTGGTGGAGTCAGAGAATGCTCCATTAAACCATATAGTGTACATTCCTTCCCTGCAACACTAGTGAAGTCTTCATGGTATAGTGGATAGTGCTCTGGACTCTCACCCCAGCGACCCGAGTTCAAATCCCGGCTGAAGTCAGAGGCAGAGATGGTGTAGAGCTGGATTCAGAGGCAGAAATGAAGTCAGAGGTAGAGCTGGTGTGGAGCTGAAGTCAGAGGCGGAGATGAAGTAGGAGTCAGATGCAAAGCTGGTGTGGGGCTGGAGTTGGAGGCAGAGCTGGTGTGGAGCTGAAGTCAGAGGTGGAGCTGAAGTCAGAGACTGGTGTGGAGCTGGAGTCAGAGGTAGAGCTGAAGTCAGAGTTGGAGGTGGAGCTGAAGTCGGAGACTGGTGTGGAGCTGGAGGCGGAGCTGAAGGCAGAGGCAGAGCAGGTCTGGAGCTGGAGGCAGAGTCAAAGGCGGAAGTGGGGCTGAAGTCAGAGGCAGAGCTGGAGGCGGAGCTGAAGTCAGAGGCAGAGCTGGAGGCGGTGCTGAAGTCAGAGGTGGAGCTGAAGTCAGAGGCAGAGCTGGTGGTGGAGTCAGAGAATGCTCCATTAAACCATATAGTGTACATTCCTTCCCTGCAACACTAGTGAAGTCATCATGGTATAGTGGATAGTGCTCTGGACTCTCACCCCAGCGACCCGAGTTCAAATCCCGGTGGGACCAAAGAAAATATGTCATCATGGAAAAGGCGTTGGTGGCGGAGCTGGAGCTGTAGGCGGAGCTGAAGTCAGAGGCGGAGCTGAAGTCAGAGGCAGATTTGGTGTGGTGCCGAAATTGAAGGCGGAGCTGAAGTCAGTGGCAGAGATGGTGTGGAGCTGGAGTTGGAGAAGAAGCTGTGGTCAGAGATGGAACTGAAGTTGTGGTCAGATGCAGAACTGGTGTGGAGCTGGAGTCAGAGGCGGAGCTGAAGTCAGAAACTGGTGTGGAGCTGGCGGCGGAGTTGAAGGCGGAAGTGGGGCTGAAGTCAGAGGCAGAGATGGTGAAGAGCTGGAGTCAGAGGCAGAAATGAAGTCAGAGGTAGAGATGGTGTGGAGCTAAAGTCAGAGGTGGAGATGAAGTTGGAGTCAGATGCAAAGCTGGTGTGGGGCTGGAGTCAGAGGTGGAGCTGAAGTCAGAGACTGGTGTGGAGCTGGAGTCAGAGGTAGAGCTGAAGTCAGGGTTAGGGTTAGGGTTAGGGGTTAGGGGTTAGGGTTAGGGTTAGGGTTAGGGTTAGGGTTAGGGTTAGGGTCTGGAGCTGGAGGCACAGTCAAAGGCCGAAGTGGGGCTGAAGTCAGAGGCAGAGCTGGAGGCGGAGCTGAAGTCAGAGGCAGAGCTGGAGCCGGTGCTGAAGTCAGAGGTGGAGCTGAAGTCAGAGGCAGAGCTGGTGGTGGAGTCAGAGAATGCTCCATTAAACCATATAGTGTACATTCCTTCCCTGCAACACTAGTGAAGTCTTCATGGTATAGTGGATAGTGCTCTGGACTCTCACCCCAGCGACCCGAGTTCAAATCCCGGCTGAAGTCAGAGGCAGAGATGGTGTAGAGCTGGAGTCAGAGGCAGAAATGAAGTCAGAGGTAAAGCTGGTGTGGAGCTGAAGTCAGAGGCGGAGATGAAGTTGGAGTCAGATGCAAAGCTGGTGTGGGGCTGAAGTCAGAGGTGGAGCTGAAGTCAGAGACTGGTGTGGAGCTGGAGTCAGAGGTAGAGCTGAAGTCAGGGTTGGAGGTGGAGCTGATGTCAGAGACTGGTGTGGAGCTGGAGGCGGAGCTGAAGGCAGAGGCAGAGCAGGTCTGGAGCTGGAGGCACAGTCAAAGGCCGAAGTGGGGCTGAAGTCAGAGGCAGAGCTGGAGGCGGAGCTGAAGTCAGAGGCAGAGCTGGAGCCGGTGCTGAAGTCAGAGGTGGAGCTGAAGTCAGAGGCAGAGCTGGTGGTGGAGTCAGAGAATGCTCCATTAAACCATATAGTGTACATTCCTTCCCTGCAACACTAGTGAAGTCTTCATGGTATAGTGGATAGTGCTCTGGACTCTCACCCCAGCGACCCGAGTTCAAATCCCGGTGGGACCAAAGAAAATATGTCATCATGGAAAAGGCTTTGGTGGCGGAGCTGGAGCTGTAGGCGGAGCTGAAGTCAGAGGCAGATTTGCTGTGGTGCCGAAATTGGAGGCGGAGCTGAAGTCAGTGGCAGAGATGGTGTGGAGCTGGAGTTGGAGGAGGAGCTGTAGTCAGAGATGGAACTGAAGTTGAAGTCAGATGCAAAACTGGTGTGGAGCTGGAGTCAGAGGTGGAACTGAAGTCAGAAACTGGTGTGGAGCTGGCGGCGGAGTCAGAGAATGCTCCATTAAACCATATAGTGTACATTCCTTCCCTGCAACACTAGTGAAGTCTCCATGGTATAGTGGATAGTGCTCTGGACTCTCACCCCAGCGACCCGAGTTCAAATCCCGGCTGAAGTCAGAGGCAGAGATGGTGTAAAGCTGGAGTCAGAGGCAAAAATGAAGTCAGAAGTAGAGCTGGTGTGGAGCTGAAGTCAGAGGCGGAGATGAAGTAGGAGTCAGATGCAAAGCTGGTGTGGGGCTGGAGTTGGAGGCAGAGCTGGTGTGGGGCTGAAGTCAAAGGTGGAGCTGAAGTCAGAGACTGGTGTGGAGCTAGGGTTGGAGGTGGAGCTGATGTCAGAGACTGGTGTGGAGCTGGAGGCGGAGCTGAAGGCAGAGCAGGTCTGGAGCTGGAGGCAGAGTCAAAGGCGGAAGTGGGGCTGAAGTCAAAGGCAGAGCTGGAGGCGGAGCTGAAGTCAGAGGCAGAGCTGGAGGCGGTGCTGAAGTCAGATGCAGAGCTGGTGGTGGAGTCAGAGAATGCTCCATTAAACCATATAGTGAACATTCCTTCCGTGCAACACTAGTGAAGTGTTAATGGTATAGTGGATAGTGCTCTGGACTCTCACCCCAGCGACCCGAGTTCAAATCCCGGTGGGACCAAAGAAAATATGTCATCATGGAAAAGGTGTTGGAGGCGGAGCTGGAGCTGTAGGCGGAGCTGAAATCAGAGGCGGACCTGAAGTCAGAGGCAGATTTGGTGTGGCGCCGGAATTGGAAGCGGAGCTGAAGTCAGTGGCAGAGATGGTGTGGAACTGGAGTTGGAGGAGGAGCTGTAGTCAGAGATGGAACTGAAGTTGAAGTCAGATGCAAAACTGGTGTGGAGCTGGAGTCAGAGGTGGAACTGAAGTCAGAAACTGGTGTGGAGCTGGCGGCGGAGTTGGAGGCGGAAGTGGGGCTGAAGTCAGAGGTAGAGCTGAAGTCAGGGTTGGAGGTGGAGCTGAAGTCGGAGACTGGTGTGGAGCTGAAGGCGGAGCTGAAGGCAGAGGCAGAGCAAGTCTGGAGCTGGAGGCAGAGTCAAAGGCGGAAGTGGGGCTGAAGTCAGAGGCAGAGCTGGAGGCAGTGCTAAAGTCAGAGGTGGAGCTGAAGTCAGAGGCAGAGCTGGTGGTGGAGTCAGAGAATGCTCCATTAAACCATATAGTGTACATTCCTTCCCTGCAACACTAGTGAAGTGTTAATGGTATAGTGGATAGTGCTCTGGACTCTCACCCAAGCGACCCGAGTTCAAATCCCGGTGGGACCAAAGAAAATATGTCATCATGGAAAAGGTGTTGGAGGCGGAGCTGGAGCTGTAGGCGGAGCTGAAGTCAGAGGCGGACCTGAAGGCAGAGCTGGTGTGGAGCTGAAGTCAGAGGTGGAGCTGAAGTCAGAGACTGGTGTGGAGCTGGAGTCAGAGGTAGAGCTGAAGTCAGGGTTGGAGGTGGAGCTGATGTCAGAGACTGGTGTGGAGCTGGAGGCGGAGCTGAAGGCAGAGGCAGAGCAGGTCTGGAGCTGGAGGCACAGTCAAAGGCCGAAGTGGGGCTGAAGTCAGAGGCAGAGCTGGAGGCGGAGCTGAAGTCAGAGGCAGAGCTGGAGCCGGTGCTGAAGTCAGAGGTGGAGCTGAAGTCAGAGGCAGAGCTGGTGGTGGAGTCAGAGAATGCTCCATTAAACCATATAGTGTACATTCCTTCCCTGCAACACTAGTGAAGTCTTCATGGTATAGTGGATAGTGCTCTGGACTCTCACCCCAGCGACCCGAGTTCAAATCCCGGCTGAAGTCAGAGGCAGAGATGGTGTAGAGCTGGAGTCAGAGGCAGAAATGAAGTCAGAGGTAAAGCTGGTGTGGAGCTGAAGTCAGAGGCGGAGATGAAGTTGGAGTCAGATGCAAAGCTGGTGTGGGGCTGAAGTCAGAGGTGGAGCTGAAGTCAGAGACTGGTGTGGAGCTGGAGTCAGAGGTAGAGCTGAAGTCAGGGTTGGAGGTGGAGCTGATGTCAGAGACTGGTGTGGAGCTGGAGGCGGAGCTGAAGGCAGAGGCAGAGCAGGTCTGGAGCTGGAGGCACAGTCAAAGGCCGAAGTGGGGCTGAAGTCAGAGGCAGAGCTGGAGGCGGAGCTGAAGTCAGAGGCAGAGCTGGAGCCGGTGCTGAAGTCAGAGGTGGAGCTGAAGTCAGAGGCAGAGCTGGTGGTGGAGTCAGAGAATGCTCCATTAAACCATATAGTGTACATTCCTTCCCTGCAACACTAGTGAAGTCTTCATGGTATAGTGGATAGTGCTCTGGACTCTCACCCCAGCGACCCGAGTTCAAATCCCGGTGGGACCAAAGAAAATATGTCATCATGGAAAAGGCTTTGGTGGCGGAGCTGGAGCTGTAGGCGGAGCTGAAGTCAGAGGCAGATTTGCTGTGGTGCCGAAATTGGAGGCGGAGCTGAAGTCAGTGGCAGAGATGGTGTGGAGCTGGAGTTGGAGGAGAAGCTGTAGTCAGAGATGGAACTGAAGTTGTGGAGTCAGAGGCAGAAATGAAGTCAGAGGTAGAGCTGGTGTGGAGCTGAAGTCAGAGGCGGAGATGAAGTTGGAGTCAGATGCAAAGCTGGTGTGGGGCTGGAGTCAGAGGTGGAGCTGAAGTCAGAGACTGGTGTGGAGCTGAAGTCAGAGGTGCAGCTCAAGTCAGAGGCAGAGCTGGTGGTGGAGTCAGAGAATGCTCCATTAAACCATATAATGTACATTCCTTCCCTGCAACACTAGTGAAGTCTTCATGGTATAGTGGATAGTGCTCTGGACTCTCACCCCAGCGACCCGAGTTCAAATCCCGGCTGAAGTCAGAGGCAGAGATGGTGTAGAGCTGGAGTCAGAGGCAGAAATGAAGTCAGAGGTAGAGCTGGTGTGGAGCTGAAGTCAGAGGCGGAGATGAAGTAGGAGTCAGATGCAAAGCTGGTGTGGGGCTGGAGTTGGAGGCAGAGCTGGTGTGGAGCTGAAGTCAGAGGTGGAGCTGATGTCAGAGACTGGTGTGGAGCTGGAGTCAGAGGCAGAGATGAAGTCAGAGGTAGAGCTGGTGTGGAGCTAAAGTCAGAGGTGGAGATGAAATTGGAGTCAGATGCAAAGCTGGTGTGGGGCTGGAGTCAGAGGTGGAGCTGAAGTGAAACTGGTGTGGAGCTGGAGTCAGAGGTAGAGCTGAAGTCAGGGTTGGAGGTTGAGCTGAAGTCGGAGACTGGTTTGGAGCTGGAGGCAGAGTCAAAGGCGGAAGTGGGGCTGAAGTCAGAGGCAGAGCTGGAGGCGGAGCTGAAGTCAGAGGCAGAGCTGGAGGCGGTGCTGAAGTCAGAGGTGGAGCTGAAGTCAGAGGCAGAGCTGGTGGTGGAGTCAGAGAATGCTCCATTAAACCATATAGTGTACATTCCTTCCTGCAACACTAGTGAAGTCTTCATGGTATAGTGGGTAGTGCTCTGGACTCTCACCCCAGCGACCCGAGTTCAAATCCCGGTGGGACCAAAGAAAATATGTCATCATGGAAAAGGTGTTGGTGGCGGAGCTGGAGCTGTAGGCGGAGCTGAAGTCAGAGGCGGAGCTGAAGTCAGAGGCAGATTTGGTGTGGTGCCGAAATTAAAGGCGGAGCTGAAGTCAGTGGCAGAGATGGTGTGGAGCTGGAGTTGGAGGAGAAGCTGTGGTCAGAGATGGAACTGAAGTTGTGGTCAAATGCAGAACTGGTGTGAAGCTGGAGTCAGAGGCGGAGCTGAAGTCAGAAACTGGTGTGGAGCTGGCGGCGGAGTTGGAGGCGGAAGTGGGGCTGAAGTCAGAGGCAGAGATGGTGAAGAGCTGGAGTCAGAGGCAGAAATGAAGTCAGAGGTAGAGCTGGTGTGGAACTGAAGTCAGAGGTGGAGCTGAAGTCAGAGACTGGTGTGGAGCTGGAGTCAGAGGTAGAGCTGAAGTCAGGGTTGGAGGTGGAGCTGAAGTCAGAGACTGGTGTGGAGCTGGAGGCGGAGCTGAAGGCAGAGGCAGAGCAGGTCTGGAGCTGTAGGCACAGTCAAAGGCGGAAGTGGGGCTGAAGTCAGAGGCAGAGCTGGAGGCGGAGCTGAAGTCAGAGGCAGAGCTGGAGGCGGTGCTGAAGTCAGAGGTGCAGCTCAAGTCAGAGGCAGAGCTGGTGGTGGAGTCAGAGAATGCTCCATTAAACCATATAGTGTACATTCCTTCCCTGCAACACTAGTGAAGTCTTCATGGTATAGTGGATAGTGCTCTGGACTCTCACCCCAGCGACCCGAGTTCAAATCCCGGTGGGACCAAAGAAAATATGTCATCATGGAAAAGGTGTTGGAGGCGGAGCTGGAGCTGTAGGCGGACCTGAAGTCAGAGGCGGACCTGAAGTCAGAGGCAGATTTGGTGTGGCGCCGGAATTGGAAGCGGAGCTGAAGTCAGTGGCAGAGATGGTTTGGAACTGGAGTTGGAGGAGGAGCTGTAGTGTGAGATGGAACTGAAGTTGAAGTCAGATGCAGAACTGGTGTGGAGCTGGAGTCAGAGGTGGAGCTGAAGTCAGGAACTGGTGTGGAGCTGGCGGCGGAGTGTGAGGCGGAAGTGGGGCTGAAGTCAGAGGCAAAGATGGTGTAGAGCTGGAGTCAGAGGCAGAAATGAAGTCAGAGGTAGAGCTGGTGTGAAGCTGAAGTCAGAGGCGATGAAATTGGAGTCAGATGCAAAGCTGGTGTGGGGCTGGAGTCAGAGGTGGAGCTGAAGTGAGACTGGTGTGGAGCTGGAGTCAGAGGCGGAGCTGAAGTCAGAAACTGGTGTGGAGCTGGCGGCGGAGTTGGAGGCGGAAGTGGGGCTGAAGTCAGAGGCAGAGATGGTGAAGAGCTGGAGTCAGAGGCAGAAATGAAGTCAGAGGTAGAGCTGGTGTGGAACTGAAGTCAGAGGTGGAGCTGAAGTCAGAGACTGGTGTGGAGCTGGAGTCAGAGGTAGAGCTGAAGTCAGGGTTGGAGGTGGAGCTGAAGTCAGAGACTGGTGTGGAGCTGGAGGCGGAGCTGAAGGCAGAGGCAGAGCAGGTCTGGAGCTGTAGGCACAGTCAAAGGCGGAAGTGGGGCTGAAGTCAGAGGCAGAGCTGGAGGCGGAGCTGAAGTCAGAGGCAGAGCTGGAGGCGGTGCTGAAGTCAGAGGTGCAGCTCAAGTCAGAGGCAGAGCTGGTGGTGGAGTCAGAGAATGCTCCATTAAACCATATAGTGTACATTCCTTCCCTGCAACACTAGTGAAGTCTTCATGGTATAGTGGATAGTGCTCTGGACTCTCACCCCAGCGACCCGAGTTCAAATCCCGGCTGAAGTCAGAGGCAGAGATGGTGTAGAGCTGGATTCAGAGGCAGAAATGAAGTCAGAGGTAGAGCTGGTGTGGAGCTGAAGTCAGAGGCGGAGATGAAGTAGGAGTCAGATGCAAAGCTGGTGTGGGGCTGGAGTTGGAGGCAGAGCTGGTGTGGAGCTGAAGTCAGAGGTGGAGCTGAAGTCAGAGACTGGTGTGGAGCTGGAGTCAGAGGTAGAGCTGAAGTCAGAGTTGGAGGTGGAGCTGAAGTCGGAGACTGGTGTGGAGCTGGAGGCGGAGCTGAAGGCAGAGGCAGAGCAGGTCTGGAGCTGGAGGCAGAGTCAAAGGCGGAAGTGGGGCTGAAGTCAGAGGCAGAGCTGGAGGCGGAGCTGAAGTCAGAGGCAGAGCTGGAGGCGGTGCTGAAGTCAGAGGTGGAGCTGAAGTCAGAGGCAGAGCTGGTGGTGGAGTCAGAGAATGCTCCATTAAACCATATAGTGTACATTCCTTCCCTGCAACACTAGTGAAGTCATCATGGTATAGTGGATAGTGCTCTGGACTCTCACCCCAGCGACCCGAGTTCAAATCCCGGTGGGACCAAAGAAAATATGTCATCATGGAAAAGGCGTTGGTGGCGGAGCTGGAGCTGTAGGCGGAGCTGAAGTCAGAGGCGGAGCTGAAGTCAGAGGCAGATTTGGTGTGGTGCCGAAATTGAAGGCGGAGCTGAAGTCAGTGGCAGAGATGGTGTGGAGCTGGAGTTGGAGAAGAAGCTGTGGTCAGAGATGGAACTGAAGTTGTGGTCAGATGCAGAACTGGTGTGGAGCTGGAGTCAGAGGCGGAGCTGAAGTCAGAAACTGGTGTGGAGCTGGCGGCGGAGTTGAAGGCGGAAGTGGGGCTGAAGTCAGAGGCAGAGATGGTGAAGAGCTGGAGTCAGAGGCAGAAATGAAGTCAGAGGTAGAGATGGTGTGGAGCTAAAGTCAGAGGTGGAGATGAAGTTGGAGTCAGATGCAAAGCTGGTGTGGGGCTGGAGTCAGAGGTGGAGCTGAAGTCAGAGACTGGTGTGGAGCTGGAGTCAGAGGTAGAGCTGAAGTCAGGGTTAGGGTTAGGGTTAGGGGTTAGGGGTTAGGGTTAGGGTTAGGGTTAGGGTTAGGGTTAGGGTTAGGGTCTGGAGCTGGAGGCACAGTCAAAGGCCGAAGTGGGGCTGAAGTCAGAGGCAGAGCTGGAGGCGGAGCTGAAGTCAGAGGCAGAGCTGGAGCCGGTGCTGAAGTCAGAGGTGGAGCTGAAGTCAGAGGCAGAGCTGGTGGTGGAGTCAGAGAATGCTCCATTAAACCATATAGTGTACATTCCTTCCCTGCAACACTAGTGAAGTCTTCATGGTATAGTGGATAGTGCTCTGGACTCTCACCCCAGCGACCCGAGTTCAAATCCCGGCTGAAGTCAGAGGCAGAGATGGTGTAGAGCTGGAGTCAGAGGCAGAAATGAAGTCAGAGGTAAAGCTGGTGTGGAGCTGAAGTCAGAGGCGGAGATGAAGTTGGAGTCAGATGCAAAGCTGGTGTGGGGCTGAAGTCAGAGGTGGAGCTGAAGTCAGAGACTGGTGTGGAGCTGGAGTCAGAGGTAGAGCTGAAGTCAGGGTTGGAGGTGGAGCTGATGTCAGAGACTGGTGTGGAGCTGGAGGCGGAGCTGAAGGCAGAGGCAGAGCAGGTCTGGAGCTGGAGGCACAGTCAAAGGCCGAAGTGGGGCTGAAGTCAGAGGCAGAGCTGGAGGCGGAGCTGAAGTCAGAGGCAGAGCTGGAGCCGGTGCTGAAGTCAGAGGTGGAGCTGAAGTCAGAGGCAGAGCTGGTGGTGGAGTCAGAGAATGCTCCATTAAACCATATAGTGTACATTCCTTCCCTGCAACACTAGTGAAGTCTTCATGGTATAGTGGATAGTGCTCTGGACTCTCACCCCAGCGACCCGAGTTCAAATCCCGGTGGGACCAAAGAAAATATGTCATCATGGAAAAGGCTTTGGTGGCGGAGCTGGAGCTGTAGGCGGAGCTGAAGTCAGAGGCAGATTTGCTGTGGTGCCGAAATTGGAGGCGGAGCTGAAGTCAGTGGCAGAGATGGTGTGGAGCTGGAGTTGGAGGAGGAGCTGTAGTCAGAGATGGAACTGAAGTTGAAGTCAGATGCAAAACTGGTGTGGAGCTGGAGTCAGAGGTGGAACTGAAGTCAGAAACTGGTGTGGAGCTGGCGGCGGAGTCAGAGAATGCTCCATTAAACCATATAGTGTACATTCCTTCCCTGCAACACTAGTGAAGTCTCCATGGTATAGTGGATAGTGCTCTGGACTCTCACCCCAGCGACCCGAGTTCAAATCCCGGCTGAAGTCAGAGGCAGAGATGGTGTAAAGCTGGAGTCAGAGGCAAAAATGAAGTCAGAGGTAGAGCTGGTGTGGAGCTGAAGTCAGAGGCGGAGATGAAGTAGGAGTCAGATGCAAAGCTGGTGTGGGGCTGGAGTTGGAGGCAGAGCTGGTGTGGGGCTGAAGTCAAAGGTGGAGCTGAAGTCAGAGACTGGTGTGGAGCTAGGGTTGGAGGTGGAGCTGATGTCAGAGACTGGTGTGGAGCTGGAGGCGGAGCTGAAGGCAGAGCAGGTCTGGAGCTGGAGGCAGAGTCAAAGGCGGAAGTGGGGCTGAAGTCAAAGGCAGAGCTGGAGGCGGAGCTGAAGTCAGAGGCAGAGCTGGAGGCGGTGCTGAAGTCAGATGCAGAGCTGGTGGTGGAGTCAGAGAATGCTCCATTAAACCATATAGTGAACATTCCTTCCGTGCAACACTAGTGAAGTGTTAATGGTATAGTGGATAGTGCTCTGGACTCTCACCCCAGCGACCCGAGTTCAAATCCCGGTGGGACCAAAGAAAATATGTCATCATGGAAAAGGTGTTGGAGGCGGAGCTGGAGCTGTAGGCGGAGCTGAAATCAGAGGCGGACCTGAAGTCAGAGGCAGATTTGGTGTGGCGCCGGAATTGGAAGCGGAGCTGAAGTCAGTGGCAGAGATGGTGTGGAACTGGAGTTGGAGGAGGAGCTGTAGTCAGAGATGGAACTGAAGTTGAAGTCAGATGCAAAACTGGTGTGGAGCTGGAGTCAGAGGTGGAACTGAAGTCAGAAACTGGTGTGGAGCTGGCGGCGGAGTTGGAGGCGGAAGTGGGGCTGAAGTCAGAGGTAGAGCTGAAGTCAGGGTTGGAGGTGGAGCTGAAGTCGGAGACTGGTGTGGAGCTGAAGGCGGAGCTGAAGGCAGAGGCAGAGCAAGTCTGGAGCTGGAGGCAGAGTCAAAGGCGGAAGTGGGGCTGAAGTCAGAGGCAGAGCTGGAGGCAGTGCTAAAGTCAGAGGTGGAGCTGAAGTCAGAGGCAGAGCTGGTGGTGGAGTCAGAGAATGCTCCATTAAACCATATAGTGTACATTCCTTCCCTGCAACACTAGTGAAGTGTTAATGGTATAGTGGATAGTGCTCTGGACTCTCACCCAAGCGACCCGAGTTCAAATCCCGGTGGGACCAAAGAAAATATGTCATCATGGAAAAGGTGTTGGAGGCGGAGCTGGAGCTGTAGGCGGAGCTGAAGTCAGAGGCGGACCTGAAGGCAGAGCTGGTGTGGAGCTGAAGTCAGAGGTGGAGCTGAAGTCAGAGACTGGTGTGGAGCTGGAGTCAGAGGTAGAGCTGAAGTCAGGGTTGGAGGTGGAGCTGATGTCAGAGACTGGTGTGGAGCTGGAGGCGGAGCTGAAGGCAGAGGCAGAGCAGGTCTGGAGCTGGAGGCACAGTCAAAGGCCGAAGTGGGGCTGAAGTCAGAGGCAGAGCTGGAGGCGGAGCTGAAGTCAGAGGCAGAGCTGGAGCCGGTGCTGAAGTCAGAGGTGGAGCTGAAGTCAGAGGCAGAGCTGGTGGTGGAGTCAGAGAATGCTCCATTAAACCATATAGTGTACATTCCTTCCCTGCAACACTAGTGAAGTCTTCATGGTATAGTGGATAGTGCTCTGGACTCTCACCCCAGCGACCCGAGTTCAAATCCCGGCTGAAGTCAGAGGCAGAGATGGTGTAGAGCTGGAGTCAGAGGCAGAAATGAAGTCAGAGGTAAAGCTGGTGTGGAGCTGAAGTCAGAGGCGGAGATGAAGTTGGAGTCAGATGCAAAGCTGGTGTGGGGCTGAAGTCAGAGGTGGAGCTGAAGTCAGAGACTGGTGTGGAGCTGGAGTCAGAGGTAGAGCTGAAGTCAGGGTTGGAGGTGGAGCTGATGTCAGAGACTGGTGTGGAGCTGGAGGCGGAGCTGAAGGCAGAGGCAGAGCAGGTCTGGAGCTGGAGGCACAGTCAAAGGCCGAAGTGGGGCTGAAGTCAGAGGCAGAGCTGGAGGCGGAGCTGAAGTCAGAGGCAGAGCTGGAGCCGGTGCTGAAGTCAGAGGTGGAGCTGAAGTCAGAGGCAGAGCTGGTGGTGGAGTCAGAGAATGCTCCATTAAACCATATAGTGTACATTCCTTCCCTGCAACACTAGTGAAGTCTTCATGGTATAGTGGATAGTGCTCTGGACTCTCACCCCAGCGACCCGAGTTCAAATCCCGGTGGGACCAAAGAAAATATGTCATCATGGAAAAGGCTTTGGTGGCGGAGCTGGAGCTGTAGGCGGAGCTGAAGTCAGAGGCAGATTTGCTGTGGTGCCGAAATTGGAGGCGGAGCTGAAGTCAGTGGCAGAGATGGTGTGGAGCTGGAGTTGGAGGAGAAGCTGTAGTCAGAGATGGAACTGAAGTTGTGGAGTCAGAGGCAGAAATGAAGTCAGAGGTAGAGCTGGTGTGGAGCTGAAGTCAGAGGCGGAGATGAAGTTGGAGTCAGATGCAAAGCTGGTGTGGGGCTGGAGTCAGAGGTGGAGCTGAAGTCAGAGACTGGTGTGGAGCTGAAGTCAGAGGTGCAGCTCAAGTCAGAGGCAGAGCTGGTGGTGGAGTCAGAGAATGCTCCATTAAACCATATAATGTACATTCCTTCCCTGCAACACTAGTGAAGTCTTCATGGTATAGTGGATAGTGCTCTGGACTCTCACCCCAGCGACCCGAGTTCAAATCCCGGCTGAAGTCAGAGGCAGAGATGGTGTAGAGCTGGAGTCAGAGGCAGAAATGAAGTCAGAGGTAGAGCTGGTGTGGAGCTGAAGTCAGAGGCGGAGATGAAGTAGGAGTCAGATGCAAAGCTGGTGTGGGGCTGGAGTTGGAGGCAGAGCTGGTGTGGAGCTGAAGTCAGAGGTGGAGCTGATGTCAGAGACTGGTGTGGAGCTGGAGTCAGAGGCAGAGATGAAGTCAGAGGTAGAGCTGGTGTGGAGCTAAAGTCAGAGGTGGAGATGAAATTGGAGTCAGATGCAAAGCTGGTGTGGGGCTGGAGTCAGAGGTGGAGCTGAAGTGAAACTGGTGTGGAGCTGGAGTCAGAGGTAGAGCTGAAGTCAGGGTTGGAGGTTGAGCTGAAGTCGGAGACTGGTTTGGAGCTGGAGGCAGAGTCAAAGGCGGAAGTGGGGCTGAAGTCAGAGGCAGAGCTGGAGGCGGAGCTGAAGTCAGAGGCAGAGCTGGAGGCGGTGCTGAAGTCAGAGGTGGAGCTGAAGTCAGAGGCAGAGCTGGTGGTGGAGTCAGAGAATGCTCCATTAAACCATATAGTGTACATTCCTTCCTGCAACACTAGTGAAGTCTTCATGGTATAGTGGGTAGTGCTCTGGACTCTCACCCCAGCGACCCGAGTTCAAATCCCGGTGGGACCAAAGAAAATATGTCATCATGGAAAAGGTGTTGGTGGCGGAGCTGGAGCTGTAGGCGGAGCTGAAGTCAGAGGCGGAGCTGAAGTCAGAGGCAGATTTGGTGTGGTGCCGAAATTAAAGGCGGAGCTGAAGTCAGTGGCAGAGATGGTGTGGAGCTGGAGTTGGAGGAGAAGCTGTGGTCAGAGATGGAACTGAAGTTGTGGTCAAATGCAGAACTGGTGTGAAGCTGGAGTCAGAGGCGGAGCTGAAGTCAGAAACTGGTGTGGAGCTGGCGGCGGAGTTGGAGGCGGAAGTGGGGCTGAAGTCAGAGGCAGAGATGGTGAAGAGCTGGAGTCAGAGGCAGAAATGAAGTCAGAGGTAGAGCTGGTGTGGAACTGAAGTCAGAGGTGGAGCTGAAGTCAGAGACTGGTGTGGAGCTGGAGTCAGAGGTAGAGCTGAAGTCAGGGTTGGAGGTGGAGCTGAAGTCAGAGACTGGTGTGGAGCTGGAGGCGGAGCTGAAGGCAGAGGCAGAGCAGGTCTGGAGCTGTAGGCACAGTCAAAGGCGGAAGTGGGGCTGAAGTCAGAGGCAGAGCTGGAGGCGGAGCTGAAGTCAGAGGCAGAGCTGGAGGCGGTGCTGAAGTCAGAGGTGCAGCTCAAGTCAGAGGCAGAGCTGGTGGTGGAGTCAGAGAATGCTCCATTAAACCATATAGTGTACATTCCTTCCCTGCAACACTAGTGAAGTCTTCATGGTATAGTGGATAGTGCTCTGGACTCTCACCCCAGCGACCCGAGTTCAAATCCCGGTGGGACCAAAGAAAATATGTCATCATGGAAAAGGTGTTGGAGGCGGAGCTGGAGCTGTAGGCGGACCTGAAGTCAGAGGCGGACCTGAAGTCAGAGGCAGATTTGGTGTGGCGCCGGAATTGGAAGCGGAGCTGAAGTCAGTGGCAGAGATGGTTTGGAACTGGAGTTGGAGGAGGAGCTGTAGTGTGAGATGGAACTGAAGTTGAAGTCAGATGCAGAACTGGTGTGGAGCTGGAGTCAGAGGTGGAGCTGAAGTCAGGAACTGGTGTGGAGCTGGCGGCGGAGTGTGAGGCGGAAGTGGGGCTGAAGTCAGAGGCAAAGATGGTGTAGAGCTGGAGTCAGAGGCAGAAATGAAGTCAGAGGTAGAGCTGGTGTGAAGCTGAAGTCAGAGGCGATGAAATTGGAGTCAGATGCAAAGCTGGTGTGGGGCTGGAGTCAGAGGTGGAGCTGAAGTGAGACTGGTGTGGAGCTGGAGTCAGAGGCGGAGCTGAAGTCAGAAACTGGTGTGGAGCTGGCGGCGGAGTTGGAGGCGGAAGTGGGGCTGAAGTCAGAGGCAGAGATGGTGAAGAGCTGGAGTCAGAGGCAGAAATGAAGTCAGAGGTAGAGCTGGTGTGGAACTGAAGTCAGAGGTGGAGCTGAAGTCAGAGACTGGTGTGGAGCTGGAGTCAGAGGTAGAGCTGAAGTCAGGGTTGGAGGTGGAGCTGAAGTCAGAGACTGGTGTGGAGCTGGAGGCGGAGCTGAAGGCAGAGGCAGAGCAGGTCTGGAGCTGTAGGCACAGTCAAAGGCGGAAGTGGGGCTGAAGTCAGAGGCAGAGCTGGAGGCGGAGCTGAAGTCAGAGGCAGAGCTGGAGGCGGTGCTGAAGTCAGAGGTGCAGCTCAAGTCAGAGGCAGAGCTGGTGGTGGAGTCAGAGAATGCTCCATTAAACCATATAGTGTACATTCCTTCCCTGCAACACTAGTGAAGTCTTCATGGTATAGTGGATAGTGCTCTGGACTCTCACCCCAGCGACCCGAGTTCAAATCCCGGCTGAAGTCAGAGGCAGAGATGGTGTAGAGCTGGATTCAGAGGCAGAAATGAAGTCAGAGGTAGAGCTGGTGTGGAGCTGAAGTCAGAGGCGGAGATGAAGTAGGAGTCAGATGCAAAGCTGGTGTGGGGCTGGAGTTGGAGGCAGAGCTGGTGTGGAGCTGAAGTCAGAGGTGGAGCTGAAGTCAGAGACTGGTGTGGAGCTGGAGTCAGAGGTAGAGCTGAAGTCAGAGTTGGAGGTGGAGCTGAAGTCGGAGACTGGTGTGGAGCTGGAGGCGGAGCTGAAGGCAGAGGCAGAGCAGGTCTGGAGCTGGAGGCAGAGTCAAAGGCGGAAGTGGGGCTGAAGTCAGAGGCAGAGCTGGAGGCGGAGCTGAAGTCAGAGGCAGAGCTGGAGGCGGTGCTGAAGTCAGAGGTGGAGCTGAAGTCAGAGGCAGAGCTGGTGGTGGAGTCAGAGAATGCTCCATTAAACCATATAGTGTACATTCCTTCCCTGCAACACTAGTGAAGTCATCATGGTATAGTGGATAGTGCTCTGGACTCTCACCCCAGCGACCCGAGTTCAAATCCCGGTGGGACCAAAGAAAATATGTCATCATGGAAAAGGCGTTGGTGGCGGAGCTGGAGCTGTAGGCGGAGCTGAAGTCAGAGGCGGAGCTGAAGTCAGAGGCAGATTTGGTGTGGTGCCGAAATTGAAGGCGGAGCTGAAGTCAGTGGCAGAGATGGTGTGGAGCTGGAGTTGGAGAAGAAGCTGTGGTCAGAGATGGAACTGAAGTTGTGGTCAGATGCAGAACTGGTGTGGAGCTGGAGTCAGAGGCGGAGCTGAAGTCAGAAACTGGTGTGGAGCTGGCGGCGGAGTTGAAGGCGGAAGTGGGGCTGAAGTCAGAGGCAGAGATGGTGAAGAGCTGGAGTCAGAGGCAGAAATGAAGTCAGAGGTAGAGATGGTGTGGAGCTAAAGTCAGAGGTGGAGATGAAGTTGGAGTCAGATGCAAAGCTGGTGTGGGGCTGGAGTCAGAGGTGGAGCTGAAGTCAGAGACTGGTGTGGAGCTGGAGTCAGAGGTAGAGCTGAAGTCAGGGTTAGGGTTAGGGTTAGGGTTAGGGTTAGGGTTAGGGTTAGGGGTTAGGGTTAGGGGTTAGGGGTTAGGGTTAGGGTTAGGGTTAGGGTTAGGGTTAGGGTCTGGAGCTGGAGGCACAGTCAAAGGCCGAAGTGGGGCTGAAGTCAGAGGCAGAGCTGGAGGCGGAGCTGAAGTCAGAGGCAGAGCTGGAGCCGGTGCTGAAGTCAGAGGTGGAGCTGAAGTCAGAGGCAGAGCTGGTGGTGGAGTCAGAGAATGCTCCATTAAACCATATAGTGTACATTCCTTCCCTGCAACACTAGTGAAGTCTTCATGGTATAGTGGATAGTGCTCTGGACTCTCACCCCAGCGACCCGAGTTCAAATCCCGGCTGAAGTCAGAGGCAGAGATGGTGTAGAGCTGGAGTCAGAGGCAGAAATGAAGTCAGAGGTAAAGCTGGTGTGGAGCTGAAGTCAGAGGCGGAGATGAAGTTGGAGTCAGATGCAAAGCTGGTGTGGGGCTGAAGTCAGAGGTGGAGCTGAAGTCAGAGACTGGTGTGGAGCTGGAGTCAGAGGTAGAGCTGAAGTCAGGGTTGGAGGTGGAGCTGATGTCAGAGACTGGTGTGGAGCTGGAGGCGGAGCTGAAGGCAGAGGCAGAGCAGGTCTGGAGCTGGAGGCACAGTCAAAGGCCGAAGTGGGGCTGAAGTCAGAGGCAGAGCTGGAGGCGGAGCTGAAGTCAGAGGCAGAGCTGGAGCCGGTGCTGAAGTCAGAGGTGGAGCTGAAGTCAGAGGCAGAGCTGGTGGTGGAGTCAGAGAATGCTCCATTAAACCATATAGTGTACATTCCTTCCCTGCAACACTAGTGAAGTCTTCATGGTATAGTGGATAGTGCTCTGGACTCTCACCCCAGCGACCCGAGTTCAAATCCCGGTGGGACCAAAGAAAATATGTCATCATGGAAAAGGCTTTGGTGGCGGAGCTGGAGCTGTAGGCGGAGCTGAAGTCAGAGGCAGATTTGCTGTGGTGCCGAAATTGGAGGCGGAGCTGAAGTCAGTGGCAGAGATGGTGTGGAGCTGGAGTTGGAGGAGGAGCTGTAGTCAGAGATGGAACTGAAGTTGAAGTCAGATGCAAAACTGGTGTGGAGCTGGAGTCAGAGGTGGAACTGAAGTCAGAAACTGGTGTGGAGCTGGCGGCGGAGTCAGAGAATGCTCCATTAAACCATATAGTGTACATTCCTTCCCTGCAACACTAGTGAAGTCTCCATGGTATAGTGGATAGTGCTCTGGACTCTCACCCCAGCGACCCGAGTTCAAATCCCGGCTGAAGTCAGAGGCAGAGATGGTGTAAAGCTGGAGTCAGAGGCAAAAATGAAGTCAGAGGTAGAGCTGGTGTGGAGCTGAAGTCAGAGGCGGAGATGAAGTAGGAGTCAGATGCAGAGCTGGTGTGGGGCTGGAGTTGGAGGCAGAGCTGGTGTGGGGCTGAAGTCAAAGGTGGAGCTGAAGTCAGAGACTGGTGTGGAGCTAGGGTTGGAGGTGGAGCTGATTTCAGAGACTGGTGTGGAGCTGGAGGCGGAGCTGAAGGCAGAGCAGGTCTGGAGCTGGAGGCAGAGTCAAAGGCGGAAGTGGGGCTGAAGTCAAAGGCAGAGCTGGAGGCGGAGCTGAAGTCAGAGGCAGAGCTGGAGGCGGTGCTGAAGTCAGATGCAGAGCTGGTGGTGGAGTCAGAGAATGCTCCATTAAACCATATAGTGAACATTCCTTCCGTGCAACACTAGTGAAGTGTTAATGGTATAGTGGATAGTGCTCTGGACTCTCACCCCAGCGACCCGAGTTCAAATCCCGGTGGGACCAAAGAAAATATGTCATCATGGAAAAGGTGTTGGAGGCGGAGCTGGAGCTGTAGGCGGAGCTGAAATCAGAGGCGGACCTGAAGTCAGAGGCAGATTTGGTGTGGCGCCGGAATTGGAAGCGGAGCTGAAGTCAGTGGCAGAGATGGTGTGGAACTGGAGTTGGAGGAGGAGCTGTAGTCAGAGATGGAACTGAAGTTGAAGTCAGATGCAAAACTGGTGTGGAGCTGGAGTCAGAGGTGAAACTGGTGTGGAGCTGGCGGCGGAGTTGGAGGCGGAAGTGGGGCTGAAGTCAGAGGTAGAGCTGAAGTCAGGGTTGGAGGTGGAGCTGAAGTCGGAGACTGGTGTGGAGCTGAAGGCGGAGCTGAAGGCAGAGGCAGAGCAAGTCTGGAGCTGGAGGCAGAGTCAAAGGCGGAAGTGGGGCTGAAGTCAGAGGCAGAGCTGGAGGCAGTGCTAAAGTCAGAGGTGGAGCTGAAGTCAGAGGCAGAGCTGGTGGTGGAGTCAGAGAATGCTCCATTAAACCATATAGTGTACATTCCTTCCCTGCAACACTAGTGAAGTGTTAATGGTATAGTGGATAGTGCTCTGGACTCTCACCCAAGCGACCCGAGTTCAAATCCCGGTGGGACCAAAGAAAATATGTCATCATGGAAAAGGTGTTGGAGGCGGAGCTGGAGCTGTAGGCGGAGCTGAAGTCAGAGGCGGACCTGAAGGCAGAGCTGGTGTGGAGCTGAAGTCAGAGGTGGAGCTGAAGTCAGAGACTGGTGTGGAGCTGGAGTCAGAGGTAGAGCTGAAGTCAGGGTTGGAGGTGGAGCTGATGTCAGAGACTGGTGTGGAGCTGGAGGCGGAGCTGAAGGCAGAGGCAGAGCAGGTCTGGAGCTGGAGGCACAGTCAAAGGCCGAAGTGGGGCTGAAGTCAGAGGCAGAGCTGGAGGCGGAGCTGAAGTCAGAGGCAGAGCTGGAGCCGGTGCTGAAGTCAGAGGTGGAGCTGAAGTCAGAGGCAGAGCTGGTGGTGGAGTCAGAGAATGCTCCATTAAACCATATAGTGTACATTCCTTCCCTGCAACACTAGTGAAGTCTTCATGGTATAGTGGATAGTGCTCTGGACTCTCACCCCAGCGACCCGAGTTCAAATCCCGGCTGAAGTCAGAGGCAGAGATGGTGTAGAGCTGGAGTCAGAGGCAGAAATGAAGTCAGAGGTAAAGCTGGTGTGGAGCTGAAGTCAGAGGCGGAGATGAAGTTGGAGTCAGATGCAAAGCTGGTGTGGGGCTGAAGTCAGAGGTGGAGCTGAAGTCAGAGACTGGTGTGGAGCTGGAGTCAGAGGTAGAGCTGAAGTCAGGGTTGGAGGTGGAGCTGATGTCAGAGACTGGTGTGGAGCTGGAGGCGGAGCTGAAGGCAGAGGCAGAGCAGGTCTGGAGCTGGAGGCACAGTCAAAGGCCGAAGTGGGGCTGAAGTCAGAGGCAGAGCTGGAGGCGGAGCTGAAGTCAGAGGCAGAGCTGGAGCCGGTGCTGAAGTCAGAGGTGGAGCTGAAGTCAGAGGCAGAGCTGGTGGTGGAGTCAGAGAATGCTCCATTAAACCATATAGTGTACATTCCTTCCCTGCAACACTAGTGAAGTCTTCATGGTATAGTGGATAGTGCTCTGGACTCTCACCCCAGCGACCCGAGTTCAAATCCCGGTGGGACCAAAGAAAATATGTCATCATGGAAAAGGCTTTGGTGGCGGAGCTGGAGCTGTAGGCGGAGCTGAAGTCAGAGGCAGATTTGCTGTGGTGCCGAAATTGGAGGCGGAGCTGAAGTCAGTGGCAGAGATGGTGTGGAGCTGGAGTTGGAGGAGAAGCTGTAGTCAGAGATGGAACTGAAGTTGTGGAGTCAGAGGCAGAAATGAAGTCAGAGGTAGAGCTGGTGTGGAGCTGAAGTCAGAGGCGGAGATGAAGTTGGAGTCAGATGCAAAGCTGGTGTGGGGCTGGAGTCAGAGGTGGAGCTGAAGTCAGAGACTGGTGTGGAGCTGAAGTCAGAGGTGCAGCTCAAGTCAGAGGCAGAGCTGGTGGTGGAGTCAGAGAATGCTCCATTAAACCATATAATGTACATTCCTTCCCTGCAACACTAGTGAAGTCTTCATGGTATAGTGGATAGTGCTCTGGACTCTCACCCCAGCGACCCGAGTTCAAATCCCGGCTGAAGTCAGAGGCAGAGATGGTGTAGAGCTGGAGTCAGAGGCAGAAATGAAGTCAGAGGTAGAGCTGGTGTGGAGCTGAAGTCAGAGGCGGAGATGAAGTAGGAGTCAGATGCAAAGCTGGTGTGGGGCTGGAGTTGGAGGCAGAGCTGGTGTGGAGCTGAAGTCAGAGGTGGAGCTGATGTCAGAGACTGGTGTGGAGCTGGAGTCAGAGGCAGAGATGAAGTCAGAGGTAGAGCTGGTGTGGAGCTAAAGTCAGAGGTGGAGATGAAATTGGAGTCAGATGCAAAGCTGGTGTGGGGCTGGAGTCAGAGGTGGAGCTGAAGTGAAACTGGTGTGGAGCTGGAGTCAGAGGTAGAGCTGAAGTCAGGGTTGGAGGTTGAGCTGAAGTCGGAGACTGGTTTGGAGCTGGAGGCAGAGTCAAAGGCGGAAGTGGGGCTGAAGTCAGAGGCAGAGCTGGAGGCGGAGCTGAAGTCAGAGGCAGAGCTGGAGGCGGTGCTGAAGTCAGAGGTGGAGCTGAAGTCAGAGGCAGAGCTGGTGGTGGAGTCAGAGAATGCTCCATTAAACCATATAGTGTACATTCCTTCCTGCAACACTAGTGAAGTCTTCATGGTATAGTGGGTAGTGCTCTGGACTCTCACCCCAGCGACCCGAGTTCAAATCCCGGTGGGACCAAAGAAAATATGTCATCATGGAAAAGGTGTTGGTGGCGGAGCTGGAGCTGTAGGCGGAGCTGAAGTCAGAGGCGGAGCTGAAGTCAGAGGCAGATTTGGTGTGGTGCCGAAATTAAAGGCGGAGCTGAAGTCAGTGGCAGAGATGGTGTGGAGCTGGAGTTGGAGGAGAAGCTGTGGTCAGAGATGGAACTGAAGTTGTGGTCAAATGCAGAACTGGTGTGAAGCTGGAGTCAGAGGCGGAGCTGAAGTCAGAAACTGGTGTGGAGCTGGCGGCGGAGTTGGAGGCGGAAGTGGGGCTGAAGTCAGAGGCAGAGATGGTGAAGAGCTGGAGTCAGAGGCAGAAATGAAGTCAGAGGTAGAGCTGGTGTGGAACTGAAGTCAGAGGTGGAGCTGAAGTCAGAGACTGGTGTGGAGCTGGAGTCAGAGGAAGAGCTGAAGTCAGGGTTGGAGGTGGAGCTGAAGTCAGAGACTGGTGTGGAGCTGGAGGCGGAGCTGAAGGCAGAGGCAGAGCAGGTCTGGAGCTGTAGGCACAGTCAAAGGCGGAAGTGGGGCTGAAGTCAGAGGCAGAGCTGGAGGCGGAGCTGAAGTCAGAGGCAGAGCTGGAGGCGGTGCTGAAGTCAGAGGTGCAGCTCAAGTCAGAGGCAGAGCTGGTGGTGGAGTCAGAGAATGCTCCATTAAACCATATAGTGTACATTCCTTCCCTGCAACACTAGTGAAGTCTTCATGGTATAGTGGATAGTGCTCTGGACTCTCACCCCAGCGACCCGAGTTCAAATCCCGGTGGGACCAAAGAAAATATGTCATCATGGAAAAGGTGTTGGAGGCGGAGCTGGAGCTGTAGGCGGACCTGAAGTCAGAGGCGGACCTGAAGTCAGAGGCAGATTTGGTGTGGCGCCGGAATTGGAAGCGGAGCTGAAGTCAGTGGCAGAGATGGTTTGGAACTGGAGTTGGAGGAGGAGCTGTAGTGTGAGATGGAACTGAAGTTGAAGTCAGATGCAGAACTGGTGTGGAGCTGGAGTCAGAGGTGGAGCTGAAGTCAGGAACTGGTGTGGAGCTGGCGGCGGAGTGTGAGGCGGAAGTGGGGCTGAAGTCAGAGGCAAAGATGGTGTAGAGCTGGAGTCAGAGGCAGAAATGAAGTCAGAGGTAGAGCTGGTGTGAAGCTGAAGTCAGAGGCGATGAAATTGGAGTCAGATGCAAAGCTGGTGTGGGGCTGGAGTCAGAGGTGGAGCTGAAGTGAGACTGGTGTGGAGCTGGAGTCAGAGGCGGAGCTGAAGTCAGAAACTGGTGTGGAGCTGGCGGCGGAGTTGGAGGCGGAAGTGGGGCTGAAGTCAGAGGCAGAGATGGTGAAGAGCTGGAGTCAGAGGCAGAAATGAAGTCAGAGGTAGAGCTGGTGTGGAACTGAAGTCAGAGGTGGAGCTGAAGTCAGAGACTGGTGTGGAGCTGGAGTCAGAGGTAGAGCTGAAGTCAGGGTTGGAGGTGGAGCTGAAGTCAGAGACTGGTGTGGAGCTGGAGGCGGAGCTGAAGGCAGAGGCAGAGCAGGTCTGGAGCTGTAGGCACAGTCAAAGGCGGAAGTGGGGCTGAAGTCAGAGGCAGAGCTGGAGGCGGAGCTGAAGTCAGAGGCAGAGCTGGAGGCGGTGCTGAAGTCAGAGGTGCAGCTCAAGTCAGAGGCAGAGCTGGTGGTGGAGTCAGAGAATGCTCCATTAAACCATATAGTGTACATTCCTTCCCTGCAACACTAGTGAAGTCTTCATGGTATAGTGGATAGTGCTCTGGACTCTCACCCCAGCGACCCGAGTTCAAATCCCGGCTGAAGTCAGAGGCAGAGATGGTGTAGAGCTGGATTCAGAGGCAGAAATGAAGTCAGAGGTAGAGCTGGTGTGGAGCTGAAGTCAGAGGCGGAGATGAAGTAGGAGTCAGATGCAAAGCTGGTGTGGGGCTGGAGTTGGAGGCAGAGCTGGTGTGGAGCTGAAGTCAGAGGTGGAGCTGAAGTCAGAGACTGGTGTGGAGCTGGAGTCAGAGGTAGAGCTGAAGTCAGAGTTGGAGGTGGAGCTGAAGTCGGAGACTGGTGTGGAGCTGGAGGCGGAGCTGAAGGCAGAGGCAGAGCAGGTCTGGAGCTGGAGGCAGAGTCAAAGGCGGAAGTGGGGCTGAAGTCAGAGGCAGAGCTGGAGGCGGAGCTGAAGTCAGAGGCAGAGCTGGAGGCGGTGCTGAAGTCAGAGGTGGAGCTGAAGTCAGAGGCAGAGCTGGTGGTGGAGTCAGAGAATGCTCCATTAAACCATATAGTGTACATTCCTTCCCTGCAACACTAGTGAAGTCATCATGGTATAGTGGATAGTGCTCTGGACTCTCACCCCAGCGACCCGAGTTCAAATCCCGGTGGGACCAAAGAAAATATGTCATCATGGAAAAGGCGTTGGTGGCGGAGCTGGAGCTGTAGGCGGAGCTGAAGTCAGAGGCGGAGCTGAAGTCAGAGGCAGATTTGGTGTGGTGCCGAAATTGAAGGCGGAGCTGAAGTCAGTGGCAGAGATGGTGTGGAGCTGGAGTTGGAGAAGAAGCTGTGGTCAGAGATGGAACTGAAGTTGTGGTCAGATGCAGAACTGGTGTGGAGCTGGAGTCAGAGGCGGAGCTGAAGTCAGAAACTGGTGTGGAGCTGGCGGCGGAGTTGAAGGCGGAAGTGGGGCTGAAGTCAGAGGCAGAGATGGTGAAGAGCTGGAGTCAGAGGCAGAAATGAAGTCAGAGGTAGAGATGGTGTGGAGCTAAAGTCAGAGGTGGAGATGAAGTTGGAGTCAGATGCAAAGCTGGTGTGGGGCTGGAGTCAGAGGTGGAGCTGAAGTCAGAGACTGGTGTGGAGCTGGAGTCAGAGGTAGAGCTGAAGTCAGGGTTAGGGTTAGGGTTAGGGTTAGGGTTAGGGGTTAGGGGTTAGGGGTTAGGGGTTAGGGTTAGGGTTAGGGTTAGGGTTAGGGTCTGGAGCTGGAGGCACAGTCAAAGGCCGAAGTGGGGCTGAAGTCAGAGGCAGAGCTGGAGGCGGAGCTGAAGTCAGAGGCAGAGCTGGAGCCGGTGCTGAAGTCAGAGGTGGAGCTGAAGTCAGAGGCAGAGCTGGTGGTGGAGTCAGAGAATGCTCCATTAAACCATATAGTGTACATTCCTTCCCTGCAACACTAGTGAAGTCTTCATGGTATAGTGGATAGTGCTCTGGACTCTCACCCCAGCGACCCGAGTTCAAATCCCGGCTGAAGTCAGAGGCAGAGATGGTGTAGAGCTGGAGTCAGAGGCAGAAATGAAGTCAGAGGTAAAGCTGGTGTGGAGCTGAAGTCAGAGGCGGAGATGAAGTTGGAGTCAGATGCAAAGCTGGTGTGGGGCTGAAGTCAGAGGTGGAGCTGAAGTCAGAGACTGGTGTGGAGCTGGAGTCAGAGGTAGAGCTGAAGTCAGGGTTGGAGGTGGAGCTGATGTCAGAGACTGGTGTGGAGCTGGAGGCGGAGCTGAAGGCAGAGGCAGAGCAGGTCTGGAGCTGGAGGCACAGTCAAAGGCCGAAGTGGGGCTGAAGTCAGAGGCAGAGCTGGAGGCGGAGCTGAAGTCAGAGGCAGAGCTGGAGCCGGTGCTGAAGTCAGAGGTGGAGCTGAAGTCAGAGGCAGAGCTGGTGGTGGAGTCAGAGAATGCTCCATTAAACCATATAGTGTACATTCCTTCCCTGCAACACTAGTGAAGTCTTCATGGTATAGTGGATAGTGCTCTGGACTCTCACCCCAGCGACCCGAGTTCAAATCCCGGTGGGACCAAAGAAAATATGTCATCATGGAAAAGGCTTTGGTGGCGGAGCTGGAGCTGTAGGCGGAGCTGAAGTCAGAGGCAGATTTGCTGTGGTGCCGAAATTGGAGGCGGAGCTGAAGTCAGTGGCAGAGATGGTGTGGAGCTGGAGTTGGAGGAGGAGCTGTAGTCAGAGATGGAACTGAAGTTGAAGTCAGATGCAAAACTGGTGTGGAGCTGGAGTCAGAGGTGGAACTGAAGTCAGAAACTGGTGTGGAGCTGGCGGCGGAGTCAGAGAATGCTCCATTAAACCATATAGTGTACATTCCTTCCCTGCAACACTAGTGAAGTCTCCATGGTATAGTGGATAGTGCTCTGGACTCTCACCCCAGCGACCCGAGTTCAAATCCCGGCTGAAGTCAGAGGCAGAGATGGTGTAAAGCTGGAGTCAGAGGCAAAAATGAAGTCAGAGGTAGAGCTGGTGTGGAGCTGAAGTCAGAGGCGGAGATGAAGTAGGAGTCAGATGCAAAGCTGGTGTGGGGCTGGAGTTGGAGGCAGAGCTGGTGTGGGGCTGAAGTCAAAGGTGGAGCTGAAGTCAGAGACTGGTGTGGAGCTAGGGTTGGAGGTGGAGCTGATGTCAGAGACTGGTGTGGAGCTGGAGGCGGAGCTGAAGGCAGAGCAGGTCTGGAGCTGGAGGCAGAGTCAAAGGCGGAAGTGGGGCTGAAGTCAAAGGCAGAGCTGGAGGCGGAGCTGAAGTCAGAGGCAGAGCTGGAGGCGGTGCTGAAGTCAGATGCAGAGCTGGTGGTGGAGTCAGAGAATGCTCCATTAAACCATATAGTGAACATTCCTTCCGTGCAACACTAGTGAAGTGTTAATGGTATAGTGGATAGTGCTCTGGACTCTCACCCCAGCGACCCGAGTTCAAATCCCGGTGGGACCAAAGAAAATATGTCATCATGGAAAAGGTGTTGGAGGCGGAGCTGGAGCTGTAGGCGGAGCTGAAATCAGAGGCGGACCTGAAGTCAGAGGCAGATTTGGTGTGGCGCCGGAATTGGAAGCGGAGCTGAAGTCAGTGGCAGAGATGGTGTGGAACTGGAGTTGGAGGAGGAGCTGTAGTCAGAGATGGAACTGAAGTTGAAGTCAGATGCAAAACTGGTGTGGAGCTGGAGTCAGAGGTGGAACTGAAGTCAGAAACTGGTGTGGAGCTGGCGGCGGAGTTGGAGGCGGAAGTGGGGCTGAAGTCAGAGGTAGAGCTGAAGTCAGGGTTGGAGGTGGAGCTGAAGTCGGAGACTGGTGTGGAGCTGAAGGCGGAGCTGAAGGCAGAGGCAGAGCAAGTCTGGAGCTGGAGGCAGAGTCAAAGGCGGAAGTGGGGCTGAAGTCAGAGGCAGAGCTGGAGGCAGTGCTAAAGTCAGAGGTGGAGCTGAAGTCAGAGGCAGAGCTGGTGGTGGAGTCAGAGAATGCTCCATTAAACCATATAGTGTACATTCCTTCCCTGCAACACTAGTGAAGTGTTAATGGTATAGTGGATAGTGCTCTGGACTCTCACCCAAGCGACCCGAGTTCAAATCCCGGTGGGACCAAAGAAAATATGTCATCATGGAAAAGGTGTTGGAGGCGGAGCTGGAGCTGTAGGCGGAGCTGAAGTCAGAGGCGGACCTGAAGGCAGAGCTGGTGTGGAGCTGAAGTCAGAGGTGGAGCTGAAGTCAGAGACTGGTGTGGAGCTGGAGTCAGAGGTAGAGCTGAAGTCAGGGTTGGAGGTGGAGCTGATGTCAGAGACTGGTGTGGAGCTGGAGGCGGAGCTGAAGGCAGAGGCAGAGCAGGTCTGGAGCTGGAGGCACAGTCAAAGGCCGAAGTGGGGCTGAAGTCAGAGGCAGAGCTGGAGGCGGAGCTGAAGTCAGAGGCAGAGCTGGAGCCGGTGCTGAAGTCAGAGGTGGAGCTGAAGTCAGAGGCAGAGCTGGTGGTGGAGTCAGAGAATGCTCCATTAAACCATATAGTGTACATTCCTTCCCTGCAACACTAGTGAAGTCTTCATGGTATAGTGGATAGTGCTCTGGACTCTCACCCCAGCGACCCGAGTTCAAATCCCGGTGGGACCAAAGAAAATATGTCATCATGGAAAAGGCTTTGGTGGCGGAGCTGGAGCTGTAGGCGGAGCTGAAGTCAGAGGCAGATTTGCTGTGGTGCCGAAATTGGAGGCGGAGCTGAAGTCAGTGGCAGAGATGGTGTGGAGCTGGAGTTGGAGGAGAAGCTGTAGTCAGAGATGGAACTGAAGTTGTGGAGTCAGAGGCAGAAATGAAGTCAGAGGTAGAGCTGGTGTGGAGCTGAAGTCAGAGGCGGAGATGAAGTTGGAGTCAGATGCAAAGCTGGTGTGGGGCTGGAGTCAGAGGTGGAGCTGAAGTCAGAGACTGGTGTGGAGCTGAAGTCAGAGGTGCAGCTCAAGTCAGAGGCAGAGCTGGTGGTGGAGTCAGAGAATGCTCCATTAAACCATATAATGTACATTCCTTCCCTGCAACACTAGTGAAGTCTTCATGGTATAGTGGATAGTGCTCTGGACTCTCACCCCAGCGACCCGAGTTCAAATCCCGGCTGAAGTCAGAGGCAGAGATGGTGTAGAGCTGGAGTCAGAGGCAGAAATGAAGTCAGAGGTAGAGCTGGTGTGGAGCTGAAGTCAGAGGCGGAGATGAAGTAGGAGTCAGATGCAAAGCTGGTGTGGGGCTGGAGTTGGAGGCAGAGCTGGTGTGGAGCTGAAGTCAGAGGTGGAGCTGATGTCAGAGACTGGTGTGGAGCTGGAGTCAGAGGCAGAGATGAAGTCAGAGGTAGAGCTGGTGTGGAGCTAAAGTCAGAGGTGGAGATGAAATTGGAGTCAGATGCAAAGCTGGTGTGGGGCTGGAGTCAGAGGTGGAGCTGAAGTGAAACTGGTGTGGAGCTGGAGTCAGAGGTAGAGCTGAAGTCAGGGTTGGAGGTTGAGCTGAAGTCGGAGACTGGTTTGGAGCTGGAGGCAGAGTCAAAGGCGGAAGTGGGGCTGAAGTCAGAGGCAGAGCTGGAGGCGGAGCTGAAGTCAGAGGCAGAGCTGGAGGCGGTGCTGAAGTCAGAGGTGGAGCTGAAGTCAGAGGCAGAGCTGGTGGTGGAGTCAGAGAATGCTCCATTAAACCATATAGTGTACATTCCTTCCTGCAACACTAGTGAAGTCTTCATGGTATAGTGGGTAGTGCTCTGGACTCTCACCCCAGCGACCCGAGTTCAAATCCCGGTGGGACCAAAGAAAATATGTCATCATGGAAAAGGTGTTGGTGGCGGAGCTGGAGCTGTAGGCGGAGCTGAAGTCAGAGGCGGAGCTGAAGTCAGAGGCAGATTTGGTGTGGTGCCGAAATTAAAGGCGGAGCTGAAGTCAGTGGCAGAGATGGTGTGGAGCTGGAGTTGGAGGAGAAGCTGTGGTCAGAGATGGAACTGAAGTTGTGGTCAAATGCAGAACTGGTGTGAAGCTGGAGTCAGAGGCGGAGCTGAAGTCAGAAACTGGTGTGGAGCTGGCGGCGGAGTTGGAGGCGGAAGTGGGGCTGAAGTCAGAGGCAGAGATGGTGAAGAGCTGGAGTCAGAGGCAGAAATGAAGTCAGAGGTAGAGCTGGTGTGGAACTGAAGTCAGAGGTGGAGCTGAAGTCAGAGACTGGTGTGGAGCTGGAGTCAGAGGTAGAGCTGAAGTCAGGGTTGGAGGTGGAGCTGAAGTCAGAGACTGGTGTGGAGCTGGAGGCGGAGCTGAAGGCAGAGGCAGAGCAGGTCTGGAGCTGTAGGCACAGTCAAAGGCGGAAGTGGGGCTGAAGTCAGAGGCAGAGCTGGAGGCGGAGCTGAAGTCAGAGGCAGAGCTGGAGGCGGTGCTGAAGTCAGAGGTGCAGCTCAAGTCAGAGGCAGAGCTGGTGGTGGAGTCAGAGAATGCTCCATTAAACCATATAGTGTACATTCCTTCCCTGCAACACTAGTGAAGTCTTCATGGTATAGTGGATAGTGCTCTGGACTCTCACCCCAGCGACCCGAGTTCAAATCCCGGTGGGACCAAAGAAAATATGTCATCATGGAAAAGGTGTTGGAGGCGGAGCTGGACCTGTAGGCGGACCTGAAGTCAGAGGCGGACCTGAAGTCAGAGGCAGATTTGGTGTGGCGCCGGAATTGGAAGCGGAGCTGAAGTCAGTGGCAGAGATGGTTTGGAACTGGAGTTGGAGGAGGAGCTGTAGTGTGAGATGGAACTGAAGTTGAAGTCAGATGCAGAACTGGTGTGGAGCTGGAGTCAGAGGTGGAGCTGAAGTCAGGAACTGGTGTGGAGCTGGCGGCGGAGTGTGAGGCGGAAGTGGGGCTGAAGTCAGAGGCAAAGATGGTGTAGAGCTGGAGTCAGAGGCAGAAATGAAGTCAGAGGTAGAGCTGGTGTGAAGCTGAAGTCAGAGGCGATGAAATTGGAGTCAGATGCAAAGCTGGTGTGGGGCTGGAGTCAGAGGTGGAGCTGAAGTGAGACTGGTGTGGAGCTGGAGTCAGAGGCGGAGCTGAAGTCAGAAACTGGTGTGGAGCTGGCGGCGGAGTTGGAGGCGGAAGTGGGGCTGAAGTCAGAGGCAGAGATGGTGAAGAGCTGGAGTCAGAGGCAGAAATGAAGTCAGAGGTAGAGCTGGTGTGGAACTGAAGTCAGAGGTGGAGCTGAAGTCAGAGACTGGTGTGGAGCTGGAGTCAGAGGTAGAGCTGAAGTCAGGGTTGGAGGTGGAGCTGAAGTCAGAGACTGGTGTGGAGCTGGAGGCGGAGCTGAAGGCAGAGGCAGAGCAGGTCTGGAGCTGTAGGCACAGTCAAAGGCGGAAGTGGGGCTGAAGTCAGAGGCAGAGCTGGAGGCGGAGCTGAAGTCAGAGGCAGAGCTGGAGGCGGTGCTGAAGTCAGAGGTGCAGCTCAAGTCAGAGGCAGAGCTGGTGGTGGAGTCAGAGAATGCTCCATTAAACCATATAGTGTACATTCCTTCCCTGCAACACTAGTGAAGTCTTCATGGTATAGTGGATAGTGCTCTGGACTCTCACCCCAGCGACCCGAGTTCAAATCCCGGCTGAAGTCAGAGGCAGAGATGGTGTAGAGCTGGATTCAGAGGCAGAAATGAAGTCAGAGGTAGAGCTGGTGTGGAGCTGAAGTCAGAGGCGGAGATGAAGTAGGAGTCAGATGCAAAGCTGGTGTGGGGCTGGAGTTGGAGGCAGAGCTGGTGTGGAGCTGAAGTCAGAGGTGGAGCTGAAGTCAGAGACTGGTGTGGAGCTGGAGTCAGAGGTAGAGCTGAAGTCAGAGTTGGAGGTGGAGCTGAAGTCGGAGACTGGTGTGGAGCTGGAGGCGGAGCTGAAGGCAGAGGCAGAGCAGGTCTGGAGCTGGAGGCAGAGTCAAAGGCGGAAGTGGGGCTGAAGTCAGAGGCAGAGCTGGAGGCGGAGCTGAAGTCAGAGGCAGAGCTGGAGGCGGTGCTGAAGTCAGAGGTGGAGCTGAAGTCAGAGGCAGAGCTGGTGGTGGAGTCAGAGAATGCTCCATTA
Organism: Syngnathus leptorhynchus; assembly: GCF_054491065.1. Classification (NCBI taxonomy): domain Eukaryota; kingdom Metazoa; phylum Chordata; class Actinopteri; order Syngnathiformes; family Syngnathidae; genus Syngnathus; species Syngnathus leptorhynchus. The sequence continues at coordinate 25,008 of NW_028231992.1, read as the reverse complement.
AACCATATAGTGTACATTCCTTCCCTGCAACACTAGTGAAGTCATCATGGTATAGTGGATAGTGCTCTGGACTCTCACCCCAGCGACCCGAGTTCAAATCCCGGTGGGACCAAAGAAAATATGTCATCATGGAAAAGGCGTTGGTGGCGGAGCTGGAGCTGTAGGCGGAGCTGAAGTCAGAGGCAGATTTGCTGTGGTGCCGAAATTGGAGGCGGAGCTGAAGTCAGTGGCAGAGATGGTGTGGAGCTGGAGTTGGAGGAGAAGCTGTAGTCAGAGATGGAACTGAAGTTGTGGAGTCAGAGGCAGAAATGAAGTCAGAGGTAGAGCTGGTGTGGAGCTGAAGTCAGAGGCGGAGATGAAGTTGGAGTCAGATGCAAAGCTGGTGTGGGGCTGGAGTCAGAGGTGGAGCTGAAGTCAGAGACTGGTGTGGAGCTGAAGTCAGAGGTGCAGCTCAAGTCAGAGGCAGAGCTGGTGGTGGAGTCAGAGAATGCTCCATTAAACCATATAATGTACATTCCTTCCCTGCAACACTAGTGAAGTCTTCATGGTATAGTGGATAGTGCTCTGGACTCTCACCCCAGCGACCCGAGTTCAAATCCCGGCTGAAGTCAGAGGCAGAGATGGTGTAGAGCTGGAGTCAGAGGCAGAAATGAAGTCAGAGGTAGAGCTGGTGTGGAGCTGAAGTCAGAGGCGGAGATGAAGTAGGAGTCAGATGCAAAGCTGGTGTGGGGCTGGAGTTGGAGGCAGAGCTGGTGTGGAGCTGAAGTCAGAGGTGGAGCTGATGTCAGAGACTGGTGTGGAGCTGGAGTCAGAGGCAGAGATGAAGTCAGAGGTAGAACTGGTGTGGAGCTAAAGTCAGAGGTGGAGATGAAATTGGAGTCAGATGCAAAGCTGGTGTGGGGCTGGAGTCAGAGGTGGAGCTGAAGTGAAACTGGTGTGGAGCTGGAGTCAGAGGTAGAGCTGAAGTCAGGGTTGGAGGTTGAGCTGAAGTCGGAGACTGGTTTGGAGCTGGAGGCAGAGTCAAAGGCGGAAGTGGGGCTGAAGTCAGAGGCAGAGCTGGAGGCGGAGCTGAAGTCAGAGGCAGAGCTGGAGGCGGTGCTGAAGTCAGAGGTGGAGCTGAAGTCAGAGGCAGAGCTGGTGGTGGAGTCAGAGAATGCTCCATTAAACCATATAGTGTACATTCCTTCCTGCAACACTAGTGAAGTCTTCATGGTATAGTGGGTAGTGCTCTGGACTCTCACCCCAGCGACCCGAGTTCAAATCCCGGTGGGACCAAAGAAAATATGTCATCATGGAAAAGGTGTTGGTGGCGGAGCTGGAGCTGTAGGCGGAGCTGAAGTCAGAGGCGGAGCTGAAGTCAGAGGCAGATTTGGTGTGGTGCCGAAATTAAAGGCGGAGCTGAAGTCAGTGGCAGAGATGGTGTGGAGCTGGAGTTGGAGGAGAAGCTGTGGTCAGAGATGGAACTGAAGTTGTGGTCAAATGCAGAACTGGTGTGAAGCTGGAGTCAGAGGCGGAGCTGAAGTCAGAAACTGGTGTGGAGCTGGCGGCGGAGTTGGAGGCGGAAGTGGGGCTGAAGTCAGAGGCAGAGATGGTGAAGAGCTGGAGTCAGAGGCAGAAATGAAGTCAGAGGTAGAGCTGGTGTGGAACTGAAGTCAGAGGTGGAGCTGAAGTCAGAGACTGGTGTGGAGCTGGAGTCAGAGGTAGAGCTGAAGTCAGGGTTGGAGGTGGAGCTGAAGTCAGAGACTGGTGTGGAGCTGGAGGCGGAGCTGAAGGCAGAGGCAGAGCAGGTCTGGAGCTGTAGGCACAGTCAAAGGCGGAAGTGGGGCTGAAGTCAGAGGCAGAGCTGGAGGCGGAGCTGAAGTCAGAGGCAGAGCTGGAGGCGGTGCTGAAGTCAGAGGTGCAGCTCAAGTCAGAGGCAGAGCTGGTGGTGGAGTCAGAGAATGCTCCATTAAACCATATAGTGTACATTCCTTCCCTGCAACACTAGTGAAGTCTTCATGGTATAGTGGATAGTGCTCTGGACTCTCACCCCAGCGACCCGAGTTCAAATCCCGGTGGGACCAAAGAAAATATGTCATCATGGAAAAGGTGTTGGAGGCGGAGCTGGAGCTGTAGGCGGACCTGAAGTCAGAGGCGGACCTGAAGTCAGAGGCAGATTTGGTGTGGCGCCGGAATTGGAAGCGGAGCTGAAGTCAGTGGCAGAGATGGTTTGGAACTGGAGTTGGAGGAGGAGCTGTAGTGTGAGATGGAACTGAAGTTGAAGTCAGATGCAGAACTGGTGTGGAGCTGGAGTCAGAGGTGGAGCTGAAGTCAGGAACTGGTGTGGAGCTGGCGGCGGAGTGTGAGGCGGAAGTGGGGCTGAAGTCAGAGGCAAAGATGGTGTAGAGCTGGAGTCAGAGGCAGAAATGAAGTCAGAGGTAGAGCTGGTGTGAAGCTGAAGTCAGAGGCGATGAAATTGGAGTCAGATGCAAAGCTGGTGTGGGGCTGGAGTCAGAGGTGGAGCTGAAGTGAGACTGGTGTGGAGCTGGAGTCAGAGGCGGAGCTGAAGTCAGAAACTGGTGTGGAGCTGGCGGCGGAGTTGGAGGCGGAAGTGGGGCTGAAGTCAGAGGCAGAGATGGTGAAGAGCTGGAGTCAGAGGCAGAAATGAAGTCAGAGGTAGAGCTGGTGTGGAACTGAAGTCAGAGGTGGAGCTGAAGTCAGAGACTGGTGTGGAGCTGGAGTCAGAGGTAGAGCTGAAGTCAGGGTTGGAGGTGGAGCTGAAGTCAGAGACTGGTGTGGAGCTGGAGGCGGAGCTGAAGGCAGAGGCAGAGCAGGTCTGGAGCTGTAGGCACAGTCAAAGGCGGAAGTGGGGCTGAAGTCAGAGGCAGAGCTGGAGGCGGAGCTGAAGTCAGAGGCAGAGCTGGAGGCGGTGCTGAAGTCAGAGGTGCAGCTCAAGTCAGAGGCAGAGCTGGTGGTGGAGTCAGAGAATGCTCCATTAAACCATATAGTGTACATTCCTTCCCTGCAACACTAGTGAAGTCTTCATGGTATAGTGGATAGTGCTCTGGACTCTCACCCCAGCGACCCGAGTTCAAATCCCGGCTGAAGTCAGAGGCAGAGATGGTGTAGAGCTGGATTCAGAGGCAGAAATGAAGTCAGAGGTAGAGCTGGTGTGGAGCTGAAGTCAGAGGCGGAGATGAAGTAGGAGTCAGATGCAAAGCTGGTGTGGGGCTGGAGTTGGAGGCAGAGCTGGTGTGGAGCTGAAGTCAGAGGTGGAGCTGAAGTCAGAGACTGGTGTGGAGCTGGAGTCAGAGGTAGAGCTGAAGTCAGAGTTGGAGGTGGAGCTGAAGTCGGAGACTGGTGTGGAGCTGGAGGCGGAGCTGAAGGCAGAGGCAGAGCAGGTCTGGAGCTGGAGGCAGAGTCAAAGGCGGAAGTGGGGCTGAAGTCAGAGGCAGAGCTGGAGGCGGAGCTGAAGTCAGAGGCAGAGCTGGAGGCGGTGCTGAAGTCAGAGGTGGAGCTGAAGTCAGAGGCAGAGCTGGTGGTGGAGTCAGAGAATGCTCCATTAAACCATATAGTGTACATTCCTTCCCTGCAACACTAGTGAAGTCATCATGGTATAGTGGATAGTGCTCTGGACTCTCACCCCAGCGACCCGAGTTCAAATCCCGGTGGGACCAAAGAAAATATGTCATCATGGAAAAGGCGTTGGTGGCGGAGCTGGAGCTGTAGGCGGAGCTGAAGTCAGAGGCGGAGCTGAAGTCAGAGGCAGATTTGGTGTGGTGCCGAAATTGAAGGCGGAGCTGAAGTCAGTGGCAGAGATGGTGTGGAGCTGGAGTTGGAGAAGAAGCTGTGGTCAGAGATGGAACTGAAGTTGTGGTCAGATGCAGAACTGGTGTGGAGCTGGAGTCAGAGGCGGAGCTGAAGTCAGAAACTGGTGTGGAGCTGGCGGCGGAGTTGAAGGCGGAAGTGGGGCTGAAGTCAGAGGCAGAGATGGTGAAGAGCTGGAGTCAGAGGCAGAAATGAAGTCAGAGGTAGAGATGGTGTGGAGCTAAAGTCAGAGGTGGAGATGAAGTTGGAGTCAGATGCAAAGCTGGTGTGGGGCTGGAGTCAGAGGTGGAGCTGAAGTCAGAGACTGGTGTGGAGCTGGAGTCAGAGGTAGAGCTGAAGTCAGGGTTAGGGTTAGGGTTAGGGTTAGGGTTAGGGTTAGGGGTTAGGGGTTAGGGTTAGGGTTAGGGGTTAGGGGTTAGGGTTAGGGTTAGGGTTAGGGTTAGGGTTAGGGTTAGGGTTAGGGTCTGGAGCTGGAGGCACAGTCAAAGGCCGAAGTGGGGCTGAAGTCAGAGGCAGAGCTGGAGGCGGAGCTGAAGTCAGAGGCAGAGCTGGAGCCGGTGCTGAAGTCAGAGGTGGAGCTGAAGTCAGAGGCAGAGCTGGTGGTGGAGTCAGAGAATGCTCCATTAAACCATATAGTGTACATTCCTTCCCTGCAACACTAGTGAAGTCTTCATGGTATAGTGGATAGTGCTCTGGACTCTCACCCCAGCGACCCGAGTTCAAATCCCGGCTGAAGTCAGAGGCAGAGATGGTGTAGAGCTGGAGTCAGAGGCAGAAATGAAGTCAGAGGCGGAGATGAAGTTGGAGTCAGATGCAAAGCTGGTGTGGGGCTGAAGTCAGAGGTGGAGCTGAAGTCAGAGACTGGTGTGGAGCTGGAGTCAGAGGTAGAGCTGAAGTCAGGGTTGGAGGTGGAGCTGATGTCAGAGACTGGTGTGGAGCTGGAGGCGGAGCTGAAGGCAGAGGCAGAGCAGGTCTGGAGCTGGAGGCACAGTCAAAGGCCGAAGTGGGGCTGAAGTCAGAGGCAGAGCTGGAGGCGGAGCTGAAGTCAGAGGCAGAGCTGGAGCCGGTGCTGAAGTCAGAGGTGGAGCTGAAGTCAGAGGCAGAGCTGGTGGTGGAGTCAGAGAATGCTCCATTAAACCATATAGTGTACATTCCTTCCCTGCAACACTAGTGAAGTCTTCATGGTATAGTGGATAGTGCTCTGGACTCTCACCCCAGCGACCCGAGTTCAAATCCCGGTGGGACCAAAGAAAATATGTCATCATGGAAAAGGCTTTGGTGGCGGAGCTGGAGCTGTAGGCGGAGCTGAAGTCAGAGGCAGATTTGCTGTGGTGCCGAAATTGGAGGCGGAGCTGAAGTCAGTGGCAGAGATGGTGTGGAGCTGGAGTTGGAGGAGGAGCTGTAGTCAGAGATGGAACTGAAGTTGAAGTCAGATGCAAAACTGGTGTGGAGCTGGAGTCAGAGGTGGAACTGAAGTCAGAAACTGGTGTGGAGCTGGCGGCGGAGTCAGAGAATGCTCCATTAAACCATATAGTGTACATTCCTTCCCTGCAACACTAGTGAAGTCTCCATGGTATAGTGGATAGTGCTCTGGACTCTCACCCCAGCGACCCGAGTTCAAATCCCGGCTGAAGTCAGAGGCAGAGATGGTGTAAAGCTGGAGTCAGAGGCAAAAATGAAGTCAGAGGTAGAGCTGGTGTGGAGCTGAAGTCAGAGGCGGAGATGAAGTAGGAGTCAGATGCAAAGCTGGTGTGGGGCTGGAGTTGGAGGCAGAGCTGGTGTGGGGCTGAAGTCAAAGGTGGAGCTGAAGTCAGAGACTGGTGTGGAGCTAGGGTTGGAGGTGGAGCTGATGTCAGAGACTGGTGTGGAGCTGGAGGCGGAGCTGAAGGCAGAGCAGGTCTGGAGCTGGAGGCAGAGTCAAAGGCGGAAGTGGGGCTGAAGTCAAAGGCAGAGCTGGAGGCGGAGCTGAAGTCAGAGGCAGAGCTGGAGGCGGTGCTGAAGTCAGATGCAGAGCTGGTGGTGGAGTCAGAGAATGCTCCATTAAACCATATAGTGAACATTCCTTCCGTGCAACACTAGTGAAGTGTTAATGGTATAGTGGATAGTGCTCTGGACTCTCACCCCAGCGACCCGAGTTCAAATCCCGGTGGGACCAAAGAAAATATGTCATCATGGAAAAGGTGTTGGAGGCGGAGCTGGAGCTGTAGGCGGAGCTGAAATCAGAGGCGGACCTGAAGTCAGAGGCAGATTTGGTGTGGCGCCGGAATTGGAAGCGGAGCTGAAGTCAGTGGCAGAGATGGTGTGGAACTGGAGTTGGAGGAGGAGCTGTAGTCAGAGATGGAACTGAAGTTGAAGTCAGATGCAAAACTGGTGTGGAGCTGGAGTCAGAGGTGGAACTGAAGTCAGAAACTGGTGTGGAGCTGGCGGCGGAGTTGGAGGCGGAAGTGGGGCTGAAGTCAGAGGTAGAGCTGAAGTCAGGGTTGGAGGTGGAGCTGAAGTCGGAGACTGGTGTGGAGCTGAAGGCGGAGCTGAAGGCAGAGGCAGAGCAAGTCTGGAGCTGGAGGCAGAGTCAAAGGCGGAAGTGGGGCTGAAGTCAGAGGCAGAGCTGGAGGCAGTGCTAAAGTCAGAGGTGGAGCTGAAGTCAGAGGCAGAGCTGGTGGTGGAGTCAGAGAATGCTCCATTAAACCATATAGTGTACATTCCTTCCCTGCAACACTAGTGAAGTGTTAATGGTATAGTGGATAGTGCTCTGGACTCTCACCCAAGCGACCCGAGTTCAAATCCCGGTGGGACCAAAGAAAATATGTCATCATGGAAAAGGTGTTGGAGGCGGAGCTGGAGCTGTAGGCGGAGCTGAAGTCAGAGGCGGACCTGAAGGCAGAGCTGGTGTGGAGCTGAAGTCAGAGGTGGAGCTGAAGTCAGAGACTGGTGTGGAGCTGGAGTCAGAGGTAGAGCTGAAGTCAGGGTTGGAGGTGGAGCTGATGTCAGAGACTGGTGTGGAGCTGGAGGCGGAGCTGAAGGCAGAGGCAGAGCAGGTCTGGAGCTGGAGGCACAGTCAAAGGCCGAAGTGGGGCTGAAGTCAGAGGCAGAGCTGGAGGCGGAGCTGAAGTCAGAGGCAGAGCTGGAGCCGGTGCTGAAGTCAGAGGTGGAGCTGAAGTCAGAGGCAGAGCTGGTGGTGGAGTCAGAGAATGCTCCATTAAACCATATAGTGTACATTCCTTCCCTGCAACACTAGTGAAGTCTTCATGGTATAGTGGATAGTGCTCTGGACTCTCACCCCAGCGACCCGAGTTCAAATCCCGGCTGAAGTCAGAGGCAGAGATGGTGTAGAGCTGGAGTCAGAGGCAGAAATGAAGTCAGAGGTAAAGCTGGTGTGGAGCTGAAGTCAGAGGCGGAGATGAAGTTGGAGTCAGATGCAAAGCTGGTGTGGGGCTGAAGTCAGAGGTGGAGCTGAAGTCAGAGACTGGTGTGGAGCTGGAGTCAGAGGTAGAGCTGAAGTCAGGGTTGGAGGTGGAGCTGATGTCAGAGACTGGTGTGGAGCTGGAGGCGGAGCTGAAGGCAGAGGCAGAGCAGGTCTGGAGCTGGAGGCACAGTCAAAGGCCGAAGTGGGGCTGAAGTCAGAGGCAGAGCTGGAGGCGGAGCTGAAGTCAGAGGCAGAGCTGGAGCCGGTGCTGAAGTCAGAGGTGGAGCTGAAGTCAGAGGCAGAGCTGGTGGTGGAGTCAGAGAATGCTCCATTAAACCATATAGTGTACATTCCTTCCCTGCAACACTAGTGAAGTCTTCATGGTATAGTGGATAGTGCTCTGGACTCTCACCCCAGCGACCCGAGTTCAAATCCCGGTGGGACCAAAGAAAATATGTCATCATGGAAAAGGCTTTGGTGGCGGAGCTGGAGCTGTAGGCGGAGCTGAAGTCAGAGGCAGATTTGCTGTGGTGCCGAAATTGGAGGCGGAGCTGAAGTCAGTGGCAGAGATGGTGTGGAGCTGGAGTTGGAGGAGAAGCTGTAGTCAGAGATGGAACTGAAGTTGTGGAGTCAGAGGCAGAAATGAAGTCAGAGGTAGAGCTGGTGTGGAGCTGAAGTCAGAGGCGGAGATGAAGTTGGAGTCAGATGCAAAGCTGGTGTGGGGCTGGAGTCAGAGGTGGAGCTGAAGTCAGAGACTGGTGTGGAGCTGAAGTCAGAGGTGCAGCTCAAGTCAGAGGCAGAGCTGGTGGTGGAGTCAGAGAATGCTCCATTAAACCATATAATGTACATTCCTTCCCTGCAACACTAGTGAAGTCTTCATGGTATAGTGGATAGTGCTCTGGACTCTCACCCCAGCGACCCGAGTTCAAATCCCGGCTGAAGTCAGAGGCAGAGATGGTGTAGAGCTGGAGTCAGAGGCAGAAATGAAGTCAGAGGTAGAGCTGGTGTGGAGCTGAAGTCAGAGGCGGAGATGAAGTAGGAGTCAGATGCAAAGCTGGTGTGGGGCTGGAGTTGGAGGCAGAGCTGGTGTGGAGCTGAAGTCAGAGGTGGAGCTGATGTCAGAGACTGGTGTGGAGCTGGAGTCAGAGGCAGAGATGAAGTCAGAGGTAGAGCTGGTGTGGAGCTAAAGTCAGAGGTGGAGATGAAATTGGAGTCAGATGCAAAGCTGGTGTGGGGCTGGAGTCAGAGGTGGAGCTGAAGTGAAACTGGTGTGGAGCTGGAGTCAGAGGTAGAGCTGAAGTCAGGGTTGGAGGTTGAGCTGAAGTCGGAGACTGGTTTGGAGCTGGAGGCAGAGTCAAAGGCGGAAGTGGGGCTGAAGTCAGAGGCAGAGCTGGAGGCGGAGCTGAAGTCAGAGGCAGAGCTGGAGGCGGTGCTGAAGTCAGAGGTGGAGCTGAAGTCAGAGGCAGAGCTGGTGGTGGAGTCAGAGAATGCTCCATTAAACCATATAGTGTACATTCCTTCCTGCAACACTAGTGAAGTCTTCATGGTATAGTGGGTAGTGCTCTGGACTCTCACCCCAGCGACCCGAGTTCAAATCCCGGTGGGACCAAAGAAAATATGTCATCATGGAAAAGGTGTTGGTGGCGGAGCTGGAGCTGTAGGCGGAGCTGAAGTCAGAGGCGGAGCTGAAGTCAGAGGCAGATTTGGTGTGGTGCCGAAATTAAAGGCGGAGCTGAAGTCAGTGGCAGAGATGGTGTGGAGCTGGAGTTGGAGGAGAAGCTGTGGTCAGAGATGGAACTGAAGTTGTGGTCAAATGCAGAACTGGTGTGAAGCTGGAGTCAGAGGCGGAGCTGAAGTCAGAAACTGGTGTGGAGCTGGCGGCGGAGTTGGAGGCGGAAGTGGGGCTGAAGTCAGAGGCAGAGATGGTGAAGAGCTGGAGTCAGAGGCAGAAATGAAGTCAGAGGTAGAGCTGGTGTGGAACTGAAGTCAGAGGTGGAGCTGAAGTCAGAGACTGGTGTGGAGCTGGAGTCAGAGGTAGAGCTGAAGTCAGGGTTGGAGGTGGAGCTGAAGTCAGAGACTGGTGTGGAGCTGGAGGCGGAGCTGAAGGCAGAGGCAGAGCAGGTCTGGAGCTGTAGGCACAGTCAAAGGCGGAAGTGGGGCTGAAGTCAGAGGCAGAGCTGGAGGCGGAGCTGAAGTCAGAGGCAGAGCTGGAGGCGGTGCTGAAGTCAGAGGTGCAGCTCAAGTCAGAGGCAGAGCTGGTGGTGGAGTCAGAGAATGCTCCATTAAACCATATAGTGTACATTCCTTCCCTGCAACACTAGTGAAGTCTTCATGGTATAGTGGATAGTGCTCTGGACTCTCACCCCAGCGACCCGAGTTCAAATCCCGGTGGGACCAAAGAAAATATGTCATCATGGAAAAGGTGTTGGAGGCGGAGCTGGAGCTGTAGGCGGACCTGAAGTCAGAGGCGGACCTGAAGTCAGAGGCAGATTTGGTGTGGCGCCGGAATTGGAAGCGGAGCTGAAGTCAGTGGCAGAGATGGTTTGGAACTGGAGTTGGAGGAGGAGCTGTAGTGTGAGATGGAACTGAAGTTGAAGTCAGATGCAGAACTGGTGTGGAGCTGGAGTCAGAGGTGGAGCTGAAGTCAGGAACTGGTGTGGAGCTGGCGGCGGAGTGTGAGGCGGAAGTGGGGCTGAAGTCAGAGGCAAAGATGGTGTAGAGCTGGAGTCAGAGGCAGAAATGAAGTCAGAGGTAGAGCTGGTGTGAAGCTGAAGTCAGAGGCGATGAAATTGGAGTCAGATGCAAAGCTGGTGTGGGGCTGGAGTCAGAGGTGGAGCTGAAGTGAGACTGGTGTGGAGCTGGAGTCAGAGGCGGAGCTGAAGTCAGAAACTGGTGTGGAGCTGGCGGCGGAGTTGGAGGCGGAAGTGGGGCTGAAGTCAGAGGCAGAGATGGTGAAGAGCTGGAGTCAGAGGCAGAAATGAAGTCAGAGGTAGAGCTGGTGTGGAACTGAAGTCAGAGGTGGAGCTGAAGTCAGAGACTGGTGTGGAGCTGGAGTCAGAGGTAGAGCTGAAGTCAGGGTTGGAGGTGGAGCTGAAGTCAGAGACTGGTGTGGAGCTGGAGGCGGAGCTGAAGGCAGAGGCAGAGCAGGTCTGGAGCTGTAGGCACAGTCAAAGGCGGAAGTGGGGCTGAAGTCAGAGGCAGAGCTGGAGGCGGAGCTGAAGTCAGAGGCAGAGCTGGAGGCGGTGCTGAAGTCAGAGGTGCAGCTCAAGTCAGAGGCAGAGCTGGTGGTGGAGTCAGAGAATGCTCCATTAAACCATATAGTGTACATTCCTTCCCTGCAACACTAGTGAAGTCTTCATGGTATAGTGGATAGTGCTCTGGACTCTCACCCCAGCGACCCGAGTTCAAATCCCGGCTGAAGTCAGAGGCAGAGATGGTGTAGAGCTGGATTCAGAGGCAGAAATTAAGTCAGAGGTAGAGCTGGTGTGGAGCTGAAGTCAGAGGCGGAGATGAAGTAGGAGTCAGATGCAAAGCTGGTGTGGGGCTGGAGTTGGAGGCAGAGCTGGTGTGGAGCTGAAGTCAGAGGTGGAGCTGAAGTCAGAGACTGGTGTGGAGCTGGAGTCAGAGGTAGAGCTGAAGTCAGAGTTGGAGGTGGAGCTGAAGTCGGAGACTGGTGTGGAGCTGGAGGCGGAGCTGAAGGCAGAGGCAGAGCAGGTCTGGAGCTGGAGGCAGAGTCAAAGGCGGAAGTGGGGCTGAAGTCAGAGGCAGAGCTGGAGGCGGAGCTGAAGTCAGAGGCAGAGCTGGAGGCGGTGCTGAAGTCAGAGGTGGAGCTGAAGTCAGAGGCAGAGCTGGTGGTGGAGTCAGAGAATGCTCCATTAAACCATATAGTGTACATTCCTTCCCTGCAACACTAGTGAAGTCATCATGGTATAGTGGATAGTGCTCTGGACTCTCACCCCAGCGACCCGAGTTCAAATCCCGGTGGGACCAAAGAAAATATGTCATCATGGAAAAGGCGTTGGTGGCGGAGCTGGAGCTGTAGGCGGAGCTGAAGTCAGAGGCGGAGCTGAAGTCAGAGGCAGATTTGGTGTGGTGCCGAAATTGAAGGCGGAGCTGAAGTCAGTGGCAGAGATGGTGTGGAGCTGGAGTTGGAGAAGAAGCTGTGGTCAGAGATGGAACTGAAGTTGTGGTCAGATGCAGAACTGGTGTGGAGCTGGAGTCAGAGGCGGAGCTGAAGTCAGAAACTGGTGTGGAGCTGGCGGCGGAGTTGAAGGCGGAAGTGGGGCTGAAGTCAGAGGCAGAGATGGTGAAGAGCTGGAGTCAGAGGCAGAAATGAAGTCAGAGGTAGAGATGGTGTGGAGCTAAAGTCAGAGGTGGAGATGAAGTTGGAGTCAGATGCAAAGCTGGTGTGGGGCTGGAGTCAGAGGTGGAGCTGAAGTCAGAGACTGGTGTGGAGCTGGAGTCAGAGGTAGAGCTGAAGTCAGGGTTAGGGTTAGGGTTAGGGTTAGGGTTAGGGTTAGGGGTTAGGGGTTAGGGTTAGGGTTAGGGGTTAGGGGTTAGGGTTAGGGTTAGGGTTAGGGTTAGGGTTAGGGTCTGGAGCTGGAGGCACAGTCAAAGGCCGAAGTGGGGCTGAAGTCAGAGGCAGAGCTGGAGGCGGAGCTGAAGTCAGAGGCAGAGCTGGAGCCGGTGCTGAAGTCAGAGGTGGAGCTGAAGTCAGAGGCAGAGCTGGTGGTGGAGTCAGAGAATGCTCCATTAAACCATATAGTGTACATTCCTTCCCTGCAACACTAGTGAAGTCTTCATGGTATAGTGGATAGTGCTCTGGACTCTCACCCCAGCGACCCGAGTTCAAATCCCGGCTGAAGTCAGAGGCAGAGATGGTGTAGAGCTGGAGTCAGAGGCAGAAATGAAGTCAGAGGTAAAGCTGGTGTGGAGCTGAAGTCAGAGGCGGAGATGAAGTTGGAGTCAGATGCAAAGCTGGTGTGGGGCTGAAGTCAGAGGTGGAGCTGAAGTCAGAGACTGGTGTGGAGCTGGAGTCAGAGGTAGAGCTGAAGTCAGGGTTGGAGGTGGAGCTGATGTCAGAGACTGGTGTGGAGCTGGAGGCGGAGCTGAAGGCAGAGGCAGAGCAGGTCTGGAGCTGGAGGCACAGTCAAAGGCCGAAGTGGGGCTGAAGTCAGAGGCAGAGCTGGAGGCGGAGCTGAAGTCAGAGGCAGAGCTGGAGCCGGTGCTGAAGTCAGAGGTGGAGCTGAAGTCAGAGGCAGAGCTGGTGGTGGAGTCAGAGAATGCTCCATTAAACCATATAGTGTACATTCCTTCCCTGCAACACTAGTGAAGTCTTCATGGTATAGTGGATAGTGCTCTGGACTCTCACCCCAGCGACCCGAGTTCAAATCCCGGTGGGACCAAAGAAAATATGTCATCATGGAAAAGGCTTTGGTGGCGGAGCTGGAGCTGTAGGCGGAGCTGAAGTCAGAGGCAGATTTGCTGTGGTGCCGAAATTGGAGGCGGAGCTGAAGTCAGTGGCAGAGATGGTGTGGAGCTGGAGTTGGAGGAGGAGCTGTAGTCAGAGATGGAACTGAAGTTGAAGTCAGATGCAAAACTGGTGTGGAGCTGGAGTCAGAGGTGGAACTGAAGTCAGAAACTGGTGTGGAGCTGGCGGCGGAGTCAGAGAATGCTCCATTAAACCATATAGTGTACATTCCTTCCCTGCAACACTAGTGAAGTCTCCATGGTATAGTGGATAGTGCTCTGGACTCTCACCCCAGCGACCCGAGTTCAAATCCCGGCTGAAGTCAGAGGCAGAGATGGTGTAAAGCTGGAGTCAGAGGCAAAAATGAAGTCAGAGGTAGAGCTGGTGTGGAGCTGAAGTCAGAGGCGGAGATGAAGTAGGAGTCAGATGCAAAGCTGGTGTGGGGCTGGAGTTGGAGGCAGAGCTGGTGTGGGGCTGAAGTCAAAGGTGGAGCTGAAGTCAGAGACTGGTGTGGAGCTAGGGTTGGAGGTGGAGCTGATGTCAGAGACTGGTGTGGAGCTGGAGGCGGAGCTGAAGGCAGAGCAGGTCTGGAGCTGGAGGCAGAGTCAAAGGCGGAAGTGGGGCTGAAGTCAAAGGCAGAGCTGGAGGCGGAGCTGAAGTCAGAGGCAGAGCTGGAGGCGGTGCTGAAGTCAGATGCAGAGCTGGTGGTGGAGTCAGAGAATGCTCCATTAAACCATATAGTGAACATTCCTTCCGTGCAACACTAGTGAAGTGTTAATGGTATAGTGGATAGTGCTCTGGACTCTCACCCCAGCGACCCGAGTTCAAATCCCGGTGGGACCAAAGAAAATATGTCATCATGGAAAAGGTGTTGGAGGCGGAGCTGGAGCTGTAGGCGGAGCTGAAATCAGAGGCGGACCTGAAGTCAGAGGCAGATTTGGTGTGGCGCCGGAATTGGAAGCGGAGCTGAAGTCAGTGGCAGAGATGGTGTGGAACTGGAGTTGGAGGAGGAGCTGTAGTCAGAGATGGAACTGAAGTTGAAGTCAGATGCAAAACTGGTGTGGAGCTGGAGTCAGAGGTGGAACTGAAGTCAGAAACTGGTGTGGAGCTGGCGGCGGAGTTGGAGGCGGAAGTGGGGCTGAAGTCAGAGGTAGAGCTGAAGTCAGGGTTGGAGGTGGAGCTGAAGTCGGAGACTGGTGTGGAGCTGAAGGCGGAGCTGAAGGCAGAGGCAGAGCAAGTCTGGAGCTGGAGGCAGAGTCAAAGGCGGAAGTGGGGCTGAAGTCAGAGGCAGAGCTGGAGGCAGTGCTAAAGTCAGAGGTGGAGCTGAAGTCAGAGGCAGAGCTGGTGGTGGAGTCAGAGAATGCTCCATTAAACCATATAGTGTACATTCCTTCCCTGCAACACTAGTGAAGTGTTAATGGTATAGTGGATAGTGCTCTGGACTCTCACCCAAGCGACCCGAGTTCAAATCCCGGTGGGACCAAAGAAAATATGTCATCATGGAAAAGGTGTTGGAGGCGGAGCTGGAGCTGTAGGCGGAGCTGAAGTCAGAGGCGGACCTGAAGGCAGAGCTGGTGTGGAGCTGAAGTCAGAGGTGGAGCTGAAGTCAGAGACTGGTGTGGAGCTGGAGTCAGAGGTAGAGCTGAAGTCAGGGTTGGAGGTGGAGCTGATGTCAGAGACTGGTGTGGAGCTGGAGGCGGAGCTGAAGGCAGAGGCAGAGCAGGTCTGGAGCTGGAGGCACAGTCAAAGGCCGAAGTGGGGCTGAAGTCAGAGGCAGAGCTGGAGGCGGAGCTGAAGTCAGAGGCAGAGCTGGAGCCGGTGCTGAAGTCAGAGGTGGAGCTGAAGTCAGAGGCAGAGCTGGTGGTGGAGTCAGAGAATGCTCCATTAAACCATATAGTGTACATTCCTTCCCTGCAACACTAGTGAAGTCTTCATGGTATAGTGGATAGTGCTCTGGACTCTCACCCCAGCGACCCGAGTTCAAATCCCGGCTGAAGTCAGAGGCAGAGATGGTGTAGAGCTGGAGTCAGAGGCAGAAATGAAGTCAGAGGTAAAGCTGGTGTGGAGCTGAAGTCAGAGGCGGAGATGAAGTTGGAGTCAGATGCAAAGCTGGTGTGGGGCTGAAGTCAGAGGTGGAGCTGAAGTCAGAGACTGGTGTGGAGCTGGAGTCAGAGGTAGAGCTGAAGTCAGGGTTGGAGGTGGAGCTGATGTCAGAGACTGGTGTGGAGCTGGAGGCGGAGCTGAAGGCAGAGGCAGAGCAGGTCTGGAGCTGGAGGCACAGTCAAAGGCCGAAGTGGGGCTGAAGTCAGAGGCAGAGCTGGAGGCGGAGCTGAAGTCAGAGGCAGAGCTGGAGCCGGTGCTGAAGTCAGAGGTGGAGCTGAAGTCAGAGGCAGAGCTGGTGGTGGAGTCAGAGAATGCTCCATTAAACCATATAGTGTACATTCCTTCCCTGCAACACTAGTGAAGTCTTCATGGTATAGTGGATAGTGCTCTGGACTCTCACCCCAGCGACCCGAGTTCAAATCCCGGTGGGACCAAAGAAAATATGTCATCATGGAAAAGGCTTTGGTGGCGGAGCTGGAGCTGTAGGCGGAGCTGAAGTCAGAGGCAGATTTGCTGTGGTGCCGAAATTGGAGGCGGAGCTGAAGTCAGTGGCAGAGATGGTGTGGAGCTGGAGTTGGAGGAGGAGCTGTAGTCAGAGATGGAACTGAAGTTGAAGTCAGATGCAAAACTGGTGTGGAGCTGGAGTCAGAGGTGGAACTGAAGTCAGAAACTGGTGTGGAGCTGGCGGCGGAGTCAGAGAATGCTCCATTAAACCATATAGTGTACATTCCTTCCCTGCAACACTAGTGAAGTCTCCATGGTATAGTGGATAGTGCTCTGGACTCTCACCCCAGCGACCCGAGTTCAAATCCCGGCTGAAGTCAGAGGCAGAGATGGTGTAAAGCTGGAGTCAGAGGCAAAAATGAAGTCAGAGGTAGAGCTGGTGTGGAGCTGAAGTCAGAGGCGGAGATGAAGTAGGAGTCAGATGCAAAGCTGGTGTGGGGCTGGAGTTGGAGGCAGAGCTGGTGTGGGGCTGAAGTCAAAGGTGGAGCTGAAGTCAGAGACTGGTGTGGAGCTAGGGTTGGAGGTGGAGCTGATGTCAGAGACTGGTGTGGAGCTGGAGGCGGAGCTGAAGGCAGAGCAGGTCTGGAGCTGGAGGCAGAGTCAAAGGCGGAAGTGGGGCTGAAGTCAAAGGCAGAGCTGGAGGCGGAGCTGAAGTCAGAGGCAGAGCTGGAGGCGGTGCTGAAGTCAGATGCAGAGCTGGTGGTGGAGTCAGAGAATGCTCCATTAAACCATATAGTGAACATTCCTTCCGTGCAACACTAGTGAAGTGTTAATGGTATAGTGGATAGTGCTCTGGACTCTCACCCCAGCGACCCGAGTTCAAATCCCGGTGGGACCAAAGAAAATATGTCATCATGGAAAAGGTGTTGGAGGCGGAGCTGGAGCTGTAGGCGGAGCTGAAATCAGAGGCGGACCTGAAGTCAGAGGCAGATTTGGTGTGGCGCCGGAATTGGAAGCGGAGCTGAAGTCAGTGGCAGAGATGGTGTGGAACTGGAGTTGGAGGAGGAGCTGTAGTCAGAGATGGAACTGAAGTTGAAGTCAGATGCAAAACTGGTGTGGAGCTGGAGTCAGAGGTGGAACTGAAGTCAGAAACTGGTGTGGAGCTGGCGGCGGAGTTGGAGGCGGAAGTGGGGCTGAAGTCAGAGGTAGAGCTGAAGTCAGGGTTGGAGGTGGAGCTGAAGTCGGAGACTGGTGTGGAGCTGAAGGCGGAGCTGAAGGCAGAGGCAGAGCAAGTCTGGAGCTGGAGGCAGAGTCAAAGGCGGAAGTGGGGCTGAAGTCAGAGGCAGAGCTGGAGGCAGTGCTAAAGTCAGAGGTGGAGCTGAAGTCAGAGGCAGAGCTGGTGGTGGAGTCAGAGAATGCTCCATTAAACCATATAGTGTACATTCCTTCCCTGCAACACTAGTGAAGTGTTAATGGTATAGTGGATAGTGCTCTGGACTCTCACCCAAGCGACCCGAGTTCAAATCCCGGTGGGACCAAAGAAAATATGTCATCATGGAAAAGGTGTTGGAGGCGGAGCTGGAGCTGTAGGCGGAGCTGAAGTCAGAGGCGGACCTGAAGGCAGAGCTGGTGTGGAGCTGAAGTCAGAGGTGGAGCTGAAGTCAGAGACTGGTGTGGAGCTGGAGTCAGAGGTAGAGCTGAAGTCAGGGTTGGAGGTGGAGCTGATGTCAGAGACTGGTGTGGAGCTGGAGGCGGAGCTGAAGGCAGAGGCAGAGCAGGTCTGGAGCTGGAGGCACAGTCAAAGGCCGAAGTGGGGCTGAAGTCAGAGGCAGAGCTGGAGGCGGAGCTGAAGTCAGAGGCAGAGCTGGAGCCGGTGCTGAAGTCAGAGGTGGAGCTGAAGTCAGAGGCAGAGCTGGTGGTGGAGTCAGAGAATGCTCCATTAAACCATATAGTGTACATTCCTTCCCTGCAACACTAGTGAAGTCTTCATGGTATAGTGGATAGTGCTCTGGACTCTCACCCCAGCGACCCGAGTTCAAATCCCGGCTGAAGTCAGAGGCAGAGATGGTGTAGAGCTGGAGTCAGAGGCAGAAATGAAGTCAGAGGTAAAGCTGGTGTGGAGCTGAAGTCAGAGGCGGAGATGAAGTTGGAGTCAGATGCAAAGCTGGTGTGGGGCTGAAGTCAGAGGTGGAGCTGAAGTCAGAGACTGGTGTGGAGCTGGAGTCAGAGGTAGAGCTGAAGTCAGGGTTGGAGGTGGAGCTGATGTCAGAGACTGGTGTGGAGCTGGAGGCGGAGCTGAAGGCAGAGGCAGAGCAGGTCTGGAGCTGTAGGCACAGTCAAAGGCGGAAGTGGGGCTGAAGTCAGAGGCAGAGCTGGAGGCGGAGCTGAAGTCAGAGGCAGAGCTGGAGGCGGTGCTGAAGTCAGAGGTGCAGCTCAAGTCAGAGGCAGAGCTGGTGGTGGAGTCAGAGAATGCTCCATTAAACCATATAGTGTACATTCCTTCCCTGCAACACTAGTGAAGTCTTCATGGTATAGTGGATAGTGCTCTGGACTCTCACCCCAGCGACCCGAGTTCAAATCCCGGTGGGACCAAAGAAAATATGTCATCATGGAAAAGGTGTTGGAGGCGGAGCTGGAGCTGTAGGCGGACCTGAAGTCAGAGGCGGACCTGAAGTCAGAGGCAGATTTGGTGTGGCGCCGGAATTGGAAGCGGAGCTGAAGTCAGTGGCAGAGATGGTTTGGAACTGGAGTTGGAGGAGGAGCTGTAGTGTGAGATGGAACTGAAGTTGAAGTCAGATGCAGAACTGGTGTGGAGCTGGAGTCAGAGGTGGAGCTGAAGTCAGGAACTGGTGTGGAGCTGGCGGCGGAGTGTGAGGCGGAAGTGGGGCTGAAGTCAGAGGCAAAGATGGTGTAGAGCTGGAGTCAGAGGCAGAAATGAAGTCAGAGGTAGAGCTGGTGTGAAGCTGAAGTCAGAGGCGATGAAATTGGAGTCAGATGCAAAGCTGGTGTGGGGCTGGAGTCAGAGGTGGAGCTGAAGTGAGACTGGTGTGGAGCTGGAGTCAGAGGCGGAGCTGAAGTCAGAAACTGGTGTGGAGCTGGCGGCGGAGTTGGAGGCGGAAGTGGGGCTGAAGTCAGAGGCAGAGATGGTGAAGAGCTGGAGTCAGAGGCAGAAATGAAGTCAGAGGTAGAGCTGGTGTGGAACTGAAGTCAGAGGTGGAGCTGAAGTCAGAGACTGGTGTGGAGCTGGAGTCAGAGGTAGAGCTGAAGTCAGGGTTGGAGGTGGAGCTGAAGTCAGAGACTGGTGTGGAGCTGGAGGCGGAGCTGAAGGCAGAGGCAGAGCAGGTCTGGAGCTGTAGGCACAGTCAAAGGCGGAAGTGGGGCTGAAGTCAGAGGCAGAGCTGGAGGCGGAGCTGAAGTCAGAGGCAGAGCTGGAGGCGGTGCTGAAGTCAGAGGTGCAGCTCAAGTCAGAGGCAGAGCTGGTGGTGGAGTCAGAGAATGCTCCATTAAACCATATAGTGTACATTCCTTCCCTGCAACACTAGTGAAGTCTTCATGGTATAGTGGATAGTGCTCTGGACTCTCACCCCAGCGACCCGAGTTCAAATCCCGGTGGGACCAAAGAAAATATGTCATCATGGAAAAGGTGTTGGAGGCGGAGCTGGAGCTGTAGGCGGACCTGAAGTCAGAGGCGGACCTGAAGTCAGAGGCAGATTTGGTGTGGCGCCGGAATTGGAAGCGGAGCTGAAGTCAGTGGCAGAGATGGTTTGGAACTGGAGTTGGAGGAGGAGCTGTAGTGTGAGATGGAACTGAAGTTGAAGTCAGATGCAGAACTGGTGTGGAGCTGGAGTCAGAGGTGGAGCTGAAGTCAGGAACTGGTGTGGAGCTGGCGGCGGAGTGTGAGGCGGAAGTGGGGCTGAAGTCAGAGGCAAAGATGGTGTAGAGCTGGAGTCAGAGGCAGAAATGAAGTCAGAGGTAGAGCTGGTGTGAAGCTGAAGTCAGAGGCGATGAAATTGGAGTCAGATGCAAAGCTGGTGTGGGGCTGGAGTCAGAGGTGGAGCTGAAGTGAGACTGGTGTGGAGCTGGAGTCAGAGGCGGAGCTGAAGTCAGAAACTGGTGTGGAGCTGGCGGCGGAGTTGGAGGCGGAAGTGGGGCTGAAGTCAGAGGCAGAGATGGTGAAGAGCTGGAGTCAGAGGCAGAAATGAAGTCAGAGGTAGAGCTGGTGTGGAACTGAAGTCAGAGGTGGAGCTGAAGTCAGAGACTGGTGTGGAGCTGGAGTCAGAGGTAGAGCTGAAGTCAGGGTTGGAGGTGGAGCTGAAGTCAGAGACTGGTGTGGAGCTGGAGGCGGAGCTGAAGGCAGAGGCAGAGCAGGTCTGGAGCTGTAGGCACAGTCAAAGGCGGAAGTGGGGCTGAAGTCAGAGGCAGAGCTGGAGGCGGAGCTGAAGTCAGAGGCAGAGCTGGAGGCGGTGCTGAAGTCAGAGGTGCAGCTCAAGTCAGAGGCAGAGCTGGTGGTGGAGTCAGAGAATGCTCCATTAAACCATATAGTGTACATTCCTTCCCTGCAACACTAGTGAAGTCTTCATGGTATAGTGGATAGTGCTCTGGACTCTCACCCCAGCGACCCGAGTTCAAATCCCGGTGGGACCAAAGAAAATATGTCATCATGGAAAAGGTGTTGGAGGCGGAGCTGGAGCTGTAGGCGGACCTGAAGTCAGAGGCGGACCTGAAGTCAGAGGCAGATTTGGTGTGGCGCCGGAATTGGAAGCGGAGCTGAAGTCAGTGGCAGAGATGGTTTGGAACTGGAGTTGGAGGAGGAGCTGTAGTGTGAGATGGAACTGAAGTTGAAGTCAGATGCAGAACTGGTGTGGAGCTGGAGTCAGAGGTGGAGCTGAAGTCAGGAACTGGTGTGGAGCTGGCGGCGGAGTGTGAGGCGGAAGTGGGGCTGAAGTCAGAGGCAAAGATGGTGTAGAGCTGGAGTCAGAGGCAGAAATGAAGTCAGAGGTAGAGCTGGTGTGAAGCTGAAGTCAGAGGCGATGAAATTGGAGTCAGATGCAAAGCTGGTGTGGGGCTGGAGTCAGAGGTGGAGCTGAAGTGAGACTGGTGTGGAGCTGGAGTCAGAGGCGGAGCTGAAGTCAGAAACTGGTGTGGAGCTGGCGGCGGAGTTGGAGGCGGAAGTGGGGCTGAAGTCAGAGGCAGAGATGGTGAAGAGCTGGAGTCAGAGGCAGAAATGAAGTCAGAGGTAGAGCTGGTGTGGAACTGAAGTCAGAGGTGGAGCTGAAGTCAGAGACTGGTGTGGAGCTGGAGTCAGAGGTAGAGCTGAAGTCAGGGTTGGAGGTGGAGCTGAAGTCAGAGACTGGTGTGGAGCTGGAGGCGGAGCTGAAGGCAGAGGCAGAGCAGGTCTGGAGCTGTAGGCACAGTCAAAGGCGGAAGTGGGGCTGAAGTCAGAGGCAGAGCTGGAGGCGGAGCTGAAGTCAGAGGCAGAGCTGGAGGCGGTGCTGAAGTCAGAGGTGCAGCTCAAGTCAGAGGCAGAGCTGGTGGTGGAGTCAGAGAATGCTCCATTAAACCATATAGTGTACATTCCTTCCCTGCAACACTAGTGAAGTCTTCATGGTATAGTGGATAGTGCTCTGGACTCTCACCCCAGCGACCCGAGTTCAAATCCCGGCTGAAGTCAGAGGCAGAGATGGTGTAGAGCTGGATTCAGAGGCAGAAATGAAGTCAGAGGTAGAGCTGGTGTGGAGCTGAAGTCAGAGGCGGAGATGAAGTAGGAGTCAGATGCAAAGCTGGTGTGGGGCTGGAGTTGGAGGCAGAGCTGGTGTGGAGCTGAAGTCAGAGGTGGAGCTGAAGTCAGAGACTGGTGTGGAGCTGGAGTCAGAGGTAGAGCTGAAGTCAGAGTTGGAGGTGGAGCTGAAGTCGGAGACTGGTGTGGAGCTGGAGGCGGAGCTGAAGGCAGAGGCAGAGCAGGTCTGGAGCTGGAGGCAGAGTCAAAGGCGGAAGTGGGGCTGAAGTCAGAGGCAGAGCTGGAGGCGGAGCTGAAGTCAGAGGCAGAGCTGGAGGCGGTGCTGAAGTCAGAGGTGGAGCTGAAGTCAGAGGCAGAGCTGGTGGTGGAGTCAGAGAATGCTCCATTAAACCATATAGTGTACATTCCTTCCCTGCAACACTAGTGAAGTCATCATGGTATAGTGGATAGTGCTCTGGACTCTCACCCCAGCGACCCGAGTTCAAATCCCGGTGGGACCAAAGAAAATATGTCATCATGGAAAAGGCGTTGGTGGCGGAGCTGGAGCTGTAGGCGGAGCTGAAGTCAGAGGCGGAGCTGAAGTCAGAGGCAGATTTGGTGTGGTGCCGAAATTGAAGGCGGAGCTGAAGTCAGTGGCAGAGATGGTGTGGAGCTGGAGTTGGAGAAGAAGCTGTGGTCAGAGATGGAACTGAAGTTGTGGTCAGATGCAGAACTGGTGTGGAGCTGGAGTCAGAGGCGGAGCTGAAGTCAGAAACTGGTGTGGAGCTGGCGGCGGAGTTGAAGGCGGAAGTGGGGCTGAAGTCAGAGGCAGAGATGGTGAAGAGCTGGAGTCAGAGGCAGAAATGAAGTCAGAGGTAGAGATGGTGTGGCGCTAAAGTCAGAGGTGGAGATGAAGTTGGAGTCAGATGCAAAGCTGGTGTGGGGCTGGAGTCAGAGGTGGAGCTGAAGTCAGAGACTGGTGTGGAGCTGGAGTCAGAGGTAGAGCTGAAGTCAGGGTTAGGGTTAGGGTTAGGGTTAGGGTTAGGGTTAGGGTTAGGGTTTAGGGGTTAGGGGTTAGGGGTTAGGGTTTAGGGGTTAGGGTTAGGGTTAGGGTTAGGGTTAGGGTTAGGGTTAGGGGGTTAGGGTTAGGGTTAGGGTTAGGGTTAGGGTTAGGGTTAGGGTTAGGGTTAGGATTGGAGTATGGAGTCCTCCTCTCACCCGGATTGGGGAACCCACGCTCCCCCCGGGGAGAGAAGGACAATGCACGGTCCATCACCCCGTAGCCCACTCCCGCCCCTTGCCCACGATAACCGTTCGCCGGCTGGCGTCGTCCACCACGACGGACAAGTGTCCATTCCTCATCGCACAGGTAGGGCATGTTGTGGTGAGAAAAAATGACAATAACAATAAAATGATTTTTAAATACTTTCCTTCATTGAATTGTCCAAATGAAAGTTGCAAAACAAAGGTGATCCGAACAAAGTTGAAAATGTGTTTTTTTTGAAAAAAATAATCCGTTAAATGATTTTATTTGGCCAAGAAAGGACGAATAAAAGTGTGCACTGACAACGTTTCGGCCCAATCGGCCTTCTTCAGGTCTAGCACACTTTTAAATTTGCGAGCGATGTTGCTCCTCCGCTGTCCCGGTGCGTACTGAGCGACTCCTCTCTCTTCACTCTCACGTCACTCCTCCCGGGCGGGGCTCGTGTTGAACCAATCAGACGGCATGTTTATTTTCAAGTACGCATTCGCTATTTTTAGAAATTTTTGTTGTTTTCATTTAGAAAAAATGAGGGTATCAAAGCTCAATGTCTATTTTCGTTAGTCACAAATCGAGTCATATTATTTTCGTTTGTTTGTATTCAATTTCTGTCGTAATTACTGGTTCGTTCAGGACTACAGGTGAGTTTCGATCGTGAACAAGGTAAGTTCGTTTTCTAAAATCTTTTAGTTTGCAGGGAAGCGCTGAAGGTCACAAATAGTGTAACGGTCACAGATAGTGTCAGAATTTATCGTGTTTACATTCAAATTTGTACTTCTGTTGGTTGCTAATAGTGTCAAAATTATTTTCTTTTACCTTCAAATTAGTGTTTAAAATGTAGGGAAGTGCCGAGGTTTGTTTTGACAAATTTCCTTGTGTCTCCGTAGATCTACGTCTCAGTTGCAGGCGAGCGATCCATTTCGCGGGTAAGTAGTCAATCCAGGTAAGTGGTTAAAATTAGAGATTATTGTTAGGGTTACGTTTAGGGTTCTGTTATGTTTATGGTTATGTTTAGGGTTAAGTTTAGGGTTCCGGTTAGAGTTATTAGTGTTAGGGTTATGTTTAGGATTATGGTTTAGGGTTAAGTTTAGCCAGGGTCGATTAGGGGTTAGCGTTAGGGTTACGTTTAGGGTTATGTTACGTTTAGGGTTAGGGTTAGGGTGAATTTTAGCCAGGGTCAATTAGAGGTTAGTGTTAGGGCTACGTTCAGGGTTATGTTACGTTTAGGGTTATGATTAGGGTGAAGTTTAGCCAGGGTCGATTAGAGGTTAGTGTTAGGGTTAGGGTTATGTTACGTTCAGGGCTATGGTTAGGGCTAGGTTTAAGGTCCTGGTTAGAGTTACCAGGCTCGATTCTACTCTTGGGTTGCTGCACTAATCGCCTGGGTCTCATGCTCCCCCGATGTTGCGGCTTCAAGGGCCCGGGAGTTTAAAAACGCAATCCAGTGGCTGAGCATGGCCCTCCCGGTCTGCTGTGTCCAATGTACCACATCATGCTCGACCACTTGGAACCAGCCCTTTGGGAGTGGTGGAATGTGCGCCAAATTTCTTTCAATATGGTCGTTAATGACCCGCAGGTTGTCTTTTTCAAAATCAGGCAGTAAAACAGAATAATCAATAATAGGGACCCAAACCTTTGCCCTGTGAAATCTGTCCTTTGCAGCCTTGACTGCCATCTGTAGACCCTTAATGGCCGTCTCCTTAGGCTTGTTCTGTCTTTCGCAGATGCCGAACGCTATCACCACCTGCTCCACTCTCGTGTCACAGGCAATCTCGGCTTCCTGGAAGAGTCTGACCGCATTCCTAAAGAGTCCTCCTGGAAAACTGTCCACCTGCAGGTGGTCATCCAACTCATCCGGCATTCGGCTCAAGTTGGAGTCCCCAATGATCACAACTTCTTTCTCAACTCGCAGACGCCATCTGCTTTTCTTTCCTCCCCCAGGGTGTCGAGTGACCGCGTCGTATGTGGGAACCTCTTCCCTCTCCACCATCAATTCATCAAGGGTCTCATTTGTGTCCACTTCATCCTCAACTGGCTCAATCCCGTCGTCATCCGCCGAGGCAGAAGTCTCCTCCTGGCCGTCCTCCAGGGTAAGTGATTGTACATCCCCAACCGGAGAGTCCACGTGGGGTCGTCCTCGGGTGATCCCTGGCGTCCCAGAGACCTCCGGCGTCGACACCTCCACTGGCTGTGTTAGGTGAGTATCGAGCGGGGGGTCTGCACACGGTCGCGGCTGGGTGATTCCCGAGGTTCCAGGAATCCCCGGTGGAATCCATTGGATAGGTTTTAACACACCAGGATCTTCCCGTGGTTGGTCCACCCTGGCTCTCGGGGCCTTCCCCCTCACGGCTCTCTGTTGCAGGCGGAGGTCTCGTTGAGGCAGAGGGAAGTCCTCGAGGCCTCCAGTCCTTCCATCTCCTGAGGACCCCTCGGGGAGGATCCCTGGAGCGGATTCTGATTGGGCTTGAGGAACGGGTGGTGGTCCAGTTCTCGGTCTTGCCACAACGGGAGCAGAAACCTGGGACGTCTGCACTGTAGGTTGACTTGGGACCGGTCTTGTCATCCTCAAGTTGTCCGCGACCCTCGCCGCCGCTTGATCCACAACCTTTTGTGCGACACGGGGCAGATTGCGTCTCGCCCACCTGACTGCTACTTCAAATGCTGCCTCCCATTCTGAAGCGTCGAGGTCTCTCAATTTCGTGAGGTTCTCCTTCAGGCGGTCCTGGTAGTGCTGCTTCAACGCGATGATGGTAGTGTGGCCCCAGTTCCTTGCATTGCCATCTATCAGCCAGGTCGTAGCTTCT